>NC_135663.1:61535005-62145148 GCF_964188315.1 Podarcis muralis
GGTCCTGTTAGCTAGGGATGATGGGAGTTGTAGTCCCAAAACAGCTGGAGGGCCAAGTTTGGGGATGCCTGGCATACAGTATTGCCTTGGGAGCTCCCCCCTCCCACAATCTTTTCTCCCCATAGCATTTTTTACATCTGTATAGATCCAGCCTCAGTCTGCCTGTACCTTTGTATCATTTTACAGCACCTGCACCCCATCTGGATTCTTCTTTGTTAATTATCTGAAAAGACAGAAAACAGGCAGAGTGGACATGAGAAATCAGGTATTGCATGCATGATGTGAAATGTTGCAAAAAGAAGCAGCAATAGCTGACTCCTTATTTTTGAATGGGATTGATGGATTATGGATTATAAAATAGTAATAATAATTTATTGTTATTTATTAAGTCTGTATACCGCCCTGTATCCACAGATCTCAGGGCGGCTCACAACATAAAAATACAAGTTAAAAAGAAAACAAAATGCGTACTAAAAACAAGAACGAAAACAAGCCAATATCCTCCTCTCCCCACCTACTCCCACAGCACATTTAAAAGGGTAAAGGGACCCCCTGACCATGAGGTCCAGTCGTGACAAACTCTGGGGTTGCGGCACTCATCTCGCTTTATTGGCCGAGGGAGCCGGCGTACAACTTCCGGGTCATGTGGCCAGCATGACTAAGCCGCTTCTGGCGAACCAGAGCAGCGCACCGAAACGCCGTTTACCTTCCCGCCGGAGTGGTACCTATTTATCTACTTGCACTCTGACGTGTTTTCGAACTGCTAGGTTGGCAGGAGCAGGGACCGAGCAACGGGAGCTCGCCCCGTCGTGGGGATTTGAACCGCCGACCTTCTGATCAGCAAGCCCTAGGCTCTGTGGTTTAGACCACAGCGCCACCCGCGTACCAGATGTTAATCAACCAAAGGCCTGGTTGAAGAGGAACATTTTTGCCTGGCGCCTAAAAGTGCACAATAAATGTGCCAGGCAAACCTCCCTGGGGAGACCATTCCACAAACAGGGAGCTACTGCTCTTTTTACGTAATGTATCTGCCCCACTCCTTGCAGTGGCAGTTGAATATGGACATATTTGGGGAATGATTTCCATGCTGGCAGTTGCACTGGACCAGTGAGCTGAATTTAAGTCCAGCTGAAATCAATGGGAGAGTCCCAAGTCCATCAACAGCATTCAAGCGAAGTCCCACTGATTTCAACTTGTCCCAATGACAAGGCACGATGGTTAAATTGGCTAGGTTGTGGGAAATACATCCGGAAGAGAAAATGTACTGAGGAGCTAGTGATCTGACAGGGAGCCCTTCCTCCCTCTGTTCCTTCCCTCTCCCTCCCTCTTGTTAAGTTTTTTGATGGTGTGAAAACAGTCTTTAATGTCCCAAGAACAGCTGGGAGGAAGAGAAGTCCCACACACAGCTGCCCTAATCAGTTCGGAGGATAATGCTGGGCACCTTCTTTGATGTTGGACGTTGTTTTGAGAAAGTGAGGCATATCTATAAAACCAGACGGTTTGGGCAGAATTTCTTGGAAGCTCGTGCACAGACTGATCGGC
Organism: Podarcis muralis; assembly: GCF_964188315.1. Taxonomy (NCBI): domain Eukaryota; kingdom Metazoa; phylum Chordata; class Lepidosauria; order Squamata; family Lacertidae; genus Podarcis; species Podarcis muralis. The sequence continues at coordinate 61,536,548 of NC_135663.1, forward strand.
CGCAGGGCCATGCAAACTGAGGCTACCTGGGGGAGTCACTACGCCGCTTCTTGAGGACTGTATGTATACATCGCTTGCTGTTTTAGAATAAAATCTTTAATCTTCTCACTCGCTTGTGTATTTTAAAAGAACCACCTTGCCTTTGGCAAGACAGCTAGGGCCACAGCTTTTACAAAGGCTCGAAACTGTTGAAAATGTAGTTTGCATGTGTACGTTGCGCTTATAGTTGGTCAGAAGGCACGAGGCCACCACCTTGCTGAAGCTAAGCATTGCAAGGGTCTGCTCAGTGTTTGGATGGGAGACCTTCTGGAAACTTTAATAATAATAATTTATTGTTTATACCCCACCCATCTGGCTGGGTTTCTCCAGTCACTCTGGGCAGCTTCCAACAGATATTACAATACAATAACATAGTCCCACAGTGGGTTTCAAAGATTTCTGAGATAAAAATCTAGGGAAGCAACAATATGTGAACACAATCAGGAAATCCCTTGACCGGCTGGTCCAGGGGTCAGCAAACGTTTTCAGTGGGGGGGGGGGGCGGTCCACTGTCCCCCAGACCTTGTAGGGGGCCGGACTATATTTTGAAAAAAAGAAAGAAAGAACGAATTCCTATGCCCCACAAATAACTCAGAGATGCATTTTAAATAAAAGGACACATTCTACCCATGTAAAAACACACTGATTCCCGGAATATTGCAAGGGTCAAGTAGGAGATGAAAAGCAAAGGTGTTTCCTTGTTGTGCAGTGGGAGAAAACTGAAAATTGAGAGTATTTCCTTTGTTAAATATTAACCAGCGCCACCTTGCAAACAAGCCCTGAAGCAGGAGTTCAAATTAAATAGAAGTCCTTCCTGAAAAGCGAGGTGGGAGTAGGGAGATGCACATTCAGACTTCTGTAATTACATGCATGCTAATTACATCACTGCAGCAACCATTGGGAACGTTCGCCCACTCTCATTAAAAAGCTGCTCTTCGCTTTATGTGGCGAAGGCCTGTTTATCTGCACAACACAACCTGTGGTTTTAGGATAGAAATCAGAGAGGGAGCCTGGCAAATGCAGGTATGGGGACTGGTTCAAATTTTAACCCAGGTTGGTACGAAAGAGCAGAATTCAAATCTGAAATACCGGCATGAACCGCTTCTTAGCACTTCGTGGCTTTTTATTGGAAATGAAATAAATCTGGTGTTGTAGGCCTCCAAACTTGGAAAGCACTTCAAATCTCCCTGAGAACATTTTGAAAACATGTAATTCTGTCAGGTGTTCAAAACTAAGGGTTTATTTTTTAAAGGAGCTGGATTTTTCTTTTTTATATTTTTGTAAGCCTTTTCCTTGAATACTCGGACTTCTGAGTAACCAACACCATGTTTGCATATAAGTTAATCTTTCACAGAGCGGCTGGTTGACCCACTTTTATTCCCACCGTAAAGCTAACAAAGGCCGGATCGTCTTTGCATCAAAGATGTGTCTAGGTGACATGGCCGTCCCTGGGCCACCTTTGGCCCACTACCTGAACCCTTTGGCTGACCAAAAAAATCCCAGATAAGCTCAGTGTTGTTCACAAACATACATTTGCTTTATTCCTCATTCCACTCATCTGGAGAGGCGACCTGTCTCTAGCCACTGGGGCTACAGGGTCTACCATGGAGCCTGAAAATCTATGGTCATATTTACACCACAGACTTAATAGCCATTTCCTCTGCTCAGGGAAGAAGCTATCGCTATTATTTTACACTTCAGCTATATACACACTATGCCTCGGAGGCACATTCTTGCCCTCAAAGAATTCTGGGCACTGTGACTGAGAATTTTAACTCGGTGAGAGGTAAACCATGGCACCCGGGTTTTGTTTGAGAGAAAGAATGTGAAAGGTAGAGAGTTTTCACAGCCCTGGAGTCTACTTTTCTCTGCACCTAGGTAGGTTGAGAAGTGGTTTTTGATCCACAGAACTGCTTTCTGGGGAAATCTTCATACATTTTCTCTTTAGTTAGCTGGCTTTGGTCTTTGAAGAGGTGCATGGTTTTGACTTTTCCTGTTACTTCTCAAATTTTTCTCCCTGAAATCGGCGGCTGCCCTAAAAAACGCTCAACAACAACTGCTCTAATCTGAGGGTCTTAGAGGCCAGTTCCTTTACTGTTTTCTTGTAAGGGATCTCCTTCAACAAGACATAGTTCACATTTATTAAAACCCCTTTATTGAGCATTCATCCCAATTTGTTTGCAAAAAACGTTGTAGGCAGGTTAGACGAAGCCAGCTCTTTTTTGAGCGTTCATCTGATCGAGTTTGCATAGAGGTTAGACACCGTTACATCGGACAATTGCTATTCATCACTTTCCTCTGCATTTTCCTGTCACATTGCCCTGATTTGTAGGGGAAGTGGGTTTGCTGCACAACAGCACCAGAAACAGCTGTAGCTGCACCACTTCAATTTCCTGGTATGTGATTTAATTCTCTCCCTCCGCCTCCAAAATAGCAGGAATTTGGGAAGAGCTCAAGACTAGTGCCTCAGAGGAGGGGACAAATATTATTTCAGCAAGGCATCAAACAAGAGGGACAGCTGGAATTGTACACAAAACACACACTCTGTGCAGGGCCATCGGCAGATGTAATTTAATATCCTACTTACCAATAAAGCAGTGAGAGTTGAAGGACCATGATTTTAACTTCTGGCTGAGCAGAGGCATCTGAAATGACAGTGATGTGATTTGATTAGTAGATACCCATCTGCTGTAGGCATACGGTCACCCTCATGCAAGATCCCAAACTACGTGCCAGGGCACAGTAGCAAGTCACAAAAACGAAGTTATTCTATGCCTATTAAAGTCTGCCTGCATATTCCGAGATTTTTAGATTCCCCTGTGTTACACCTGGCAAGTGCAGGTCAGATTTTCAGCTTTGCCCAGTTCCTGAGCCCTGCTGCGCTAGACAAGAAGTTGCGTGTGAAGTCCCCCAAATCCCCTCCAAAATAAATCACACAGGAAACAGAATATTTGTGGAAGATTTTTGGCATTAATTTGGCCACAACTTTATTGTTTACAGCATGTGAGTGGTTGCTTAGCCATTAATTTGAACTACCTAAACCTGCACCAGCAGGAACAGGACTGACAACTGGAACCTCCAGAGGTCAGTAAGGGAAAACATACTGGGGGAGCACAGAGGCAGATTTCCACCTCTTAGTTCACCCCAGCTGCTCCCAGGAACTCTGGCCTGGCCCTACCCCTGAGAGGGGATCGGACAGAGCAAATCGAGCCCCTGGATTCCTTTAATGGAATTCCCTAGCAGCAGCAACAACAAAAATGAGGGGCAGGCACAGCCAATCCATAATCCCCCCCCACCAAAGAATGAACCAATGCCTAACCGCCAACCTTACAAAGTTGTGACGATTTGCTACATGGTAGGCAAAAACCAATTCATCATGCGAAATGCAGAATTCATCACGTGAAAGGCTGGGCTGGATGAATCCCAAGCCGGAATTAAGATTGCCGGAACAAATATCAACAACCTCTGATATGCAGATGACACAACCTTGATGGCAGAAAGTGAGGAGAAATTAAAGAACCTTTTAATGAGGGTGATAGAGGAGAGCGCAAAATATGGCCTGAAGCTCAACATCAAAAAAAACGAAGATCGTGGCCACTGGTCCCATCACCTCCTGGCAAATAGAAGGGGAAGAAATGGAGGCAGTGAGAGATTTTACTTTCTTGGGCTCCATGATCACTGCAGATGGTGACAGCAGTCACGAAATTTAAAGACGCCTGCTTCTTAGGAGAAAAGCAATGACAAACCTAGATAGCATCTTAAAAAGCAGAGACATCACCTTGCCAACAAAGGTCTGTATAGTTAAAGCCATGGTTTTCCCAGTAGTGATGTATGGAAGTGAGAGCTGGACCATAAAGAAGGCTGATCGCCAAAGAATTGATGCTTTTGAATTATGGTGCTGGAGGAGACTCTTGAGAGACCTCTCCATTCTGGAGGAAATCAGCCCTGAGTGCTCACTGGAAGGACAGATCGTGAAGCTGAGGCTCCAATACTCTGGCCACCTCATGAGAAGGGAAGACTCCCTGGAAAAGACCCTGATGTTGGGAAAGATTGAGGGCACAAGGAGAAGGGGACAGCAGAGGATGAGATGGTTGTAAATTCAGTATTTGAAATTGTACCTTTGAGTCCTCAATCCTTTATTGCTGTGCTTTGCTTGACCTAGGTTGACCAAGGATTATAAATACTTCAGAATTTTTGGGAGTTCTACCCCCTTCTTGTGAATTTTGGTCATTTAAGGTTTATGATTTTTCTATTTCCTTCTGAGGAAACAGAATACGAGGTTTGTAGCCGGCATCCCATTAAGGCTTTGTTCCATCTTATTTTCCCCTTAAACTCTTTGATTTTTATTATTTAGTTTATTTTCATAAGATAATATTTCTAGTCGATTACTTCTCGTTTCAGGGATTTCATTTGTTTTGTGGAATTTCTCGGTTCCATGACTGTCTTTTTTCTACTGGTCTTTGGAGAGGAAGCTTTTTCTGCCATGACCAATCTTCTCAGCGATGAGCTCCTATGGGCCTCAGGGTCACCTCAAACGTAGTTTGAAAAAAACAACAGCAGTCACTCAAAAGTCACTGTGACTGCTGGAAGCTCAGGCATGTGGTCTATGTAGACCAAGGGTGGTCATCAACATTGCATCAAAGCTCCAAAAATACATGACCGGACCATGCAACACAGAGGCAGTTTGGAGGTGAACCATAGCTGTGCCAGCAGCACAGCCTGTTTGACTAGCATTCCTAGGGGCTGACAGCACCAATATACTGCTGTCGTATCGTTTCACCTCAGAACTGCAAGTGCTAATGGACTCATGCGCTGCTTTTTTGTTCAGCTAACCTGTTTTTCATTGCTGTTTTGTTCATTGGAGAGCCTCATCTCAGGAACTGCGAAATAAAAATGGGAGCACTTGCAGGCCTTATGAGCATTTATCAGAGTAAGGGTGGTGTTTTTCTAAATAAATACCTCGGGCTCCTGAACGCCTTGGGAGTCAAACGTTCCAGCTCCCGAACAATGGAAACCCAGAAGTGAGTGTTCTGGTTTTCGTACATTCTTTCGGAAGCCAAACGTCTGATGGGGCTTCCATGGCTTCCGATTGGCTGCAGGAGTATCCTGCAGTCAGTCGGAAACAGCACTTTGGTTTTCAAACATTTCAGAAGTTGAACGGACTTCCGGAATGGATTCTGTTTAACTTCTGAGGTATGACTGTAAAAGGTAAAAGGACCCCTGACCATTAGGTCCAGTCGTGCCCGACTCTGGGGTTGCGGCGCTCATCTCGCTTTATTGGCCAAGGGAGCCGGCGTACAGCTTCCGGGTCATGTGGCCAGCATGACTAAGCCACTTCTGGCGAACCAGAGCAGCGCATGGAAACGCCGTTTACCTTCCCGCCAAAGTGGTACCTATTTATCTACTTGCACTTTGATGTGCTTTTGAACTGCTAGGTTGGCAGGAGCAGGGACTGAGCAACGGGAGCTCACCCCGTCACAGGGATTCGAATGGCTGACCTTCTGATCGGCAAGCCCTTTTCACAGTGTTTTTAATATGTGTGTTTTTAACCATGGTGTTTGGGGCAATTGTGTGGCTTGGGTAAAAGTGCAAAAATATCCACATTGCAGTATATATGTCCAAAGGGCGGCTGTGAGAACCAGCAACTCCACTCATGCACTATTATCAACACTGCATTTCCCATTACAACGTGGACAGCCCACTTACAGGTGCCCCCCCCCCAGCAAAGCACATAGGGGCAACACATGTAACGATGCTTCTCACAAACAGCTATCCTACACAAGAAGCCTGACGATGGCTTCAAGAACTACTTGGCCTCAAATCATCACAGATCCCAAAATAAAAAATGGTATTTTCTGCACGCACCTCATGCTGTTAATACGGTTAACACGGTCAATACTGCCCAGAACGCTTGCGGTGCAATCTTGTGTAGTTCGACTAAGCAGTCCAGTTGGGCTTACTCCCAGGTAACTGGAGTACAGTCTTAAAGCCTTTTCTGCATTTCCTCTCCTCGTTCAAAAGCCTTTGCAATATTCAGGAGGTCCTAGAACAGGCTGTCAGATGACTTGGTTCCATGAGAATGACAGCTTGGTTAAGGGTTCAGGACAACCTGTCTATATGAATAACTTCTTCCTCTCCTAGCTCAGCTTGATGCCATCTGAAGCCAGTGGCAGGGCAACAGAGCATTGGGCTGCCATGTTGCAACCTGAGTGTTAGCAGCTGATTGGTGACTTTCCCGCCTCCGGGTAGTGAACGCTCCATCTATTGCAGAAATATGCAGCAGAAGGAATCTCTCGAAGGCGCAGGAAAGAACATAGATTTCGTGATCTGCTTGATTTGCACAGGATTCCCATACAGGGCAGTTCAACATTCAGCTGGAGGAAGTCTTATCATTTTAAAGCTGCAACCCCAGCTTTAAACACTTCAGACTGAAATTCCCAGGGTCAGAAAAGGTTATTTATGTATGCTACTACTGCGGCCCACGTTTTGTCAGCCCCCAAATGGAAAACAAGCGAGGTCCCAACCAAAGAAGAATGGCAACTTAAAGTTGACCGAATATGCACAACTTGCAGACTTAATATATAGAATAAGAGAACAAGAAGTACATACATTTAGAGAAGACTGGAAAACGTTTATGGGAAATAAGTGTATAGCTGAAAATGCTGGCAGCATTAAGATAAATTCAGTTTTGATGGATGCAATAATAACATACAAGAATGGTATAGTTTTTGTAAAATATGCAAGGGTTTATGATATGTAAAATGAACCATGGAAAGAGAAGAAGCAATTGATATCTTATGGATATAAAATGAGTAGAATAAGAGAACAAGAAGAACATACCTTTAAAGAAGATTGGAAAACATTTATTGAATATATGGGAAATAATTGTGTACAGTGGAAAACACTGGCAGCATTAAGATAAATTCAACAGTGTAAACAAGTTTTGATGGATGCAATAATGGAATACTGTATGGTATTGTTTTTGTAAAATGTGCAGGGATTTATGATATGTAAAATGAACCATGGAAAGAGAAGAAGGGAAGTCACTGATATCTTAAGGATGTAAAATGAGTATTTTAAATTGTAAAACAGAAAATTTAACACACACACACACAGCACTTGAGAAAGGTTGCCCAGGGTAGCTAAAAAAATAAGAACATGGGAACATCAACACACCCACCGCACCCCACAACTTTAAGTGACAGAGGAAACCAAAATAAGCTACTTCTGCTACTCCTTTTATATCCCTATATCAGGTATAGGCAAACTTGCCCCTCCAGATGTTTTGGGACTACAACTCCCATCATCCCTAGCTAACAGGACCAGTGGTCAGGGATGATGGGAATTGTAGTCCCAAAACACCTGGAGGGCCGAGTTTGCCTATGCCTGTCTCCCCACCCCACTTTGGGAACTAGTGTTGCTTACTACTGTTGGTGTTTTCCTTTAAACGGCTAGAGCGGCACTCCTAACCCCACTTAACCTGGGAGTAAGCCCCACTGAATTCAGTAGGATTTACATCTGAGTAGACATGGTTAGGATTTCACTGTAGGTTCTGAAATAATAATTATTATTCTTGTAAAGGGAAGGGACAGGGGCATGGCAGGAATTTTCCCCACTTGGCTGTTGCCATTTGGGTTTTGCCTGCCGCGTAGCAAATCGTCACAACTTGTAAGGTTGCTAATAGGCTCTGGTTCAGGTGATAGGGATGGGAGAACACTCTGGCCATCCCTATGTGAAGGGTATTCCGTTAAAGGAATCCAGGGACTCAATGGTTTGGTCAACACCTGAGAGGGGGTTGTGCCCATGCCTGAGTCTGGGGGACATTTGGGTGGCGGAGATAGCCTGTTCCCGGCTTTCCGCTTATCCAGGTGTTCACCTTTGGCTGACCTATGCTGGAACCCTGGGTCACCGCTACCTGCATGGCAGGGAGCTAGTCAAACCTGAGCCTATGCAGCCAGTCACTTTCTGTAATCAATAAAGTTGTGGCCTAAATTCTGCCAAAAACCCAAACCAAAATTTGAGTCTTGTGTGAATTTATTTAGGGGGGAAGTTTCTGGATCTGAACGTGTATACACACACACACACACACAAGATTTATTTTAAAAAACCAGCAAACCAAAATATTTACAATATTGGCAAACTGGTATTAGCTTCCAAGGTGTAGCATGGGTTGTTTTTCTTTTTAAATCAAAACCACCACCAGATGACAGAGCCTTTAAAGCCCTCCTGGTGTCCTCCAGTTGATTATACTACAAATCCCATAAGACCAAGCCGACATGTGATGGCAGAAGGCAGTTCAGAACATCTTCATTTCCGCCATGACTTACACCAAACTCCTGTGCTGGGACACTTGTTCTTTGATGGGTTTTCTGCCACATTTCCAGTACTGGAGCTCCCATTTGGCTGCCATCTGAAAGCACCACAGCTTTGTACCAGAGGCCAATCACTGTCAGGATTTCCAAGCAACAACTCTCACCACACACAAACACACAGGAAGCCTTGTTCTGAACCTGTTGGGTCAGCCTTACTACTTCATATCGTCCTTTTAAAAAAACAATTCGGGATAAAGGTAGCAAAATAATCAGATGATTATTACGCTTGTCGCCCTCTGACAATATAATTTCAGACGTAAGGAATCTCAGTGATGCCTACACAAGAAGATCCTTGTGTGACAAAGGATTGGTTGTTGTTATTGTTGGCATGGGTCTGTCTCCAGGGACAATGGAGTGTGCCTCTGGGGGTGAAGTCAAACCTCTGGAAAATCACAGCACCTGCTGTAGCTGCAGAGACCTTTTGCGTGTTGAGACCTTTAAGGTAAAGGTAAAGGGACCCCTGACCATTAGGTTCAGTCGTGACCGACTCTGGGGTTGCGGCGCTCATCTCGCTTTATTGGCTGAGGGAGCCGGTGTACAGCTTCCGGGTCGTGTGGCCAGCATGACTCAGCTGCTTCTGGCGAACCAGAGCAGCGCACGGAAACGCCGTTTACCTTCCCGCCGGAGCGGTACCTATTTATCTAATTGCACTTTGACGTGCTTTCAAACTGCTAGGCTGGCAGGGGATTCGAACCACTGATCTTCTGATCAGCAAGTCCTAGGCTCTGTGGTTTAACTCACAGTGCCACCTGCGTCCCTGAGACCTTTAAACTTCCTCCTTAAATAAATTCAGGCAAGACTCAAATTTTGGTTTGGTTTTTGGCAGAATTTAGGCCACAACTTTATTGATTACAGCAAGTGAACAGTTGCATAGGCTCTGGTTCGACTAGCTCCCTGCACCGTTGCAGGTGGCGCTGACCCAGGGCACCAGCATAGGTCAGCCTAGGGTGAACACCTGGATAAGCGGAAAGCCGGGAACAGGCTATCTCTGTCACCCAAATGCCCCCCTGGACTCAGGCACGGGCACAACCCCCTCACAGGGGTTGACCAAACCATCGAGTCCCTGGATTCCTTTAACAGAATATCCTTCAAATAAGGATGGCGAGAGCATCCTCCCATCACTATCACCTGAACCAGAGCCTCTCCGCAACCTTACAAGTTGTGATGATTTCCTATGCAGCAGGCAAAACCCAAATGGCACCAGCCAATCAGCCAAGTGGGGAAAATTCCTGCCGTGCCCCTGTCCCAACGACGGCATAGCAAGGTCAAGCGGACAAGCCCTAAATATAGGGAGAGGTGGGCGGGTGTTCTGATGCACACACCGAAGGAGGAAGCTCTGGGTCACTTGCATAGGTATATGTAGGTTCCTTGATATGCTTAGCCTGCGTCCCATTGGCCTGATTGAACCCTGCATCAAGGGACCTACCAATCGGTTGTTGTGGCTATCCAAACGTACCCACCCACAACACAGGGTTAGGTTGCCAGGTCTCACCGCAACACGTGCCCTCTTTAAGGGAGGACCCGATTAACTCATAACTGCCGTCTCATGCTCAAGCCTGGGCAGTGTGGATTGAAGCAAGCGCCTAGGGGGCTGAGGACCCTTCAGCCCACAAATATTTGAGGGTGCCAGGTCCCCCCAAAGTTGATGGGCATTGCCATTCAAATGGTTTGTGTGCACCACATCTTGTGATCAATTATGCACGATGGGGCCTGGTAGGATCATATGGAGGAGATGGTTCTAAGAGCTTTAAAAGATTATAACTAAGCTAGGTCTGTAATATGCAACTGCACAACCGGTTTTGATTAAAAGGCGACTATCTACAATATCTCCCAAAGTCCTAATCTTGCCAGTACTTCTTGAAGTTCTTCCAGGAAGCTGATAAGAACAGCCTTGGGGCATTTTGACAAGTTCAGAGTTATCTAGAAAAGCTATTGTTGTCTTAAGGCATACCCATTATGTTGAATATTGCTTCCTGCAAGTTATAGACACAAACTTCCCCTGCTGATAAAATAAAAGATAAAATATGAAATATGTTCTTTCAGTTTCATTACATCCCAGTGCTCTTCCTTCCTTCAAGCAAATATTCCACAGACAAGTGACTGACCGGGAACTCAATTGTTCATGTCAGAGAACTGAAGCATCCCCTCCAACTTTTCTCTGATGAAAAAGGACATATTATTACTACTACTACAGTGGTACCTCGGGTTAAGTACTTAATTTGTTCCGGAGGTCCGTTCTTAACCTGAAACTGTTCTTAACCTGAAGCACCACTTTAGCTAATGGGGCCTCCTGCTGCCGCTGTGCCGCCGGAGCACGATTTCTGTTCTCATCCTGAAGCAAAGTTCTTAACCTGAGGTACTATTTCTGGGTTAGCGGAGTCTGTAACTTGAAGCGTATGTAACCTGAAGCATATGTAACCTGAGGTACCACTGTATTATTATTATTTACACCCCATCCATCTGACTGGGTTGCCCCAGCCACTCTGGGCAGCTTCCAACATATAAAAAAACATAACAAAACATTAAACATTAAAAAACCTTTCCTATACAAGGCTGCCTTCAGGTGGCTCAGGGGACAGATTAACTTCATATCCTCCAACATTTCTCCAATGAAAATAGGAACATCCTAATGAAAAGCGGGATATTCCAGGATCACATCAGAAACCAGGATGGCTTCTGTAAATCTGGGACTGTCCCTGGAAAATAGGGGAGCTTGGAGAGTCCCCTGAAGGCCTAACACAAGAGTTCTCTGCCCCCTACAGATATAAGAACATTTAGGATTACTCAGGGTGTAAGGAATAATCTTCAGGTAACAGGGGAAACAGGGTTGATCAATCTCTCCATTAAACAGGAGTCCTGAGAATGTGTAGGTGTGTTGCCTTGTTGTGATACTGTGTTGGAAATTTGTTTCCACCATCTGATCCTCATTATTTTATTCTGACATGCTTATGAGCCCTGGAGGCCCTGTATGAGCCAGAAAGGTGAGGCACAACACATTATAATACATAAAACTCGCCCCACATTTTCAATGAAAGAGAAAAATATTTATAAGTCTGAATGCCTCTGAAATATACTCGGAGTCGAGAGTGGATTTCATGCTCTTTATTCAGCTCATAGTGGTGAGGAGGAAAGGAAGTTCCCCCAGAATGCCTGCTTTATATACATTATTTACACAATGGGCCCCATGTGATTGGCTAATTCCGGGATTCTCCTGTAGGCCAATCAGGTCGCGGATTCACTTCCACCTGGAGCTGGATTGGGTGGCTCCTGTGAACCAATCAGACTGCTGCATTCTGGAGCGTATTGTTCTAGGACCAATCAGGCTGCTGCATTCTGAATCCTATTCAACTCAGTACATAACAGCCTCGTAGAAGACTTTCCCTTATAGAAAGAATGGGAAAATGTAGGTGTTGTTCAACTCCAACTCCCATTACTCTTAGTCAGTATGGCCTATAGACTGGGAGCTGGATGATGGGATTTGGAGTCCTGCAACATGTGGAAGCTAACAGGTTTGCCCTTTATCTCCGCCTTAAGGTGAATCATTTTCATTGGCAGAAATATTATTTCGTAGCTGGTGCTACAAAAACCCACAACAGAAGATCTTGCATTCATCCCTTGTTGGCAAATGACATAGAGTCACAGCAAATACTATACACCAGCCACCCAAAATTGTTGAGTCACGATCGCTTGGCCTAAATATTGCACTATGTGGAAGTTACACGTCTGAAAAACAGGAAGCTCACCAGATCATTTGCTGACTGGCAAAAGCGCTGGTGCTAGACAACAGGGCAGAGTTGGGACAACAAACATTTGAGTAGAATAAACATGCTCAGAAATTATGCATCCTTTTTGGGGGGGTCACATTGGCCTCAAGTTCACATTTGAGGAAAGTTCTGCCCCTTCTCTCTCACTGCTTGTTCTTTAGATTATATGTTGACAGGTTTCACTGCAGCTTAATTTGAACCATAGCTTACTCCTGGCATGAATGTAAAGATCTATATCTGCAATATATAAAGTAATAACAGAACATTTTTTATCTGAGTAATGCAGGTGAGCCTTTCAAGCATCATCGTTTAATAGTCACTAGACCCCCACACGCCTAGGTTTAAAATGGAATGACTTTCAGAATAGAGGCCGGCTGACTTTATGCGGATCAGACCCTTTATCTTCACTTTTTACAACTCTGAAGAGTCTGAAGACTCTGGAGTAGCCAACATGGGCTCCTCCAGTTGTTTGTGGACTACATCTCCCATCAGCCCCAGTCTGCATAGCCAGCAACCAGGAATTATGGGTGTTCAACAAGCCCTAGACGAGCACCATGTTGGCTGCTGCTGCAGTACATGTGTTAAGACCACATGGACCATGGATCTGCCTATGTTACCATGTCGAAAGCCTTTTCCATCATTTGATCACTGCATGGGCGGGATTATTTTTCCTTCAACCACTGCGAATGACAAAAGTCCCAGAGACACTCACAATGCATTTTGAGCAGTCTTCGCTGGTTGTGAGTCATTGCCTACTGGTGGGGCAGCAGAAACCACTGAAGAATTCTGGCATGGCGTCTTGACCATGGCGTGACATGCAGAGGCCCAAGACCTTTGACAGATGTTTGATGTCCATTGTCTTGGCCGAAATCAGTAGTGCTGCTGCTGACTTGATGTTGAGAACACATGACCAGGGAAATTTAAAGTTCAGATCAGCGTTGGATTTCAGGCAGTGTGGGCCGTTCCCCTGCACAGTGTGCCAAGCCAAGGGGACGCAAAATTGAGAAGATCAATAATTGAGAAGATCCAGGTTTTTCCTCCAGCTGGAATGCACTGGAACTCACCTCTCAGGTGGGCACCATTTCCATTACAGTGGTACCTCGGGTTAAGTACTCAATTCGTTCCGGAGGTCCGTTCTTAACCTGAAGCTGTTCTTAACCTGAAGCGCCACTTTAGCTAATGGGGCCTCTCGCTGCCACCGCGCCGCTGAAGCATGATTTTTGTTCTTATCCTGAAGCAAAGTTCTTAACCTGAGGTAATATTTCTGGGTTAGCAGAGTCTGTAACCTGAAGCGTATGTAACCTGAAGCGTATGTAACCCGAGGTACCACTGTATAAGAGAACAAGGGAGGCATTCATAGTGAGCTTTAGCATCTCTTTTTCTAGAAAAATAGCACTGAGAAGATCCATTTGGGGACACCAGATTTTGGCCTCACACAGGGCACCATATCACAAAAGATTACCCCAATACACCCCTGTTCAGATCTCACTTCAGCCATATTGGACCAGGTAGCCTTGCACCAGCCACTATTATCTCAGCCTCAGCCACATATCTGCGTTGAAGCAATGATGATCCTGATCTACCTTGCTAGAATGCTGCAAGGCAGGCCTGTGCAATGTGTTGACCCAGCAAACAGCACGCCAGACACATGCTCTGAAAGTGACAGGCAGAAAACCTAAGGTTTACAGAGTTCCTGGGAGAAGAAAATTAGTGCATGCAAAGCCGTGTGGAGAAGGGCCTAGGGAGCATGTGGTGTGTGATGGGCAGGTAGATTATACTATGTATTATGAGCTCATGCTCTAGATCAGTGTTTCCTAAATTTGGGACTCCAGCTGCTTTTGGACTACAATTCCCATTATCCCCAGCTAGCAGGACCAGTGGTCAGGGATGATGAGAACTGTAGTCCCCAAACAGCTGAAGAAACCCTGCTCTAGATCTTTGGTGGGAACTGTCAATGCTTTGAGAAGATGTATGGCCTGTGTGTTGTAAACTGCCGAGATTTTCCTGCACCTTTCTATGAGGATTATACATATAAAAAAACCGGAATTCTAGTTGATGGCAGTTCCTAGCACTTGCTATAATCTTCCATTTTGTTCCTGAATAATATGTTCTCTCTATGTCACATGGTTAAAATCTCAATGAAAAATGCTAAGCCAGCTTTGGCACTTTCCTGAGCTGCGCTGCACTAAAGCTCATGTCCCAGCTTCCCCTCAAAGCATAGGAATGAACAAAATTGCTGTCATCAAAGCCGCAATTGACTTGGCGTTTGACCTTTTGCAGTCTCTGGGGCAGGGAAGACTTGGATGTACACTGATGTGTTCAGTTTTCATCTGGGATCAAATCCCAGTGTTTTGGATTGCTCAAGTTGGTCTCTCTTCTCTTGCAGGCTATAGAACGATTTCCCTGCTTTCCTAAAGGAATGCTTTTCTTAAGGAAGTCTGACCCCAGACTGGGGCTCCTTTGTTATGCACAGTTACATGAAACCAGCTTGTGCTTTTCCACAACCAAGTAGCATACCAGAATCCCTTTGAGGTAAGGATCAAGGAGGAATAATACAGAGCTTAACCTTTTCATCCCTGATGTTATGTGTGTTTGTGCGCACGCGCTTCAAAAATTTATACCCCACTTTTAAAATAAAACTCAAAGCAGCTTACAAAAAGAAATAAAATATAGCAAGTACCATTCAAATTACTAAAATCAGCATCATAAGGTAAAAAGGTAAAGGAAAGGTAAAGGTCAAGGACCCCTGGACGGTTAAGTCCAGTCAAAGGCGACTATGGGGTTGTGGTGCTCATCTCGCTTTCAGGCCGAGGGAGCCGCCGTTTGTCCGCAGACAGCTTTCCGGGTCATGTGACCAGCATGACTAAACCGTTTCTGGCGCAATGGGGCACCGTGACAGAAACCAGAGCGCACGGAAACACCATTTACCTTCCCGCCATAGCGGTACCTATTTATCTACTTGTACTGGTGTGCTTTCGAACTGCTAGGTTGGCAGAAGCTGAGACAGAGCAACGGGAGCTCACTCTGTTACGGGGATTCGAACTGCCAACCTTCTGATCAGCAAGCCCAAGAGGCTCAGTGGTTTAGGCCACAGCGCCACCCGCATCCCTATCTAATATCAGCATCATACATTGAAACCAAAAGTATGAATAAAACAATTCTGCATAAAAGCAGAGAGGCTGTACTTTAACCAATTGTGGCAACGATCCATTTTCTATTTACACTTTGCTTGCAGTATTGCATTTTAATTGCTCACATTGTGGAAGGGTTAGTTATACATCAGCTTTTATAGCTCAGTCCTGAGAGCAAGGAACTCAATGTCATGGTCATGGGTTCAAAGGGTAAAAGATTACTGCATTGCTGGGGGTTGCACTAGATGCTCTCATGGTCTACAATTCTCTGATTCCTCCAAACACGTTTCACACATAACATGGTAGGAACCCCAGGCACAGGTAAAAAGTAAAGGCAAAGGACCCCTGGACGGTTAAGTCCAAAGGCGACTATGGGGTTGTGGCGCTCATCTCGATTTCAGGCAGAAGGAGCCAGTGTTTGTCTGTAGACATCTTTCTGGGTCATGTGGCCAGCATGACTAAACCACTTCTGACACAACAGGACACCGTGACAGAAACCAGAGCACACGGAACGCTGTTTACCTTCCCGCCGCAGAGGTACCCATTTATCTACTTGCACTGGTTTGCTTTTGAACTGCTAGGTTGGCAGGAGCTGGGACAGAGCAATGGGAGCTCACCCCATATCGGAGATTCAAACCGCCAACCTTCTGATCGGCAAGCCCAATAAGCTAAGTGGTTTAGACCACAGCGCCACCTGCATCCCAGGTATGCCACTAGGTAAACACCTGACAGACAGCCGGAGCCAAACTAGCCCTCTGATCAGCATATCTGCGTATAATACGTATTTGTAACGCTGTCATTATTGCATATTATCTTAAAATATCATAGTTAAATGGCTACAACAAGCATTTGTTGCCTAATTTCATCAGGGAAAGGAGAGTTTGTGGTTTATGGAGAAGCATGTGAACCATGCTGCTGGTGTCTCCTGAGGTAGATAAATGAGAAACTGTTATGTACTGAGTTGAATAGGATCCAAAATGCAGCAGTCTGATTTGTCCTAGAACAATAGGATTCAGAATGCAGCAGTCTGATTGGTCCACAGGAGCCACCCAATCCAGCTCCAGGTGGAAGTGAATCCGCAACCTGATTGGCCTACAGGAGAATCCCAGAATTAGCCAAACACGTGGGGTCCATTGTGTAAATAATGTATATAAAGCAGACATTCTGGGGGAACTTCCATTCCTCTTCACCACTATGAGCTGAATAAAGAGCATGAAATCCACTCTCGACTCCGAGTATATTTCAGAAACAGAGACCTCTCTTTAGTTTGTTAACATTTTTAAAAAGCTCTCTCAGATAGCTCTCATCAAACCAGAAGCTGGAGCTGAAGAACAGGAGATGAGGGGGGCAGCAGGACAGGAATTGCTTTGTCATAAAACATACAGAGTATTTCCTGAAGATTAACGACAAGACTGTGAGAAGGATATGCCAGACCAATTTACAGCCAAGGACTATTAACCCAAGCCTGCTGTACAGTGGTACCTCGGGTTACAGACGCTTCAGGTTACAGACTCTGCTAACCCAGAAATAGTACCTCGGGTTAAGAACTTTGCTTCAGGATGAGAACAGAAATCGCGCGGCGGCAGCGGGAGGCCCCATTAGCTAAAGTGGAACCTCAGGTTAAGAACAGTTTCAGGTTAAGAACGGACCTCCAGAATGAATTAAGTTCTTAACCCGAGGTACCTCTGTATTCTGACCCTTTTGGGTACTATTTTATGAATCGAAGCATCATGTTCCCACATGTGACATCCAGATGGAGGCAGGAACAGGCGCAGTTGGAACTTATCCCCCGGAGCTAAAAGCATAAAAAACACGTCAAGCTGGTCAGACTGCTTTCACCATTTGGCTCCTCTAGCCTGACAGGGATAGTTGCTGCCTGGCCCAGTTCCATCCCCTTTCAGAACTGGATGAATACTTGTCTATCCCAAAGCAGCTATAATAGCTGTGTACACAGACAGGGAGCCTCCTGATAGTTGCTGAAGATGCAGGCAGTGACCAGGTCACGGAGACTAGGCTGTAGTCCTAGCCTTTGGGCCTGTGGATTGCAAGGAAGAGGATGTCACACTTGGTCTTTGCTCCACTTTTCTCCTCAGTGATCAGTTTCTACTGCTGTTGGTGAGGAAAAGAACCCCACGGCTAGTTGTGGAAACAATCTGTGTAACAGTGACACAGAAATAAGAGCAGCATTTGGAGAATCGAGGAAAGAATATTTGTCTTCCAGGGGCTTAATGTGACCAGAGGACAATCTTGGGTATCTAAATCACATTGCAGTGTTAATAATTTATGTTTCAATGTTGGAAATAACAGGAGACTAATGCCTCATTAGGTAAAGGTAAAGGGACCCCTGACCATTAGGTCCAGTCGTGGCCGACTCTGGGGTTGCGGCGCTCATCTTGCTTTATTGGCCGAGGGAGCCGGCGTACAGCTTCTGGGTCATGTGGCCAGCATGACTAAGCCGCTTCTGGTGAACCAGAGCAGTGCACGGAAACGCCGTTTACCTTCCCGCCGGAGCGGTACCTATTTATCTACTTGCACTTTGATGTGCTTTCAAACTGCTAGGTTGGCAGGAAATGCCTCATTACAGCAGATGAAATTTCCCTTTCCGGCAATGCAGCCAGAGGCAACTTCACACATATTCATAGGAATGGAATTATACTACTACTCCTCCTCCTCCTACTACTACTTTATTATTTATACCCCACCCACCTGGCTGGGTTTCTCCAGCCACTCTGGGTGGCTCCCAACAGAGGACTGAAAACAGAATAAAACGTCAAACATTAAAAACTTCCCTAAACAGGGCTGCCTTCAGATGTCTTCTAAAAGTCGGCTATTTGTTTATTTCCTTGACATCTGGTGGGAGGGTGTTCCACAGGGTGGGCGCCACTACCGAGAAGGCCCTCTGCCTGGTTCCCTGTAACCTCGCTTCTCACAGGGAGGGAACCACCAGAAGGCCCTCAGTGCTGGACCTCAGTGTCTGGGTAGAATGATGGGGGTGGAGACGCTCCTTCAGGTATACTGGGCTGAGGCCATTTAGGGCTTTAAAGGTCAGCACCAACGCTTTGAATTGTTCAGATATATCTGTTCTTATTCCTGCTCCGTATGTGTGTTCTGCATAAGTTGTGAAAAGGCATATGACTTCGGCAAAGGCATTCTCTAAAGATGTGGACAGGTTGCATGCATGCAGGTTTACATGAGCAAAGTACAGGAGGGAGGACCACTCCACTCCTGATAACATGTGTAGAGCACCTCCAACTGAGTGACTTGTGGTTGATAGCAGTGTAGAATACTCCCTGTTGAATCAGTTCAATAGATTCCAGTTTGGATCTAGAAAGTGATGGATCTCCCATCTACGATTGCCATTCCTGAATTTCCTAAGCACTGAAACAATGAGATATCACTTGAGGTGACAAGTGCCACCAGCTGTGGCTAAGCTACATATTAGTGTCTTTGGTTCAAAAGTCTACTTTGTCATGAACCAGGTACAGTCAAACCTCAGTTCCCAAACGCCTCCATTTTGGAATGTTTCGGCTCCCGAACACCAAAAACCCGGAAGTAGGTGTTCCGGTTTTTAAACATTTTTTGGAAGCCGAACGTCCAACGCGACTTCCGCTTGAGTGCAGGAAGTTCCTGCAGCCAATCAGAAGCCATGCCTCGGTTGCTGAACATTTCGGAAGCCGAACGGGCTTCTGGAATGGATTACGTTCAACAACCAAGGTTTGACTGTATAAGACAATAGAATGCAATAATTGCTACATGCTCTGGATTAGCTCCTCCATGTACAGGATCACAGAATTGTAGAGTTGGAAGGGACCACATGAGTCATCTAGTCCAACCCCCTAAAACGCAGGAATCTTTCACCCAAAGTGGGGCTCAAAGTCTTTACCATTATAGTACCATCTGTCTACCTTTTATGTGTCTCCTTTTTGAGATAAGGTCATATTAGTTTCTGACAAAAGCAGGGCGAGTTGTAAATGAGGTTCTGCTGATATTTATGTAATTCCCCAGAAATTACAAGAAAGCATAATCAAATTGGTTTGCTTCTGTGGGTGAGGAAACTGTATTAATGAAGGACCCTAAGATGTACCGTATTTTTTGCTCTATGAGACTCACCTTTTCCCTCCTAAAAAGTAAGGGGAAATGTGTGCGCGGAAATGTCTTATGGAGCGAATGCAGGCTGCGCAGCTATCCCAGAAGCCAGAACAGCAAGAGGGATTGCTGCTTTCACTGCGTAGCGATCCCTCTTGCTGTTCTGGCTTCTGAGATTCAGAATATATTTTTTCTTGTTCTCCTCCTCCAAAAACTAAGCGCGTCTTGTGGTCTGGTGTGTCTTATAGAGCGAAAAATACGGTACTCTATTTTGGTTCAGCATGGGAACAGTTCACCTTTCAGAATGTAAGGTCAGAATTTTGCAATGAGGGTGCACTATGCTGACTAGTAGAAAGGCATAATGTCTCGTTTGGTAGTTTCTATTGCAGCTGCATTTCAAAAGGAAAAACAAAACAAAACACCAGCATACATAAGTGTTGAAAGTTTGCTTGCCATGGTAAGGAAATTTATTTTGGGCACTAAGATGTTGCAAGATCGGAGCTTGCACATGTGTTCCATGGAGATTTTATTAAACAATCCACAATACATCTCGCAGCTGTGGGGATAGTTATTTCTTTTGGAAGTGCAATGCAGAAAAAATATAATAGTTTTGAATTGCTCTGCTGAAGAAGCCGCTATCTCCCACTCCCATAACAGACTCTAACTAAAAAAGACAAATGACTGTTAATACACTGTGTTGTCTCATGGTCTTGAATACTTGCTAGGTATGCTTTAACACTGATCATAAAATGCTCAGATTTTATGTAGCAATCTTCAAATCCTGAAGTGCTTTACGTCAATTGATTTAGTAATTCTCGCAGCAGCCCTCTAAATATATAATCGTCCCCCCTATAGTGAAGTTTTTTCCTGTGTGTGAAAAAATGAATTGGCCCAGTTATAAAAGGAGGAAGCACCATGGGTTTGAATAGAGCAACATATAGGGAAGGACAAAAAGTCAAATTTCTGTTCTCTTAAAAAATATCATTGCCGGGGTGACTGAGTGGAGACTTGGAGCTTTAGCATTCCTTTGCAAAGATATCACACTGGCTTTTTATTATAATAAAAAACAAGTTCCTTGTTTCTGCATGGGAATTCCATGCTTTTTCATCATTCTTTGCAGAAACTTTAAATAATAATAATAATAATAATAATAATAATAATAATAACTGATTTTGTTAAACAAACAAACAAACAAACAAACAAACAAACAAACCACCACCATAGTGTGGACAAATGTTGCTCTTTGTTTTACTATTTGAGGTGCTTTCAAAAAAAATGTTTCCATTTCAGTATTAGTCAACATACATTTAAAATAACCTTCCCCCCCCCTTTGTGGATGAATAAATTAATATATGCACGTAGGTCGTTTTTTCTGCACTGTGGCTAAAGCAACAGATTTTGAACCATTTCTTTCCTGCCCTGCTGGTGTAAAAGGACCACTCGGGGCAGCTTGCAACATCAAACATTAACATTCCTTTTTAAAAATATATGAAACAATTGCACAGAAAAGATAAAGGTCAACAGTTAAAATAAAGCTCATAAAATCCTATCTGCCTCATAAAGTAAAAGCCTGCTGGAATGGAAAGGTCTTCAGTGACGTGTAAAACAGTGTGAGCTGGGGGGGCCAACCACATTTCATGTGACAAGATGTCCTATAACATGGGTAAAGTCACAGAGAAAAGTCTCAGACTCTTGCGCACCCAGTCATTTTCACTCTAGGAAGAACATGGAGGCAGATTTCTCCTTCTGATCTTAGGAAACAGGATAGTATTGGGGCCGTGGGGGAATCCCTAAGGTGAAGGTAAAGGTAAAGGGCCCCCTGACCATTAACCCCTGACAGTTAAGTCCAGTCGTGGCCAACTCTGGGGTTGCGGTGCTCATCTTGCTTTATTGGCCAAGGGAGCCAGCGTACAGCTCCCGGACAGGTGGCCAGCATGACTAAGCCGCTTCTGGTGAACCAGAGCAGCGCACGGAAAGGCTGTTTACCTTCCCGCCGGAGTGGTACCTATTAACTACCTGCACTTTGACGTGCTTTCGAACTGCTAGGTTGGGAGGAGCAGGGACTGAGCAACGGGAGCTCACCCCGTCGCGGGGAGTTGAACCACCAACCTTCTGATCGGCAAGTCCTAGGCTCTGTGGTTTAACCCACAGCGCCACCCACATCCCTTAATCCCTAAGGTATCCTAGACCAAAGCCATTGAAGTTTAAATGTTTGCTTTCACTCTGAATCAAGCATGGCTGTATGTAAACTTCAGGGGTTGTTTTTTTTTTAAAAGCCCACCGCACAAAATATTGCCATTAAATAAGCTTCTCTATATTGCTTCGTTTAAGAGTGTTTGTTCAAAGTTCTCCTCATTAGTGTTGTCAAAAAATCCGGAAAACTTCTAGCTTAGAGGGCTTAAAAGGGCACCAAGGCAATGTGGTTTTTCCCACGCTGGCTTATCAAGTAGAGCTTAAAATAAACATTTTCACATTTTTATTAAAAAAATTATGCACAGTTGCTTTGCATTAAGTGCTGGGCTATGGATCTACAAGTTGTTGTTGTGGCTGCTGTTTTAATTTATTACCCAGCCTTCACACTAAAGTCATAGGGCAGCTTACAACAATCAAAACACAACATTTCCTGCATTCCAAAGGGTTGGACTAGTTTGATCTACAATTCTATGATTCTAACTTACAATCACAAAAACAGAGTGGATCTTAAAACTATACACTGCAGACATCAAAATTCAGGGGAAAGAGGTGTGTTGTGCTGGAGATGCAACAAGATTGAGGGTACATTTTATCATATGTGGTGGACTTGTAAAAGGGTAAAAGAGTATCGGGAAATGATATATAATGAATTGGAAAAAAATGTTTAAAAGTACCTTTCCAAAGAAACCAGAGTCCTTTTCGCTGGGGATAATTCAGAGGGAAATTAAGGGTACCCCTGCCCGTACGGGCCAGTCTTGCCAGACTCTAGGGTTGTGCGCCCATCTCACTCAAGAGGCCGGGGGCCAGCGCTGTCCGGAGACACTTCCGGGTCACGTGGCCAGCGTGACATCGCTGCTCTGGCGAGCCAGAGCCGCACACGGAAACGCCGTTTACCTTCCCGCTTGTAAGCGGTCCCTATTTATCTACTTGCACCCGGGGGTGCTTTCGAACTGCTAGGTTGGCAGGCGCTGGGACCGAACGACGGGAGCGCACCCCGCCGCAGGGATTCGAACCGCCGACCTTTCGATCGGCAAGCCCTAGGCGCTGAGGTTTTTACCCACAGCGCCACCTGTGTCCCGTGCCAGAGGGAAATTACCAGGTGTCAAAAAAGACCATTTATGTACGCTACTACTGTGGCCCATGTTTTGTTAGCTCAAAAATGGAAAACCAGTGAGGTGCCAACCAAAGAAGAGTGGCAACTTAAACTGATGGAATACGCGCAGCTTGCAGACCTAACTTATAGAATAAGCGAACAGAATGAATGCTTAAAGAAGACTGGAAAATGTTTACTGAACATATGGGTGAATATTGCGTTCATTTAAAAACTCTGGTAGCATTAAGATAAATTCAGCAGTGTAAATAAGTTTTGATGGATGTAACAACAATGGATTAATGAATGGTTTAGTTCA
Organism: Podarcis muralis; assembly: GCF_964188315.1. Taxonomy (NCBI): domain Eukaryota; kingdom Metazoa; phylum Chordata; class Lepidosauria; order Squamata; family Lacertidae; genus Podarcis; species Podarcis muralis. The sequence continues at coordinate 61,559,542 of NC_135663.1, forward strand.
TGTAAAATATGCAGGGATGTATGGTATGCAAAACGAACCATGGAAAGAAAAGAAGGGAAGTCATTGATTTAAAGGTTGTTTAAGTGAATATTTTGAAATGTAATTTAGAAAATTTAATAAAAATATATATAGAGAAAAAGAAAGGAAAGGATAAGGAAAAGGAAAGGGAAAAGGGAAAGGGAAAGAAAGGAAAGGAAAGGAAAGGAAAGGAAAGGAAAGGAAAGGAAAGGAAAGGAAAGGAAGAGGTGTGTCATCAACGTTCACTGAAAATCATATTGTGAAATTTCCAGGTGCCATTCCATGGGGAGTCCCACAACTTAAGAGTCTGCACAGCAAATGCCCTCTTACAGGGCACCCCACCCCAAGGTTCTGATGGAAAGAACTACCAAAAGGGTTCTTTCCATTGATGTTGTTGTTTAGTTGTTTAGTCGTGTCCGACTCTTCGTGACCCCATGGACCAGAGCACGTCAGGCACCTCTGTCCTCCACTGCCTCCCGCAGTTTGGTCAAACTCATGCTGGTAACCTCGAAAACACTATCCAACCATCTCGTCCTCTGTCGCCCCCTTCTCCTTGTGCCCTCCATCTTTCCCAACATCAGTGTCTTCTCCAGGGAGTCTTCTCTTCTCATGAGGTGGCCAAAGTACTGGAGCCTCAGCTTCACGATCTGTCCTTCCAGTGAGCACTCAGGGCTGATTTCCTTCAGAATGGAGAGGTTTGATCTTCTTGCAGTCCATGGGACTCTCAAGAGTCTCCTCCAGCACCATAATTCAAAAGCATCAATTCTTCAGCCTTCTTTATGGTCCAGCTTTCCATTGATAGTAACTCTCAATTATACATGCTAAGTCGGGGCAGGGTCAAATCAGGAATCAGGGTCAGAGCATCCTGTTTTGCCACCAGGTGAAATGGTAAGTGTCCCTTGTCCTGTTCTGGCTCACCTGCTGCTGCTTGTCCCCACTTCCCTGCCTGCCATGCCACCTCCACCATTGGTGGAGAAGCACGCTAATTTTAGCCGAGATCTTGCTTGAGACCATATAACACCAGTCGTGAAAGACCTACATTGGCTCCCTGTACGTTTCCGAGCACAATTCAAAGTGCTGGTGCTGACCTTTAAAGCCCTAAACGGCCTCAGCGCAGTATACCTGAAGGAGCGTCTCCACCCCCATCGTTCACTGAGGTCCAGCTCCGAGGGCCTTCTGGCGATTCCCTCAGTGTGACAAGTGAGGCTACAGAGAACCAGGCAGAGGGCCTTCTCGGTAGTGGTGCCTGCCCTGTGAAGCGTTCTCCCATCAGATGTCAAGGAAATAACCAACGACCTGACTTTTAGAAGACATCTGAAGGCAGCCCTGTTTAGGGAAGTTTTTAATGTTTGATGTTTTATTGTATTTTTAATATTCTGTGAGGAGCTGCCCAGAGTTGCTGGGGAGACCAACCAGATGGGCGGGGTATAAATAAATATATTATTATTATTATTATTATTATTATTATTATTATTATTATTATTATTATTATTATAACATCTCACAAGGTCTTGCCCACTTTGCAAAATCTCACGTGATTTTGGCCAATATTGGCACCACTTCTGCATTGGCGATGGGGCCTGAACAGCCTCCTCAGTCTCCCTAATGGCTGAGCCGGCTCTGTCAGGGAAATAAATACTGTATTTTTCACTCTATAAGACACACCAGACCACAAGATGCACCTAGTTTTTGGAGGAGGAAAACAAGAAAAAAAAAATATTCTGAATCTCAGAAGCCAGAACAGCAAGAGGGATCGCTGCGCAGTGAAAGCAGCAATCCCTCTTGCTGTTCTGGCTTCTGGGATAGCTGCGCAGCCTGCATTCGCTCCATAAGACGCACACACACTTCCCCTTATTTTTTAGGAGGGAAAAAGTGAGTCTTATAGAACAAAAAATATGGTAAATAATGTCAGGGCTTCTCTTAGCCCAAGTTACTGACCTACAGAGACACTTGTCTGCTACACCTTTACACAAATGAATTCTCTGGCCTTGCTTCCTTGGAAAATAGGAAACAGCCTTATACTGCTTATTGGACCATATACTGGTGGAGATGGCATACACTGAACTCTGCGGCTGATCTACATCCCTTCCTCTCCTTCCAATCTGGCTCTGAATCCCTGCTGCATCTCTGAACGTGACAGTGAATCATTCGATCGCTTCCAGTGTAGAGATGACCCAACGTCAAAGCAGAATGACTGCCCATCTTTTCCCTAAAGTTTTAGGCCTCAGCAGGCACACCCAGAACAGGGATTTCTGCAGAAACATGGGGGCAGCTTTTCTGAGTGTGTTTATACTCCCCAAAACAAGTCTTTCAAAACAAGTGTGCTTCAAAGTTTTAACTCTGAAAAGTATGCCAGACCCTCCAAGCGTCCCTATTTTCCAGGGACAGTCCCGGATTTACAGAAGCTGCCTTGGTTTCTGATTTGATCCCGGAATGTCCCTCTTTTCCTTATGACATCCCTATTTTCACTGGAGGAATATTGCAGGACATGGAGTTATGCAACCCCTGAGCCAAGGAGATAAGTAAGTATGCAACCTTTAGAAGACATCTGAAGGCAGCCCTGTACAGTGGTACCTCAGGTTAAGTACTTAATTCGTTCCGGAAGTCCGTTCTTAACCTGAAACTGTTCTTAACCTGAAGCACCACTTTAGCTAATGGGGCCTCCTGCTGCCGCCGCGCTGCTGGAGCACAATTTCTGTTCTCATCCTGAAGCAAAGTTCTTAACCTGAGGTACTATTTCTGGGTTAGCAGAGTCTGTAACCTGAAGCGTATGTAACCCGAGGTACCACTGTATAGGGAAGGGTGTTGTTTTTTTAAAAAAAAGTTTTATGTTTTATTATGTTTTTATATATGTTGGAAGCCACCCAGAGTGGCTGAGGCAACCCATTCAGACGGATGGAGTACAAATAATGAAATTATTAGGATTAGGATTATGAAATAGGCTCTCCCTCTTTTCACTGGAGAAATGTTGGAGGGCATGGTATGCTAGCTAATAGGGGCTTGGGAAAAGCTGTGTACCTTAGTCTGAAGTTTCGTGGTTACTGGAGTCAGAGCTGCTGTTCATGACAGGCAAGTGTTTTCCCTCAATTGCTTAGCAAGTCCGGCTGCATTCCAAGGGTGAAATCTCTCTCTCTCTCTCTCTCTCTCTCTCTCTCCACTCTCCTGGAGATGCAATCTGAAGGAAACAGCTGCAGGCTCAACTGACGAAGGTGGTGTCCTCATTGTGTAAACAGCAGAGAATAAATTATCGTTCCTTTAACCTCCTTCCATGTGATTCTCACCTGTTTGTCTCAAGTCGCTCTTTGTACCTTGTCATTATCCTAAAGTGGAGAGTTATTTGGGGCGTGGGCAACTTGTGCTTGGATCGGATTCTCGTTTTGTCGCTGCTCCTGTATTATTAAGAGCTCACAATTAAATAAAGTCATATCAATCATAATTAATACTTCAGCAGGGGCGAGGTATTTGGTATTTGGTTTCGTATCGTCTCTTTGAAGTTCCTCTGCTGGAAGAACTTCCTGTCTCCACCTTCCGTGAATATTCTGGAGATTAAGGGTGCAATTCAAAGTAGCTCTGAGGAGATTGTGCTTTCAGGAGAAGCATTTCTGCTTGCTCAGTTGGAACAAATTCCCCTCTCTTGCCCCTGCAGGCTGCTTTGGGGCTTCTCCTGACCCCACCAGAGCACATCTGGAGGAGTTAAAGGGTGTGTGTGATGGAAGCTCTATTGCTTGGAACAAGGTACAGTGGTACCTTGGGTTACATACGCTTCAGGTTACATACGCTTCAGGTTACAGACGCTGCGAACCCAGAAATAGTGCTTCAGGTTAAGAACTTTGCTTCAGGATGAGAAGAGAAATCATGCTCCAGCGGCACGGCAGCAGCAGGAGGCCCCATTAGCTAAAGTGGTGCTTCAGGTTAAGAACAGTTTCCGGAACGAATTAAGTACTTAACCCGAGGTACCACTGTAGTTGAAAGACTCTCTCTCAAGGCAAATCTTTAAAAATGTAGTACCGACAACTGGGAAACACTGGCCTGCGAGCGCTCCAATTGGAGAACAGCCTTTACCAAAGGTGTCATGGGCTTTGAAGATGCTCAAACTCAGGAGGAAAGGGAGAAACGTGCTAAGAGGAAGACACACTTGGTAAACCCTCACCTCCTGCCCGGAAACCTATGTCCCCACTGTAGAAGGACGTGTGGATCCAGAATTGGTCTCCACAGTCACTTACAGACTCACTGTTAAAACCGTGTTTATGGAAGACAATCTTACTCGGTTATGAGTGATCGCCAAAGAAGAAAGAAGAAGTTGAATCAAGCCATATAGGTCCACTCATCTAGGTACACCACTCGGTTGCTCTACATAGAGTGTAGATTGAAAGCTGTAAACTCAGTTTTCCAAAATAATGTATGTGTGGAATGTTCCTGCTCAAAAGTTTTGGATTTCAGTTGATGTGAAGCAACACAGACACACCATCTTGTGAGCTGCACCTGATGTATCCCATTCAGAAGTGCAAGCCATCATTTGATGTTGCAAGTGATAAATAGGTTTGTGAAACTACACCAGGAGGAAATGTCAGCGCTGTGACATGTGGCAGCCACCTACACTAGAAACTTTTCTCGTGCTCTGTAATTATCACACATTGTTGGGACAATCGATTTCAGTTTTAGAAAGCTACTGTTTACGTCTTCAGAGGACATTACAGTAACCAAAAGGATATTACTATAAGGATTTGTTAATGCCACAACCCGCCTTTTAACAAGGACAGGTAGTGTGGTGAACATACATTGAAGGGAAGAGTCTCAAACAAAGATTTGAGACTCTGTAATGCATTTGCATTAATATGGTCTGAAGCTCAACATCACCTCCTGGCAAATAGAAGGGGAAGAAATGGAGGCAGTGAGAGATTTTACTTTCTTGGGCTCCATGATCACTGCAGATGGTGACAACAGCCCCGAAATTAAAAGACGCCTTTTTCATGGGAGAAAAGCAACGACAAACCTAGACAGCATCTTAAAAGTAGAGATATCACCTTGCCAACAAAGGTCCGTATAGTTAAAGCTATGGTTTTCCCAGTAGTGATGTATGGAAGTGAGAGCTGGACCATCAAGAAGGCTGATCGCCGAAGAATTGATGCTTTTGAATTATGGTGCTGGAGGAGACTCTTGAGAGTCCCATGGACCGCAAGAAGATCAAACCTATCCATTCTCAAGGAAATCAGCCCTGAGTGCTCACTGGAAGGACAGATCCTGAAGCTGAGGCTCCAATACTTTGGCCACCTCATGAGAAGAGAAGACTCCCTGGAAAAGACCCTGATGTTGGGAAAGATGGAGGGCACAAGGAGAAGGGGACGACAGAGGACGAGATGGTTGGACAGTGTTCTCGAAGCTACCAGCATGAGTTTGACCAAACTGCGGGAGGCGGTGGAAGACAGAAGTGCCTGGCGTGCTCTGGTCCATGGGGTCACGAAGAGTCGGACACGACTAAACGTTTAAACAACCACTGCATTTGCAGCAGCTTCGCACTCCTGTGTCAGAGATATCTATGCTATCTTGGTCCTGTCTGCAGAATGGGAGATGGCAGGTTCCCCAAGGACATGCTCTATGGGCACTAGTCCCCCTGGCAGACCAACTCTGTGTTACAAAGATGTCTGCAAAAGTTACACGAAGGCTGGCAACATCGACCGTGTAGCCATTGCAGTTGATCACCTAGAGACAGACAGTCAGGTTGTGCATCTGCAGCAATGATCAGAGGAGGAATGGAAGGAAGGAAGAACTGGAAGGAGCACAGAAGAAGAAGAAGAAGAAGAAGAGGCGGAGTAGGAGGAGGAGGAGGAGGAGGAGGAGGTGGAGTTTGGATTTGATATCCCGCCTTTCACTCCCTTTAAGGAGTCTCAAAGCGGCTAACATTCTCCTTTCCCTTCCTCCCCCACAACAAACACTCTGTGAGGTGAGTGGGGCTGAGAGACTTCAAAGAAGTGTGACTGGCCCAAGGTCACCCAGCAGCTGCATGTGAAGGAGCGGAGATGCGAACCCGGTTCACCAGATTATGAGACTACTGCTCTTAACCACTACACCACACTGGCTCTCACAGAGAGAAGAAACACGTTCATCTGCCCCAGCTGCAACAAAACATGTCTCTCCTGTTATCAGTCTCTACAGCCACAGCAGGCGCTGCAACCCCACAATGGTTTGACTTTACCTCTGAAGACACGTTCTGAGACAGACTGATGCTAACAGCAAGTGGTCTTTTGAATATAGAGCAAGTCAATCTGTTGCAAGTGGAAGAGAATGTTGGACTTTGGGAATACAGCTGCCTCTTCAGACTTGGCTTTGGGAGAACAGAACCTTCTAAAGACAGCAAGAAACATATCTATGCCTGCAGAACGCAAGCTTCATTTACCACTACAGATGAACATTGGTTCCCGAACTTTATCTGTTCCGGGAGTCCGTTTGACTCCCAAAACGGTTCGAGAACCAAGGCGCAGCTTCTGATTGGCTGCAGGAAACTCCTGCAGCCAATCAGAAGCCACGGAAGCTGTGCCGAACGTTCGGCTTACGAAAAACGTTCACAAACCGGAACAATTGCTTCCAGGTTTGCGGCGTTCGGGAGCCGATTTGTTCGGCATCTAAGCTGTTTGGGAACTAAGGTTCCACTGTAGTTGGAAAAGTATAGCACACATAGTGCATTGTGGGAGAGGTGGCAGTGTGTAGCTTAATTCTCTGCATAGATTCCCATGTAACCGTGTGTGTGCTGCTTCCCTAAAAGTTGCCTCAGTTTCCGACTCATGAATATAATAGCAATAATTAGGAATGAAAGCATTTGTGACAGTAATCACACATTTCACTGCATAATTATTACTGCTTTGGCTGTGGCTCTTGAGTAAAACACTGATTAACACACACTGTGCCTCAGGCCTATCAGAGGGTGCATTTAGTTAACAGATATTGTATGTTTCCTGATTCTTCCGATATTACAAAACTACTCATGATCCTCAATGGGTCAGTCAACCAAAAGACCTCTTCATAAGACCAAGGTCTTATTCGCATGTGCGTATACATTATTTGATCACTGCGACTTAATGCGATGGATTGCATGTGCGAATGGTGAAAGGTCACGGAACAGAGCCTGCATCTCACATCATCTCCGAAGTAATGCTTTTCAGTGGAGCTGGTTCCACACATTCAGCTGTACATCATCAAATCCATCTCAGTCTATCCTATCTCATCAGGTTGTTAGAATAAAAATGGGCCAGTGTTCAACAGAGTTCCTTGCTCAGCAGGATAGTGAACTGGGCCTTTTTTATACCCTCAGCAGCGGAGTAAATAAGGCCTGGTTTTGTTGATTATTTATGAAGTGTTCCCACAAGGCAAGTCACAGTGATAACAGCAAGAATCTTTATTGAACAAACAGAACTGGAAAACAGGGGCAAAGCAACTGCTTATATAGATTTCTGAAGGCCTGGGCCACTCCCACTCCCAACGTGATTGGCTGTCCAAACTTCCAAGCTGCGAATCATAAGTCAGAGTTTAAGGGCCAATGGCAGAGGCCCAAATCCTGAAATGTTCTGTGATTGGATATCATAAATCTGAACACAGGGGCTCAGATTCCTTAGTCCAGAGGCTCCAGACTCAAGCTCAGGCAAACACAGACCACTGAATACATAACAACTCAATTCAGTGAGATAATTTGTTAAATTGACATTTAATTTTATTTATTCCCTCTTTTGCTCTTATAGCAAAGCGGTATGCCATGAAAGCTTAACTTAACAGAAAGAGAGACTAAATAAAACTGCTTTAGTCAAAGAAATCTCTGTGATGAACGTCATTGTACTTTGAGAGCAAAGATTCATGCGTCTAGGGTCTTTATAGAACAGAATGCAACCATACTAGCTCTTTACAGTGGTACCTCGGGTTACAAACACTTCGGGTTACAGACTCCACTAACTCGGAAGTAGTACCTCGGGTTAAGAACTTTACCTCAGGATGAGAACAGAAATCACACGGCCAGGAGGCCCCATTAGCCAAAGTGGTACCTAAGGTTAAGAACGGTTTCAGGTTAAGAATGCACCTCCGGAACGAATTAAGTTCGTAACCAGAGGTACCACTGTCCTTGGTTTAGCTCTGAACTGCTAGGAGATTATCTGCACCTATCACAAATTGAAGGTTTGGAATAATTCTGTTTTAACTTGTGTTAGGAACATGAAATGAGTATTTTCAATTTTTCAGCATCTTCTCCACATCTGACTGGAACAAAATTGGGGGGAAGGGATTTGCCATGAAGTTTGCAGAACTAATGATTTGCAGACCCAAACATCATGAGACATGCTTTAAGAGACTTAAACAGGATTTTGAAAGGGGAAAAATAATCCCAACTCCCTAAAAACTAAATAGGATATATAGATGGAGGCAGTGAGTGTTAGAGAAGAAAACAGTACTTTTTGTTGTTGTTTCCTAAGGAGACAGAGATAACAGCTGAGATTGCATTTTCAGTGTGACAGATTGCAAAACCTTAGAGAGTACTGTCATTTACTATCAACTCTCAAAGCTGGAAGGTAAACAGAAATGAAAATATTTCTGGGGTTCATTGGAACGCACTGCAAACACTTTGTTCCACCTGCACTAAACTTATCGCTTCTTATGCTAAGGAAAAAATGGGCAGGATAGTTTAAAACAATGGCAACAACAGCAGGATAACTTCAGCTGTATCTTTCCACTAAAGGGCACAAGGCATGGAACCAATAATGGCCCCGAGGACACAACATTCACCCTCAACTTGGGTTCAGATCCATGACTTAGCTATTTTCCTGTTGGAGGGCCTTAGGCAAATTGCTGCTTTAGGCCATTCCTCTGCAGAGCAGGAAAATAGTGACAGAGCTATTGGCTATCAGGTAAGATAAAGACAAGCACTGAAGACATGTCCAAGTGTTGCATTGTTAACAAAGCCTGGTTCTTGCTCACACTCTGCAATTAAATTCTTTTTACATTCACTTTGCAATGTGAATATCCAAGATGAGTCCATGATCCATTGAGCCTACCATCTAGGGATGCGGGTGGTGCTGTGATCTAAACTGAGCCTCTTGGGCTTGCCAATAGGAAGGTTGGTGGTTCGAATCCCTGCAACGAAGTGAGCTCCCATTGCTCTGTCCCAGCTCCTGCCAACCTAGCAGTTCAAAAGCACACCTGTACGAGTAGATAAATAGGTACTGCTGCGGCGGGAAGGTAAACAACATTTCTATGTGCTCTGGTTTCCGTCATGGTGCCCCATTGTGCCATAAGCGGTTTAGTCCTGCTGGCTATATGACCTGGAAAGCTGTCTGTGGACAAACGCTAACTCCCTTGGACTGAAAGCCAGAGGAGCGCCGCAACCCCATAGTCACCTTTGACTGGACTTAACCGTCCAGGGTCCTTTACCTTTTTACCTTACCATCTAACACAAAGGCCAAGAAGAGCTCACAAAGGATCACTCTGGCCTAGGGGACGTTACAGACTGGTGCTTTGGGATACACACAAAACTTTCCATTTCCTTCTCCATTTGGCACAATCTCTATGCATCCAGTCCGGCTACACACCAGCAACTGTTCAGCATGCAAAGAAAGATTGCATACCCTCCATATGTCCCTATTTTCCAGGGACAGTCCCGGAATTACAGAAGCCACCCCAGTTTCTGATCTGATCCTGGAACTTCCCAGCTACCCTTTTTCCACCCCTCCAAATCTTGGAGAACAATTAAAAGTGGTGTGTGTGTGTGTAGGTGCAAGAAACTGAGTTCTGTTTATACTGAAAATAAAATTCTTGCACCAAATGAAGGCGTACGAAGCCCTTCCTATAATTTTGAAGGAAAATGTCACTGCAATGCTTCAGCTGCCAGCCATTTTTAAGGAAACATGTGGAGTGTTATTCCTTTATTGTAAATGGAGGCTTACACTGTCTACTGAGAAGTAAGTCCCACTGTATTCAATGGAGCTTACTCCCAGGTAACTGGGTAAAGACTGTGCAGTCTTACATTGCAATCCTAAGCATTTCCCCCCTCAGAACTAAGTCCCACTGAGTTCAATAGGATTTACTTTCTGGTATATTCCTGATCATTCTCACAGTTTCCATTATTATTATTATTATTATTATTATTATTATTATTATTATTATTATTATTATTATTATTTCCTGCCATTTTCCATGACAGGGACTCAAGTCAGCTTACAGGTAAAAACTTTATTTCATTCCATTTATCTGTGGAAGGTGTTGCACACAATCCCTTTCCATGTACATTTTTTATTTACAACAATCCTGTGAGGTAATTTTCATTGGATAAATGTTGGAAGGTATGAGATTATGGTCTCTCAATACTTTTCATGAAAATTGTTTCGAATCGGTCTATTCCCAGTCCAACATCACGTTCAATTTTGTCTCTTTTTTATATAAAAAAGACAGGGTTCAACAACTGTGTAGAACATATAATTTAATCTGTATCTCAGACCTAAGATACTTTCCCCCAATTGATTTCTCTCTCAAAAAGAATTTCCTTGACACATTTCTGAGAGATGTGACAGGAGGACTTGCATTCTTATAAAGCCACAACCATTTGGAGTAAAATGTTCAAATCCAAGCAATTGTGTCTTAGTGAATTGCAAAGCCAATTAATTGACCCAAGGGGTCGGTTGCAATCCATATATACAGGGGAAAGACTATAATGTGAAGCACAGTTTCTATTTCCATCCTGCTATTGAATGGAAAGGTGTTTGATTTCTTTATCTTAATGTTATTTACAGTCTTTTGCAGTCCTGCAGTGGAACAATGCTTAAAAGCTGAAGAAAACATTTGTTCCTTTAAGAGATTTAGCATTGTCTGGAGTCCGGCCAACTAGCCATTTAATCCATTTTTCCCTCTCAAGAAGAATAGGTTCTCTGTTCACCTAAAGTTACCAACAAAAAATGAGGCTCCAGCCTAGCGAGGGCAGCTTGTGATGCCACATGCTCAGAAGTAGTATGTAAACTTTTCCAATGAGGTCTTGTTTTTTAACTTCACGGTGCCAATGAACAGGAGTGGCTTGTATACACAGGGAAATACTCTCCCTTATTCTTTATTCCACTCCTCTTGTTTTTCTCCCAGCTGAGTCTTTAACAGCAGGTTGCCTCAAAACAATGAGGAGGGTTGGCTCAAGACATTTTGCTGCCTGAGGCAAAGGACAAAATGGTGCCAAGTCAAGGCACATATTACCCAAGGTCAACAGGGTTATTCTGGCTTCTGAGGCAGAAAAATAACTCAAATACTTCTCCCCACTACCTGCTGTTAAGAAGGCAACCACAGTTAGTAAGCAACAAAGAATTCGCTACCCTTTCAAGACATTCAGCTATACAGTCATACCTTGGTTTGCGAACAGTTTGGTTCTCAAACGTTTTGGTTTCCGAACCCCGCAAACCTGGAAGTGACTGTTCCAGCTTGTGAACTATTTTTGGAAGTCTGATGCGGCTTCCGCAGCTTCTGATTGGCTGCAGGAGCTTCCTGCGGCCAATCAGAAGCCATGCTTTGGTTTCCGAACGTTTTGGAAGTCGAATGGACTTCCGGAACGGATTCCATTCGACTTCCAAGGTATGGAAGCTCCTCTGCACTTCCATCACTGCCTGTAATAGCTTCACTTACTTATATAGATACTGCAGTATTTCACTTTAGGGTGCATATGATAATTATGTGCCTTAATGACATTTTCCAGGACATGCAAACAAATGATCTATGGTATGCTGTGCTAGGCCAAAGGTTGGGAAGAGGTTTCATTTTTGAAGCAAAGTGACAGTAACTTTAGTCTCAGGATTATATTGTTTTATGTTTCTTTGTTGGAAGCTCATTTTATAGGAAATTGGGAGGTAATAAACCCAGTCTTCACTGTGATGTTTCTTCCTTGTCACAACACGATGCATTACAGGTTTCCAAGCCTGCCATTTCTTGCTCCGAAATGTGTGACACAAGCGCAAAGAGGCGATAGATTCTGTTTTTAAAAATGATTATTTTGTTGAATGGTCATTCACTCAGATAATTCCTGTGTTGAAACAGGGTTGCAACCCAGAGAGAGAAAAAGAAAAAGGGCACATATTTTTAAATTTCCCACTGTGGACGGGGATGAATGCCCAGGTGGAGAATGTTCCACCTTAACAAGGCACCTGCAGTTTCAAACCCACACCAAACTCCTGTGTGGATAAGCCTGAAAAAAATAAGTGGTACCCAATTCTGCGTTACTGAAAAAGAGAGGAAATGCAACATAAAAGGGGGGGGGGGAGGGAACCCAGTTTTGCATAAAATTTGCATATGCTAATTTATTTGGATAGACGTAAATTTATTAATAATTACAAAACTTTACAATGCATATATATATATATAGAGAGAGAGAGAGAGAGAGAGAGAGAGAGAGTTCCATGTACAGTGTTACTTCGGGTTAAGTAATTAATTCGTTCCGGAGGTCCATTCTTAACCTAAAACTGTTCTTAACCTGAAGCACAATTTTAGCTAATGGGGCCTTGCGCTGCTGCTGCACGATTTCTGTTCTCATCCTGAAGCAAAGTTCTTAACCCAAGGTACTATTTCTGGGTTAGCGGAGTCTGTAACCTGAAGCGTATGTAACCCGAGGTACCACTGTATTCTGACAACTGAAACAAACATAAATCCATCTGGTCAATTTGGGGGTGTGGGGCAAGAGAATACAACATACAAGCGTGAAAAGAATAGAACCACAAGGCAGACAAACATTGTCTTTTCCATTCCCCACCCAGAGGAGGCAAACCAAAAATACATGCTGATAACACGGACCTTTTTTTAAGTTTTGAAGAGACAATAACCTCTTTCAGACAGTAGAAGTGAAGTTTATTTATCCAGCAAAACTTTGAAATCCAGGGCACCTTATTTGGCTTCTCCTTTATAGATGTATTGTAGCACTGAATTCTATAATCAGTGCTATAATCATGAAGGACGATTAGGCCCAAATCCAGTTTTCCAGAAAAGAACTCTGCTGAGTGGAGCTCTACAAATGGAAACAGCATTGACTTCACAGCTTCTTTGGTTTTTCTTAGGAACTAAAAAGTACAGCAGACCAAGGGGCAAAAAGATGGCATGATGACCTACGTCTCATGTAGGAAAGGGCTTCCCCAGGATGCAACAGCTTTGCCTGTTCAATTTCAGCTTGTTACGCACTTGCTAAAAAGGCACAGGGGCCTTGTAGAAAAACGTGACCGTCTGCCCAAACCCAGAGAAGGATGAAGGATGCTCTCACTGAGGTTCTCCCACCACCTGACATTAGGCAGGTGGTAACTGGAAATGTAGGGGACACAGGTGGCGCTGTGGGTTAAACCACAGAGCCTAGGAAGGTTGGCAGTTTGAATCCCTGCGACGGGGTGAGCTCCCGTTGCTCGGTCCCAGCTCCTGCCAACCTAGCAGTTCAAAAGCACGTCAAAGTGCAAGTAGATAAATAGGTACCGCTGCAGCAGGAAGGTAAATGGCGTTTCTGTACGCTGCTCTGGTTTTCCAGAAGTGGCTTAGTCATGCTGGCCACATGACTTGGAAGCTGTCTGCGGACAAATGCCAGCTCCCTCGGCCCATAGAGTGAGATGAGCACCGCAACCCCAGAGTCGGTCACGACTGGACCTAATGGTCAGGGGTACCTTTACCTTAACTGGAAATGTAGTGATGTATGGAAGTGAGAGCTGGACCATCAAGAAGGCTGATTGCCGAAGAATTGATGCTTTTGAATTATGGTGCTGGAGGAGACTCTTGAGAGTCCCATGGACTGCAAGAAGATCAAACCTATCCATTCTTAAGGAAAACAGCCCTGAATGCTCACTGGAAGGACAGATCGTGAAGCTGAGGCTCCAATACTTTGGCCACCTCATGAGAAGAGAAGACTCCCTGGAAAAGACCCTGATGTTGGGAAAGATGGAGGGCACAAGGAGAAGGGGACGGCAGAGGACAAGATGGTTGGACAGTGTTCTCGAAGCTACAAACATGAGTCTGACCAAACTGCGGGAGGCAGTGGAATACAGGAGTGCCTGGCGTGCTCTGGTCCATGAGGTCACGAAGAGTCGGACACAACTAAATGACTAAACAACAACAACAACTGGAAATGGCTTTCTGGGCGATTAAATATGGTAGCCTTCTCGAATTAAGTTCGTAACTAGAGGTACCACTGTACTCTTTTGTAGAATTACGTAAGAGGAGCCTGTTGGAACATCCCATCTGGTTCAGCATCCTGTCAGTGCAGTGGCTGACCTTTTGGATATGGAGATTAAAAAGGTAAAAGGTAAAGGTACCCCTGCCCGTACGGGCCAGTCTTGACAGACTCTGGGTTTGTGCACCCATCTCACTCTATAGGCCGGGGGCCAGCACTGTCCGAAGACACTTCCGGGTCACGTGGCCAGCGTGACAAGCTGCATCTGGCGAGCCAGCACCAGCGCAGCACACGGAACGCCGTTTACCTTCCCGCTGGTAAGCGGTCCCTATTTATCTACTTGCACCCGAGGGTGCTTTCGAACTGCTAGGTTGGCAGGCGCTGGGACCGAACAACAGGAGCGCACCCCGCCGCGGGGATTCGAACCGCCAACCTTTCGATCAGCAAGCCCTAGGCGCTGAGGCTTTTACCCACAGCGCCACCCGCGTCCCTATGGAACTAAAACTGAGCTGTAATTCGCAGGAACGTGATTCACAGTCATATAACAGTGCTAAAATAGTAGTATGGAAATACTTCCTTAATTTAATATTAAATATTAATATTAAAATAGGAGATGTAATGCCGAAAGCCGGTGAGGAAAAAAGGAAGTAAAACCACTCTAAATATACGAGCCCTCAGTGTTAGAAACTGAGATATGAAAGCTAGGAGCTAAATGGCACCTTAAACCTAGGTTATGGGCGCAACAACAGAATGTCTAGGCGCGCTTTTTAGTAACAAGAATACAAAGCTGAAAATGAATGAACTGCAGCTAAAGGCTTATATTCATTTTTCGCATGGTCTAGTCCTCATCTGAAGACTGCAAAAAACAAAGCTATAGTTCCCCTGCCCGTCCCCCTAATATTCTTATGAGGGTCTCTTCTCCAGTCCTCACAGAGGCTGGAAGTGGGGAGGCAGAAAAAGGTCTTCCTTTCGTTCCAGCAGTGGCAGTTTTAATCTGAAATCTTAGGTGCGCAGTACTGCTCCCAGAGCTCAGAAACTGCTTGCATTCATCAAATTCCCTGTCACAAAACCTGTGTTGAATAATTGGAGTTTCGACCGCTGCTAGCTCTGAATGGTTGCCAGCTTTTTCTCCTGCCGGACTCCTGTGCCTTTAATAGCTGAATGGCAAGCAAAACACAAAAGACACACACTACAGGTGCAGTCTTACCTGGCGTGGGAATACAATGACAGGTAAAGAATCGCCTTACTGAATTTCTACCTGTCAGGCAACTGTTAAAGGAACTCTGCCAGAACGAAAACAAAGTGCTTGCTTTGCTCTTAATCATCAACTTGCAACCAGGAAAAAGTACGGCTGGGTAATCTGCTCAGCTTTTGTTTTCTGCTTTGGTATTCCGGCAGTAAGAAGCTATTCTTTGTTAATTATCACATTGTCTGCGACCATGCAGTTCACTTGCAGGGGTGTACGGTGTTACATTTGTTGTTTGGCTTTTAAAATTTGACAGGTGTGTGGTGTAACGGGAGAAAACCATTGCTAGGTGGGCATTAAGCTGATGTCACTGAGCAGGGAGGAAATGAGAACCGCTAAGGGCATATAGCAGGTCAAGAAAAGAACACAAAATCCTTCTTACCAACCACAGGTACCACAAACATCTCTTTAAGCAAAGGGATTTCGGGCTTTGGCAGACATTCCTAATCCATTTAATTGCTTACGACTGCAGTCACTCAGTGTGTAGAGTCTGCCTCATTTTAATTAATTCCTTTTATTTTATTTATTCCCTTTATTAACTTGCTTCAACCATTTAACACCAGTTAAACCATTAGCCAGCCTGTCATGGAGACTCTCTTAGTGTCCCTATTTTCCCAGGACAGCCCCGGACTTACAGAAGCCATCCCAGTTTCTGATTTGATTCCAGAATGTCTCGTTTTTCCTTAGGGCGTTCCTATTTTCATCAAAAAAATGTTGGAGGGAATAGAGTTATGTGACCCCCTGAGCCAAGGAGATAAGTAACTATACCACCTTTAGAAGACATCTGAAGGCAGCTCTGTATAGGGAAGGTTTTTAATTTTAAAAAAGTTTAATGTTTTATTATGTTTTTATTATGTTGGAAGCTGCCCAGAGTGGCTGAGATAACCCAGTCAGATGGATGGGGTATAAATAATAAAGTTGTTGTTGTTGTAGGAGAGTGCAAAATATGGTCTGAAGCTCAACATCAAAAAAACTAAGATCATGGCCACTGGGCCCATCACCTCCTGGCAAATTGAAGGGGAAGAAATGGAGGCAGTGAGAGATTTTACTTTCTTGGGCTCCATGATCACTGCAGATGGTGACAGCAGCCATGAAATTAAAAGACGCCTGCTTCTTGGGAGAAAAGCAATGACAAACCTAGACAGCATCTTAAAAAGCAGAGACATCATCTTGCCCACAAAGGTCCGAATAGTTAAAGCTATGGTTTTCCCAGTAGTGATGTATGGAAGTGAGAGCTGGACCATAAAGAAGGCCGATCGCCAAAGAATTGATGATTTTGAATTATGGTGCTGGAGGAGACTCTTGAGAGTCCCATGGACTGCAAGAAGATCAACCCTATCCATTCTGAAGGAAATCAGCCCTGAGTGCTCACTGGAAGGACAGATCCTGAAGCTGAGGCTCCAATACTTTGGCCACCTCATGAGAAGAGAAGACTCCATGAAAAGACCCTGATGTTGGGAAAGATGGAGGGCACAAGGAGAAGGGGACGATAGAGGACGAGATGGTTGGACAGTGTTCTCGAAGCTACCAGCATGAGTTTGACCAAACTGCGGGAGGCAGTGGAAGACAGGAGTGCCTGGTGTGCTCTGGTCCATGGGGTCACGAAGAGTCGGACATGACTAAACGACAACAAAATTTTCATCAGAGAAATGCTGGAGGGTATGGCCATGCAATTCTTCCTCCAAGCCTCGTGCCTTTAACAATAACTTCCACCATCAGTGGGTGTAGGGTTCCCTCAGCACACAGCAATAGGAAAATGCTGCCCCTGTTGTACATCTGCCAGGAGTGCTAAATGTACGGAGCCTTCGCCCAGAAAAAAAACAGTGGCAGACGAAAGGCACCGTCGGATGATTCAAACTTAGAAACATTAAGATTGCAATGTTTAAAGGGCTAGGCTAATCGATTAAAACTTGTTTAAAAGTCAACCAGAGTCCAATGAATTTGGGCAGTAGATTCATATTTATAGAAATAATTAACTGAAGATAGCATGTGACAAGTTCCTCCTTTCCTCATACAGGTGACATCATTGAGCTCTACCTTTTGTATATAAAGTAGAAAGCCGGGAAAGGAAGATTGCTTGTGTACACGTACCTGTGTGACCTCTGGGTAGCAGGTTCCTATCACACAATTTTTTATTGCTAACAGCATTTTTCTCTGCATATTCAACCTGAACAGACCCTCCTGTAACTTAAGCCCATTAGATCCAGTCCCGCGCTCTGGGGCAAGAGAGAATTGCCCCTTGCCTGTATTTAAGATCGAACGCTAATTTTTCTGTAGCACCTACTTGGCCTATATAGAACTTTTTAAACCCTTCTTTGATTTTGCACACAGATGAACGCTTCTGGAATTTATGACCGTGTGAAATGGAACGGGTGATGCGTGAGTCACAATGGAAACAATTGTTAGCGACGACAGCAAGAGATCATTTAGATTTCCCTCCTGCCATATATTATGGTAGTGGGAAAATTAACTCGTTAGAAGAGAGAGCTCAGTCGGTAGAGCATGAGCCTTTTAATCTCAGGGTAGTGGGTTCGAGGCTGACACTCGCCAAAAGATACCCGCATTGCAGGGGGTTGGACTAGATCACCCTCATGGTACCTTCCAACTCTATGATTCTGTGAAAAGGCTGCTTCTTGGCTCACCACAGTCTGTAGGAGAATAACAATCAAAGATACTCAGACTAATGTGAAAATCACAGTTGTGATGAAAGTGGGAAATTAGACCATGGGTAGGCAAACTAAGGCCCGGGGGCTGGATCCAGCCCAATCGCCTTCTAAATCTGGCCTGCGGACGGTCTGGGAATCAGTGTGTTTTTACATGAGTAGAATGTGTCCTTTTATTTAAAATGCATCTCTGGGTTATTTGTAGGGCATAGGAATTCGTTCTTTCTTCTTCAAAATATACCGGTAGTTCGGCCCCCCACAAGGTCTGAGGGACAGTGGACCGGCCCCCTGCTGAAAAAGTTTGCTGACCCCTGAATTAGACAATCTGCAAAATATTCATAGCACAGCCAACTCCAAGGAACCCTTTTTGTACATATGTACCACTTGAATAGGGATGCAGGTATCGCTGTGGGTTAAGCCACAGAGCCTAGGGCTTGCCGATCAGAAGGTTGGCAGTTCGAATCTCCACGATGGGGTGAGCTTCCGTTGCTCGGTCCTTGCTCCTGCCAACCTAGCAGTTCGAAAGCACGTCAAAGTGCAAGTAGATAAACAGGTACCGCTCCGGTGGGAAGGTAAACGGCGTTTCCGTGCACTGCTCTGGTTCGCCAGAAGCGGCTTAGTCATGCTGGCCACATGACCCGGAAGCTGTACGCCGGCTCCCTCGGCCAATAAAGCGAGATGAGTGCCGCAACCCCAGAGTCGGTCACGACTGGACCTAATGGTCAGGGGTCCCCTTTACTTTAACCCTTTACCACTTGAATGCCAAAATAGCCTTGTTAAGTAGTCTATGTAGTATAAACCAGTTATGCGAACATCAAAATAAAAACATCCATCAGTGAAACAGATCAAAAGGCAAGCCACTTGGAACAACACAGCGAGTGGTCCAGGAGGCTCAGGTTGAGAGATCAAGGAAATTCCTGTGTAAATAGGCAGTGTGAAGTGGCTGCCTCAGGGAAGAGATTTTGGACCAGCATTTGCTGGCGCCAAAGTGCCAAATTTATCACTGTAATTCGCTGTAGTTCCAGTTCTAAGCATTCCTTCACTCATGCAAGTGTAACCAAGTCACCAGTATCACCTTTGTCTAGGACGAAGGTATTAGCAGACTCAGGGTCACTCTGAGGTTTGGAGGGGTACACACCTTTTATTTCTAAGGATAAAATCCTAAGGGCAGGTGAACCACAATAAATAATGCAATGAACAACATTCAATGGCCACAGAAAGACAGCACTCTGGCTACTTTCTACAACAGACAGTAAAACATGTTTGAATTGCAATTGTGCCATAACAGGCACGTACAACAAGTAGATCGTGATCTACTGGTAGATCACTGGACGTCTGTGGTAGATCACAGGTAGATCACTGGCTCTTAACTCATAGTCTCTTGGGAGTTGGCCACCCCTGTGCTATAATAAGCACAAGCAATTTCATTGTGGGATTAGGCATTTTATTAAATGTTGGTAAGTTAAAAGCAGCACCCACACACCATTATGGTCAGTTTACCAACACACTTTGCTCCGAAAGCCAGAGCAGGAGATGCTATTCATTTATTTCACAAAATTTATGTACCGCTTGCTTTTAGAAAAACCTCAGAGCAGTTTACAAAATAAAAATAACCGCTAAAAAATTGACAACCATAATTGATAACATACAGAAGGTTAATGTGGCAATAAAATAGACTAAAACAAATTAAAACTCCTACAAACTTTCTAAACATCTGGGTAGGCATGTTCAAAGAAGAATGCCTTCAGCAGGGACTCAAAAAAGTTTCGCTGGTGCAGAGAAAATGACTGTAAACATAGGCGCCGACTCCATGGGGCTTGAGGGGGCCCGAGCCCCCTCAAAAATTCGTTTGGGGGGGCTCCGCCCCCCCAATAATCTCCGGCAAGCGCCATCGCCGCCCCTCCCCCAGCCCAAAATGCACAGGGAGGGGCGGGCTGCATGCCTCCTGCCCTCCCTCCCGAGCAAAAGCTCCACCCAATTTCCTTTGGAGCTGATTAATAGGCGCAGCACGCTCTCCCCTATTCGCTCACGAGGAGGCGGCGCCACTTTATTTGCATATTCATGAGCTTATTTATTATTCATGAGCTTTCCCGGGCCCCCCCCAATATTTTTTATAAGTCCGCGTCCCTGACTGTAAATGCATAAGAAGTAGAAAAGCGATTTCTGCAATGTGCAAGGAAGCCCTCAGGCAGGGAGAAAAGGAGAGTTACAACTACAGGAAGAGCACTGCTGGATAATATGCATTTAATATTTTCATAACGCTTTAGAGATAGTGCCCAAAAGGACTACAGTGGTACCTCGGGTTAAGAACTTAATTCGTTCTGGAGGCCCGTTCTTAACCTGAAACTGTTCTTAACCTGAGGTACTACTTTAGCCGCCAGAGCACGATATCTGTTCTCATCTTGAAGCAAAGTTCTTAACCTGAGGTACTATTTCTGGGTTAGCAGAGTCTGTAACCTGAAGCGTCTATAACCCGAGGTACCACTGTATTCCAATATATGTTGGAGACAGTTTATAAAAAGCCAGTTTATACTAAGCCCTGTTTGCCACTTCTGTATAATGTGGGTATGAAATCCAGACTAAGACAAGATTCATTTAGAAATGGTTTATCGGTGTTTTGCCAAAGACATTGAACAGTTGTATTTACCTCCCTGATCAAATATTTGCTATTCTCTTTTAAAGTGTTCCAGGAACATATGACGTCACTAAACATCTCTCTCACATTTACCTTTGAGTATCTTACAATGCTGGATGTCCAGGACCCACCCAGCCACTATGTACAGTCGTTATTTAAAATAAAAGTGAAGGCACAATAAAAGAGCTTCGTGGCCACTCCCTCCCCATACTGGCGACGTAGCGAGCAAACAGTAGCAGCAATCGTCTGTATTTCCTTAAATAGATATATATACGTATAGGGGCCATTCAGCTAAGCACTTCTTGTCCCTTACTTTTCAGTGGGAAACATTTATAAGTTTCAAGAACATAAGAACTGACTGAGAGTTCATTTAGCCTGGCATTCACTGGCTAGCCACATGGTTCCAAATACCTTACAAATAGGCCATAGAAAAGACAACAACCCATTTCTGATATTTATTCCCTGTATCTGGTGTTCAGAGACTAGGAAAACAGAGATACCACTTCAGTATCATGCAAAACAGATTTTGATAGATCTATTCTTCTGTCACAACCCGCACCACCACCTTCCCTCAAAGTGAGTTCAGTGGACGCTTGGGTTGCGAACGTGATCCATGCGGGAGGCACGTTGGCAACCCGCAGAGTTTGCAACCCGCAGCGCCGCGTCTGTGCATGTGCAGGTTGCGATTGAGCGCTTCTGCGCATTCACGACTGCCGAAACCCGGAGGTTACCCGTTCCGGTACTTCCGGGTTTCGGTGCGTCCGTAACCCGAAAAACGCAACCTGTAACTTGAGGTATGACTGTATTTGATACTGGTTAATAGTTCCAGTCGAAGCTGAAAATGATTCCACAAATACACCATCAGTTCTGGCAACAACTGCAGAGTCAAGATCACTCCAAAGTCAAGGCTTCATCCATGGCATGCCCTAGATTTGAGTAGATTGCCAGCTTCCTCTCCTGTTTTCTTTCCTTAGTACCAAAAAGTGGTGCCACCATCGTGAAGGCTCTGCCCTACATCAGGGCCTTCCCCTGTAGACCTCAGAAGGTTGGAGTAGACATCTCACAAGATATGCAGAGCCCAAGCAATATAGGGCTTTGACGGACAAGACTAGCACTTTGAAACTCAGTTCCTTCAGCATTGGTGAAATAAGATCACTAATATTGGCATTAATTAATGACTCTGAAACAGCTGCAAGTTCCAAACAAATTTCTAATGTAGTTAGGTAAAGTGACCATTAGATCGAGTCGTGGCCGATTCTGGGGTTGCGGCACTTGTCTCGCTTTATTGGCCGAGGGAGCTGGCGTACAGCTTCCGGGTCATGTGGCCAGCATGACTAAGCCGCTTCTGGCGAACCACAGCAGCGCACGGAAACGCCTTTTACCTTCCCACCGGAGCGGTACCTATTTATCTACTTGCATTTTGATGTGCTTTTGAACTGCTAGGTTGGCAGGAGCAGGGACTGAGCAACGGGAGCTCACCCAGTCACGGGGTTTCAAACCGCCAACCTTCTGAGTCCTAGGCTCTGTGATTTAACCCACAGTGCCACCCACGTCCCTTCTAATGTAGTTAACAAGATATAAAACACTCCTTTCACTTGGCCTCCACAAGGGGACCATTGAACACCAAGATGGATCCTGAAACTCATTTCAGGATGCAGTTACCTCACCTTTGGAAGAAGAATGACTTCATCTAGAATGGTCAAGCTCTCTACTCCTCAATCAGAAGCCACCGATCACCATAATCTTGGGCATAACTAGAAAAAATGGCAGGAGGTTCATGACTGCATAAGGTAAAGGTAAAGGGACCCCTGACCATTAGGTCCAGTTGTGGCCGACTCTGGGGTTGCGGCGCTCATCTCGCTTTATTGGCCGAGGGAGCCGGCGTACAGCTTCCAGGTCATGTGGCCAGCATGACTAAGCCGCTTCTGGCCAACCAGAGCAGCGCATGGAAACACCGTTTACCTTCCCGCCGGGGTGGTACCTATTTATCTACTTGTACTTTGACGTGCTTTCAAACTGCTAGGTTGGCAGGAGCAGGGACCGAGCAATGGGAGCTCACCCCGTCGCGGGGAATCGAACTGCTGACCTTCTGATCGGCAAGCCCTAGGCTCTGTGGTTTAACCCACAGCGCCACCCACGTCCCTCATGACTGGATACCCCTCCCTTTAAAAATAAAAATAATCAGTAAGACTAGGGTTTCTGATTCAGATCAATGATCCAGGACATTAACTGATTGGTCTGCAGTCAGCATGCTCAGACAGCAACACTTTCTTTTTAGAGTTTTGCGAAGTTCTCTAAGTTGCACACCAGAGCCACTACAAATGCATCAGCTACAGTATGTAACACACTGTAGCTAATTTTTCGAGGGGACACCTCAAATGTTTTATGCAAACATCTACAAGGCTGTACAGTATGTGCACAAAGTGTCTTTAAATCCACAATGGAAATAACTGATAGAAAAATAGATACAGTGGCACCTCGATTTAAGTACTTAATTTGTTCCGGAGGTCCGTTCTTAACCTGAAACTGTTCTTGACCTGAAGCACCACTTTAGCTAATGGGGCCTCCTGCTGTTGCCGCGCCGCCAGAGCACGATTTCTGTTCTCATCCTGAAGCAAAGTTCTTAACCTGAAGCACTATTTCTGGGTTAGCGGAGTCTGTAACCTGAAGCGTATGTAACCTGAAGTGTATGTAACCCGAGATACCACTGTACCAGGATTGTCAGACGCAGCAACTAACAAGATCAGTGAGTGGAACAGCAAAACACCATTGTGTTCTAGAACAATCATAGCATTAGATTTATAGGCCGCTCACTCCCAAAGCAGAACTGTCCCAAAGGGGAGAGGCAACTGTTGTTTTTCCTGCAACAGAACTAAGAGTCTGGCAACATCTTAAATACTAATACTTTTATTATATACCACATGTTTTCATTGGCTTATGTCTAAAGGACAATGCTAGTTCGTGAAAGCTTATGCCATAATAAGTGTGCTTCAGAGCAATCCTAAGTACAGTGGTACCTCAGGTTAAGAACTTAATTCGTTCTGGAGGTCCGTTCTTAAGCTGAAACTGTTCTTAACCTGAGGTACCACTTTAGCTAATGGGGCCTCCCGCTGCCGCCGGGCCACTGGAGCACGATTTCTGTTCTCATCCTGAAGCAAAGTTCTTAACCCGAGGTACTATTTCTGGGTTAGCGGAGTCTGTAACCTGTAGTGTCTGTAACCTGAAGCATCTGTAACCCGAGGTACCACTGTATAGGAAGCCAGTGAAATTTATGCTAACATAAATTCATCCTATTCCAAACTCTATTCAGGATTGAGACAACTGATGGCTGAGGTGGCCCAAGTCTGGCAGAAAGAAAACAAGCCGTTACAACAGAACTTGACTTACAGCACTCTGTTTGCCAGTGTAAGTTCGGCTAATTTACCAGTCGTGTCTGATTTAGGGCAGGCGCTGTGGGTGATTCGCCCCTAAATTGCACAGAGCCAAGAGGGTGCCAAATTGAGAAGATCCATAATTAAGAAGATCCATTTGGGGGCACCAAATTTTTGCCTCACATAGGGCACCATATCATGAAATATTACCAAAGTCTACTCTTGGTTGCCATGTCACATGACTGAGCTAAAAGAGGTTTGAAATATAGTCGTACCTTGGAAGTCGAACGGAATCTGTTCCAGAAATCCGCCTGACTTCCAAAACGTTCAGAAACCGAAGCACGGCTTCTGATTGGCTGCAGGAAGCTCCTGCACCCAATCAGAAGCTGCGTAAGCCCCATTGGACGTTCGGCTTCCAAAAATAGTTTGCAAACCAGAACAGTCACTTCTGGGTTTGCGGCGTTTGGGAGCCAAAACGTTCGAGAACTAAGCTGTTCAAAAACCAAGGTATGATTGTAGTTGTAAGTCTCTCCTTGCCCATCCTGCCCCTGCTATACCCCAAACCACACTTTTGGGGGACTTACTCCAGCGTAAGTTTCACTGGCTTAAGCTGGCTGAGCCAGTATAGACCTGGTTCAGCTGGGTTGAGCGAGTTCTGCCAATGTGGCCCCAGCTGAGCTCTGCTGGCACAGCCCACAATCTCTGTCTGTTCCAGGGTTTATCATCCCAGCAGATCTTGGCTATGGGTTGTATGTTGTTAGGTGTCATTTTTTCCATTCCCAAAGTGGTCGTAACAAACACAATCTCCTAAAAGACATCAAGTTACATCAAATGGAAAGCTCCCGTGGAGGAGGTGGGAGAATCTCCCTTTCTCCCACCATTGTCCTTCTTTCATCGGACATGTAGAACTTGACAGTAGCAACTCAAGACAATCATTGCCTAAGTTCACATTTGTACATCCACCTGATTTAGAATCAGAAGCATGCTATTTTTTCAGACTCTATCATTATTCACTTTTCTTCCTTCCAGTCCCATTTACACCCCAGCCACCAGCTTCTTATGCGAGATGTTTTCGCCCATGTTCCCTGCCAAACATTCACTCATCAGAGAGTGTGTATCTGTTATCACACACAAGTTTGCAAATGTGCATTTAATGCATTCACTTTTGAGAGACATGTGCCAAATATATATTATTCCCCCCCCAAGGAATTTCCACCAATTGCTACCCATCCCCCATGCATGTTACAATTTAAAGTCAGGAGTCTATTAACCTGATATTCAGCTCCAGATCTGGGGCTTAATTTGCAAACCGGTAGTATCACAAAGAGGTCTCTGACAACAGACGGTCTCCCCACTTTACGAGATCCCACCCCAAGGGTAAATCTGGATTAAATGGCCAGGGAATTGGGGAGAGGAAATATAGGCTGGCACCTGATGCTTTCAACATTGTGTGGGTGCTTCAAAAAGCCTTTCATGCACGAGTAGCCCTGTTCCCACGATAAACACCTGTCAGCAGCACCATTCAACCTCAACCCATCTGTTGAAGAAATGCGCAAATGAGAAGTTTTCGGAAGTCTGGAGCCACTGATGGCTAGAGGAATGTACTTGCTCGTTTTAAAGTAGAACCCAACAGTGCTTCTTGCAGCAACAGGTGAAACTCTTAATAGGTTTCTATCCGAAGGTAGCATCACAGTCCTTCTGCTACGACACAGGACATTATGCCAGGTGTCTCGGTTTCAAAAGCCTCGCAGGGAAAGTGGCAAAAGTTTTGAAAGGGAGAAGAAGAGCTTCTCTTACCTGCAGCTTCTGCGCTGTTGGGGAAACGAAGCTGGCCGCTGATTAGGATCTCCCATAGCTTAAGCCCGGCTTCTGCATTTGAATGCTAAGTATGTAACAAATGCCTCCTTTAGCAGGCGGGAGTTTGCATGACCTCCTAATGAGAGACACTGTCGCGAGTGTCATTGGGCACCCAGGAGTCATGTGACGGAAGATGAAAATAAAAGCCTTTAAAGTTTGCATTTAATACTTCCTAGACTCTGTAACCCTTTACCTGCAAGCTAGGAAACCTGCCAAACTTCATTGCTCCTGCAGGACGGGGTGGGGGGTGGGGGAGGGCAAACAAACCTCCAGCAGCCCACGTGATGGCTTTACTACACAATGGCTATTTCTGTAGCAATCCGAGCAAGGTTCTTGTGACCGTGCTTTTGTGTGTTTTCGGTACTTTCCCCCTTCTGGAAGTCACAAAATCGACAGCTCTCTTCCTGCTGGGCGGATTGAGCTCAGGAACTGGAAACACCACTATTCTTGGCAGTGCTCTATGGAAATAAAAGCTCCCCATGATCTCCTTTCCACCCAAGGGGACACCTGAGCAGACAGGTGTAGCATTGGAGAGCACTGTCAGAAATCTCATTGTTTACATGAGGAGACCCTGAGACAAGAAGTGCCTCTGGAGTGTGTTATTTCTACCAGCAGTAAGTAGGGTCGTGAGGTGACCAAAACAAAACACGAGTCTGGACTTGTGACTGTTATCAGCAACTGGAGGGGCAGAAAATCATAATACAGTGGTACCTCGGGTTAAGAACTTAATTCGTTCCAGAGATCCGTTCTTAACCTGCAAGTGTTCTTAACCTGAAGCACCACTTTAGCTAACGGGGCCTCCCGCTGCTGCTGTGCCACCGCCGCGCGATTTCTGTTCTCATTCTGAAGCAAAGTTCTTAACCCGAGGTACTATTTCTGGGCTAGTCTCTAACCTGAAGTGTCTGTAACCCGAGGTACCACTGTACAGTGGTACCTCGGGTTAAGTACAGTGGTGCCTCGCAAGACGAAATTAATTCGTTCTGCGAGTTTTTCCGTCTTGCGATTTTTTCGTCTTGCGAAGCACGGTTTCGGAAAAGTTTTGGAAAAGCTTCAAAAATCACCAAAGACTTCAAAAACCTCAAAAAAGGCTACCACACCGCGTGCTATGAGTTGCTCCTCGAAGTCAAGTCGCAACTGTATTAACGGTTTTAAGAAAAAGGAAACAAACTTGCAAGACGTTTCCATCTTGCGAAGCAAGCCCATAGGGAAAATCGTCTTGCCAAGCAACTCAAAAAACCAAAAACCCTTTCGTCTTGCGGGTTTTCCGTCTTGCGAGGCATTCGTCTTGCGAGGTACCACTGTACTTAATTCGTTCCGGAGGTCCGTTCTTAACCTGCAACTGTTCTTAACCTGAAGCACCACTTTAGCTAGTGGGGCCTCCTGCTGCCGCCGCACTGCCAGAGCACGATTTCTATTCTCATCCTGAAGCAAAGTTCTTAATCCGAGGTACTATTTCTGGGTTAGTGGAGTCTGTAACCTGAAGCGTATGTAACCTGAAGTGTATGTAACCTGAAGCGTATGTAACCCGAGGTACCACTGTATACACGTAACCACATGCGAATAACTCAAGGGTTGTCACATGGAAGACAGAGCCAGTTTGTTTTCTTCTGCTCTGCAGGGTAGGACTCGAACCAATGGCTTCAAGTTACCAGAAAGGAGATTCCGACTCAACGTCAGGAAAAACTTTCTGACAATAAGGGTTGTTTGACGGTGCAAGGGTCTCTCTCGGGAGGTGGTGGGCTCTCCTTCCTTGGAGGTTTTTAAACAGAGGTTGGATGGCCACCTGTCATGGATGCTTCAGTTGAGATTCCTCCATTGCACAGGGTTGGACTGGATGGCCCTTGGGGTCCCTTCCAACTCTATGATCTGCACATCAAATTGCTATTAAAGACATAGCTACAGAGGTGATTGAAGAGCTGGCAAGCCTATGAGAAGCAAAGGCTGGCTTTCACAGCCTTGAGCCTAGCAATGATTGAACTGCTAATGATGTGCCATTGGTTTCAGTCACATACCTCCTTCCAGGTAAGGACTGTAGCTTCCAAGAGATACACTTGAAGGAAGCAAGGTGCACACGCCACACAAGGAACTAGGCTGACTGAGGTGTTCCTGTGCACCCTTTTGGCACGCAAGAGTTCTGCACGACTAGTTGCCAAAATTTGGGTGCCGGTTTTGGCGGAAAGGCATGAGAGCTCCTTCACTGTACGGAGGGAAGAAAATGAAGACGGAAAATGATGTATAGGTGGTACTTAACACCAGTCAAGCTATCACAAATGTATAAATCAGAAGATAAGAAATGTTGGAAATGTAAAGAAGTAGAAGGTACATTCTATCATATGTGGTGGCAGTGTTAAGGTATAAAAATTTTGTGGGAAATGATATATAATGAACTGAAGAAAATGTTTAAAATAACCCTCCTTAAAAAACCCAGAAGCCTTCCTATTAGGAATTATAGGAAGAGAAATACAAATAAATAAATAAAAATCTTTTCATGTTATGTGACTAGGTAAAGGTAAAGGGACCCCTGAACATTAGGTCCAGTCGTGCCTGACTCTGGGGTTGCGGCGCTCATTTCGCTTTACTGGCCGAAGGAGCCGGCATACAGCTTCCGAGTCATGTGGCCAGCATGACTAAGCTGCTTCTAGCGAACCAGAGCAGTGCACGGAAACGCCGTTTACCTTCCCGCCAGAGCGGTACCTATTTATCTACTTGCACTTTGATGTCCTTTCGAACTGCTAGGTTGGCAGGAGCAGGGACCGAGCAACAGGAGCTCACCCAGTCGCGGGGATTCGAACTGCCGACCTTCTGATCGGCAAGTCCTAGTCTCTGTGGTTTAACCCACAGCGCCACCTGCGTCATGTATGTGACTACAGCTGCAAAAATATTGAAAGCCCAATGCTGGAAAGAGGAAAAAATTCCCACATTTTTTTTGGTGAATTTAGATAATGGAATATGCAGAGAGATGGCCAAACTAACTGGAAGACTTAGAAATCAGGATCGGTAACAAATTTAAAAATGAATGATGAACTTTTATTGCATATATGACAAAGCATAGTATATAAGTAAATACATCAGCAGGATTCTAAAAAACACTTGCAATACTATCATAATAGATAAAAATAGATATGAATGGATGGAAATATGATTTAGACATGCACGATTTAACAATGAAATAATGGAGGGGGTAGAGGGAAGTCGGGGGATTGAATAAATCCCGTATTTCGGTACTGTATTGAATGTACAAACATCATGCAAAATGATACAGTTGTTCAATTTGTTTATTTCTTAATGTTTATTATGTTTGTTATAATAAAAACCAATAAAAATATTATTTAGAGAGAGAGAGAAAGGAAAATGAAGACTGCGAGTGTGGAGTAAGAAAGGGCTGCTGGGATACAGAATTGCAAATCACAGAGACATTCTTTCTTTCCATTGCTGTAGGCTAAGGAACTTCTACCCTCATGGGTTTAAAAAAAGCAGCTGTTGTTTTAATTTAGGTAATAATGCAAATGTTAAGCCTACATTGAGCAGAATGCTCCTTTGCATAAGCCATGGGTAGGCAAACTAAGGCCCCAGGGGGGGGGCAGATCTGGCCCAATCGCCTTCTAAATCCGGCCTGCGGACGGTCCGGGAATCAGCTTCTTTTTACTTGAGTAGAATGTGTGCTTTTATTTAAAATGCATCTCTGGGTTATTTGTGTGGCATAGGAATTCATTCATTTTTTCTCCTCAAAATATAGTCTGGCCCCCCACAAGGTCTGAGGGACAGTGGGCCGGCCCCCTGCTGAAAAAGTTTGCTGACCCCTGCCATAACCAACGCCCTGTCTCTGGTTTTTCTTCCATGAAAGCAGATGTTGGTGCAATTAGCATTGGTTTTATATATTTCCCCCAGGTTCTTTTCTCTCATAGAATCATAGAATAGTAGATTTGGAAGTGAACCATCTAGTCCAACCCCTGCAATGCAGACTATAGTGTTTTTATGTTATATTGTTATGTTATGGTGTTTTAATATAGTTTTTTTCTATGGCAATATAGTATTTTTATAGTGTTTTTCAAACAGTATATGGAGAAATTAAATGATTCCTTAGCTTGTGAGGGTCAAACTGCACATTACATTTCCCATGCTCTAAAAAGTGTGCTTTAAATTGGCCACTTTTATTTTGAAGACGTCATGGCCTCTAAATTCACCCTGGGCCCCCGTGCAAATTTCCTGCTGCAAATAAACCTTTGCTTTGACTGTAAACTCTGTATTTGACTTCCTTCAGATTGTTTTATTGATGTTTTAATATTCTGTAAACTGCTTTGAGATTTCTCTTAAAAATGTAAAGCGGTACAGAAACGAACGAAATAAATAAAATAAAATAAAATAAAATCCCCACAGGATAGTATTTGCCCTTGAAGTTACTGTTACTGCAAACACCTTTAGGAATAAATATCAGACGGATGAGATTATTTTAAGAAGAAAACAGCTGGCATGGAGTCCCAATCTGAGAACACATTGTGGGTTAAGGCGACACAGGGTCGCATTCAAAATAAAAGTGACATGTTAAGTATACTTTTAAAGAAATGCTTGAGAAATTTTAACATAGTTTGGCCATCACTGAGAAATTCTTCTCAGTGGAACCACTGGGTTTCTAAAGACACTAAAAAAGCATTGTACTATAGACGGAAGGATGCGGAGGAAATTTACAGAATCCAAACATTTAATTTGGCCCCGAGAAGGCTGCAAATGGCACAAAAAAGTGCTACCCAAGAGATTGCCATTACCTGTTTTGTCTTGTAGGGCAAAGGTGCAGAGGAGCATCTAGGGCACACCCAAAATTTGTGGTCAGAAACCAAACTGATAGGATGCCCTAGAACAGGGGCAGGCAACCTAAGGTCCGAGGGCCGGATGCGGCCCAATCGCCTTCTAAATCCAGCCCATAGACGGTCTGGGAATCAGCGTGTTTTTACATGAGTAGAATGTGTCCTTTTATTTAAAATGCATCTCTGGGTTATTTGTGGGGTCTGCCTGGTGTTTTTACATGAGTAGAATGTGTCCTTTTATTTAAAACACATCTCTGGGTTATTTGTGGTGCCTGCCTGGTGTTTTTACATGAGTAGAATGTGTCCTTTTATTTAAAACACATCTCTGGGTTATTTGTGGTGCCTGCCTGGTGTTTTTACATGAGTAGAATGTGTCCTTTTATTTAAAATGCATCTCTGGGTTATTTGTGGGGTCTGCCTGGTGTTTTTACATGAGTAGAATGTGTCCTTTTATTTAAAACACATCTCTGGGTTATTTGTGGTGCCTGCCTGGTGTTTTTACATGAGTAGAATGTGTGCTTTTATTTAAAATGCATCTCAGGATTATTTGTGGGGCATAGGAATTCGTTCTTTTTTCTCCTCCCCCCTCAAAATATAGTCCGGCCCCCCACAAGGTCTGAGGGACAGTGGACTGGCCCCCTGCTGAAAAAGTTTGCTGACCCGTGCCCTAGAATATACTCCAGAATCCTCCATAAATGTTCCTTTGTAGGAAAAAATGGAAATAATATTCATAGTAAGGAAGTTTGGAAATCTCTGGCATTACAAGGTATGGTTCTGGTAAATGGCACCAGAAGTTGCTATTGGAAAGCTGGCTCATTCACTGAGCTTCTTGCTGTAAAGTAGGAATAGCAGCAACCAATGAGGATGAATAAAGGAGTGTTATCTGCATACAGCCTTTAGGATAATAGGGAATACACTGTAAGTAATTTAGCTATGGGCAGGGCTGACCCAAGACATTTTGGCACTTGAGGAGTACCACAAAATGGTGCCCCTCTCTCCGCCAAAGGAGTGAGTGAAGACTAACATCAGAAACAAGGGGATCTACATTGGGATCTGCTGCCTCTGTGGATCCTGCCACCTGAGGCAGTTATTTCATGGGTTGGCTGGCCCTGGCTATGAGAATTAATGTTTCTAGTTGTCCAAACTCCACTGACTACATCCTTGATGAATTAAGGGAATGGCTATCATGCCAAACTGTGGAAAATAAAAAAGCTATTAAAATTTACTCTTGCACTTGGCTGTTTTTGTTGGCAGTGATAAAGGTTGAGTAGGATTTGACAACTGGTTCTCCCCATCTCCATATGGATATACAGTCGTACCTTGGAATCTGTTCTGTAAGTCCGTTTGACTTCCAAAACGTTCGGAAACCAAAGCGCAGTTCTGATTGGCTGCAGGAAGCTCCTGCAACCAATCGGAAGCCGCGTCAGATGTTTGGCTTCCGAAAACCGTTCAAAAACTGGAACAATCACTTCCAGGTTTGTGGTGTTCGGGAGCCAAAATGTTTGAGAACTAAGCTGTTTGAAAACCAAGGTATGGCTGCATAGAATATTTCAAGCGCAGACCCAACTTGCTACAGTGATTGTGAGTTTGGACACTGACTTGAATGGCAGGTAAGCAGTGCCCTTTTACTTGTGTCTTCAGTGAATATGACCTGACAGGTGTTCAGAGAGGGGAAAACAAGTCAACTGCGCCATCTAGCTGCAATATACAGCTGTTTCCCTTTCCTCCAAAATTATTAAACCCTCCATACGAATTGGAGAACGAAATTATAATTGTGGCCACAATAGCAAATGCATTCCAAAGGTGGAGGGCAAGCTTCTTGCCTCTGCTTGGTGTGACCCACATCTTCACTATATCTCATGGCAGTAGAACTCTTGACATGTGACTTCCCCACAATTTCTTCTGCTTTCCCTCCTGCTAAGCATTGCTATCAGCCTGGTCTTAAGTCTACCAAGACCCATTTCTCTACCACAACCCACCGTTTTGCAATCTGTAGTCCAGGAACGTTTGCAGTGGTTTCATTTGTGAGTTGCGAAGTGGGAAGTTCACATCAATTCTCTGGTGGCCTTAGCCAAGCTACCACGTGTTGTTGGCATCCATCTGTCTCAAAAGACAATGGAGTGCGCCTCCAGGGGTGAAGTCAAACCTCTGCATTAGCAGCACTGAAGTGATCTCTCCAGGGTGCAAGCCTGGGCAGTGTCTATGGAGGTCCTGGGCTGCCCAGATGACAAGACCTCTTGGCCTACAAGGAGGCATACAAACAAGACACTATCCAACCATCTTAGGGACTCCACTCTGGATCTGTGTAGTCTTTCCTTCAGCAATGACAAACCTAGACAGCATCTTAAAAAGCAGAGACATCACCTTGCCAACAAAGGTCCGTATAGTTAAAGCTATGGTTTTCCCAGTAGTGATGTATGGAAGTGAGAGCTGGACCATAAAGAAGGCTGATCGCCGAAGAATGGATGCTTTTGAATTATGGTGCTGGAGGAGACTTTTGAGAGTCCCATGGACTGCAAGAAGATCAAACCGATCCATTCTGAAGGAAATCAGCCCTGAGTGCTCACTGGAAGGACAGATCGTGAAGCTGAGGCTCCAATACTTTGGCCACCTCATGAGTAGAGAAGACTCCCTGGAAAAGACCCTGATGTTGGGAAAGATGGAGGGCACAAGGAGAAGGGGACGACAGAGGACAAGATGGTTGGACAATGTTCTCGAAGCTACCAGCATGAGTTTGACCAAATTACAGGAGGCAATGGAAGACAGGCATGCTTGGCGTGCTCTGGTCCATGGGGTCATGAAGAGTTGGACACGACTAAACAACAAGAAGTCTTTCCTTCTCCTGAAGTTATACCACAAGGTAGCAGAAGTTTAGGACCAGCGTTTTCCAAGACGGGCTACCTTCCCAAGTTGATGAGCCCCATCTGCCCCTCATTTCCCTCTACACCTTGTGCAGAAACCACCTTCTTGACTGTTGGACCCACTATCGGCCATGTCTGTTCAATCTGTCGGAGCCTGTCTTTGCATGCAGAGGAAGCCTATAACTCATTGAGGGTTTGAGACCCATCAGCTACCCTCACCTGGTTTAGCCAACCAGTTGAAACTGTTTCTGTGGTGTGGCCACTGTTGTACACCAACAGTTTCTAGGAGCCACAGGTGAGGTCTGACTGCAAGGTGCAGACCAAAGGTGGACTAACTACCCCAGAAGAACCACGATGTGTCCCCCACCGGAAGTACTAACTCTCCCCTAACACCCCCAAGTCACAACTAGCTCTTGCTAATATGGGCACAACAGAACAAGGCTTTCTTACAGGGTATTTTCGTGACCGCAAATGTGAAATGGTTTGAAAAGTTAAGGAAAAGGCTCGCTGTACAAAAACCATGTATTGCTATTATATTTGCAACATGTCCAGCCAGGTATATATGATTTCCAGAGAGATCTTTATCAGGGAACAGCTGATCATTTTACAATCATACCTTGGGTTGAAGTAGCTTCGGGATAAGTATTTTTGGGTTGTGTGCTGCGGCGACCCCGAAGTAACAGAGCGCATTCATAGAATCATAGAGTTGGAAGAGACCACAAGGGCCATTGAGTCCAACCCCCTGCCAAGCAGGAAACACCATCAGAGTACTCCTGACATATGGTTGTCAAGCCTCTGCTTAAAGACCTCCAAAGACGGAGACTCCACCACACTCCTTGGCAGCAAATTCCACTGTCGAACAGCTCTTACTGTCAGGAAGTTCTTCCTAATGTTTAGGTGGAATCTTCTTTCTTGTAGTTTGGATCCATTGCTCCGTGTCCGCTTCTCTGGAGCAGCAGAAAACAACCTTTCTCCCTCCTCTATATGACATCCTTTTATATATTTGAACATGGCTATCATATCACCCCTTAACCTCCTCTTCTCCAGGCTAAACATGCCCAGCTCCCTTAGCCGTTCCTCATAAGGCATCGTTTCCAGGCCTTTGACCATTTTGGCTGCCCTCCTCTGGACACGTTCCAGTTTGTCAGTGTCCTTCTTGAACTGTGGTGCCCAGAACTGGACACAGTACTCCAGGTGAGGTCTGACCAGAGCAGAATACAGTGGCACTATTACTTCCCTTGATCTAGATGCTATACTCCTATTGATGCAGCCCAGAATTGCATTGGCTTTTTTAGCTGCCGCGTCACACTGTTGGCTCATGTCAAGTTTGTGGTCAACCAAGACTCCTAGATCCTTTTCACATGTACTGCTCTCAAGCATTACTTCTGGGTTTTACCGCTCGTGCATGCACACACAATCAAAATGACGTCATGCGCATGCGCGGAGAATCATGACCTGTGCACGCGCAGGCACAGGTTGCGTTCGCTTCTGGATGCAAATGGGGCTCTGGAACAGATCCCGTTCGCATCCAGAGGTACCACTGTAGTGTAATACACAGTGGGCAGATTCACCCTTCCACTGCAATCCTTAAGTGAAGTACTTTCTTTCCATAGGAGGAACTGGCGGCCATTAATTTATCTCGGAAAAGTAATGTAGCTAGATCAGGAAGAATAGAAGTTTTATAGTTCATTGAGGCAGGGGCTTAGCTTCACCTTAACCTTGAACCAGTGTTCCAGGTTTTTAAGGGGAGCAAGTGTCCCCCCTCCATCTACAATCTAACCAGCTGTAGCTCTCTGTCTTATAGCTCTCTGTCTTACAGAACTCAATGAGTATCATTGGGAACTGTGCTCCTCAGCCGTCTGAAAATCCTTCCATTTGATTTCACGCCTTACCATGATTTTAGCAAGTTACAAAGCTTTGGGAATGGGATTTTATCCAGACTAAGTGATGATTATTGCTCGTTGCCACTGGTCAGCAAAGCTGTGGGACACCGGCAGAGAACTTTGAAATTCCA
This sequence comes from Podarcis muralis, assembly GCF_964188315.1. Taxonomy (NCBI): domain Eukaryota; kingdom Metazoa; phylum Chordata; class Lepidosauria; order Squamata; family Lacertidae; genus Podarcis; species Podarcis muralis. The sequence continues at coordinate 61,595,149 of NC_135663.1, forward strand.
CTTGCACGGTGCTACTCATCTGGAACGACACCAGGAGGAAATTTGCTTTTTCGAAATAAACAAGTTAGAAATCCCGCCCTAGTTTCATTATGTAGTTTATATTTATTCATACAAACAATGCATACACAAGACTGTATATTGTTTGAAGACAGCAATAGATTTCTAATTTAAACAACTCTGTAACAAAATTTAACTAAATTTAACATTTATGAAAATATAAATCTCTGATTGGGTAGTTCTTCCCCAACGATACAAAGTTTACATAAAAACATTCAATATGATCTATTGGTTGCAAACAAGTTAGGAAAATCATTCAAGTCACTTGAGATATATATATATATATATACTAGATTGGCTTTTACATAGAATAGTCACACACTGTAGTTATTCCCTAGTTTAGGTACTTGTTTCCTGGAAATTTGGTCACTAAGACTCAAAACAGAAGTGATAGTGGCAGACCCAATTGTTTCAACTCGGGTCTGTCCCAAACATGCATAAAGCGTGGCTTGCGCGTGTCCAAATTTTAAAGCCAACAGGTATATTATTGGGGATGCACCTATAGTTAACCTCTTTTGCCAAAGGTGTTTTTTTCTTGACTGGTATTAAGAGCCCATTTAAGGGAAAGAAGTGACACTGGAGAAATAGTTGTTGGGAGCAAAGGTTTAGCACCTCCACTCCTGAAACCTTTTTGCTTTTTTTATAAATAAAAAAATCAAGCCACTTTCCGCCACTTTATATGTAATTAGGGCAGACTCCAGCCTAAACAAACAGGTACCCTACTCTCGAGTAGTGCCAGAGTTCAATTTTCAACATCTAAGAATACAAGCAAGTCGGTTTCATTCACATCCTTTGAAACGTGTGCCAAGGACATGCCACATTTAAGATAAGCAAGTAAGGAAAACAAACCTCTGCCCATTCCACAGCTCCATTAAACTGCCTACAACAGACACCCTGATCCTAAATTCTTGGCCCCCTTGATCCGCTGCTTACATTAACTCAATGCCCCTGTAATGCTAACTCTGCGTTTCAGTTTGCTGAACATTGTGCTGGTGTAGCTGGTGTTAATGCTTATCATATAAGTGCTTGCAGCAAAATCGTTGGCCTGGTTCTCACTTGCATGTACATCGTCTGACCCCGCGTCACTTGACAATTCAGCACTTGATGAATCACGGTGGAATGTGTGAAGTATCTGGATTGAAAAATACTGAGTTTGAGTTGTCGTTGAGTGGGAGACACAAATGGTTTGCCTGTGATAAATCTGTGGTTGTGGTCAATTAGTGACACAAATCCTGGTGGGACTCAGCATCCAGGGCTGCTTCCCACTGGGTTATGTGATATTTAGAGATGGATATTCTACTGCAAGGGACGCGGGTGGTGCTGTGGGTTAAACCACAGAGCCTAGGACTTGCCGATCAGAAGGTCGGTGGTTCGAATCCCCGTGACGGGGTGAGCTCCTGTTGCTTGGTCCTTGCTCCTGCCAACCTAGCAGTTCGAAAGCACATCAAAGTGCAAGTAGATAAATAGGTACCGCTCCGGCGGGAAGGTAAATGGCATTTCCATGCGCTGCTCTGGTTCGCCAGAAGCGGATTAGTCCTGCTGGCCACATGACCCGGAAGCTGTACGCCGGCTCCCTCGGCCAATAAAGCGAGATGAGCGCCGCAACCCCAGAGTCGGCCATGACTGGACCTAATGATCAGGGGTCCCCTTTTCCTTTACCTTATTCTACTGCAAAATGCTACCTGGCAGGAATGGCTCATGTGTGCGTTATTTAGCTCTCTCACTTTAAAATACATATGAGCTGTGATTAGGGCTGGATGAGGCCCCCACTCTCACACACAAGCACACACACAAGCCATTCAGACTTAGGCAGCTCATGTAGTTTGCATCTCCCATAAGAAGTGTGGAAAATTGGCCACTACGTTCCAAGTAAAGGTAAAGGTAAAGGGACCCCTAACCATTAGGTCCAGTCGTGGGCGACTCTGGGTTGTGGTGCTCATCTCACTTTATTGGCCGAGGGAGCCGGTGTACAGCTTCCGGGTTATGTGGCCAGCATGACTAAGCCGCTTCTGGAAACCAGAGCAGCGCACGGAAACGCCGTTTACCTTCCCGCTGGAGTGGTACCTATTTATCTACTTGCACTTTGACATGCTTTCGAACTGCTAGGTTGGCAGGAGCAGGGACCGAGCAACAGGAGCTCACACCGTCACGTGGCTTTGAACCGCCAACCTTCTGATCGGCAAGTCCTAGGCTCTCTGGTTTAACCCACAGCGCCACCTTTCCCCTTAATAGAGCTGTGGATTGGGGCATCAGAATGTACGTAGCTCGTTTCTGGGTTCAACTGAGTGAGCCAAGCAATCAGAAATAAAGAAGGGTACCCCACAACTTCTGCCTTGAAATTGATAAAGTTCTATAAAAAGGCCATGAACAGTCCTACAGCAGGAAGTGAAGAGGCATAAATACTGTATATAGAAGTAAGAAATTCATTAGAAAGTCGAACAGGAAAGACCCCTTTGGGGCAGCCAGTATCTCGCCCCCCCCCCCCCAGCACATACAGAAGCGTAATGTTAGTCCCAGAGTATTTGGTCATCTGATCTGTGTTTCACACAGGGAAGAACAGGAATGATAGTAAGGCAAACACTACGAGAATCAAGAGCGACACACACAGCATTTCTGAATGCTTCCTGTTCAGACTTCTGCAAGGAGTGGAATATTTGGGACAACAGAACTAATGATACCGTTTTTTTGACAACAAAAGATATAATGGAACAGGGTGGGTGGGTTTGACTCTTTATCCTTAATGCCCTTTTTCGTTGAAAATGTTATTTTATACACAGTACTAAAATACAGTGTGAAAGAGACAGAAAACAACACAATTTCAGGAGTTAAGTTCCTTTCTTACATGATCTAGCAGTTCCTATGATTTGTAATAGAAAAACTTGAGTAGAAGTCCAAACGTAGAAATTTTGTAACTTTCAGTTTGTTATTATGACTGATTTGTTGTGTCACGTGTGCCTATTTTTGATTTGTAGGTTATCAGGATTGTAGCCAACCAAAGGAGTACTCAGAGCAGACCCACTGAAATTAATGGACCTATGTCCATTAGTTTTAATGGGTTTACTGTGTGTTTTACTAGTACTGGACACAATGCTCAGCTTCTCTATTCTTTCTGTACAATGGGCGCAATCCAAGCAAAGTGAAGAATCACTGATTTTAGTGGGAGCGATTCCTATGAAGCATTTGACCCGAATGAAATCAGCAAGACCCTGGAGTTCTGTTTACTGACCGAATTGTGCTTGCCCCCATTTCCCCCCATAATACAAATAGCTACTACTTCAAAAGCTTACAGGATGCACCCGGACTGACATGTGACATTGTCATTTGCACCACCAGAAGGATAAAATTCTTTCTTTTTTTTTTTGCACATGATAGTAATTCGAAGTAGCCAGAGATTTAGGCTTAAGCCCACCTGGATTTAAAATTTTTTGAACCACCTCATTCCAATATGAAATGTAGTTTCATTTCTTGTTAGAAAGCTTTACAACATTTTCTTCCTCCAACATTTTAGGTTGGCATAATAAATGATATTGCTAGAAATTTTCACTCGAGGCATTGCAGGAAGCCTTATATTTGAATATTTTTTTCTAAACTCTGCAGCCCACGAATTAAACTTGCTTTAAATTTGCTCTTTCCTGATTTGTTGGTAGTAAAATATAAATGGGATAAGCAGAGATTTGTTGAACTAGTTTCTTATTAATTTATGATCAATTGTCAGGGGTGAACCCGTGGCTCCTGCAATCTATGGCAGAGCACACTTTGTCATAGCAATAGTTGTGTTTTTTGGTTGGAGTTGCCTCACCTGCCTCGGGGTCTGTCACCGTGATGGGACTATCTCTTGCAAACACCTCTGTAGACTCCCTCCATATGCAGTCTGCTGTCACCTTGAAATTATAATTGTGACACTTTGGTCTAATCACTTGTGTTGCATTGCTGAAAATCTGTCGGCTATTTGAAGTAGCAATTTTAATTTTCAGCGCTGCATCCACTCGATCCACTACAGTATAAGTGCCTATGCTTCCATCATCAAAACCTACAATGATGTTCAAATGCCTCTGGGAAAGAGCGAGGAAAGTCGGTGTTTTGTAAAGGGAGCAAGCACCAATGTTTTTGCCATCTGCTAGTCTCATTACAATCAAGATAGAGATTGCACCATTATCATCATCCTCTTCACCAGTGCGAAAACAAATGTATACAAGGTAGCGGCCATCCCGAGACAGCTTCTGCCTCCAGATGATACCGGAAGCATGGACAACGCGAAGTTTGCCACTGTGAAGATCAAGTACGTTGATATTCTCATCGCCGCGGGATATGATGCCCAGTTTTCCATTGGGTGATATTTCAAAATCTTCCAAAGTCTTCAAGAAAGTGTTGGGCAGTTGCACACGTCTACAAATTACTTCTTCAGTAAGACTCCAGATGTTTACAGTTTCAGTAGATGTTATGAAGACTACAATATCAGGGCAATCTGGGATCAGCTTAATATCGACGATGGCAATGCCATCATCGCAACAGAACTTCTTGGTTATACTCCCTGTCCACAAACTCACCGCCAAGACTTTATTTTTCGTCATTCCAACGACAAATGTGTTAGCGGTAGTTATAAATGCATTCTGTAAGGCTACAAGAATATTGCAAACTCTGTGGCCTGTTGCCAGTCTCCAAACCCTTGATGCATTTTGCTCACAGAGGGAGACGACAAACTGATCGTTGTGTGTTATCAAGAGCTGACATATCTTTTGTCCGTTGATACGGAACAGATTTTCACCAGAGCCAGTGTGCCATACATACTGACTGGATTTATCATCAGACGTAATCATCAGATCACCAGTGGAAGTCAGCACGCAGTTTTCAACAATGCTTTCATGCTTAAACACAGCTTCAATGAACCCCGTGCCAAAATTCCACTTATGTATAGTTTCAGACCCATCGAGTGTATAAATCACTTCACCCCGGGCAGACAAGACCAATCTTTGGATTGGCTTGCCTGTTTTGTCAATGTTGGACATAGCAGTTATGATATCTATATCCCATACAGAAAGGACACCACTGGTAGATAAGGATAGCAGCATGTTATGATGGTTGGATTTAATTAATCTGACTATGTTCCCTGAGATTTCTTGTAAACTGGCCATGCACTGCCCCGTGTCTCTCCTCCAAACAAAAATGGCAGAGGTATTTTCAATGGAAGCAACAATACAGTCACCATTTTTGGACAGTACAGCGGATACAAATCGCTCGTTATGTTTCGCTCTAAACTTTTCAACTATTTTCCACATGGCTGTGTCAAGAAGTTCTATATTGAGGGCCTTACATATTAAAATTGCACTTTGATCTTCAGCCAGTTCCAAGCTGACAAAGTCACTGTCCCCTCTCTTGCAATCAAAGTCATCTGTTAGTTGGGGGTTGGCGACATCCTCCGTGTTCCAGATCGAAAGACCACCTTCGCTGTCCACCATCACCATTTCTTGAGCTGTATCTAGGACAAGAAGGAACTTGACAAAGCCACCGGAAAACTCAGAGGTCACAGTGGCCAGCTTGTCCCCGCTACCTAAATGGAATATCGATGCAGTATTCAAGTACTGTCCGCAGAAAGCATACATTCCATCTGGGGAACACTGGACACAAGTCACTTCATACCAGCAATGGAACTGATAAAGTGGCCAGCCATAAAGTAGATCAATCACGGTAACATCTTTGCTAGCTTCTAGCCAAGAAAGGGCATGGTTTACTGACAATGTAAATCCATTTATAAAACTGGAATCTACACCAATCCCACCGTGTTTTGATCCCTTAATCTCTACCTCAGACAGAAGGCAGGAATTTAGGTTGTCATAAATCAAGAGCGTGTTCTTTGTTGTGGCCACCACAAGGTATTTTTCATCACTTGTAAGCTTCATGCCCAAGATGACTGACTGAGCTGTTGTAATTTGCCTCAGTAGCTGGCGGGTCTCCACATCCCAGGTACTGATGGAGCCGTTTTCTAGAGCCACAATGACCGTATTTGGATTAAAAGTGGGCAGGATTTCTGTCACTTGAGTGCAACTGGAGGACAAAGGCAATCTCTCGGGGCTGTAACTCACATCCATAGAGGAATGCAATGGAACAATGGAGCAATATTTGGGGCCATCTTTGTCACATTCCAGAAGAAGCTGCCTCAGTTTCGGCAAGGAGCTGGCAACTGGGAGAAGCCTCTGTTGCAATTCAGCTGAGAGAGTGCCTGGGTATTTCATCACTTTGTATTTTATCGCACGGAGCGTGGTTGCAAGGAACTTCAGCTCTTTTTCCTGCGAGTAGCTATAGGCCAACTCCACATCAGAGAGGGCTTTGTCAAACTGCCCAATTTTGATCATGGTGTACAGCCAACTGAAGTTCATAATGACACCGTACAACATGTCATCTGTTTTCCCACATCGTGTGAGGTGGTGCAGAAGCTCTGTCATTTTCCTGTGGTTGACAAAAAATATGTCAGGCTCCAAAGGGTTGCACTGGAATACCCAAGGCTGATCAGGTGACTGCCTATCAAAATTTGTCTGGTCCATGATGTGCCTCTCGTCATCATTCATGCTCCGGCTGTCGCTGTCAAGGCAACCATTCAGATATTGATCTTCACTGTAAAGAGATTTCCTTCTGCCTCCTGACCAAACACCCAGAAAATACTCTGCCATCACCGTATGCATTTCGTGAACGTCTTCTTCGTTGTGAAGATACATCTTTTGGGCTATAAGTTGCAGGTGCCTGTTTGCCCAAACTAGTAGCGTAACGTTTTTTACTTGCCTTTCTATCAGGTATCCTGTTAGTCCTTCTTTCAGCTTTGCAATGTAGATGTAAGGTACCCTCAGAGGGTTGTGTTGCCTGATGCTTTCGTTTAATTCAAACATAACCGTGTTGTCAAGCGCTAAAATGTCTTCCAGTTCCATTTCACTCAGACCGGATTTTGCCATGGTGATGTAGCCAAGGGCTCGGGACAAAAGCCTTGGCCCACAGCTGGTCTCTAGAGACCAGAACATCTGCTCTATGCTATCGTGAACAGTAACACAGAGAGAAGACTCATCAACATCCTTGTGAGATCTCCAGTTTCGGACTTCTCGGAAGGTTAGATTTACAAACATGGGCAGTGTGCATTTGGAAAAAGCTTCGTTGACATAAATTTGCTGGCCTGATGTTACTTTTCTCTTGACTTGTAGCAGCTGCTGCTTGAGAACTTGACTACACATCTTCCTGTCCCTAGGAGTCAATTCAATATAGTTATCATCGTCGTGTATAAGGCACCTCAGTTTTTGCAGTATTCCATGTTTGTTCGGCAGTGTTGACAAAATAATTCGGACCGAACGGGGCAGATGAACAGGGAGCCACCATAACTTTCTAGCATCATCGTTATCCGAAAGCTGCTCTAGAGCATCGAATATCAGAACCAGAGGTCTATGAAATGAAGACTCATTCAAAAGGTTTATAAACAAGTCCCGAAGGTCGTGGATTTTTTTGGGGTAGCTTTGTACGAGGCATCGGTAGTTAATTGCTAACTGCTCGCAAATACTTTGAAGGAGATTCCTCAGATCTGTACTCATCTCTGTGGATCCCAAAAACCTTATAACTACCACAGGGTCAGATTCTGGTCCCATTTCTTCCTTTAGCCAAGTATAAGCCTACAAATGCAGAAGTATAAATAGATTAATATGTGGACTAGGGGAGATAATGCAAATCAAACAATAAAGAAAGAACAATAAAAATGTGACAGACAGAAAGCAGTTCCACTCTGCTTTATGAACAAATATTAAGTAGTAGAGATTTAAGGGTAATATCCAACTAAATCATATTCATTCAGTGAAGTCAATGACTAACTTTCACCCATTGATTCAAATGGATCTATTCTGAGTATGACTTAGTTAGATAATAATAATAATAATAATAATAATAATAATAATAATAATAATAATAATTTATACCCTGCCCATCTGACTGGATTTCCCCAGCCACTCTGGGCGGCTTCCAACAGAGGACTAAAAACAGAATAAAACTTCAAACATTAAAAACTTCCCTAAAGAGGGCTGTCTTCAGATGTCTTCTAAAAGTCAGCTAGTTGTTTATTTCCTTGACATCTGGTGGGAGGGTGCCACCACCGAGAAGGCCCTCAGAGCTGGACCTCAGTGTCCACGCTGAACGATGGGAGTGGAGATGTTCCACCCTTAGGTTGCAATCCTGGGAGTGAGCCGCAGTGAATTTAGTAGGACTTACTTTTGAGTCAAGGTGTGCTGTAAGTCTGTGTTGGGGTTTTCCACTCTACTGTGGAAGTAGATGCTACACAGCCGCCTACCAAGTGAGTTGTGGCTCTGCCCCTAGTACTTCAACCTTGTCAGCACCTTCTTACTTTCCCTACCGATAACTTTGGAAGCCATAACCTACCATTTGGCTGGCCCACTGAGGAGGTGAACAAAGTTGGGTGCTGGAGACTGCAAACATGATTATTATTCTATTCTGTGATATTCAAATGAGCAACAGGAATATTGCAAGGGATACTGTTTAAGTCTGCAGGTCGCTATTGCTAATTAATTACATCATGTGGCTTTCTCTTTTATTCTCTTTTTAATAAATGGAAAAGTCAGAGATGTACTATTTTTTTCCTGGATATTCTATACAAGATCTTTGTATGAATTCATGTTTGGGCAGTGTAAATCGTAGCAACTAGACAGGAACTTAGGGCTTCACCGAATGGCAGGTTCTACATGGATCCTACTGAGGTAGTCATGTTGAAAATAGTGGGTTGGATCCATTTACTCATGCAGATATATATAATTTTTAGGAAAGATAACCAAGTGGTGGTAGGACATTAGAGTTAAGGTACATGGTTATTTATGAGGTGGAAGACCCACCTTCCTCAAATTTCACATTATAAAAAATGGGGAAAATATCCTTATGTGCTACAAAATGATTTCCATAAAGCCTTGACTTTACTATATTGTGCAAGGTTATTTTAGGTCAGGAAAGCCGAGAAGGAAAATCACTTTTTGGTGCTACTTCCACCACACAATTGACTGGCATTTACTTTTTAACAGTATTTATAGGTTGCCCTGTGGCAAAAAAACACCCCACAAAACTATTTGGGTGGCTCATAAGAAGAAATAAAACCATTTGGAATTAAACAACAATAAATCTAAAGATATAATACAGATAAAAACATTATGTTTTTACCTATATATTTCCCCTGAAACACTCCCCGCCCCCAATGCTAACCATTCCACCAGAATGATTTCAGGAGTCTGTCTACAGTGACAAATGTTGCATGGGAACCAGTCCCACTGTTACATATGGCAAGTCATTAAAAGTGCTGTTAACAATTTAAGTGCAGTATTGTTTGCAATGGAAGTGTAATTCTTGCACATTTAATGAAGTGAGTGTATGGCTGCCTAGCTGGATTTTATTTTTTCTTATCTACACAGTGCTGTGGCTTGAGCAGGTGCTCAGTTCAACAGCGGAGGAAGTCTATACATGCATCTCCCTCACAGGAAATTGATGGATCACAGCATGCCAGCAATTTTAATGCCTGCGATAGAAAATCAGGGGGGTTTCTCAGTGGTGAGAAAAATAATGGCCCACAGGTTTTCCTGAAAAACAGTTTCAATGAAAGCCATGGTGGACAGTTGGATATATTCCCAGGTAAACGTTCAGTTCACAAATGGCAACGTTAAGGCTTAAGAAGCCAGCATATTACTTTATGCGAACTGACTGGGCCTCCTAGAACATGCTCAAGAATTTTCTGTGCCAGATGAGCACATACTCAGGGGTTTCTTGGCGCAGAAAGAATAGTATTAAAAGAAGGACAATTTGCCAAACTGCTGGATATTATATATGGGATGAAATGTACCCCTTCTTCAACAAGATGTAAAGAAAGCAAATATGTCTTTACAAAACATACTTTTATTTTTTAGCAAAATGAAGACTGTGGTCACTAAAATAATCCACCCACCCTCAGAACCTCAGAGCATAGGAAAAAGAGGGTGTGTTGACAAATTTATGCAAATTTATTGCAATTTTTGTACCAATCTGCTCTAAGAATAGGACAACACAGTGGGAGTCTTTAGGAGCACCTATAATGATAGCTGAGGACGTGGGTGGCATGAGGACGTGGGTGGCGCTGTGGGTAAAACCTCAGCGCCTAGGACTTGCCAATCGCATGGTTGGCGGTTCAAATCCCCGCGGCGGGTGCACTCCCGCTGCTCGGTCCCAGCGCCTGCCAACCTAGCAGTTCGAAAGCACCCCCGGGTGCAAGTAGATAAATAGGGACCGCTTACCAGCGGGAAGGTAAACAGTGTTCCATGTGCTGCGCTGGCTCGCCAGATGCAGCTTGTCACGCTGGCCACGTGACCCGGAAGTGTCTGCGGACAGCGCTGGCTCCCGGCCTATAGAGTGAGATGAGCGCACAACCCTAGAGTCTGGCAAGACTGGCCCGTACGGGCAGGGGTACCTTTACCTTTTATAATGATAGCTTGTCATAAAAATATGGGTTTATAGATGTACTCAAATTAAAACATAGTATTTTTGCAGTTAAATTTACAGCAGCAAAATAAATACACATAGGTGTTTGCGTGTGTTTTACCTTCTTTGCCACTTCCGCTAATAAAAATGTTTTTCCAGTGCATGGTCCTCCATATATGACAAGAGGGTTAATGTGTCCCATTTTCCTAGGTAGAATGTATTTGTGCATAATATTCCTAGCATCACATCTGTACTCATAGAATGACGAGTAGGTTCTACATAGTGAGGAATGTTGAAGGACTTCATCATACAGCCAGTCTGTCTCTATGTCAAAATTCTGTTGCACAGTTGCCTGGATTATATCCACCATGTCTTCGTAGAACTGTTTGCCAAGCCCTTCGATGTAGTGGTTCTCCACTTCTTGGGTGTAGCCATGTTTGATGTCGCAATGAGTAACAGAGGTGTAGACTCTCAAATTAGATGAAGCAACAATGGTAGGAACAAATTCATCCCTGAGTTTGATGAGTTTCTCCAGCGCTTCCGGGTCCCGCAGAAACTTTCCACCCGTATGAAACACGTCCATGTATTTCTCCATCTCGGGAACTTTAACAAAACGTTCTATGTTTGCAATCTTCCGAATGTAGCAAACGCACTTCTTCAGGAAAGCTGGGGTTTGTTTTCCTAAGGCAAAATCAAATTCATCTTCGATAGCTGGGAGGGGAACAAAAGAGCAAAGAGGAAAACTAAAGTCCCCGCAAAACAGAATGAAAAGTGCTCTGTCACATTCAAAACTGAAGCAGACCACCTAAGCTTCCTCCAACTCTTCCCTTATACAGTGGTACCTCGGGTTACATACACTTCAGGTTACATACGCTTCAGGTTACACACTCCGCTAACCCAGAAATAGTGCTTCAGGTTAAGAACTTGGCTTCAGGATAAGAACAGAAATTGGGCTCCGGCGGTGTGGCGGCAGCAGGAGGCCCCATTAGCTAAAGTGGTGCTTCAGGTTAAGAACAGTTTCAGGTTAAGAACAGACCTCCGGAAGTACTTAACCCGAGGTACTACTGTATTCTGTTGCTGGTGACAAGGTTCCACAAGGGAGGAATCGATGCACTTTGTAGTCTCTGCGTTGCCTTCTCTGTCTCTTGGTTGCTCAGCGCCATGACCAAGAGACAGAAGTTATGCATGGTCATAGTCGATTAATAATTACACACAATTATTACAATCAAAATAAAAGGAAAATGTTCCCTTTTTTGCATGTACTTGGCTGATCACAGAAATATATGTATGTACACTGCATGCCCAAATTCGATGTTTACCAGAGGAAAGATATCCGTGGAAGAATGGCAGGTGAAGGTTATAGACTATATGGGACTGGCAGAAATGACCGGGAGAATCCGAGACCAGGGAAAAGAGACGGCGGAAGAAGATTGGAAGAAATTTAAGGACTATCTTAAGAAACATTGTAAAATTACTGAATGTTAGAACGATGTTGATTTAGAAATCAAGTGGTTTCTAGCTGTAATGATTATGTAATTAAGAAAAGAAAGGCCAAAAATTAAATAGAAATAAGGGGAAGGATTTGCTGAATTGAAATAACTAGAGATTGGAATACAGAAAGGGGAGGTATGAGGAGGTCGGGAAAGTAAGTTTTATGAATATAAGGGATTGAAATTATACTTGTTGTTGTATGTGTTTTGTATGTATTTTTGCTTTTGCTTTTTTCTGCTTTTTCTATTTTATACAAACGTTTGAAAACTTTAATAAATATCTTTTAAAAAAAAATACCAGAGGAAAGATATCTCTTTGCTTGATTGTGTTTCATTTTCCCTTTTTCATAAAGTATCTTCACAGCTGTCTTAATCATCATCTTAATCTCTTCTGATATCTCCTGCCATTTGCTGTCACTGACAGGGTTCGAAGATGCTTCCATCTTTAAAACAACAACAAAAACAAATAGTTAATTAAATCTGAAGATGCCAGCATCAATTTCTTCACCAACCACCAAGGTTGTATTTAAGAGATCGGGCAACAGTAGCTAAAATAACATAGCAAAGACAAAATTCCCCCATAGTTAGAAATTTCTCATTTTTCCTTATTTCCAGGAATGCCTAGAATAGATGGGGCTTGCACCATGAAGGATAGGAAATAAGGAGTATAACACCTACTGAAAATAAGGAAAGTCTCATTACAGAGCTGGCCTGCACATCCATATCCCTAACAAGATTACTGCAACATCAAGTGACAAATCGAATGTTATAATTGGATATCAGATACTCTAGAGAGAACTGTGATATAATATTTCATGCTGCTTCATGTCACCTGATATGCAGTGCATTTCAATGGAGTCAGTTCATACATTTAGCTGCTGTTTATCAAAGCTGAGTCTACACGCGCTTCCAGTTCAGAATTCTAGCCCAGTGTGAGGTGAAAGGGGTGACAGTACCACTTCTGTCTACACACATTGAAGACTCTCTCACATTAAAAAATTACAGAAAATAAAGGCTAACAAAGCAGGGGGAAATGTTCTAGGTTAGCCCATTCCCTGCTGTGGGAGTTTTCTGTTTTCAGAAAAGCAATGCAAATTTCTCCCTCAGCTGCCTTGAGTTTGAAGTGGCCCTGTCTATTCTGCTGCACACGTAGATCAATCAATGTACAGTAACAGAGTTATTTACATGCAAATTTGAGGAAGACTTATGATTAGAGAGTGATAGGTGTGAGGCTTAACAGCACACAATAAAGTACTACCACATATTATCATAAAATTGTTCAATAACCCAATAACTCTGCAACCCATCCCCTCTGCAGGGAGGTGGGACCAATTCGGATGGTCCGCCCCCGCCACTTAATGGATCCAAATGGTTTCCAGAGAGTGGTAGGGGATGCTTTATCCCATGTTGATGGCCTTTCAGCCGATTCCCTGGTGGCCCGCTGGAATGTGGAGTTAACCAGGGCTATTGACTGTTTGGCTCCAAAGCGCCCTCTCCGATTGCATGGAGCCCGGAGAGCCCCGTGGTTCTCCACGGATCTGAGGGCAATGAAACAATCGTTGAGACGGCTAGAGCGCCGGTGGCGGATAACCCATTCCGAATCTGACCGGACACAGGTTAGAGCTCAACGTCGAGCCTACCAAGTGGCGATAGCGACGGCGAAGAAGACGTTCTTCGCCGCCTCTATTGCATCTGCAGAAAACAGCAGCAGGAGACTTTTTCAGGTGGTTCACAATTTAGCGGAACCACCTGCGACATCTGGGCCCAGTATGGGCCACATGATCTCCTGCAATGATTTTGCAAAGTTTTTTGCAGATAAAATCGCTCAGATTTGGGAAGAAGTAGACTCCACCGTGGGAGCAGAGCCAGGGCGGGAGAGTGCTAGAGTCCTGTCTAGTCAAGTTGTGTGGGATCAATTCCAACCTGTTACCTCCGAGGATGTGGACAGGCTGCTTGGACGAGTGAAGCCAACCACCTGCCTCCTGGATCCTTGCCCATCCTGGCTTATAAAAGCTAGCCGGGAAGGACTGGGCGATGGGCTTCGTGGGGTGGTGAATGCTTCCCTCCGTGAGGGAGCCTTCCCAGACCCGCTGAAAGAGGCGGTTATTAAACCGCTTCTTAAAAAACCATCTTTAGATGCGGCCACGATGGCCAATTATCGCCCAGTCTCAAATCTTCCATTCTTGGGCAAGGTGATTGAGCGAGTGGTTGCTGAACAACTCCAGGCACGCCTGGAAGAAGCGGACCATTTGGATCCCTTCCAGTCGGGATTCAGGCCTCATCATGGGACTGAAACTGCCTTGGTCGCACTGGTTGATGATCTCCGGCGGGCTAGGGACAAAGGTGAGAGCTGTTTCCTAGTTCTGCTGGATCTCTCAGCGGCGTTTGATACCATCGACCATAACATCCTTCTGAACCGTCTTGAGGGGCTGGGAGCTGGGGGCACTGTCATACAGTGGTTCCGCTCCTTCCTCCTGGGCCGTGTTCAGAAAGTGGTGGTGGGGGATGAGTGTTCAGACCCCTGGGCCCTCACTTGTGGGGTGCCTCAGGGCTCTGTCCTCTCCCCCATGCTTTTCAACATTTACATGCAGCCACTGGGAGAGATCATCAGGAGGTTTGGGCTGGGTGTTCATCAGTATGCGGATGATACCCAGCTCTACCTCTCTTTTAAATCAGAACCAGTGAAGGCGGTGAAGGTCCTGTGTGAGTGCCTGGAGGCGGTTGGAGGATGGATGGTGGCTAACAGATTGAGGTTGAATCCCGACAAGACAGAAGTACTGTTTTTGGGGGACAGGAGGCGGGCAGGTGTGGAGGATTCCCTGGTCCTGAATGGGGTAACTGTGCCCCTGAAGGACCAGGTGCGCAGCCTGGGAGTCATTTTGGACTCACAGCTGTCCATGGAGGCACAGGTCAAATCTGTATCCAGGGCAGCTGTTTACCAGCTCCATCTGGTACGTAGGCTGAGACCCTATCTGCCTGCGGACTGTCTCGCCAGAGTGGTACATGCTCTGGTTATCTCCCGCTTGGACTACTGCAATGCGCTCTACGTGGGGCTACCTTTGAAGGTGACCCGGAAACTACAACTAATCCAGAATGCGGCAGCTAGACTGGTGACTGGGTGCGGCCGCCGAGACCATATAACACCGGTCCTGAAAGACCTACATTGGCTCCCAGTAAGTTTCCGAGCACAATTCAAAGTGTTGGTGCTGACCTTTAAAGCCCTAAACGGCCTTGGTCCAGTATATCTGAAGGAGCGTCTCCACCCCCATCGTTCTGCCCGGACACTGAGGTCCAGCTCCGAGGGCCTTCTGGCGGTTCCCTCACTACGAGAAGCCAAGTTACAGGGAACCAGGCAGAGGGCCTTCTCGGTAGTGGCGCCCGTCCTGTGGAACGCCCTCCCATCAGATGTCAAAGCGATAAACAACTACCTGACATTCAGAAGACATCTGAAGGCAGCCCTGTTCAGGGAAGTTTTTAATATGTGACATTTTAGTGTATTTTTTATCTTTGTTGGAAGCCGCCCAGAGTGGCTGGGGAAACCCAGCCAGATGGGCGGGGTACAAATAATAAATTATTATTATTATTATTATTATTATTATTATAACACTGTTTTAATGGAAGGAGTGAAAACCCAGTCTTCTGTCTCGCACATTAAAATCAACATTGCATAAAACCCCTTATATGTGGCTAGTTTATGTCTCTAATGTCATATAGTGTTATTCAAAATACATTTACATTCAGCGCAGACTTCAAGGGGGATTGCAAGGTAATGCACAATTTCAGCAAACTTAAGAAATGTGAAAAAGAATAAAACATCTGGATAAAAAACCAGTAACAAACATAGCTGTAACATTCTTCTTTTTTTTTTTAAGCAACAAAATCTATAAGTCCAAAATAACAGATGTGGGGAACCTCAGGTCAGGAGGTCAAATATGACCCCCCCCCCATAAAAGATATAAAAATCGTAATCCTAGTTGTTATATCAAGGAGTCCAGTTCATAAACTGTGCAGCATCCCTGTACTCCCTATGCCTGAAAAAGAATTTGAGGCCTCAGTGTACTGGGCTTTGGTTTCAGACCTTAAATCTCCTGTAGCAGCTCCAGGGGTGCCAACTTGCCCCCCCCCCACATTGAGGGGGGTGCGGTCAGGTGACGTGTCACATGACTTGTCACATGACACGTCGTGTGATGCTGCCCAGATGATCGTGGTAGAGGACGACCTCTGGGCTGCTGGGTGGAGGCTGGGGCGTGTGGTGGGTGGCGGCCCCCTAAATATTGGGGTGCTGCTGTTCTCTGCCCCAAAATATTGGGGCCACTGAGCAGCTCAAAAGCCTGACACCTCCGTATTAATCAAACTTAACCAGGTTAACTCTTGTTTCAATATGTGGTAACTGTGCCCCTGAAGGACCAGGTGCACAGCCTGGGAGTCATTTTGGACTCACAGCTGTCCATGGAGGCGCAGGTTAATTCTGTGTCCAGGGCAGCTGTCTACCAGCTCCATCTGGTACACCGGCTGAGACCCTACCTGCCCGCAGACTGTCTTGCCAGAGTGGTGCATGCTCTGGTTATCTCCCACTTGGACTACTGCAACGCGCTCTACATGGAGCTACCTTTGAAGATGACCCGGAAACTGCAATTAATCCAGAATGCGGCAGCTAGACTGGTGACTGGGAGTGGCCGCCGGGACCACATAACACCGGTCCTGAGAGATCTGCATTGGCTCCCAGTACATTTCCGAGCACAATTCAAAGTGTTGGTGCTGACCTTTAAAGCCCTAAACAGCCTCGGTCCTGTATACCTGAAGGAGCGTCTCCACCCCCATCGTTCTGCTCGGACACTGAGATCCAGTGCCGAGGGCCTTCTGGCGGTTCCCTCATTGCGAGAAGTAAGGTTACAGGGAACCAGGCAGAGGGCCTTCTCGGTAGTGGCGCCTGCCCTGTGGAACGCCCTCCCAGCAGATGTCAAGGCAATAAACAACTATTTTAATTTTAAAGGACAACTGAAGGCAGCCCTGTTCAGGGAAGTTTTTAATAGTTAATGCTGTATTGTTTTTAATACTTGATTGGGAGCCGCCCAGAGTGGCTGGGGAAACTCAGCCAGATGGGCGGGGTATAAATAATAAATTATTATTATATATTTCAATACGGTCATTCATGCATAAAACAAAAAAATATATAAAAGAAAGCTGCTTTTGTGTTTGTCTAACAGCTGAACAAGTTTGAAATCAGTTTGAAGTTCAAGGGGATTTAGTTTGGCACAGTGTTATCGCCCTTTGAACCTATTAGTTTACAGATTTCAACTCTGCTAGGAGCTGTGGACAACTTTAGGGAGGGATCCCGTTCTGCTTTACAAATGTATCTTGACTCTGTAGCTGAAGAAGAGGATAATTCATTCTCATGAAACGTTGGCTGTTCTGCTGAGTGCCAGGAAGAATGCCAACCCCGGAATGGTGTGCATGTTTCTGTGTGTGCTATGGACTCTTGCCAGCTGGGAGCTGGATTGCAATCAACAATTTATTTTGCTCAACAGCCGCTAGATATGAATGCCTCCCTATCTCTTCCAACCAGCGCAGTGTTTGAACTTTTTATTCAAGGGTGGTCTGACTTGGGCTCTTGAATTGCACTCGCAGCTCCTGGCCAGCGAACCGATGCAGAAACAGATGGAGGAATAAGATGGAGATGTAACAGTAATAGAAGCTAGATCGTGATAACAGAAGGGCCTTTGAGATGCCTGTGTAAGCATAAGTCTACACAGTAAGTTTAGCAATTTACTGTATTTTTCGCTCCATAGGGCGCACCTGACCATAGGGCGCACCTAGTTTTCAGAGGGGGAAATCAAGGGGGAAAATATGATCCCTTCCCCAGCCCTCCCAGCTCTGGGAGAAGTGGACAGGCCGCACGCAGCCTGTGCGCTTCTCCCAGACCTTCTCCCTGCTTTTGCGGGAGGTGGGGGAATTCCCCCACCTCCCGCAAAAGCCCACAGGAGGGAGATGGGACTGACTCGGCCAGTCAGTCCCTTTTCCCTTCTTGGGGAAAAGCCCCCAAGAGCGGTGCGCTCTTTAAAGGCTGCACGGCTCCTGCGGGCTTTTCTACGAGGTGGGGGAATTCGCTCCAAAGGCTTGCGGATAGCTGCCTGAAGCCCCCGGAGCACAGCGGCAGTTCTGCGCTCTGGGGGCTTCAGGCGGCTTCAGCGAAAGCAACACGAAGCCTCCGGAACGCGGGGGGGGGGAGCGCTCCCTCTGCGCTTCGGAGGCTTTGCGTTGCTATCGCTGAAGCCAAGGAGCCTGCATTCGCTCCATAGGACGCACACACATTTCCCCTTCATTTTTGGAGAGGGAAAAGTGCGTCCTATAGAGCAAAAAATACGGTAACTGCCACGACTTTCTCAATGAAAACCTGAGAACTGTAGGATGCTGAGAGTTCTGTTAGAGACCTCTAGCTTTCTTGCAGTCCTACAATTCCGACAGATTCTTGGACAGAACTGCAGAGTTTGCATAAGGCAGCAAACCTCCTTGTCCCTTCCAACTCCACAATTCTATGATTCTATGAAAAAAATATGATTGCTAAGTCATAGACCAAACCTTGTGTTATGTACTGAGTTGAATAGGATCCAAAATGCAGCAGTCTGATTGGTCTTAGAACAATAGGATTCAGAATGCAGTAGTCTGATTGGTCCTAGAACAATGCAGCAGTATGATTGGTCTGCAGGAGCCACCCAATCCAGCTCCAGATGGAAGTGAATCCACAACCTGATTGGCCTAGAGGAGAATCCCGGAATAAGCCAATCACGTGGGGCCCATTGTGTAAATAATCCATATAAAGCAGACATTCTGGGGGAACTTCCATTCCTCCTCACCACTATGAGCTGAATAAAGAGCATGAAATCCACTCTCGATTCTGAGTATATTTCACCTTGCTTCACACATTGTGATTTGTTTGGAGCAAAATAGACGATCCCTAGTTTGGAAGCAATACTAAGTCATGTAGTTTGTTTCTCCTGCTCACACTGGGAAGAAGTGAAGCAGAGGTCACCTCCATAAACGTGGTAAACTGTTAACTATAGTCAACTATGACATTCAATGACTATGAAACAAATGGAAACCTATACATTTCAGGAAGGCGATTTACCATGTTGGGATTGTTCTTCGGCATTTCAAATTTTGGTTTGAGGTAATACATCGGTGGCACCGAGTTCTCATCTCTGCAATACCACTCTTCCAAAATCTTTGTTTCCAGCTTGGCCTCGATAGCAGCATCCAGAATCATTTCAAATTCAGATGCTTCCACTTCTCCTGGTATTCGGATGCTCCCATATTTTTCTCCCAAAAGGCCCTGTGTATGTGCAAGACAAAGTAAAGTTTAGTAACAAAGCTAAAGACATATTAAGTGATGTCTGAGTTACCTAGTTTGTGCATGTCTTGCTTGCTATGAAGATACTCTTGCCCATTGGGGAGGAAAAAACTCTTTGTTTCTGTTGTGGTGTTCTGTTCTGTATGCTATAGTGTTATGGTTTAGTCTTATTCTAAGTACAGTTATACCTTGGGTTACAGATGCTTCAGGTTGTGTTTTTTCAAGTTATGGACCCGCCGAAACCCGGAAGTACCAGAACGGGTTACTTTCGGGTTTCGGGGGTCATGCATGCGCAGAAGTGCTAAATTTCACTTTGTGCATGCGCAAAGCACCGAATCGCAACCCGTGCGTGCGCAGATGCACCGTTGCGGGTTGCGAACGTGCATCTCGCATGGATCACATTCGCAACCTGAGCGTCCACTGTACAGTGGTACCTCGGGTTACATACGCTTCAGGTTACAGACTCCGCTAACCCAGAAATAGTGCTTCAGGTTAAGAACTTTGCTTCAGGATGAGAACAGAAATTGGGCTCCGGCGGTGCGGCAGCAGCAGGAGGCCCCATTAGCTAAAGTGGTGCTTCAGGTTAAGAACAGTTTCAGGTTAAGTACGGACCTCAGGAACGAATTAAGTACTTAACCTGAGGTACCACTGTATTGTAAGTTTCATTGCAAGTGCTGCCACTGGATTTTTATGGATTGTGCCAATCCTGAACGTATTGGATTTGTGACCATTCTGCTCATTTGCCTTCAGTAGCAAGTAAAGCTCTGCTGGATGAAGTACAATTGCCTCTGGTCTATTTTTGGGGAACTCTGCATCGTGTTCATGCAAACTGACAGATACAGGCCTGGTTTGCACATTACGCTAAACCAAACCATGGCTCAACATGAACAAACCATGGCACAACGTGAATGTGCTGCTTCTTTGCTTCTCCTTGGTTGTTGGTCATACTCCCTCCCTGCAGTAAAGATGTATCAATAAAATTTAATAACAGACTGTTGCTATCGTTTAAAGCAGTGTTGCAAATAGCAATTGTTGTAAATAGCAATTGGGCTGCTTGTGTGTGGTAAGAAGAGACCAAGAAGGGAAGCTTTACAAGATTATTTTTCTACAAAATGAAGGTAGGTAACTGGTGATTCTCTTGAGCACCTTCAATACAAGGTCACATCACACTAAAGGTAAAGGTAAAGGTAAAGGGACCCCTGACCATTAGGTCCAGTCGTGACTGACTCTGGGGTTGCAGTGCTCATCTCGCTTTACTGGCCGAGGGAGCCGGCGTACAGCTTCCGGGTCAAGTGGCCAGCATGACTAAGCCGCTTCTGGCAAACCAGAGCAGCACACGGAAACGCTGTTTACCTTCCCGCCGGAGCGGTACCTATTTATCTACTTGCACTTTGACGTGCTTTCGAACTGCTAGGTTGGCAGGAGCAGGGACCGAGCAACGGGAGCTCACGCCGTAGCGGGGATTCGAACCGCCGACCTTCTGATCGGCAAGTCCTAGGCTCTGTGGTTCAACCCACAGCGCCACCCACGTCCCTACCACATCACACTAGATAACAATTTAAAACAAACCATGGCTTAAAACGAACAAGCTGTGTGATGAAGTTTTCACACTGAAATTCCCACACTTCTCTAAAGCTCCCACAGTGCTCCTCTTCTAGTTCTGCTACATCACAGATGAAACAAGCTAGAAAATGATTGTCATGCTGTGCAAACCTGGGATCATGCTTTGTCTTCCCCAAACCACAGGTGGTAAGCTAAGAACAAACCTTGCTTACTACTTGTGGTATGTTTGGAGGAAGCAAGCCATGCGCCTGAGTTCAAATGACATGGAAGCCAGCCTCTGGTTTGTTTTGGTAGCAGATGATGTGGGTGCTGTGGGAACTTTTAAACACCCTGCATTAGCACACTGCTTGTTCACATAAGCCCCATAGCTTGCTTTAAACCACGCCACTGTATTTTTATCTACCCCCTGCAACTTGGTGCCATTTGAATTTCTGTCTGCCGCTTAAAATCACAGACTCTTGGTTAGTTGGGAAAATGGCAAGTAAGGGGAAACAGGTACTTCTGACTTAAACAGCCAAAGCTAATAACTACTAAATCTACTTACCTACCTACTTACATTTTAAAAGGCACTATTAAACAACACAGTGAATACATAAAAGTTGAATTCGCAAGGATTTCTGAAAAGTGCCTCTTTGTCTTCTGGAAAAGTCAAACTGAAATAATTTAAAGTGCTAAGGTTTTAAGCTGAAGACCATTGTTCAAAGCAATTAAAGCTAAATTACTGGGGAGCTTGAAATGACAATAGAAGTGGAATCTGAAGGCGCTTCCAGATTGTCAGTATTTTGGGGAAGGGATTCAAGGGTAAAACCAGGATATTTGTGAATTAAGATGGATTAAGGTGCTCTGTTGCCACAGAACAACAAATACACTTAAAAAATAATAATCAACTTTTTGTGGTTAGGAAAGTGACAGGGAAACACACAGATACTCCACAAGTACCGTAGATCAGGATGAATGCTCTTTGCAATGTAACTTCCCCACAAACAATTCCAAAGGAATGCTCAATAAATAGGTAATCTGGATGAGCCCCAAGAAGGCTTTTCATCCTGAGGTTCTTTAAGATCCCGGGTGAGTCATGACGTTGATGAAAAGCACCACACATACTCTACAGACTTTGAGGTAGATTATCTTCCTAATTTATACGCAGATAATAGTAGCCCCTCTTGACTTGATTCCTGTACAGTTGATTATTAACGAGCGTAATCAAAGGGGAAAGTGGGACTACAAACAACTTAGCTCCCAAAATAAAACCTGCCACAAATGTTCCTGACAGCGAAGTGAAACCAGAGCAGAATAAGGTTCAAATCTTCCAGTCATGCACGGAAAAGTAATTTATAATAATGATGGAAACAATCCCACGTAGAATTTCTTGCTATTGAGTAACTGCCACCAAGTCAGTGGCACTTACTTCTGCGTAAACATTCAGGATTGAGTGGTAAGAATAGCGGGGTAAGGAGAGCCACATCTTTCAAATCTGACAACCCTTTGGTTTCAGATAGTACATAGGTAGAGTCTAAAGAGCCTAGGACACAAATTTTCACAGCTCCCTAGCAGCTATGGTGGCTCATTTACCAAAAATAATGTATTTAGCATTAACTCTGGAAGTGTATAGACCAAAATATACATCAGGAGCCTTAGTTTGGTCAGAATCGAGTATACATTTCCAGTATTTAACATAATGAGCAGATTAAACAAATTTAAAAATTTCCAACAATCACACATGGAACTAGCATATAATATTGAGCCACTAGATGGCATCATATTAGAACTAGTTGATTTTTAGAAATTAAAAAAAAAATCATATTCAAAGACAGTAGGAATGTCTAAAAGCTGTTATGCAAATAATTACAAATTCTTATTTGTCTCAGCAACTGAGTTATTGAGGTGAAAAGGAAATGAGTTTCTTTCTTTTTAAACCAATTTATTATATTTTTATCTCACCATTCCTTCAAGAAATCCCAACACAACTTATGAGGTGGGTTATTGTGAGAGAACGTCACCAGTCCAAATTCAGCTACTAAGTTTCATGGGGAGTAGGGATTTGAACATTCCATCCACTACCACACTAACTTTAAAAACGTAAAGATTATGTAAAAATGTTCCCACTGAACTACTGAAGTGGTTTTTCTTATAGAAGGTTTATAATATAAGCTTTATATGCCACCTTTGTGCAGCTTCCAGAGTGATTTACAAAAGCAGGATGGAATATGCAAATAACACATAGAATCAACATGTTAAAAAGAAAAGTACATTCTCTAGCCATTGAAAAACTTGAGGAAATAAAATCTATTTTCTTAGCTACTTTGAAACCACCTGTAGCAAAAGCAGATGTTTCAAATACTGCCAAAGATTTGTGAAGAAGAAGAAGAAGAAGAAGAAGAAGAAGAAGAAGAAGAAGAAGAAGAAGAAGAAGAAGAAGAAGAAGATTTTTAACAAATTGAACGTGGAGAACATTTCACACAGTGACCAAATTTTACATGTATCTAGAGTCTGTTGAGAACACAATGCAGATTCCCCACTCTTCCCTTTTCTTTTCCTTTTGTTTCTTGTCTGTTCCACTGCAACCAGCTAGCAGGGATTTACCGTATTTTTTGCTCTATAAGACTCCATATTTTTTGCTCTATAAGACTCACTTTTTCCCTCCTAAAAAGTAAGGGGAAATGTGTGTGCGTCTTATGGAGTGAATGCAGGCTGCGCAGCTATCCCAGAAGCCAGAACAGCAAGAGGGATTGCTGCTTTCACTGCACAGCGATCCCTCTTGCTCTTCTGGCTTCTGAGATTCAGATTCCCCCCCCCCCCCGTTTTCCTCCTCCAAAAACTAGGTGCGTCTTGTGGTCTGGTGCGTCTTATAGAGCAAAAAATACGGTATTTTCATTTTCATTGTTTAGCATTCAGAACATCATTTAGCAGTTTATAAGTAACAGTAATGGTTTTACAGAAATTCAATTTTTGACTTTTAATTTTTCAGCTCCCCTCCCTAAAAAACAAAACACACCAGTGCATATTTCTGCTTTGTCATAGTCCGGAGCAAACAATGGACATGATTCGGAAAACAGCTGCACTGACTCTGCCTCCTGCCCAAACCAGCACAAGCAATCCTGGCAATCGAGGGGTTGGAGGATCAACAGCTCTCAGTTCGGTTCCCTTTTATTTAGGGCTCACTGTTAGTATCCAAGCCAATGCTAAAGAGAGGCTTTGAATAACAGGACATCATGGCCCTTAAGCAATACTTTTCTGCCTCTTGGCTGTCAGACCAAAAGATGAGAAAATAGTGCTCGGTGTTTCTCTGTTTAATCATGTTTTGTTTCTCTGAAAATTCAGGCACATGTGGCCTGAAAATAATAATATTTTGCCTTCATCTTTTGAAATGACATTTGATCAAAGTGAGGGATGGCTAGGCGTTGACCTTTCTGCTACAAAGAAGAACGGAAGCATCAGTGTGTCCTTGTGACATACTGGTGTCTGTGTGTGGGAGAGAACGACGACTTCTGCACAAACTGAAATTGCGATGCTGGAAGAGCACGTGATGCTGTACAAAAACCTGGCTCATAAAGAGATTGGCCTCTCAACAGCAGTGTGACCGAAGGCTTGTAGGAAATGACTACTCCATTTGAGCAGAGCTATGGTAGCCTTTGGGACGCGGGTGGCACTGTGGTCTAAACCAAAGAGCCTAGGGCTTGCCGATCAGAAGGTCAGTGGTTCGAATCCCCGTGACGGGGTGAGCTGCCGTTGCTCGGTCCCTGCTCCTGCTAACCTAGCAGTTCGAAAGCACGTCATGTGCAAGTAGATAAATAGGGACTGCTCCGGCGGGAAGGTAAACGGCGTTTCCATGCAATACTCTGGTTCGCCAGAAGCGGCTTAGTCATGCTGGCCACATGACCCGGAAGCAGTCTGCAGACAAATGCCGGCTCCCTCGGCCTATAGAGCAAGATGAGCGCGCAACCCCAGAGTCGGTCACGACTGGACCTAATGGTCAGGGTTCCCTTTACCCTTTATGGTAGCCTTTGGGACGTGGGTGGCGCTGTGGTCTAAACCACAGAGCCTAGGACTTGATGATCAGAAGGTCGGCGGTTCGAATCCCCGCGACGGGGTGAGCTCCCGTTGCTCGGTCCCTGCTCCTGCCAACCTAGCAGTTCGAAAGCACGTCAAAGTGCAAGTAGATAAATAGGTACCGCTCTGGCAGGAAGGTAAACGGCGTTTCCATGCACTGCTCTGGTTCGCCAGAAGCGGCTTAGTCATGCTGGCCACATGACCCAGAAGCTGTACACCGGCTCCCTCGGCCAATAAAGCGAGCTGAGCGCCGCAACCCCAGAGTCGTCCGCGACTGGATGGACTAACAGTCAGGGGTCCCTTTACCCTTTACCTTTACGGTAGCCTCATTGAGGAAAGAAATGCCTACCAGCAAAGTTAAAATTATAGGCAGTAAAGAAGCAAATGGATCAAACAGCAACGGCACCGCAATTTTCTCGCCAACATTGCTGGTGCAAAGCTCCAAGGTGGCTGCTTAACTGCAGAAGCTGGTATTGGCATCTAACAATCAACCATCGGCCATGCCAATCACAATATGTTTCAAATATGGAGGTGAGCTATACAAGCAGCTCACGATTGTTGAATGTGTTGTGAAAGAAAAAGTCATTCCACTGAATTGGTGTTGCACTCAGTGGAATGGCAGGAGGTCAGGGAATCTCTGGGTTAGTTGCACACATATCTGCAGGGAAGTTGCTGCTACCCGCCCCCTGCCACCCAATTGCTTTGCTGAATTTGCTGCTATGAATAGAGAAGACACAACAAACATGAATAGAGAAATATCTTCTATTACTTTCCTATTATTCCCTGTTATTCTTTGGTACAGAGCCATAAAGAAAAGAAAACTCACACAAAGCTATATTAAGTGCTTATCAGTGTCCCGTACTACAATTCTTCCTCCAATTTCTCCACTTTTTTTTAATGAAATGAATCTGTTGCTTATAACTTTGTAATCCAGGACACCCATTAACAGATCCAACAAGGAAAAAATATGAAAGTATCTCCACAAAATTGAGCCTGTTACAAATACTTCTTGAGATGGGATAATCTATGAATGGAATTGTTCTATTAACAACCACTGTGATTCAGCACTCTGGTAATCTCTGCACTCTGAGCATTAAAATTCTAAGTTGTGATTGGAAAATTGTTAGAAATGAGCTACAGCTCAACTTCTTTGAACGCATTAGCATAACCAGCAATTAAAAGCAAACATAAGTCTGCATAACACAAAAACCGCCAACAAGTGACAAAGGCAATTTCTACATTTTCCCTTCGGATCTGAAATTGTGGTGAAACTCTTTATGGCCACACAAAAAATCTTAGCGAAGTTGTCTTGTTTAAGATAACTCACTGGCTAAGAAGCCTATGCTATATTTGGCAGTTTTAATATACTCCTATTGATGGTCATCTTCAAACAATAAAAAGCCAAGATGGTTCTTGAACCCCCAACAAAAAACAGGTGACTCTTTGTCTCTCTAATATTAAAAGCATCTATCTCTAAAAGCCACAGGCCTACAGCATATGAAACAGCAAATTTTCAACTACTGTATTGTATGCATGTGAGCAAACCATGAGCAAACCATAGAATAGTTTATCCATTTTGATTTATTGCTTATTTGTATATTTCTCTCTCTCCCTCCACCAACTTCTTGCCTCCTCTCTCTCTCTATTCCCCCTTCTCTCTTTGCTTATCTGCTCATTTCTTTCTCTCTCTCTCCTCGCCTCATTTTCTCACAGCACCTATTTTCCCAATCCCCCCCCCCCCATCTCCTTCTTGATACATAAAGTGTTTCTGGTAAAAGTTCGCTGCCACAAGCACAATCCCCATGGTAACTTTTTCACACCTCCTGCTTATTCCCTGACACTCCCATTAGGTCCACCTGTAGTATCTTCACCTGCCAGATTTCCTCCCTCATCAAGCTGCCATAGGGAGAAAACAGGCCAAGGCAAAGAAGGTGGCCCCAGCTCCTGTTCTGGTCAAGAAGCAGGAGACCGTGAGGGCCGTCAACACACTCTTTGAGAAAAGGCCCAAGATCTTTGGCATCAACTCCCATCTCTTGCAGGGGTGCAATTAGTGCCAGCACCGTCCGTTAAGAGTTTGGGTGTAATCTTCAACACCTCCCTTTCCATGGAGGCGCAGACTGCAACAAAGGCGGCATTTTTCCATCTCCGCCAAGCTAAGCAGTTGGCTCCTTACCTCTCTCGCCCTGACCTAGCCACTGTGATCCACGCGACGGTAACCTCCAGACTGGATTATTGTAACTCGCTCTACGTGGGGCTGCCCTTGAGACTGACCCAGAAACTCCAGCAGGTGCAGAATGCCGCGGAGAGACTCCTTACGGGGTCCTTGCTGCGGGATCACATTCACCCGGTGCTATACCAGCTGAACTGGCTCCCGGTAGAGTACAGGATCAGGTTTAAGGTGCCGGTTTTAACCTTTAAAGCACTATACGGCCTAGGACCCTCGTATCTACGGGACCGCCTGTCCTGGTATGTCCCACGGAGGACCTTACGGTCTTCAAACAAAAACATCTTGGAGGTCCCGGGCCACAGTGAAGTTAGGCTGGCCTCAACCAGAGCCAGGGCTTTTTTGGCTGTGGCTCTGATCTGGTGGAATGCTCTGCCACAAGAGACTAGGGCCCTGCGGGATTTGACATCTTTCTGCAGGGCCTGCAAGACAGAGCTGTTCCACCAGGCCTTTGGCCAAGGCACAGCCTTTTGTAATCCTCACAGAACTCTAGCCCAATGGTTGCCATCAATTTGATTTGAACTGATTTTACAATGAATTGATTTTAGAATGCTGTATTATTTTACAGTTATTAGCCGCTCTGAGCTCAGCTTCGGCTGGGGAGGGTGGGATATAAATAATTTATTATTATTATTATTATTATTATTATTAT
Source organism: Podarcis muralis (assembly GCF_964188315.1). Classification (NCBI taxonomy): domain Eukaryota; kingdom Metazoa; phylum Chordata; class Lepidosauria; order Squamata; family Lacertidae; genus Podarcis; species Podarcis muralis. Next base: position 61,623,003 of record NC_135663.1, read on the forward strand.
TATTAGGCAAGATAGCCAGCCCAAATGGGATGTGACCCACTTTGGGAAATGGTCTTGTTAGGTCTGACCAGGGAGCCATCCTCTGCAAAAGACTGAAGGTGCCCCTGGCAGATAAATAGCTCCCACAAGCTACTCGGCTTCTGAAACTGGCTCACAAATACAGGCCTGAGACAAAGCGAGAGAAGATGATTCTGGCTTGAGTGGAGCAAAACGCTGCAAAGATGCTTCTACCCAGAGGGCTCCTGGGCTCAGAGCAGGCATCAGTGCAATTGCAACCCTGGAGGAGAACAAGAAGATACAGCTGGTGGCGATTACAGATGATACAGAGCAGGGATGAGAAACATGGGATGAGGAACGGCTAAGGGAGCTGGGCATGTTTAGCCTGGAGAAGAGGAGGTTAAGGGGTGATATGATAGCCATGTTCAAATATATAAAAGGATGTCACATAGAGGAGGGAGAAAGGTTGTTTTCTGCTGCTCCAGAGAAGCGGACACGGAGCAATGGATCCAAACTACAAGAAAGAAGATTCCACCTAAACATTAGGAAGAACTTCCTGACAGTAAGAGCTGTTCGACAGTGGAATTTGCTGCCAAGGAGTGTGGTGGAGTCTCCTTCTTTGGAGGTCTTTAAGCAGAGGCTTGACAACCATATGTCAGGAGTGCTCTGATGGTGTTTCCTGCTTGGCAGGGGGTTGGACTCGATGGCCCTTGTGGTCTCTTCCAACTCTATGATTATATGTGTCACTTGGAATCCAACTGCCGTCAGCCCCAGCCAGCAAGGCCAAGTATTGAATGTGTTACAGCAAGGAATAGTTTGCTGCTGAAAATTTGCTAGTCTGCTGCGTCTGTTTGTGGGTTACCGCAATAGTTTTATTGTGGTGGCGGCTGGTGTGGTGTCTTCCAGAGGCTGCTAGACTGAAACCCCCATCATTCCTCACCACTGGCCATCTTGGCTGGGGCTGATGGAAGCTGAAGTCCAGCCAAGATCTGTAGGACTGGCTACCCCTGTTTCACCCCCATTCAAAACATCCGAAACCTGAAACAGTTGCTCTAAAAACAAATCTGCAAGCGTTACGTAAAATATATACTCCCTCCAATGAAGCAGCAAAGATTGAGGTCAGCTCCTGTGCCCCATAATTTACATAACTAATTTTCACAGGGGTGTCAGTAACATCATGAGGTTATTGGAAGAGTTGCTGATATATAGGCACTCTGTAGTGAGGTTGTACAGAAAAATAAAGTGAACTATTAGGTTGTTTGTTAAAGGTATGTCCTTAGGAAAGCATCTATAACCACACTACGGCTTGTAGGTTAATTAGATAAAGCATTATTTTTATACCCACAACAAAACATGGACCTGCAGATGTTTTCAAGCAATCTTCTAGGAGCCTCATACGAGTTTTCTGCAACTCTGGTCTGTCCCATTCTTCGGGTTCCACTCCCCAGTATAGGTCAATGACCTGGAAATCCAACAAGCAACGTGGTTGTTAATACGCTTCACAATTTAACATCCCAACATAGAACAATGAAGCAGTCAGAGATTTGGGGTTGACTTTGTTTACTTGTTTGAGCTTGATCCCTCTTTTAATCTTGGGTGGTAGGGGACCCCAGGCATAGCTGTCAACTTTTCCCTTTTCTTCCGAGGAATCCTATTCGGAATAAGGGAATTTCACTTAAAAAAAGGGAAACGTTGACAGCTATGCCCCCCCGTGGCACAGAACAAGAACAATTTGGGGGGCCCGCCCAGAATCCTAGAGACTGAAGCTATTTACCTGTACAGAGGGACACGGGTGGCGCTGTGGGTTAAACCACAGAGCCTAGGACTTGCCGATCAGAAGGTCGGCGGTTCGAATCCCCACGACGGGGTGAGCTCCCATTGTTCGGTCCCTGCTTCTGCCAACCTAGCAGTTCGAAAGCACACCAGTGCAAGTAGATAAATAGATACCGCTCTGGCAGGAAGGTAAACGCCGTTTCCATGTGCTGCTCTGGTTCACCAGAAGTGGCTTAGTCATGCTGGCCACATAACCCGGAAGCTGTACGCCGGCTCCCTTGGCCAGTAAAGCGAGTTGAGCGCCGCAACCCCAGAGTCGGTCACGACTGGACCTAATGGTCAGGGGTCCCTTTACCTTTACCTTACCTGTACAGAGCCTTGATTGCCACCAGCAACCATTTATAACTATGAGGGCTAGAATCTTTTTAAATGGAAAAAAAAGATAAAGTTTCTCAGTATCCCAAGTGCCCATGAGAGAAAAGTTCTTTTGTATGACAGTTTGCATGTGCCATTCAGGTCTTGAAATATTTTTTAAGAAAATGTTTGGTGTTTTCTGGGGCCTGATTTTGGTGCGGGTTCATTGGGTGGAACCACAGAGCTAGTGAAGATGAAGTCCAGAATTTGGGGTCAGGTTTGAGTGTGGATTCCACCACTCTGAGGAAAGATCAGCCTCACATCAGTCTCTACATTTAAGGCCAGCAGTTTGAGAAGAAAGAAATAGCCTTGCTCACTTTCGGCAGGTGGCTCAAAAGTTAAAAAGGAAGAACAAACAAATGAACGAAGCAAAGGAAAATAAAAAGAAGCCAGGTTTGAAACCACCACTATACCTTCCATAGAAGACAAGCCACTACAACTCAGACCCCCATAATGCCATTCCCGTCCCCATTTAATATTTTGTTGTTTTGGAAGCAATAGTCCCAGTGAATATAAAATGACAGATGGCTTGCTGTTTAGACTTTCGATTTTGCCTAAAGATCTAATTTGAATAATGTTAATAAGATGCAAGTTACGTGTGTGTTTGTGCGGGGGGGGGGGGAGAAGCTGTTATATTTATTTAAAGAGATTAAGTGAGACAGTGTGGCATCACTTCACTTCATAATTTAGCTCAGATGGAAAAGAGGGACACTGCCGTGTTTAAAGGAGCAAAGACTGGCAAAATAATTCCGGGCAGTATGTTTTGCCTATACAGTGGTACCTCAGGTTACATACGCTTCAGGTTACAGACTCCGCTAACCCAGAAATAGTACCTCGGGTTAAGAACTTTGCTTCAGGATGAGAACAGAAATCACGCGGCGGCGGTGCGGCAGCAGCAGGAGGCCCCATTAGCTAAAGTGGTGCTTCAGGTTAAGAACAGTTTCAGGTTAAGAACGGACCTCCGGAACGAATTAAGTACGTAACCAGAGGTACCACTGTATCTGCTGCTGCTGAATTGCACCGTTTCCCCTGTGCCTGCAAATTCTGACATCCAATTTACACATTAGGGCCCCAATGGGGAGATCAGCTAAAAAACCCAAAACCTTTCCCCATGATGAAGTATGGGGGATATTTGCAGGGTGTGGGGGCTAGGACTGTGCAACAGGAGGAACAAGGGAAGGTGTGGGAACAGGAGAGAAGGAGACTGCATGTGGAGTGCTCTGAGAGGGGGTGTTGCAGCTGCTATTATCAGCTCTTCGTTTGTCTGGTGCCAACAATGTGCTATGAAATGAGTCATGACAGGAGAAAAGCTGCAACTCTACAAACTTTTCGGTCTGCTATATGCTCCAGATGCCTGGGATGAAACTCCGCTCTGTCATTTGTACAACTCTACAACAGTACAGTCCTATGCCTGCTTACTCAGAAGTTAAGTCCACGGGATGTACCCTTAAGTAAGAGAGTACAGGACTGCATCCTTCAAAGCCTTGAAAAACTACTGTAATGGTTTCTAAGGGGTTGCTCGTGCGCAAGCAGGCAACTATCTCCCAGGCTGGGTGCAAACACCTGGCTGGGCTGCCAAAGTAAACTTTATCTGTCCGGACCGCCACTCACCCGTGGCTGACTCAGTCGCTGGCAGAATCCGTGAGTGGGCGTTTCTTAAACTTCTTCCAGCAAAGAAGCTCTTTGACGCCTAGTCTCCGCCTACCCTCTCTGCGCGAAAGCCTTCTGCGCAAAGAGGGCGTGGGCAACGGAGGACCCCTACTCTCCCCGCTGGTCCCAGGCAAGGAGTCATGGGACCGCCTCACCACTTCCCCCACCTGCCCCCCTTCTCCACTGGTGCTACGCTGATTCTCTTCCCCAGAAGATGGGCTGTGTCTCCCGATCCCTGGACACTCTCTGGAAACCCTCTGGCTTTTGCTCTCTCCCTCCGGCACTGATGGCAGTTCCCTGACAACTACATTATGAGATGAATTCACAATCATCATCACCATTACCGTTTATTCAGTTTCTATACTGCCCTTCATCTGAGGGCAGTGTTTACAATACAAGGTAAAGGGACCCCTGACCATTAGGTCCAGTCGTGGCCGACTCTGGGGTTGCGGTGCTCATCTCGCTTTATTGGCTGAGGGAGCCAGCGTACAGCTTCCGGGTCACGTGGCCAGCATGACAAACCTGCTTCTGGCAAACCAGAGCAGCGCATGGAAACACCGTTTACCTTCCCGCCGGGGCGGTACCTATTTATCTACTTGCACTTTGACGTGCTTTTGAACTGCTAGGTTGGCAGGAGCAGGGACCGAGCAATGGGAGCTCACTCTGTCACGGGGATTCGAACTGCCGACCTTCTGATCAGCAAGTCCTAGACTCTGTGGTTTAACCCACTGCGCCACTCAAGTTTACAATATAAAAACACAAAATTACATAATAGAGTAATAAACCAAAACAATACCTCCTGCAGTTTCAAAGGGCCCAATTGTTAAATTAGACAAAGAGGCCTGGGAGATGAGGAATATTTTTGCCTGGCCCCTAAATATATGTAATGAAGATGCTAGGCAAGCTTCCCTGGGGAGAGCAAACAGGGAGGCACTTAGGAAAAGGGCCCATTCTTACGGTGCCATCTTCCAGACCTCTCAAGGAGGAGGCACACAAAGAAGGGCCTCGGATGATGATCGCAAGGTTTGGGTTGTCTCATATGCAGAGAGATGGTCCTTGAGGCATTGTGGCCCTGTGCCATTGACAGCTTTATACCGTATTTTTCACTCCATAAGACACACTTTTTCCCTCCTAAAAAGTAAAGGGAAATGTGTGTGCGTCTTATGGTGCGAATGCAGGCGGGAAAAGCCCCCAAAAGCCGCACACACGCGCCGCGCGGCTCTTGCGGGCTTTTCCCCAAGAGGGAGAAGGGACTGACTGGCCGCGTCAGACCCTTCTCCCTCCTCAAAGAAAACCCCGCAGGAGCCGCACGCTCTTTAAAGGGTGCGCGGCTCCTGCAGGCTTTTGCGGGAGGTGGGGGAAGGGACAGAGGGCAGCCCCTCAGGCCCTTCCCCCACCTCCCAAAAAAGCCCCCAAGAGCCGCACTCCCTTTCACGAGCGACGTGGAGTGTGTGTGTGGCTCTTGGGGGCTTTTCCCCCCGAGGAGGGAGAAGGGCAGCCCGCCACTGATGGCCAATAAAGTGAGATGAGCGTCGCAACCCCAGAGTTGGTCACGACTGGACCTAATGGTCAGGGGTCCCTTTACCTTTACCTATGCAAGGCATGGGACACTGCTACTGGCACAATCCCTGGTTGGTGGGCTATGCTGGTTTTCTCCACGGACAACAGCGAGTGCGTCTGTCATTTTTACATGCTGTTGGAATTTTGTACACTTGTGTTTCCTCCCCTTTCCCTTCTCGGGCCGAGCACTTATTGGATATGCAGACATTTCACTGGAACAGTGACAACTCTATTTCTAGTCTCCATATGATGAAAGTACAGGATTGCTCTGTCAGTTGCTATCGACAATGGGAAGCAGTCACTGAAATAGAGAGGGTCTTCAACTCTTGCAGGAATGAGAGAACAGGGATAGCCCATGTTACTGTTTCTCCAGTCTTTCCAGAATTTAAAATATAGCAACACGGGTGGCGCTGTGGGTTAAACCACAGAGCATAGGACTTGCAGATCAGAAGGTTGGCGGTTTGAATCCCCATGACGGGGTGAGCTCCCATTGCTCAGTCTCTGCTCCTGCCAACCTAGCAGTTCGAAAGCACATCAAAGTGCTAGTAGATAAATAGGTACCGCTCTGGCGGGAAGGTAAACGGCGTTTCCGTGTGCTGCTCTGGTTCGCCAGAAGCGGCTTAGTCCTGCTGGCCACATGACCCGGAAGCTGTACGCCGGCTCCCTCGGCCAATAAAGCGAGATGAGCGCCACAACCCCAGAGTCGGCCACGACTGGACCAAATGGTCAGGGGTCCCTTTACCTTTAACTGTAGTTAAATAAGTTTTAGTTACTAACAGGGGTAATCCTATGCAAGTTTATTTGGAAGACATACCATGGAATACAGTGGGCCTTGCATCCTACTAAGTGTGCACAGATTGCTCCTTGAATTAATTGCAAAGATTTGCATACTATCACCAGAATAGCTTCTGCATTGGGTATGTTTGTGTTCCGGCTGGATAACATAAGGACTGCAGAACAGTTTTGCTAAAGATCATGGTCTTCTTAACAGCACAGGCACTTGAACATCTTTCTTGTTTATATTTACATCCCTACTACTGCTATTTATAGGGACACGGGTGGCGCTGTGGGTAAAAGCCTCAGCGCCTAGGGCTTGCCGATCGAAAGGTCGGCGGTTCGAATCCCCGCGGCGGGGTGCGCTCCCGCTGCTCGGTCCCAGCGCCTGCCAACCTAGCAGTTCGAAAGCAACCCCGGGTGCAAGTAGATAAATAGGGACCGCTTACCAGCGGGAAGGTAAACGGCGTTCTGTGTGCTGCGCTGGCTCGCCAGATGCAGCTTGTCATGCTGGCCACGTGACCCGGAAGTGTCTCCGGACAGCGCTGGCCCCCGGCCTCTTGAGTGAGATGGGCGCACAACCCCAGAGTCTGGCAAGACTGGCCCGTACAGGCAGGGGTACCTTTACCTTTACTGCTATTTATTGAATATGGCCTACTATTGTATTCTTCAACATCTATTGTGCATCACAAGCTTCTGCCAATGTGCTAACTCTTGGATTCAGAAAGGTTTGAATTAAACAGCTCTTTTAATTATCTCAAGGATGTGTAATTTAAAGAAGGAAAGCAGAGAATTGTGAGAGGTTGGGGACTAACCTTTTTTTTCTAAATGGCATGCCTGATAAGGAACTCTATTACCAGTATCTTAAGGTAGCGTAGGGCCTATTGAAATAATGCTAGGATTTATTTAGGATTTCCTTTCTATTGAACATAGTTTGCAGGCTAATCCCCCAAATAAGGGATCTAGTCAAGGCTTGTGGAAATAAAACCTTATGGTATGGAAGTCACTGAAGGTACCAATATTAAAAACACAACAATTCTCTTCTTGGATCAGATTGAGGGGCCATGTATTCTGGTTTTCCATTAATAGCCAGCCAGATGCCTCTGGGAGTTCCCAAACAGGGCACAGCGATAAAAGCTAAGCCCTGTCGCTTGTCACCAGCATCTGGCATTGAAAACAGGTACTAAATGTGTAAGTCAAAAGTGCAGATTTTTCCCTTTTGTCCTTGAAGGCAGCAAACCTCTGGATTTTTACTGTCGATATATTGGGAACTTCTTCTGGTAATGGGTGTTGGGATTTCCTCTTAATATTCAAATTTGCTAATGTTTCTGAATCCAATAATATAACCATGTCTAAGAAGCTGAAAAGAAGGGGAAGAAATGGAGGCAGTGAGAGATTTTACTTTCTTGGGCTCCATGATCACTGCAGATGGTGACAGCAGTCACGAAATTAAAAGATGCCTGCTCCTTGGGAGAAAGGCGATGGCAAACCTAGACAGCATCTTAAAAAGCAGAGACATCACCTTGCCAACCAAGGTCCGTATAGTTAAAACTATGGTTTTCCCAGTAGTGATGTATGGAAGTGGACCATCAAGAAGGCTGATCGCCGAAGAATTGATGCTTTTGAATTATGGTGCTGGAGGAGACTCTTGAGAGTCCCATGGACTGCAAGAAGATCAAACCTCTCCATTCTGAAGGAAATCAGCCCTGAGTGCTCACTGGAAGTACAGATCCTGAAGCTGAGGCTCCAATACTTTGGCCACCTCATGAGAAGAGAAGACTCCCTGGAAAAGACCCTGATGTTGGGAAAGATGGAGGGCACAAGGAGAAGCGGACGACAGAGGACAAGATGGTTGGATAATGTCTTCGAAGCTACCAGTATGAGTTTGACCAAACTGTGGGAGGCAGTGGAAGACAGAAGTGCCTGGCGTGTCTCGTCCATGGGGTCAACGAAGAGTCGGACACGACTAAACGACTAAACGACAAAAGAAGCTGAAAAAATAGGTGGCATGTATAAATGCCACAAAATATAGCATCCGACACACGTAACTGCACTAATCCTTTACATTATCAAGTTAGAAGGGAGGGTGTAAAGTAACAACAACAGCAACAAAAACCATCCCCAAACCAACAACTACTTAACATCAGTATTCACACAACGTGCAACTGAAAGGCAATTCGTTGACCTTTAAAAAGAGAGGAGCTTGCAAACGAAAAGCCTGCCCTTCAGCGTAAGTTGGCATACTACTGTCCCAGTTCTGGTTTCCATGTGCCAAGCATAATCACATCATTGCAATTCAGTATTTTTGGCCACTGAACAGCAATACTTGGATGCCTGATTAGGTATGCACACATTCTGTTGTACAACATAAGAACCGAGTCCCGTTTTGTGTCTGTGTTCCTCGTTCGTTAAAAACTATGCAAAGCTGATGCTTCTGTGTCACAGCCCTATGACGTTAATGTTGACGGGAAAACCAAGAGGAGCTGAGAAGCACCTGATTCAACATTATTTACCCCTTACAGCTGATCAGCTGAATGTTCTGGGTTTTCAAACTGATGATGAGATAAGATACCAAGCCTGTAGAGACAATCGACAGCCAAGGAACTACAGTGGTACCTCTGGTTACGTTCTTAATTCGTTCCGGAGGTCCGTTCTTAACCTGAAACTGTTCTTAACCTGAAGCACCACTTTAGCTAATGGGGCCTCCCGCTGCTGCCGCAGCGCTATTTCTGTTCTCATCCTGAAGCAAAGTTCTTAACCTGAAGCACTATTTCTGGGTTAGCAGAGTGCGTAACCTGAAGCGTATGTAGCCTGAAGCATATATAACCCGAGGTACCACCGTACTGCAAATTGTATGCATGAAAGGTCCATAAAGGGTACGATATATTGTATATATTTTCAAGGCATTTGTATGATGCCTTATGTTGCCTTATTGGGTTACAATTTACACAGTTACAATATGTAACAAATGACCAAAATCAGCCTTTTTACCTGAGGATTAGAAGGTAACTGATTTTGTAAAAAATTCGTTTCAAAATAACTTTTTCTAGGTACTGGAATTACTTCCTCTAGTAATGTAACCTGCTGGTGAATGTTGACAGAATTGTAGCCAAAATCAGTAAGAAACAAAATGAAGATATCAGCATTGTTACGCTAAACCCCAGGTTTGGCAGAAGTATAAAAGGCACACAGGAATGTTGCTTCCGATGTCAGTGAATACTTTGAAAACAAAACAAAACATAGCACACCTAATGGAGCAAAACAAAAAGGGCCCAGCGAGAACTGAGGTCACAGATAATGGCCACAGATATTGCCCTTCCATTGAGTACATCATATATGTGTCTCATTACAAATGAGAACTCGGAAAATTGTAGGTTCCCCTGCCAATGGGAATATCCCAAAAACTAGCCCAACTAATCCACTGTCTATAAACCATGATTTCTACACATTTCATTTGGATTAGTGTTAGCCATGATTGGTGGAGTTATTTCAATTTTTTAAAAATGCATTTATTTTTCTTCCTAGTTGCTTATTGTTTAGAGATTATCTTTTGATATATTGTAATCATGTTAAGCTCAACATCAAAAAAACGAAGATCATGGCCACTGGTCCCCTCACCTCCTGGCAAATACAAGGGGAAGAAATGGAGGCAGTGAGAGATTTTACTTTCTTGGGCTCCATGATCACTGCAGATGGTGACAGCAGTCACGAAATTAAAAGATGCCTGCTTCTTTGGAGAAAAGCAATGACAAACCTAGACAGCATCTTAAAAAGCAGAGACATCACCTTGCCAACAAAGGTCTGTATAGTTAAAGCTATGGTTTTCCCAGTAGTGATGTATGGAAGTGAGAGCTGGACCATCAAGAAGGCTGATCGCCGAAGAATTGATGCTTTTGAATTATGGTGCTGGAGGAGACTCCTGAGAGTCCCATGGACTGCAAGAAGATCAAACCTATCCATTCTGAAGGAAATCAGCCCTGAATGCTCACTGGAAAGACAGATTCTGAAGCTGAGGCTCCAATACTTTGGCCACCTCATGAGTAGAGAAGACTCCCTGGAAAAGACCCTGATGTTGGGAAAGATGGAGGGCACAAGGAGAAGGGGACGACAGAGGACGAGATGGTTGGACAGTGTTCTCGAAGCTACCAGCATGAGTTTGACCAATCTGCGGGAGGCAGTGGAAGACAGGAGTGCCTGGCATGCCCTGGTCCATGGAGTCACGAAGAGTCGGACATGACTAAACAACAACAACAATCATGTTAAACTGTGAACCATTGTAGAAAACCTAAAAGTCAAATGCATTTGGTCAAAATTCAATATCCCTGTTGCGTCCAACTCATGAATCACTTCCCCAACCTGGTGCTTTCCAGATGTTTGGGGCTACAAGTCTCACCAGCCCCAGCAATTGTCCCGGCTGGTTTGGCTGATGGGAGCTCTGGTCTGAAGGGAAATGTCTGAAAGGTGCTAGGGGAGTTGGAAACGAGTTTGTGATCTCCGTTGAGTGAAGGAGAAGCTGGCAGGGAAACTATGGTGCCCACCTAGATTTGACACAGGAACTCATCTTCCGAACAACACCTATGTATGCAAGAGCAGTTAAGTGTGTTTCCTTGCCAAAGCCACTTTGCTTGTTGATTAATAATAGGCACAGTCCAGTCATTATAAACTCAAATCCGACTGATACGTCCAAGTTGAAATTCATCCCCACGATTTAAAGACTATTTGAATAAATATTGTCACATTAAAAATTAGAAATTACTTGAAAGTACTAAATAGGCCTAGGATGAAAGTAAGTGTTAGTAAAATAATTGAGATTTAGAACTTGAAGAAAAATTAAGAAATTTGATTTTAGTTGGAATATTGTGTTTTAATAATGATATTAGAAAACTGCTACATTTAAATACAAGGAAATTCAGATGGGGGGGGCTCAGAGGAAGTCAAAACCATGTTAATGACGTAAGAAGTTTAAATAGCCAGTTAATTTGTATTGTTTGGGTGTTTGTTGATATGTATTTTTATTTTCTTATTTTCTCTTTTGTTTATATTTGTGATTTTGTTTTCTGTTGTAGTATGTGTTATATTTGTAAGAAACTTAATAAAAACTATTATTATTATTTTTAAAAAGAAGAAATTCATCCCCATGGGGTCAAAGCAAGTGATGGATTTGGGAGCCTTCATTATTACACTAACCTGTCTGGCTCTCAGTCACTCACACACCATAGCGTGCTGGCCATTACTTGCAACAGGAGTCCAGTGCATGTTGATATACGATATACGATATCTTTATTGTCATTGTCCCATACAGAACAATGAAATTGAAAAACTACATAAAACATTCAAAAACCCCTAAAAACTCTGAAACCCCATTTTAAAATACACTATACTAAACTATACTATAAAAAGGTAAATGTACCCCTGCCCAAACGGGCCAGTCTTGACAGACTCTAGGGTTGTGCGCTCATCTCACTCTAGAGGCCGGGAGCCAGCGCTGTCCGCAGACACTTTCGGGTCACGTGGCCAGCGTGACAAAGCTGCTCTGGCGAACCGGCACCAGAGCAGCACACGGAATGCTGTTTACCTTCCCGCTATAAAGCGGTACCTATTTATCTACTTGCACTTAGGGGTGCTTTCGAACTGCTAGGTGGGCAGGAGCTGGGATCGAAAGGAGCTCACCCTGCCGCGGGGATTCGAACCGCTGACCATGCGATCGGCAAGCCCTAGGCACTGAGGTTTTACCCACAGCGCCACCCGCGTCCCTAAAATATACTAAAAAATACACTATACTATTGAGACCCCTTATGCTGCGTTTAGAACCAGAATTGCATTTGCGTAGAAACTGTTTCTCAGGCGGCTAGCCCTGGCCTTTATAACCCTATACCTTCTTCCAGAAGGCAGAAGCTGAAAGAGATCATTTCCGGGGTGCGCACTATCCTGCGCTATCTCTGCCGCTTTCTTATGGCACCTGGCAGCATAGATTTGATCTAAGGTGGGAAGAGTGCACCCAATTATTCTCTCTGCAGTCTTTACAACCCTGGATAGCATTGTTTTTCCCCTGGCCACGTCTTGTACATGCTCATCCATTTGCCCCCTTCTCTTTTGCAAGGCCTCCTCAAATTACTGGGCTGGTGACAAAGAAGAGCAGAGGAATGGGTGGAGGTATATAGAGGCATGTGACACTCTCCTTATGGAAGTAGTAGCCAGTGCCGTAGGATGTGTCTGTAGCCAAGAGTCAGCCAGGGAGGAGGAGGAGGGAAGAGATGGTTGCAATGAGCTCAAACTGATCCTTCCCACAAGTGTAGCTACACCTGCGTGTGGAATGATCACACCCCCTTTTATTTTTTTAAACAAATTCTGCATAGAATGATACCTTAAGGTCCACTGTACAGCATCAATCTAAAAGATTCCCTGCATGTGCATCACAACTTAAATACCTGAAATTCAAGTCCGTAGTTTTCCCTGCAGAATTCTCGTAGTTTAGGATACACATGTTCTCGTAATGCGCTTCTTTCTGCTACTGTATCTGCAGGCAACAAAGAAACGAGGCTTGTTAACAATAGTTGTGACAACTGTGGGCTTAAATAGCGCTGTAGTTTCATGCAGGAAAGAACACTAATCTTAAAAGCTGTGAGCGCAAGCTTAATGCAGCAATCTGAACTCGATGCTCTAGGGAATATCTTAGTGAGCCAAAATGCTTGTTGTGACATTTACCAATATTTAATTTAACACTCACTCCAGTAATTCAACCTTGTGCTGTTGTGTATAATACATTATTATTATTATTATTATTATTATTATTATTATTATTATTATTATTATTATTATTAGCAAGGAAGAAGAGACATTCCAAAGGCTAGCAGCAGCCCAGCAGTTACAGTTAATAAACATTTTAAAAGATTTTCTATTATACTTTATCATTTATCAATGCTACATTTTTTATAAGTACAGTGGTACCTCGGGTTAAGTACTTAATTTGTTCCGGAGGTCCGTTCTTAACCTGAAGCACCACTTTAGCTAATGGGTTAGCTAATGGGTTAGCTGCCGCCACGCAATTTCTGTTCGCATTCTGAAGCAAAGTTCTTAACCTGAGGTACTGTATACTCTTGCAAATGTAAGCTGGGGACAAACCTGATTTTGCAAACTAAGGTATGATACACATATAAACATTAATGCATCAGAATTGGCTGTAGCCCTGTTAAGGGCATTCTTAGCACCAGACTTGAGTTTGCTATGAGTAGTGTATCAAACAGTCCACTACAGTAGATCACCGTAGCACAATAAAAGCAGATCCAGTCTTTCTCGGTAACTACTTCAAAATGTTGTAAGAATGGGATATTTTTACATTTAACTGAAAGAGAAAGTGAAGGTTACCTAGGCTGACAAAATCCTTAGCAAATACCCTTTGCTAGACTCTGGGACAGGCATAAGCAAACTCGGCCCTCCAGATGTTTTGGGACTACAACTCCCATCACCCCTGACCACTGGTCCTGTTAGCTAGGGATGATGGGAGTTGCAGTCCCAAAACATCTGGAGGGCTGAGTTTGCCTATGCCTGCTCTAGGGTCACTCACAATGAGAGATCTAAAATAGAAAACTGGATATGCAATTCAGCTCAAATGTGTATCAGAATGATACAGTGATCATAAATAAATAATGATAAAATGTTTTGAACAGTCCAATAATCCACAATCATAGTTATTCCAGCAACAATCAATTATCTGGAGAAGGTTTTGGAGTGGATGAGGTTGAACAAGCTTAAGCTTAAGTGGTTCACCTGGACAGAAATGCAAGCAGTAAGTCCTTTGTTTCTTCTTATGACCTCACAGTGGGCCAAGCTAAGCATGTACTCTTGAAATAGATTGAAATAATAGTCGAGAACTGAATCAAGCAGTGATTGAAGAGAGCCAGTGTGGTGAGGTGGTTAAGAGCGGTAGACTCGTAATCTGGGGAACCGGGTTCGCGTCCCCGCTCCTCCACATGCAGCTGCTGGGTGACCTTGGGCCAGTCACACTTCTTTGAAGTCTCTCAGCCCCACTCACCTCACAGAGTGTTTGTTGCGGGGGAGGAAGGGAAAGGAGAATGTTAGCCGCTTTGAGACTCCATCGGGTAGTGATAAAGCGGGATATCAAATCCAAACTCCTCCTCTTCACTAGATGATTTTGACAGGTGGATGGGGCTACCCACCTGTCAATTACCTGCCACCATAGAATCATAAAATTATAGAGTTTGAAGGGAACCTGAGGGTCATCTAGTCCAACCCCCTGCAAGAAGAATGATCTCACCACAAGAGAATAATTTGTGGACATGGCTCCAGCCAAACCTGCAGAGGAAGAGCCACTCTGTTGCCAACTTCAATTAAAGCCAATGCAAGGGAATATTGGTGCTTAAAGCAGGGATCAGCTATGGATTGGCACTTTTGCACATGTGTTTATTCCGCAAACCACTTAAAAGGCAGAATAACTCTCCCTGCTTAAATAGAGCGTGTTAACGATTCTTATAAGTATGTATGTTAGAAATTCCTGCACACCCTCCTGTCTTTCCGGGGTCTGGTGCTTCCGAGCTTGGAAAGGAAATGACACATAATTAAGATGGAAGGAACTAATTAGGTTGCATGACAGATAACCTGGTTTAATTACATACAAATCTAAACCGACTTTTCATGATGAGAAGTCTGCGGGATTAGCTCACTCTAAAATAAAACAAGAAAGAGCTGTGCCAGAAGGGAGGTTTTCAAACGCCAGCCTTCTGCACAGGAAAATACAAACTTAAATGTCCTTTTGCTGCTGCCAAAATAGAAATGGACCACAAGTTATTTTTGTATCACGTTAATTAGGCATTCTGAAATCTGCGTGTTAGTGGGCATGGGAGCCTGTTTGTAAAAAAAACCCCAAAATGAATTATGTGCCAAGAATCTTTTAGTGTCTTTGAAGTCTCAAGTCACATAAGAATGTGTACAGATAACAGGTTTTTTCAGACTGACAGCACAATCCTACAAGTTTAAAATGGCCCTTCTTGTTGGAGCTTTAACAGCAGTGTGCACCAATTAGCAAACGATAATGTTTCTCCACCTAATTCTGGGAGGTCATCTGCTGTTTAAAAAAAGCACAGCTACAGGGCTGGTTGAGCTGCTGAAAATCCTTAGTATGACATGTCTGCGCAGGGACTGTATCAGAGATGACAATATAGCAGATGCAAAAAATAGAGCAGAGGCAGAAGGGAGAATTTCAGCAGATGCAGATTGCAATGCCTGCTCTTCTGTGCACAAAAGTGAACAAGTCCTTGTCTACTTTTGCTTCTGGCCACTCAGTCTCAACACTACTGCTTTTATGATCCTGTGACATTATCTTATGCTGCCTGTGTTCAACAACCAACCTATACACTGCACTGCTTGTCTCATTGCGCTTAAGAGGCAAGGATTAAAGTATAGCCTTTCTCACAATCAACAGGAGGTGAAACACAAAAACGGAACTCACAAAAGGGCTACACAGCTAGTGGCAGCCTAGCTCAGTCCCGGCTCCAATTTGAATGGCAGACTGGCAAAATGAAGCACTCAGTTATCAGTCTTACCCAGTCCTCAATGCTTCAGGCAGGCTGCTCACAATCTATCTACAGTGGTACCTCGGGTTACTTACGCTTTGGGTTACACACTCTGCTAACCCAGAAATAGTGCTTCAGGTTAAGCACTTTGCTTCAGGATGAGAACAGAAATCGTGCTCCGGCGGCGCGGCGGCAGCAGGAGGCCCCGTTAGCTAAAGTGGTGCTTCAGGTTAAGAACAGTTTCAGGTTAAGTACGGACCTACAGAATGAATTAAGTACTTAATCTGAGGTACCACTGTATATCTATCTATCTATCTATCTATCTATCTATCTATCTATCTATCTATCATCTATCTATCTATCTATCTATCTATCTATCATCTATCTATCTATCTATCATCTATCTATTTATCATCTATCTATCTATCTATCTATCTATCTATCTATCTATCTATCTATCTATCATCTATCTATCTATCTATCTATCTATCTATCTATATCTATCATCTATCTATCTATCTATCTATCTATCTATCTATCTATCTATCTATCATCTATCATCTATCTATCTATCTATCTATCTATCATCTATCTATCTATCTATCTATCATCTATCTATTTATCATCTATCTATCTATCTATATCTATCTATCTATCTATCTATCTATCTATCTATCTATCTATCTATCTATCATCTATCTATCTATCTATCTATCTATCATCTATCTATCTATCTATCTATCTATCTATCTATCTATATCTATCTATCTATCTATCTATCTATCTATCTATCTATCTATCTATCTATCATCTATCTATCTATCTATCTATCTATCTATCTATCTATCTATCATCTCTCTATCTATCATCTCTCTATCATCTATCTATCTATGCCAAATTCACCCTTGCCCATTAATTAATTAATTAACAGGTTTCCCTACCCCCCCCCAACAAATCAGTAATTTCAGCAGGCATTTGAAGTCATTTATGATTTTATGGGTAGTTTTTAATTGATTTTATCCTTATTGTATTTGCTACGTTTGTTGTACGCAGCTTAGAGATGATTACAATCGTAAGTGGCATATAAATAGCATGGAGGCTGTAAATGGTGCAGAATGAAGCAGCCAGAATGAAGTCCGCCATGCTTGTAAAAACTCCTATTACACCTGAAGCATCTGCAATGCTTCTGAGCCCAATTCAAGGTGTCTATGTTAATGCATGAAGTCATCAGCAACCTGGGGCTCAAATACCTGAAGGAGCACCTCCTCTCCTCTCGTGCCAGTTGGCGTATTGAGATCAGCAAAGGCCCTGTTGATAGCGCTGCCATCCTTAGAAGTCTCAGGGGGCAATAGCTCATAGCAGGGCCTTCTTTTTATATGCAGTGGAACCTTGGTTCCCGAATGGCTTAGTTGCCAAACAAATCGGCTCCCAAACGCCGCAAACCCAGAAGGGTGTGTCCTAGTTTGTGAACGTTTTTCAGAAGCTGAACATCCGACACGGCTTCCGCTTGAGTGAGGGAAGCTCCTGCAGCCAATTGGAAGGCACACCTTGGTTTTTGAACGGTTTCGGGAGTCGAACGGATTAATCCTGGAACGGAATAGCTCCAAGAACCAAGGTACCACTGTACCCTGGCCTTTAAAAGCGTAGTGTGAGTTTTTCACTGACCTCCCTGTAAACGGTGTTATCAGTTACAGTTTATGCTTCATGCTTTTATTGCTGGTTTTATGGTTTGTTCATTATGCGTTATTTCGTGGTTGAGTTTTACTTCACAGAACCCACCCCGGGACCTTAAGGTGAAGGGCAACGAAGAAAAACCTGGAATAAATAGGTCAGTAAATAGATCACCAATTACATTCATTAGTATATCATATTGTGTATGCTCTATTCAGTCCACTGCTGTTTGGAACTGGGAAAGATCGGCTTGAATCTCTTGTTAAATACAGGGGGCAGGGAGTGACATTTCAATCACACACAACAATATCCAGCAACAAATAATTCCCACTAAGCAGCATTTCTTTCAGAGAAATTGCTTTGAATCGCTGTGTGCTGCTCATGTTACAAAAAGCTTTTGAACACCACCGAGGAAAATAAAGCTGTCAGTCTTCTAGTGTTATGGCAATGTTGTCTCTGCATATAATGCCCCAATAATCACAGCTATCTGAATTTCTACACACTCTTTCATCTGAATCTCTCAACCCCCTTTCCCGACATTAGAGAAGCTGAAAGTGTAGGAGCTGCCATTGTATAGAGAAAACTGCTTTTTTTTTTAGGTACAGCATCCATCCTTCAGAAGATCCTTGAGCTTCAAGTCCAAACTCCATCTAAGGCTTTGGCAAAGCTTTCTTTCGCCCTTTTGAGCTGATCTGTAAATGCAGAGCACTTGCAAGTGGAAGTCAGGGATATGGAAAAACTTCATGGGGGAGATGTATTTGGGTGGGTTTTTCTTCTCTTTCCACTGTTCTTCCAGGCTTTCTTTTCCTCCTCCCAGCTATCTTCAGATGTATGCTACCTTCAAACAAGTAAAATAGTCTGAGCTGGAGGCCAAGGTGATGACCCCACAGTTCACCATACTGTGATTGCTTGGCAATCACAGGGGTTGATGTTTCATATTGCTCAAGAGGTGCCTGGATGAAGACCCAGTATATATATAAATTGCTGTATTTTTCCATCTATAAGATGCCCCCATGTATAAGACGCCTCCTATTTTAAGAAATGTAAGAAATTGGAGGAAGATGGCCCAGAGTATAAAATCCTCCCTAATTTTTGACTTTTTTTTTAGGGGGGGAAACCAAGTCTTATACACGGAAAAATACAGTAGATTCAAAGGTGAGTTGACTCTCATAGCTCCAACAGGACAGAACTTACCCTGGGCTCCCCAGGACTCAGAATACTTCTGCTTTGCTTTAGGGACAGGTATACTTTCCTCCCCCCATTTATCTATGGTCACATATCTGCAGACCTTTTAGAAAAGTTATGGCATCCTTTGCTCTTTAATTAAGGCGTGTATGTATTGTAATCTGCTAAGATCATGGCCACTGGTCCCATCACCTCCTGGCAAATAGAAGGGGAAGAAATGGAGGCAGCGAGAGATTTTACTTTCTTGGGCTCCATGATCACTGCAGATGGTGACAGCAGTCACAAAATTAAAAGACGCCTGCTTCTTGGGAGAAAAGCAATGACAAACCTAGACAGCATCCTAAAAAGCAGAGACATCACCTTGCCAACAAAGGTCCATATAGTTAAAGCTATGGTTTTCCCAGTAGTGATGTATGGAAGTGAGAGCTGGACCATAAAGAAGGCTGATCGCCGAAGAATTGATGCTTTTGAATTATGGTGCTGGAGGAGACTCTTGAGAGTCCCATGGACTGCAAGAAGATCAAACCAATCCATTCTTAGGGAAATCAGCCCTGAGTGCTCACTGGAAGGACAGATCGTGAAACTGAGGCTCCAATACTTTGGCCACCTCATGAGAAGAGAAGACTCCCTGGAAAAGACCCTGAGGTTGGGAAAGATGGAGGGCACAAGGAGAAGGGGACGACAGAGGATGAGATGGTTGGGCAGTGTTCTCGAAGCTACAAACATGAGCCTGACCAAACTGCAGGAGGCAGTGGAAGACAGGAGTGCCTGGCGTGCTCTGGTCCATGGGGTCACGAAGAGTCGGACACGACTAAACGACTAAACAACAACAACAAAACCTGCTTATATTGTAACTTTGCTGTCTATAGCAGCATTTTTATATCTTCTGTCACTCCTGTTTTCTATAATAAACAAGCTTTCTTTGTTTCTTTACACAGGAGCTTCTTGTGGGCATAGATTAACACACATTCATAACAAGCACAAGCCATAACTCCAGCAAAAGATCCTAAATCTCTCAGCACTGGGTATACGAACATACAATAGTCCTGGCTGTGTACAAGCGAGTCCAGGTACACACTCATTGCAGACTTTCTGAAAGTAATTACCGCCCACTCATCGAAACAGTGGGCAGAGTTTGCGACCGTGAGTGGGCTTCCCGTGCCAGGGTGACACCCCCCTTCAGTTCTTGGCTGTTGCTCCGCCCCCTCCCCAGCTACCCAATTGGCGGCTAGCTGGGGGGCGGAGCAAAGACCAAGTACCGCTGGGCTCCAGCTGACCATCTCTCCATTCGGTCTCTGGAGCATCACCCACCCCATGCCTTCCTCTAATTTTAATATGGTTTTCTTGTAGGCTAACCTTTTCCTTTTCAGGTCTCCATGGGTGTTGCTACGGTCGCACGATGGTTGCCATTTTCCAGAGCCGGGAAGGAATTTTCCCTGCTCTGCGGGTTTTGCCTTGCCCGTAGCAATTGTCCCATCTTTGGTGGTTTTTAGGCCTTGGATAGAATCCTATAGTCTATCTTCAGATTGGGGGGGGGGCGTATGTGGCGGCATATGCAGGGCCCGTTAAAGGGTTGATTGCGGGAGTCACTGGCCTAGAGTGGCGGCATAAGGCCAAACTCCCTACATCAGGTGAAGTGGGGGGGGCACGCTGTGTAAATTCTTATTTTACAGTCCCCTTCACAACACCTGTCTGCCCTGCGCATCCTCAGACCCAACTGGGGCTGAGAGGGATGCCGCCCAATGCCTAAGTATATCTGAAGGACTAGTATACCTGAAGGAGTGTCTCCACCCCCATCGTTCTACCCAGACACTGAGGTCCAGCTCCGAGGGCTTTCTGGCGGTTCCCTCACTGCGAGAAGCCAAGTTACAGGGAACCAGGCAGAGGGCCTTCTTGGTAGTGGCGCCTGCCCTGTGGAACACCCTCCCACCAGATGTCAAAGAGAACAACAACTACCAGACTTTTAGAAGACATCTGAAGGCAGCCCTGTTTAGGGAAGCTTTTAATGTTTGATGTATTACAGTATTTTAATATTTTTTTGGAAGCTGCCCAGAGTGGCTGGGGAAGCCCAGCCAGATGGGCGGGGTATAAATAAATTATTATTATTATTATTATTATTATTATTATTATTATTATTATTATTATTATTATGCCAAGGTTTTCTACATCTGAAAGTTTTGGCTTAATTTGATCCCATACACTTGTTGTCGCGTCTCCTTATTTACGGGCTAGCTCCCGGGCTGGGGGGTTAGCACATGGGCTCGCAACTGTGTTGGCCTCAATCTAATAATAATAAACAGAACTCAATGGAATCTGAAGGATGACTGTCTTTCTCCCTCCTCTTTATTCTAGAGACATTAGAGAATCAATTATAACATTTTTGATAACCTTACTCACCATGGAAGAGAAAACATCAATGTTTTAGGTATTTCCCCAAACCTCTAGTAACTAACAGATGTTTTTCCCCACTTGAAGGTGCACTTGACTCACCAAAAAGGTTGCTTTTAGAATATGAAAGCTGCTTATCCTCAGAGGATTTCACTTCCTGTGCAAACTTTCCTTTCCTGAGCAGCAACCCAGGTGCAGATTAATGTTTGGAGTGACAGATTACTAAATATACCCATAGCGATTTGGGATTTTAAAAGTGCTCACAATGGGATTTTCACCTACAGTATAATTCCAGCTTGCCTGGAACATATCATATGAGAATATCAAACACTGGTTCACTCACCACTTTTGCCCTTCCCCTTGAAAATAATGTAAAAGGAGATGAATGCTGTTTGTGTGTTTGGTTTGCTTACATTCATTCCTTAACAAGAAATATTTTTTAAGATTCTTGTGAATGAGATATTTGTGATGTCACAGGAACAAAACAAATGACACCTTGCACAACACCCTATTCAAACTGAACTGTTCCAAAATGCTTCAGAAAACAGTTTTACATACATTACGGCTGGATGCAGTGAGAAGGCCACCAACTACCTCATGATCTTCAAATTTTATATCAGTCACCTGCATTTTATTACATGCTCAGATTGTCTGGCTTACTGGTGCAAAGAAAGAGAGAGGGCTGGCAGAATATTAATGAGTAATAACACAAGCATTACACTTTTGCTATGCAGTCTTTCGGGTTTCAAAATTTAACTCCTTCTGTATTTTAAATACAAATAAACGATACACCGTGTCTCATTAATTCAATAGATTGGGTTCGTTGCATCCATCTACTTTTTAACTGCAATACTACTTCTGATTACCGTTATGCTGTTGTCACACATTTCGTTTCCTTTTAGAAATCACCCAGGAAACATAATCTGAGTACAAGGAGTACTTGTTTTTACAAATTAATTTTGATTGCGGTAATTCTGGTCCTTGTAGACTTTTCTTCAAAGAGCTCAAGGTTCAGGCTAAGGTGCCTGGTGTATGCATATGAAGGTTAGGGAAAGGATTCCCTCAGGAATGAAGGCATACTAATATATTAATCATATTAATTTAATTTAATTTTTAAAAATATTGATTTTATTTATATCATTTTTGTTAATGCAGATTGTTGAATGGCATTATATAAAGGGCCATAATAAATAAATAAATGACAATAATAAAGTAGTTTGGGCTGCTGGAGCTAGCTGATAAGATGCATCTTCGGGAAGGTTCAAAGTGTGCTGTCGCATATGGGATCTGACACTGCTTTAGGACTAACAATGCCTATTTGTGTGTCTGCTTGCTTTCTACTTCATCTGTTGTTGTTTAGTCGTTTAGTCGTGACTGACTCTTCATGACCCCATGGACCAGAGCACGCCAGGCACTCCTGTCTTCCCCTGCCTCCCACAGTTTGGTCAAACTCATGCTGGTAGCTTCGAGAACACTATCAAACCATCTCGTCCTCTGTCGTCCCCTTCTCCTTGTGCCCTCCATCTTTCCCAACATCAGGGTCTTTTCCAGGGAGTCTTCTCTTCTCATGAGGTGGCCAAAGTATTGGAGCCTCAGCTTCAGGATCTGTCCTTCCAGTGAGCACTCAGGGCTGATTTCCTTCAGAATGGAGAGGTTTGATCTTCTTGCAGTCCATGGGACACTCAAGAGTCTCCTCCAGCACCATAATTCAAAATCATCAATTCTTCGGCGATCAGCCTTCTTTATGGTCCAGCTCTCACTTCCATACATCACTACTGGGAAAACCATGGCTTTAACTATACGGACCTTTGTTGGCAAGGTGATGTCTCTGCTTTTTAAGATGCTGTCTAGGTCTACTTCATCTACATATTTGTAAATATATAACATTTGCAAATATGACAAACACGTAATAGATCTCCAGTGTTCTCTCCTCACAAGGAAGCTGACTTTGCTGTCAAATGTATTCCCACTCAGGGACCTGGATGGGGGTTACGGTTGCTGAATAATATTGGCCTCCAGGCTGCAATCATGGCCAAGGCAATGACTACACACATGCGAGGCTGTGCCCGCAATACAATATCCTTTTCTGCATCAGGAAAGTTATATGCATCATTTTATGGGCTTGACACCAAGTATAGGCTTTTTGGTTTCACCCGGTTTTTGGCCATCTATTGTTTCACCCAGGTTTTCCTCCATATGCAACAAGTTTCAGAAAAGTACATAATTTGGTAAAGTAATCTCTGTGGCAGCAGGAGTCCACTGCACACTTTTAAAATGAGCAACATGTGAGAAAGCACATGAAATGCTAAATACAGTCAGTAAATGTAGTTGTGAAAAGTGCTCAGAGGGAAGATAATACCTTAAGAGTTTTGAGCCCCTGCTTCAGTTCAGGGATGACCTAATTACAGTGCCTTTTTTTAGCAGACTCCTAGTTTCACAATGTGCCACTGTCGGTAAAGTGTACCGGTTTAATTCCCTCAATTTTACGTCTGTCTATCTTTTCATTTTCATAATGCTGCATATCAGGCACATAAGAAACCAACTGTATATTCGCTACGTACGACTAAAAATAAAGTTGGGTAAGTATCAGGTTGCTTGCTCCAAACACGAACTGGGGACCCTTGAGCAGCCGAACTGAACAAAACCTACTGCTGTGCTGGTTGGGATGTTCAGTTAAGCCATTGGAGATGGCCAAATCCCTGCTTCGTTAATAAAAAGTAATTATGCCTACATTCCGGAAGACGCACTTGCAGCACAACTCTAACCAGTCTTAAGGATTGCAGCCTTAAATGCCATGTACAGCTGTACCTTGGTTTTCGAACAGCCTAGTTCTCGAATGTTTTGGCTCTCGAACGATCGAAACCCGAAAATGAGTGTTTTTGAATGTTCTTTTGGAAGCCAAACATCTGATGGGGCTTCCGATTGGCTGCAGGAGCTTCCTGCAGCCAATCAGAAGCCGCGCTTTGGTTTCCAAATGCTTTCAAAGTCGAACAGATTTCCGGAACGGATTCCATTCAACTTCCAAGGTACGAGTGTACTGAATTAGCTGGTTATAAATGTATAAAAACATACCAGACTTGTTTGCAGAAAGCATGACTTAAAAAACCCACACACCATAGTGGCCATAGTCAATCAAATCTTAGCTTAATAAAGCAAGATATCATACCTTCCTGCTATGTTTGAACCAGGAGTGATAGCTAATAGCTTCCAAACAAACCAGGACCTGGAAGCCAGCTTTAAACCATTGCTTCATATTTTATCTTGCTTGGAAGCTCTTAACTATAGTGTTTTTTCAGTCCTTCCTGATTTTCATTTTGCAGACTTAAAAGACACCAACTCCATATGCCATTCCCTTAAACCAAATCTTTCAAAAACAATTCTACAAGTCCACAGATACTATGTAGCATTCATAAATTGTAGCATTCTTTATTAACAATGCTTAAAGGTACCTTTAAATATATATAGAAACAAAACACTAAACATAACAGGATGAAAAGTTACATGTTTTTATGCTTGCTTGTTACTTGCTCGAGGAGTTAATAACAAACTGGGTGCCAAACTAGCTGCTACACCAATGCAATCTCACACTCACAAGGCATCCCTAACCATGTCTACTCAGAAGCAAGTCTGTTTGACTTCAGTGAGACTCACTCCAAATCTTCTCCATGTGCCAGGTGGCCTTTGACACATGAAAGATATTTTAGCACCCACCCCATTCTTCTGCTTGCTGGTATTTGTTTCTTTAAGGCTGATTTCAAAATTGCATTTTTATATTTATGGTGAAAGGTGAGGAAGAATTCCTACAAATATTATTATTAAATATCATTACTAATAACCCCAATAAAGCCACTTGGAGGAAACCACTAGGGGTGCAGTTAGCAGTTTGATGTGTGATTTCCATAGAAAAATGTCATAGACAAAAGGCTAAAAGCCCATTTCCATTCTCTGTAGCCCTAATTCAGATGTCCCCTGGAGTTGCTTTTAGATTGGTTAAAGGTAAAGGTAAAGGGACCACTGACCATTAGGCCCAGTCGTGGCTGACTCTGGGGTTGCGGCGCTCATCTCGCTTTATTGGCCGAGGGAGCCAGCATACAGCTTCCGGGTCATGTGGCCAGCATGACTAAGCCGCTTCTGGCGAACCAGAGCAGTGCACGGAAACGCCGTTTACCTTCCTGCTGGAGTGGTACCTATTTATCTACTAGCACTCTGACGTGCTTTTGAACTGCTAGGTTGGCATGAGCAGTGACCAAGCAATGGGAGCTCATCCCGTCACGGGGATTCGAACCGCCGACCTTCTGATCGGCAAGTCCTAGGCTCTGTAGATTGGTTAAAGGTGTGCAAATACTTGGTTTTGTCTGTCTTGAACCCAATGCCAGTTTCACTGAGCAATTACCATGTTCCACACCCGCTGAGAAGGGAAAAGACCTCTCTAATCTTCCAAATAACCACTAATTTCACATATCCTTGCTATATCTCCCCTTACATCATATTTTTTCTAAAGTAAAAACACCCAAACGCTTCCACCTTTTGTTGCAGAGAAGGCCGGTCCTGCCTATTTATCCTTTTTCATAGTCCCTTTCTGCATCTTTTCCTACTCTAAATCAGCCTCTCACCAAGAGCCCGCAAAAGTTACTAGCCTTCAAAGGAATTCACTAGTCTCCCAGGGGATGGCAGAGGAGGAACAGTGGGCTATGCCTTCTGGCCCCTTAGCACCATACTTGTTTTCTATCATGGGTGCAAAGGAGGGATGAGGTGCTAATTCCCTCTAAACCACAGAGCCTAGGGCTTGCCAATCAGAAGGTTGGCGGTTCAAATCCCCGCGACGGGGTGAGCTCCCATTGCTCGGTCCCAGCTCCTGCCAACCTAGCAGTTCAAAGGCACACCAGTGCAAGTAGATAAATAGGTACCACTCCAGCGGGAAGGTAAACGGAGTTTCTGTGCGCTGCTCTGGTTTCGCCAGAAGTGGCTTAGTCATAGACCCAGAAAAACTGTCTGTGGACAAATGCTGGCTCCCTTGGCCAGTAAAGCGAGATGAGCGCCGCAACCCCAGAGTCGTCCGCGACTGGACTTAACTGTCAGATTAAACCACAGAGCCTAGGACTTGCCGATCAGAAGGTTGGCGGTTCAAATCGCTGCGACAGGGTGAACTCCCTTTGCTCGGTCCCTGCTCCTGCCAACCTAGCAGTTTGAAAGCACATCAAAGTGCAAGTAGATAAATAGGTACCGCTCTGGCAGGAAGGTAAACAGCGTTTCTGTGCGCTGCTCTGGTTCGCCAGAAGCGGCTTAGTCATGGTGGCCACATGACCCGGAAGCTGTACACCGGCTCCCTCGGCCAATAAAGCGAGATGAGCACCGCAACCCCAGAGTTGGTCACGACTGGACCTAATGGTCAGGGGTCCCTTTACCTTTGCCTAGTTTAAGAGTGCATTCAGCTTTTTGTGACTGTGATAAGAGTTGGATGTGCTGATGCCAGGGGTACATCAGGATGCAAGGCCATCTCTTTTCTGAAGCAATCACTAGCACCGTAAATTGCAGGTACTCTGCCCCCCCCCCGGATGCCCAGTGACGACCACCAACATCACTTATGAGGCCCACATACGTAAGTCAATAATTAGGCACAATGGATGATGACTCAAGTTGCAGTAAACAGAACTAAATGACCCACGAAGTCCTTTCCAACTTTATGCTTGTATGAGTTATTCTAGATTTATTTGAACTTAAGCATGACTGACTCTGCCCTCCGATCTGATCCTCTGTTATCCTCCCTTAATTAAATCCCCAGAAAAGAGGATAAAGTAGCTATCTTAAACTCTGCTTACATTAAGGAAAATGCTCCAAGTTCTAAAAATATTCCTCGATTATTATTCTGGCTGAAATCATCAAATTTTTTCTTGTAACCTAGATTATAAGCACCAAAGCATATTGAGCTACTCCAATGCTATTAGGGGAGTCATAACATGACATGTGCTAATTCTTCTGCCGCCACTAAAAATAATGCTTACAGGGACCTATACAATGATCACGTTTTTCCCCAGAAGCCTTTTTTATCAGAAGTGTATCTGCTGGGCACAATAATTTTATGAAATTAAAATCAACAAAGGCAATGTCTTTCATTTCAAACCGAAAATCCTGGTGCTCAAATCATATACCCTACTTGTGTGCAGCTACAACCAGATTCCAACAATATATGGGGGCAAAGGCACATGTCAGCAATGATGCCAAGTCAGCAACGTACAATACACAAGCAAGAATTGTTTGTAGACTTTGGATTTATTACATGCTATTCACGGCAAATGGTAACCAGTTTAGGCAAAAAAGCAGCATAAAACCATCTAAATAACAGGTGGGGGGGTTGTTATGGGAGGGGTAGTACCTCTGGTGGGGGACATGCTGTGTTTCTTCTGGGGTAGTTTGTCCACCTTTGAGCCCCACCCTGCTCTCAGCTCCCACCAGCGGCTCCAAGAAGCTGTCAGGATTCGACAGTGGCCACACCCCAGGAAATGGCTTCAATTAGCTGGCTAAACCAGGTGAGGGTAGCCAATGGGTCTCAAACCCTTGGTGAGATAGAGAATTCCGCTGCATACAAAGACAGGCTCTTGTGGATTGACCAGATAAGACTGATAGGGGTCCCAATGGTCAAGAAGGGGGTTTCTGCATGTCCTGTACAGGGAAGTGAGGGGCGGATGGGGCTCAACAACCTGGGAAGGTAGTCCATCTAGGAGAAGGAAAACTCTGATCCTAAACCTCTGCTGCTATGTGGGATATATTGGGAAGAAGAAAAGGCTAAGGAGTAAAACCCTACACAAAACTGGAGTGGAGTCCCTGAGATGGTTGGATGTCACCTTGTACACATCCTTCTGACGACTACTGCAGCCAAGTTGGTGCCAAACATATTGCTCTGTTTTCCTTCGGACCACATCAGCCCAGGACCTCCATACACACTGCCCAGGCTTGTACCATGGGGAGGTAACTTCAGCACTGCTAACACAGCAGTTTGGCTTCACCCCCAGAGATGCACTCTACTGTCTTTTGAGGCAGATGGATGCCAACATCACCACCACCACCATCATCAGACCAAAGCTGTCGACTTACAGATTTGAAAATAAGGGACCAGCAGCCTCGAAAATAAGGGATCAGCAGCCAAAATATGGGATTTTAGACAACCAGCTGAAATACGAAGTTAAAAGGGACCAGATAATTTTGGAGAGATTTTTAGCCGGTTTTTAGCCCTTTGTTTCCAGAGGTTGCTGCTCAAGACACCAGCTGATGAAACACTGCAATTAAATAACTACAAGCAGCAACCACTTTTCACGCAAAACGAAGTCCAAGCTACAAAGATGCTGCTGCAGTTCTGTATCTTTTCTCTCGTGCCCCATCTGCAGCTCTCAGTTCCATCAGGTGGGGCAGGAGGGAGGGAGGGAGGGAGAGGAGCTGCTTCCTTTGAAACCCGGGAAATTTAAGGGACATCATCAATAAGGGACAGCAGCGGGACACGGTGCTGGGATAAGGGAGTTTCCCACCAAATAAGGGACAGTTGACAGCTATGCATCAGACAGATTGGGATCTGAAGAATTGTGCAATATATGTAGGTTACAAATGCCCACGGCTGATATTCCCTCCATGTCAAGCGCATGAAGGGGCTGTATATATACAAAGAGGCAGTGGGACCATGCCACTGGCTCAGCCCTGGCACTGTATGCCTTCCACACACCTGCTGTCCATGCTTTACCATGGATGTTTGCATTGGTGAAGCCTATGTGCAAGTAGGCTTCAGCGGAGGCTGGAACCCTGATTACAAAGCACCGGCTTGAATCCTACTTATTTCTGCAAGCTCTTATGTAAAAATATGATGTATTTTTAGGGAACTGCCAACAGTATCTGTTGGCTTTAGTATGAATTTTTCAGGTGTGGTTATCTGCTCTTCTAGTGCATCATTGTATTAGCTGAGCTCCAATACTTTGGCCACCTCATGAGAAGAGAAGACTCCCTGGAAAAGACCCTGATGTTGGGAAAGATGGAGGGCACAAGGAGAAGGGGACGACAGAGGACGAGATGGTTGGATAGTGTCTTCAAAGCTACAAACATGAGTCTGACCAAACTGCGGGAGGCAGTGGAAGACAGGAGTGCCTGGCGTGCTCTGGTCCATGGGGTCACGAAGAGTCGGACACGACTAAACAACAACAACAAATGGTTTTGTATGTTTATAACCCACCAACAACGATGAGTGAGATATCCCACCCTCAATAACTCAAAGAAGCATTACTAGAACAATTTTATACGACCTTGTCTCCATGTACTACTTATTAATTTGTGTTCTAAGAAAGCCAGCACAGCCAAGCAGATAGGAAAGATCTCCATGTTGCATCTAAACATAAAATATTTGTTAACAGCTTAGCATATGGCTGTTGGGGCTTTAATAAGGAAATAAATAAAAATTGCTCTGCTGAAGCAGCCACTACAAAAGGAATGGAATTCTTCTCTCTGCAATGTCAGTTGCCTTATTTGTGAGGTTTATTTACGTTCTGTTGCTCTTGCATGCAGCTGTGCATGCAGTTATGATGAACGAAACCCACTGCGCCACTACACATGGATGTTTAAGGATCCAGGAAATCCTCATTAATTGGGCCAAAAGTGGGCCAATTATTCGGCAGAAAGGGCACTCTGTTGTAGACTATGGGGAAACTGACTGTTTGTTATGATCTGCCAGAAGAGGATGTGCCCCTTTTGCTCCCTATACATTATGTCTTCCCCTTAAAAGCTGGGGCTTTTGTGTTGAGGGGATTACTGAGGGGCACAAAATCATTACCTCTCTGTGTAAAGAAAGATTGGCAGTGCTTTCTCTGTCGCTCCAGATCGATACAGATCCAGGCAGGTGCTGTTTGTGTTTATACTTCAAAAGTACCTGGAGACTGTGCTTGTATTTCTCAAAAACCCCAGGGAGAGAGCTAAAAGAATCTGGAAACAAAGCAACTGTCAGTTTTGTATCTTCCATCATGTGGGAGTGTAGAAACCTGCACTTGGGAATTAAGAAAAAGATATGAAATAGGTGGATCTAAGGAACGCTGTAGTCAAAACCACAGCAGCCTTCTGCCTCTCGCCATAAGGAGGTAAACACAGTTAAAGATGTGAATAATATACCCCCCCCCCAAGGCTCACATCATGTTAATCTGAAGTACGATTGCCACTTTTCTTCTTCCAACAGAAATTCGGAATCTTTAGCATATAACTGACAGGCAGAAATGCAATAAGTGCCGTGTTTCCTGACACAGAGACGGGAGATGACACACTTGTTGAATTTCTGTCAGTCATGCAAATATTAAAGTCACAGAGATTTTCTCAAGACAAATTGATGGCAACCTTAAGTAAGGAAGACTTACAAGTGCCAGAAAGAGTCAAACAGTAGAAGCAGGTTTTGTTTTTTTAAAAAGAGACACTTTCTACAAGTTGAAAACTTAAAATCTGCTTTTCTTAAAAAAGCATGTAAATACATAAATATAAAATTACTTTTTTAAATGGCTTTTTAAAAAAATTCACCCTGCAAGGCCAGAGGTTAAGTGATACACAGCACTTTGTCCAACGAACCCGTTCCCCATTACGCCATGTTCCTTCTTGATTCTGAATGTACACACCCCTCTAAATGCAAGGGTTCTTTAGCATTGCTGAAACATTGATCTGCCACAACAAGCTGGAAAGGCAATTATAACTGTGGTTCCAAATGGCACTTTTATTGCCATTGATACCCACAAAATGTGTGCAGTGGGAGAGGCAAAAAGTGTGTGGCATTGCTGACCTTGGATTTCAGCAAGTTCTGAAGAATGCTTATTAAGAAGTCCTGTTCAGTGCAAGAAGACATATTTCTTAGGACTGCAGCCTCTCCTATGGTGCAGGATTTTTTTTAAAAAAATTACAGTTCCTGTGCTGTGCCTAAGCATTAATAGAAGTGAAGAAAAACATTAATACTTAGCATCCTTGAGGTAGTTTTATGGAGCGCTGGTAATGTTTACTCCTCCTTGTTGGTCTATACTGTGCAATGGGACTTGCTCTCTGGAAGGTGTGCTTAAGTTTGCTTCTGGAGCGCAAGTCAGCCAGTGAGAACGGTGTGTGCCATCTGAAGAACAAAAAGCCACTGTCACTTGTTCCTGCTCTATTTCCTACTTTCTGGAAGGGCGCCGCTATCCCCTTGTGCAGATGGTATGGCTGCAATTAAACTGCAGAGAGTGCAGAAGGACTGTGTGAGGATGTGCCAGCAAGTGTCCCAGGGCTGAAATGGGCTTCTCACTGCCTCAGGGACCAGAATCTGTAGGGTGGTCAGCTGCAGAAGAGGACCTGGCTCCTGCAGCTCTAATAGTTGTGAGGAAGGAATTTCAGCAGGTGTAGCAGAAATGTGTGTGTGTGCATACACGCATGAGAAGAAAATTCAGAAAGAAGGAAGAGAAAGGAGGATATATATTGTAATTTTAAAAAGTGTATTCCATGTTTCAGGTCTGGAATGGTCTTTATGATATATATTCATTGAAGAAAGAACCTTTTTTTGTTTTGTTTAAAGGCCAAAAATGAATTTGCATATTTAATGCTTGTTTCTGATTACTCAGAGACAATGTTGTGTTCTGTTCCATTAGGCAATGAAACATACCGTACTCTTGTGCTCTCAAAATACTGATTGAAACATTTCCCTCCTAGCTGCATAACCTAACCTATGTCATTTATTATTACGACTTGAATCTTTTGTGACGCTCCCTAATAAATATTTCACCACAATTTGCATGTGAAAAGATGAGGACCAAATGCTAATTGAGCCGAAGCGTGAAAGCAATGTCTAACTTAAGACATGATTAACAACGCACAAGCTTGATCTTCAAGTTGTTATTTATCGCTTTTCTAGCACTTCTTCAGTATGCAAAGCTCCAGTTCAGATCTCATTTACATTAAGCAATTTAAATACACAACACTAAACATGCACTGTTGGATCAAAGCAAAGCAGTTACGTTTGCTAAGCTCATTCATAAAAATATTCAAAACACAGTATCCCTAAACTCAATTAGAATACTGTTCTCCAATTTTATGCAAATTACTGAGCACAGTAGGCAGTATGGCAGCTACATTCTTACACAACACTAAACCATGCTTAGGAGCTACATATGTGGATGAGCCCGAACAAAGTTTCTGGCTCACATGTTGTTGTTTAGTCGTTTAGTCGTGTCCGACTCTTTGTGACTCCATGGACCAGAGCACACCAGGCACTTCTGTCTTCCACTGCCTCCCACAGTTTGGTCAAACTCAAGTTCGTAGCTTCGAGAACACTATCCAACCATCTCGTCCTCTGTCGTCCCCTTCTCCTTGTGCCCTCCATCTTTCCCAACATCAGGGTCTTTTCCAGGGAGTCTTCTCTTCTCATGATGTGGCCAAAGTACTGGAGCCTCAGCTTCAGGATCTGTCCTTCCAGTGAGCACTCAGGACTGATTTCCTTAAGAATGGATAGGTTTGATCTTCTTGCAGTCCATGGGACTCTCAAGAGTCTCCTCCAGCACCATAATTCAAAAGCATCAATTCTTCAGCGATCAGCCTTCTTTATGGTCCAGCTCTCACTTCCCTGGCTCACATGCGACACCCCTATTGCTACACTTCCACAGAGTTTTGTTTCACTTTTAAAAAGTCATAGCTTAGCATTAAACCAGGGTTCCTGACTTAAAACAAACTCTTTAATCAAGTTTAAACTTTTAACAGCACAGAGATTCTTGGTAAAACTTGGTTTGTTATGAAGCCTAACAGAACTTGTTTAACCAGGATTCCTGGTTCAAACATATCACCAAGTCAGGAACTTCAAAAGAAAAACTCAGCTGCACAGGAAGAAGCAATGGATGGAAGAGGAGGAGTATGCAAGCTCAACGCTTTGCTTGGGCTTATTCAGGCACTGCTAAACCATGGTTTAATGCTCTGTACTCACTCTATTGTCAGCAGGAAATGATGGTTGTTAGCATTTAGCGGGTAGTGGTTCACCTGATGGGTTGAAACTGCAACGGCTACTTCCTGTAGCCAATCGAAAGCCGCGCCAGACGTTCAGCTTCCGAAAATCGTTCAAAAACCGGAACACTCACTTCCAGTTTCAATTGTTTGGGAGCTAAGGCATTTGAGACCCAAGGTACGGCTGTAAATGATGTCAATTTTTATCAGTTTCCGCCACAAGGCAGTTATGCTAGACTACTAAAGTTTAAGGTGCTTTTGCAATTCCAGTACTCTCTCACAGGTTGAGAAGGGGTCTTGACAAACAGGCTGTGCGGTTATTTTTAAAAATTGTTTTAACAATGTCTCTTAGGGGTGAATGAGATAGAGAATTGCTATATTAATTTGGTGTGTGCGTGGTGTATATGTGCGCGTGGTGTATATGTGCCAAACACTAAAATTTTACTGAGCTTGCAGGAAACTGTGCTGTTTTAACGCACTCTGTGAGGGGCTGCCCTTGAAGATGGTTCAGAAGCTGCAACTGGTGCAGAACACAGAGGATAGGATGCTGACATCCGTTCTTTAAAAAAGCTGCACTGGTACTTCTGAGCCCAAGTCAAGATGCTTATGTTGACATAGGTAAAGGTAAAGGGACCCCTGACCATTAGGTCCAGTCGTGACCGACTCTGGGTTTGCAGCGCTCATCTCACTTTATTGGCCGAGGGAGCCGGCGTACAGCTTCTGGGTCATGTGGCCAGCATGACTAAACCGCTTCTGGCGAACCAGAGCAGCACACGGAAACGCCGTTTACCTTCCCGCCGGAGCGGTACCTATTTATCTACTTGCACTTTTGACGTGCTTTTGAACTGTTAGGTTGGCGGGAGCAGGGACCGAGCAACAGGAGCTCACCCTGTTGGGGGATTCGAACCACCAACCTTCCGATTGGCAAGCCCTAGGCTCTGTGGTTTAACCCACAGCACCACCCGCGTCCCTCCTATGTTGACATACAAAGCCCTAAATGTCTTGGGCTCCGAATATCTGATGGCGTGCCTCTTCCTATATATGCCTGCACAGGTGCCGAGATCTTCCTATATACACCTGCAACAGGTGCCCTGATAGCACTTTCGCTGCTTGTGGTACAGTGGTGTGTAAGAGGGCAGCTTTGGCAGTAGGATTCTGCCATGCTTCCTCTTCCACAGTGCTGTGCTGTTATCTCTGGTCAGCTGAGCAAGCAGGTGGGAGAACAGAGTTCCTGTTGCAGTTCCCCCCTGCAGCTAATTTTATCAGTGATAACAGCTCAGCAATGGGGAGAAGGGGTGCAAGGAGACAGGGTGGGGTGGGTCTGGGCAGTCAGTTCTGCATCCTTGCCCTAAAAAGGCAGTTGATTTTTAGATTAAAGTGTGTATATCAGAGTTTTGCAGTCATTTCGTCTCTTATAAACTAATTGTAAACTTCCACAGAGTTGGTGTATGTAAAAGAGGGCATGTAGCAGAAAAATAGCTTGAAAAACCACATGAAACATTTGAGCTGCCAAGTAATTCAAGTAGCTCATTGTTGATTTGGCAGATGGGCTTCAAAACATGGTTGAGCTGCTGATTATTCTCAACAGAACACATATAAAAATAATAAAAGGCAGAGGCTTTTTAAAGCATTTGTTCCAATCTAACAAAAGTTAGAAATAGCTATGGCTGTACTCCTTTGCACACTTAACTTGGTAGTGAGACTCACTGAACACAGTAAAGACTTACTTCCAAGTAAATCTACATAGAATTGGGCTGCAGTTCTTACTGCCCTATAAAGGACTGCAGCCTTACAGTCAATAAATCTTAGGATCTTTGCCAACAATGACAGATTGCTTTATCATTTTAAGTACCTGCAGTTATTGGTTTTTATTATTGGGATTTTGGGGGGGTACAAGTTACTTGCAACCTCCAGCCTAATTCTATGCGTGTCTGCTTGGTAGTAAACACTTATTCTGTCTAATTCCCAAATCCATATGAACAAGCTTGAAGCCTAACTCAAGTCTCGTTGATTTCAGCTGAGACTGACTTTGGCTGGATTGAAACTAACTGCCTGCTTTTAAAACTAATTCATTGCTGATTATTCTGAAGTAGCTTGCAAATGAAAATGGCAACAAGCAGCTTGTCTAATGCACGCTAAACTACTGAACACATAATTGTGCTGACATATACACTGCATCCAAATATATCAAGTCTACGAGTATGCAGTAGTTTCTCTTGCAGACCTATCATATGAATATAAATGATTTGGTTTAATTGGTATATGTCCTATCCAAAATGCACATGAACACCTCCCGAAATGTTTAGAAAGCTTTGTAATTAGCATTTCCAGAATTAGGATTCCCAAACACTGATGGCCGACAATGAAATTGTCTAAGTGAGTTGACAAGATAACTTGGTTATCTTTGTCCTTGACTTATGCATGTACAATGGAAATTCCTCCTAAGTTTGTATATGCAGAATCACTGCATGACAGCCATTAAATCTTAGGATCTTTGCTATCCATGCCTATTGCTTTATCACTTTAAGTGTAATATTCAGTTATTGTTTGCACTATTGATATATCATTTGACTAATGAAATCAAAGATCTTGATGAAGGCATGGCACTATGTGAAAAGCACAGGGCTTTCACTTTGAAAATGTGCCACAAGTCATAGGTTTGAATCCTGATTGCAGAGAGGGAACAGCTCTGACACATAACACATGTTTTATATGCAAAAGGTTCCAAATTCAACCCCTGTTACCTCCAGTTACAGGACCACAGGAAGCAGGACTGCCTGTGGCCTTGAGACAGCCACTGCCAACCAAAATAGTCAATGAGTAGCTGTATCAGTGGTTTGGCTCAGAGGCCTATTTTGACATAACACTAAATTATGAATGAGTGGGTATTAACCTTGGGCTCATACACTCCCCTTGGCTGTGAGGGTTTGGAAGCATCCATTTCCTGCCTTTCACTAACTATTGTTTATTGTGTCTAAAAATGGTGCCAACTATGGCTAGTTTAAACTAGTGGAAGGCAAAACATAGACAAGGTTCCAATGGTAGTTCTGGGAATGATCAGCAAGGGTTTCTGACTCCCAATAATTTAACCATAGCAAGTAAAATTTTATCTCCCTGCCTTTAATGATCTTGGGCTAGTCACTTATTAGTCTCTGTGTTCCTCTCCTGTAAAATATGAACATAAATCATTTGCCTTTGACAAGGTCTTTGTGCATATATTGTTGGCACAAAGTTTTGTATTCCAAACCCCTGATCTGTACGAAGATGTAGATATGTACTCATATCTTCAGGTTATTCCAGTGTATGATTTATGTCAGTCAGTTCCAGCCCATGAGCCAACATTTTGCACCTGGCCCTGGTTTCTAGGAAAAACACATTGTAGATCCCACAAGCCTGAAGTCTGAAAAGCACTGGTTTAAATTATAGTTCATTAACAAGCCAGGTTGAGATATGGTTTAAACTAATCACAGTCTGTGCGATGTACCAGGAAACTGCAGTTAGTGAAAAACAGGAAGTGGATGCTTTGAATTTCCTCAATGCAGCCTTTTATGGTTTAGCATTATACCTGAAACAAGGACGTACATGGCAGATTCATAAATTCCTTACCTAGATATTACCTCTGTGTAAGAAATTCTGCCCCAATTCCTGTGTGCCACAATTACATGTTTACATATTTGGCTGATAGCTCATGTAGCAAAATATATGGAATATGCAATTGCAGAAATAATGGCCCATATGTGGGTTACAATGAAAGTTCTATCCAGCTAGGAAAACGCATCACATTCGAATTTGACTAATAGTGCAAACTGGTATGTAATTTGCAAATTGGGCAGGGTTCTTGGCGAGTGGATTTATTTCCTCAGATTTGGACTACTTTGTGAATTGTTTTCATTGTGAGCTTGGGAGCTATTACAACCAAAAGGTCACCAATAAATAAAGTAACCAAAATAACAATATTTTTATATGCCTTCACCTACAACTGCTTTCTAGAGTGGCAACCTTTAATCGGCGTAACTGGTAATCAACTAAAGCGGGGTTGCTGCTACCTTTTTAAAGGATTGGGCTCAAGTTGGCCAGTCATCCAAAAGCTATTTGCCAGCATGGGCACAAGAATGATCATGGCCAAAGTGGTTGTGTATACACAGAGATATACACCACAAATTCACAATATATACACACACACCACACATAGATGAAGGAAAACTCACTTCTCACACTCCTATCTTCAAACACACATCACCTCACTTGCACACACAACACTTGTCCCCACTTCAGTGAAGATTCAAAGTGTCCCTCCCATCATCCTAGCAATTCAATGGGGCAGTGCTTCCTTCATAAATATTGAGAGGAGAACTTTAAACTTCTCTTGTCAGCCTGTTGCTGTGATGGTGATTCAAATCACCAAGTGGCAGCTGTCGGGCCACTTGTAGTGGTTTGGCAGGCTGGACTCAGCCTAATGGGACACGGTTTGCCACCCTTCAGTGTTCCTCCATCTGTGGGTCCCCAGACGTTGTTGGACTACAACTCCCATCATTCCTAGCCAGCATGACCAGTGGTCAGGGATGATGGGAGTTGTAGTCCAACAACATCTTGGGGACCCACAGGTTGAGAACCACGTTAACCAATCTAAGAGTCATCTTTTTTCCAAAATGCAGAACCACTTGTAACCTGAAATGACCCGGCAGCACGGGACTCACATTTTGGAACTATTTTTCCGTCTCTACATTACAGATGAACAGATGCAAAGCAGGACAGGACTCCTATACCGTCAACAGCTTTGTGGAAGAGCGATTTTGGGCAAGTGTAGTTTGCTGTGCAGGAATGAGCAGCGAGGGAGGGTCATGAGAGCGCTAAGTCAACTCAGCACTAGGGGCTGCTTCAGAGGCAGTAACTATACAAGAACACACACACACAAACACACACACACGTGGCTGCAGCTAAATGCACAGATGTTCTATGTTAAGTTGTGGGTGAACATATCAGACGACACAGCGATTCTTCAAACAGCTCTTGTTTATTCACAGGCCAGGACAGAACTGAACTGAAGGGTTCAGTCAGCCTGCTTATATAGAGCTCCAGTACAACGTAACTGTAACAATTTTCTAAAACTATCCAATCACTGAACGTCACTTTCGATCCCTTATTTGCATAACTATCTACAGTATCCCCCTGCTGGCCCAGGGTGAGAACTTCAGTACATAACATTCTACATACAAGAACTGAGGAGGCTTCATCAAGAGAGACTGTAAGCATCTTCCTCTTATTCCCCACTACTCTTCCTGTAAGTAATGGACTAGGCACCAGTGCTCCTTGGGACATCATGTACTGCAGCCACCAAGGTCCCAGTTTTCAGCTGTGCTTTTGTCTCAAACTAGGAGAATGAGCATGGCAATAAAAAAGCAGGCAAGTGAGGAGGTCTCCTGCTAGCAAGGCCACCAGACTGATTAGGATATTTCCTTATTTAGTGTGCTTTATCAGCCAAGGCTGAAGTAAAATGGGGATGGGGAATAGCGGAGTGTCTATCCCCGAAGGAAACTGAAAAAGAAGCGTTTAATGGAGTTTGTCTTCTACATAGGTTCGGAAGGGATTTCAAAACTGACCTAATCTGCCCGTTTAAATATGACACTCACGTGCCGGAGTGCTCCACAAAGCTATACTAATGTGCATGTCCACACAGAATAAATACCATAAACTGCCGAATGAAGTCTATTGGATTCTAAGTTTAGAAGGTACTCACTGACATACATAACGAAGTGGAACTGTAAGGCAAGCTATTTCCCTTTAAATACTATACAAGTCCCAAGTGGCAACCTGCTCTAAATCTAATGATTGCCTCACTTACTGACTGACTTAATGGCACTTTAATTGCAAAGGTTCTTTCAGGTTAGCTAGACCCTTCAAATTTGGGCCATGCACAGTCCAACTGATCCCCCCCACCCTCACTTTACTAGGAGTTTGAAAGGGGGAAATGTGCAGATTAGAAATGGAGGGCAAGGAGCGAAATGATTAGGGTGATTCCAGGCCTGGCATTCAAGTAGAAACACAACACTAGGATTGCACAAAAAGTCTAAAGGCCCCTCCAGACCGTTTTTTTGGGCAGGTGCATTCTACAAGATGTCATTGGTGCAGTAATAGCGCAATCCACACATCCATTCCACTTTATTAGTTGTTCTGCTGTCACATTATTGCCATCTGGAGGGGCACTCTTGCACTATAGCACAATAAAAGCAGGAGGGGGTGGGAATAAACCGGAAGATTTGTGCTATAAAAAGTTACAGGATTTCAGCAGCAAGTTATAGGATGGGCAACGATAGCAAACAAAGTAAGTGGGGTAGCTCGGTTGGAAGAGCATGAGACTCTTAATTTCAGGGTTGTGAGTTCGAGTCACAGGCTGGGTAAAAGATCCCTGCATTGCAGGGGGTTGGACTAGATGATGCTTGTGGTCCCTTCCAACACCCCCCCCCCCAAATACCATGAAGGCACAATAAAAAGGACACCCGGAGGAGTCCTCAGAAGATGTTCACCTACCCACAAAAACCTCACATATATACTAGGTAAAAGATAAAAAGTTTACTACCCCCTTTATCACTCAACCCCCCATCTCTCTTCTCCCCCAACCTTATACTGCAAACAACATTGAATCTAACTGATCTATAGAGAGGACTGTATGATCTTAAAATTGAGACAGTGCATGTACTTTTATACAGTGCTTTGTTCTGGGGGGGGATGCATGCCCCTAAACATTTTGTGAACCTTTGTACTTTTGTCCATTTACTGTATTTATTTCCCCCAATTTGAACTATAAAATTGTGATTTTCTTGAGCCAAAATGAGAGTACCACTAAACATTTTTTAAGAAAAAAAGTGCTGCTTTTATAACCCCAGAAAATCTTTAATAAAAACAATTTGAAAAGGAGACGTTCCCCTTTCCCTAGAAGGGGGGAGGTTAGAGGCGTACCCCAAAATGGCGGAACCACTCATAGGCCATCCAGAAAAATGAAACGTGGTAGTCCACAAATAAATAATAAAACTAGTTGGAAGTTTATCTCCCCCCCCCCCCAAAAAAAGCAAAAGTGTTCAGAGATTAGGGGAATTGTAGTCCAAAAACAGCTGGAGACCCAAGTTTGGGAATCCCTGCTCTAGCTTCACACCATTGTTTTATCCCCTGATGTCCACATGTTGGGCAATATCGATGAGGCCAGTGGCAGCCCTGTTTAGGGAAGTTTTTGATGTCTGATGTTTTATTGTATTTTTAATATTTTGTCGGAAGCTGCCCAGAGTGTCTGGGGCAACCCAGCCAGATGGGTGGGGTACAAATAATAAATTATTATTATTTATTATTATATCTCAGGACATGAAGCTGATCTCGTGACAGAGGCCAGCATTCCATCCAGCCCCTACCCCCAACCAAAGCCGCACGTGGGACGAAACGTCGCTCTGTGGGCTGTTAGAGGCGCAGCGGCCTCTCAAGGCTCAGCTCTGGGGTGTCCAGAGCGCATGCCCAGCAACCCTGAGGGGCGACGCATGCGTCTGGGCTGCGTGAAGCCTCCCACCAAGCGCAGAGCAGGCTGCGCTGAAGTAACTGTGGGGTAACTGTGCCCCTGAAGGAGCAGGTGCGCAGCCTGGGAGTCATTTTGGACTCACAGCTGTCCATGGAGGCACAGGTCAATTCTGTGTCCAAGGCAGCTGTCTACCAGGTCCATCTGGTACGCAGGCTGAGACCCTACCTGCCCGCAGACTGTCTCGCCAGAGTGGTGCATGCTCTGGTTATCTCTCGCTTGGACTACTGCAACACGCTGTATGTGGGGCTACCTTTAAAGGTGACCCAGAAACTACAACTAATCCAGAATGGGGCAGCTAGACTGCTGACTGGAAGCGGCCGCTGAGACCATGTAACACTGGTCCTGAAAGACCTACATTGGTTCCCGAGCACAATTCAAAGTGTTGGTGCAGACCTTTAAAGCCCTAAACAGCCTCGGTCCAGTATACCTGAAGGAGCGTCTCCACCCACATCGTTCTGCCCGGACACTGAGGTCCAGCGCCAAGGGCCTTCTGGCGGTTCCGTCACTGCGAGAAGCGAGGTTACAGGGAGCCAGGCACAGGGCCTTCTCGGTAGTGGCACCCACCCTCCCATCAGATGTCAAGGAAATAAACAACTACCTGACTTTTAGAAGACATCTGAAGGCAGCCCTGTTTAGGGAAGTTTTTAATGTTTGAGGTTTTATTGTGCTTTTAATTTTCTGTTGAGTGCAGCCCAGAGCGGCTGGGGAAACCTAGCCAGATGAATGGTGCAATAATAATAATAGTATTAATAGTAATAGTAGTAATAGTGGTAGTAGTAATAATAATAATAATAATAATCATCATCATCATCATCATCTCCAGGCTCGGCTCCGGGGCATCCAGAGCGCGCCCAGCTGCCCCGCGAGGCGGCCCACGCGCCTGGGCCGCGCGCAGCCTTCCGCCAAGCGCGGAGCTGCCGCTCAGAGGTAAAAAGGGACGGTGGACGGGGCTGCGGCCAAGACTTCCGAGCCCCTCGGGGAAGCGCAAGCTTACCTTCGGGATTGGCGCTGATGAAAACCCTGACGCTTCTCCCGCTGGGCGCCAAGTGCAAGGGCAGCGCCGAGAGGTTCCCGGAGAACGCCGCCCTGCGCAGCGCCGAGTCCCGCGGGCAGGGCAGCTTGCCGGCCGCGCCGCCCGGCCACATCGCCGTCGCCGTCTCTCTTCCTCCTCCTCCTCCTCCTCCTCCGCCTCGCCGTCCTGCTTTCCCGGCCGTCCTTTCGCGGAAGGGCGAAGGAAGCGGCGGCCGCAGCTTCCCTCAGGGCGCTCGCTTCTTCTTTTTCCTCCGCAGCCCTCCCGGCTCACCACCACCGCCGTCGGCGCTCTCCGGCCATGCGGGTCCTCGTCAGCCCGCCGCCGCACCGCCGCCAGCTCCCCTCGGGGGCGAGCCGCGGCGGGAGGTCACGGGGCGACCGGGAAGCGGGGAGCTTTCAGGCGGCGCTGCGGCGGTGGCGGCGGCTTCGGGAGAAGCAAGAGCGCAGCGCTCTCGGCCGGAGAGGAAAAGTTTGCGCCCCGGGCCAAGCGCTGGGGCGCGTCGTCGAGGCGCGGGGGGTAATAGGAGCTGCCCGGCCGGCAGGGGCGCGCTGCAATGTCAGGGCCACGCCGGGGCCGGCTTCTCTTCGGCGCCCTGCTCTTCCAAGGCCGCTCAAGTCTTGCAACTCTTGCTCTAGTTCAATGCAAGCGGCGCTTCGAGAGACGACGCCAGTCGGCCGCTTCCTTCTCGCGCGCAAAAACGCACAAGCAAAAAAAAAAGGAGATCTGTTTGGATCAGGCGCTAGCCGCTGCTGCGGTTTCCCTCTCGGCGCCGAGCCGCTGGGAAGGCTGCGAAATGGTTTTGCTAAATTGCAATGCCACTTCGAAATCGCCAGGCAGGCAGGCAGGCAAGCAAGCCAGCCAGCCAGCAAGCTCGGGCTGAGCTTTCCTCTTGCAACTCTTCTCTGTCTCTCCTCCAAGTCGTCTTCTCGTCGAAGTTGCTCGTGCAATCTCTCTCCTGCAAACGAGATATTTTTATAGTCCTGCACGGCTCGGGCGCTCCAAATGGGGGGGGGGGGAAGAAAAAAGAAAAGAAGAGGAGGAGGAAAGAGTTCAGAGAACCCCCTTGGATGTTTTGTTGCAAGGGCACGGCGAGCGCGCGGAAAGCAGCAAAGGTTAGGTATTCACCAAGCGAGAGAAAAGCCCGCTTTGAAGCGTAAAAGCAGCAGACGGGAAGGAAGCGGCGCGCACAATGGAAGCCGGCGAGCTGCTTTGCAGCGGTCAGTGTCCCGGTATCCCGGCGAGCAGCTCCAATGAAATATGCAGAAAGGTTGATGATGTCTGGCCGGGCGCAGACAGCCGCCGCCGCCGCCGCCGCCTTGCCAGCCTCCTTTTGCCGAGACACAAGTCCATACGCAGAGAAACACCCCTGCGCTTCCTCCAGGGGGCGGAGGCGCCTGCCCGGCCCCCAGCCGCAAAGCGTGCCAGGAAAAGACCGCGGCGAGGAGAGCCTGGCCCGGATGATCCGCTGCGAGAAGAAGGGGGGCGCCGATCTGGAATCGTCTGCAGGGCTTGAGTGTTTCCCCTGGAGGCAAGAGAGAGACTGTGAGCTCTGGCATCAGATCAGCTGGGCACGGGCAGGGTAAGGAAGTGGGTGCAGCCTTCGCAGTTGCTCAGCTGCTTTCGGGAGCACTTTGGGCTCACCCAAAGTTCGCAAGGTGAAAGTTGTGGGTGATCTCCTTGAATCTCCTGGAAATTTCATAGCACTCAACTCCTAGGGGCTGAGGTTCCCCTCAATAAAATATTTGAGAGGGCCGAGCCCCCACCCCAAACTGATGGTCATTGCCATTCCAATGGTGTGTGTGTGCATTGCATATTGTGATTGATTATGCGGGGCGCGGTTTACCTGCCCCCATTTATTCAACTTGGCACCCTTGCATAGAGTTGGAAGGCAGGGCCATCTGTGCCAACCCTCTGCAATGCAGGAATCTTGCCCACAGCCATCCCTGGGTGGGCTGTAATCACCAGCCTTCTGGTTAACAGCCAGACACACTGACCCATTGCACCACAAAGATGGCTGAATGTCAGGTGCTGGGAATCACAAGTGGGGAAAATGCTGCTGTGCTCGAGAGCCAGTGTGGTGTAGTGGTTAAGAGCGGTGGACTCGTAATCTGGTGAACCGGGTTCGATTCCCCGCTGCTCCACATGCAGCTGCTGGATGACCTTGGGCCAGTCACACTTCTTTGAAGTCTCTCAGCCTCACTCACCTCACAGAGTGTTTGTTATGGGGGAGGAAGGGAAAGGAGATTGTTAGCTGCTTTGAGACTCCTTAAAGGGTAAAGGGACCCCTGACCATTAGGTCCAGTCGTGACCGACTCTGGGGTTGCGGCGCTCATCTCGCTTTATTGGCCGAGGGAGCCGGCGTACAGCTTCCGGGTCATGTGCCCAGCATGACTAA
The DNA here is from genome assembly GCF_964188315.1 of Podarcis muralis. NCBI lineage: Eukaryota > Metazoa > Chordata > Lepidosauria > Squamata > Lacertidae > Podarcis > Podarcis muralis. The sequence goes on from NC_135663.1 coordinate 61,666,895, forward strand.
GCCGCTTCTGGCGAACCAGAGCAGCGCACGGAAATGCCATTTACCTTCCCGCCGGAGCGGTACCTATTTATCTACTTGCACTTTGACGTGCCTTCGAACTGCTAGGTTGGCAGGAGCAGGGACCTGAGCAACGGGAGCTCACCCCGTCGCGGGGATTCGAATTGCCGACCTTCTGATCGGCAAGTCCTAGGCTCTGTGGTTTAACCCACAGATCCAAACTCTTCTTCTTCTTCTCACACCAGAGGTGCAATTTAGGGCAGCGTGACCAGTTTCACCACACTGGGCACGCTGCAGGGCATCACAACTATGCCATAGGAAACTGAGCAGAACAGAAGGCGAGGTGTGCGTATGGGGTGTGAATCTTGGCCTTGCACAGAGCGCCGCTGAAAGACCCAAGTCTGCCCCTGCTCATGCCCGGCTTGTGGGCTTGCCATGGGCGTCTGTTTGGCCACAGTGTAACTAGAATGCTGGCCTGATCTAGCAGGGTTCTTCATAATTTCTTATGTCCCTATGCAAACCTAGAAGCCCTTTTTGCATTCAGTTTATAGCAGGATAAGACACAAAAGGTAGGGTTGGGCTAAGATCACAATGCAGCTAAAACGTACAATCTGCAGTAGAAGGGCTCTCAATTCCTCCCAGTCCCATATTAAATCCCATACTTTAGACTTGACCACTGGAAAGGTTCAAAGATGACGTTAGGCAAATATTATATGTCTGTCCTGTGGATACCTGGAAGTATCAGTCTTATTATTAGAGATACATATCACGCAGGTATTCATATAAACTGCTTTAAGATTACTTTTCTCTTTTAAGGAGATATTTAAATATATTTTTAAAAGCCTCGGCAGACATATATTAAACAGCTCATTGTATTATCATTGTTCTTTCGAAACTTGAACTTGCATGGCACATGGACCTTAATGTTAGAACAGTGTAGATGATGGATAGCAAAGGTTGAAGTGATATAGTAATCCTAGCAGTTACAAATCCAAGTCTACACCATCGTTTTATTTATGGCTGAAACAGATGACAAACCGTTCAGCCAGGTAGCAGTTCAAGAAACAAACCAGAAGATACATTTCTTCAAATCTAGACATGTATTAAAGATGATAAAGGGACACAACCAAACAGCTTCTCCCATCCTTTTTGTCATTCTCTTCTTTTATTTAACTCCATTGACTTTATACTTTGCTATAAAGACATATTATTTGCTGATTAAAATTATTTATAAACCAGAAGTTACCAAGGCAGTGTAAAACATAATCATTTAAGACAACCCACTAGAACAACATTAACAACCATTAGAATATAAACATTTACTCCCACCATATATGCATCTATTGATAAACGTTGTTAAATGTTTTATAATATGTCCTTGAAAGTGGAGTGGCTTGGTACTGGTGTTATTTGATACAGTATTATTAATGCCTATAAAGTGTAGCATAGCAGTCTTCTTAGCATACATAGAATCCACACAGCTTTTGGATTTTATTTTGTATTTTGGAAACCTCAGTAAATGATTAATAATGGATTACGTGGTTTAGATGTGGCCTTTCGGTGCCCTGTCTTTTAGAGAGAGCTGCTGTCACTCCCTTTGTGGCCTTGTATGAAATGGAGGGGAGAAACACCTTGGTATTTCTGATGAACCGGTGAATGAAGCACGGCTGACCTTTGCTTAGCTTTGCAGATCTAAGGCACACAATGAGATAGTAGTTACTCTAATGATGCTGTTCATTTCCCCCCTCCTCATCCTACTGGATAGTTTGCATTCAGCTGCTGCTGAAACATCTTGTCAGCAACAAGTCATTTTCCTAGTGTGTTATGCCTTACCTAACAGCAGCTTATTGAAACACTGGAAACACACAATTCAGCTACATGTCATATTATTGTACTTGAAGATGTATTTGCAGAGCATTATCTTTTCTTCCAAGGCGGCTCAGAATGAAAGGCAAGCTGCAGGTACACAAGAGCTGTGAAAGGGGGCTTTGCTTTGGGATTCGAGGACCCGCCACCGGCTTGAGGATAAGAAAGACACATGGATATTAGGTTAATGGGCTAAAAAAGGCCACAACTGTATTGATTACAGCATGTGAGAGGTATTGGCTTAGGTACAGTGGTACCTCGGGTTACATAGGCTTCAGGTTACATACGCTTCAGGTTACACACACTGCTAACCCAGAAATAGTGCTTCAGGTTAAGAACTTTGCTTCAGGATAAGAACAGAAATCGGGCTCCGGCGGCGTGGTGGCAGCAGGAGACCCCATTAGCTAAAGTGGTGCTTCAGGTTAAGAACAGTTTCAGGTTAAGAACAGACCTCCAGAACGAATTAAGTACTTAACCTGAGGTACCACTGTATTGGATAAAACAACAGAGCATGACTCCACCCCCTCAGGGAGGGGTGAGTCTATCAAGGGTTAACCACCAGTGGGAGGAGCCTGTTGATGCAAATACAACGGAAAGCTCCCCCTGATGTCACCGGGGGTCATGCCATGGCCCTAGCCACCAGCAAGGGCGTCAGACAGGATCCACAACCGCCGGATTCCTTTACTGGAATACCCTTGAAATGGAGGGGTAGGCGATGGCCACACCCTGCCCTCCAACACACAACCATATTCCCATGCCTAACCACCACCCAAGCCAAAAGAGGCTCGCCGCCAACACCCTCACAGCTGCAACCAATCTCTAAGGCTTCTGATGATGTCAGCCAGCCAAATATCATTGCCGAGGTCCGAAAGGTGAACTCCGTCATCACGAAATAAAGACCATTCGCTGAACCGGATGTCAGCATGCTGAATCACTTGGCCATACATATAGCGCAATTTGCGCGCCACCACACGGTTAAAAAGTTTCCTGGATTTTTCAACGGCCATAGGGCTATGGGAGCCACGCCAGACCCTTCTCTTCAGAAGGTTGGATCAAAACAACAATGTCCCGGGGGATAGAGCAGCCAGCTCGTCAAAGTCCATTTTTATGCTCCATAGCAAGTCTACGCTCTTTCTGAAGGCTAAATCATTCTCCCCCAGCTGGATGATTAGGCGGTGAAGGTCCTGTGTGAGTGCCTGGAGGCGGTTGGAGGGTGGATGGTGGTTAAGAGCGGTAGACTCGTAATCTGGTGAACCGGGTTCGTGTCTCCGCTCCTCCACATGCAGCTGCTGGGTGACCTTGGGCTAGTCACACTTCTCTGAAGTCTCTCAGTCCCACTCACCTCACAGAGTGTTTGTTGTGGAGGAGGAAGGGAAAGGAGAATGTTAGCCGCTTTGAGACTCCTTAAAGGGAGTGAAAGGCGGGATATCAAATCCAAATTCTTCTTCTTCTTCTAACAGATTGAGGTTGAATCCTGACAAGACCGAAGTACTGTTTTTTGGGGACGGGGCGGGAGGGTGTGGGGGACTCCCTGGTCCTGAATGAGGTAACTGTGCCCCTGTCCATGGAGGCGCAGGTTAATTCTGTGTCCAGGGCGGCTGTCTACCAGCTCCATCTGGTACGTAGGCTGAGACCCTACCTGCCTGCGGACTGCCTCGCCAGGGTGGTGCATGCTCTAGTTATCTCCTGCTTGGACTACTGCAATGCACTCTACGTGGGGCTACCTTTGAAGGTGACCCGGAAACTGCAATTAATCCAGAATGCAGCAGCTAGACTGGTGACTGGGAGTGGCCACCGGGACCACATAACACCGGTCCTGAGAGATCTGCATTGGCTCCCAGTACGTTTCCGAGCACAATTCAAAGTGTTGGTGCTGACCTTTAAAGCCCTAAACAGCCTTGGTCCTGTATACCTGAAGGAGCGTTTCCACCCCCATCGTTCAGCCCAGACACTGAGATCCAGCTCCGAGGGCCTTCTGGCTGTTCCCTCATTGCGAGAAGTAAGGTTACAGGGAACCAGGCAGAGGGCCTTCTCGGTAGTGGCGCCCGCCCTGTGGAACACCCTCCCAGCAGATGTGAAGGAAATAAGCAGCTATTTTCTCTTTAAAAGACATCTGAAGGCAGCCCTGTTTAGGAAGTTTTTAATATTTAAGGTTCTATTGTTTTTAACACTTGATTAGAAGCTGCCCAGAGTGGCTGGGGAAACTCAGCCAGATGGGCGGGGTATAAATAATAAATTATTATTATTATTATTATTATTATTATTATTATTATTATTATTATTATTATCGGGGAAACCAGATCTGATGAGAAGCAGCAGCACAATCGCTGAGAAACGCTCCTGCGGCCGTGTTTGAGCGGCTAAACTCTGCCCCCAAGCCTCCAGCCGATTGAGGAGGAGAGGCTTTCCCAGAGTCCAGCTGGTTGCTGGAGCTAGATCATGTCAGAATTCACATTGTGAGCAAGGTACAACCAGTAGTACCTATCACCTTATCACCTTGGGCAATGTATGAACTCCCTCATTACAAAGAATCACAGAATCGTAGACTTGGATGAGGGTCCAATCCCTTGCAATGCAGAAATCTTTTGGCCAACATGGAGCTTGAACCCATGACCCTGGAATTAATAGTCTCATGCTCTACCGACTGAGCTATGATTATTTTCACTAAGTTTTAGTGTTATGTACTGAAGTTCTCACCCTGGGCCAGCAGGGGGATACTGTAGATAGTTATGCAAATAAGGGATCGAAAGTGACGTTCAGTGATTGGATAGTTTTAGGAAATTGCTACAGTTACGTTGTACTGGAGCTCTATATAAGCAGGCTGACTGAACCCTTCAGTTCAGTTCTGTTCTGGCCTGTGAATAAACAAGAGCTGTTTGAAGAATTGCTGTGTCGTCTGATATGTTCACCCACAACTTAACAGCTGACCCCTGCTGTAGTGGTTAGCATGTCATTTTAGGACGTGGGAGGCCTGGGTTCAAATCCCTGCTCAGCCATGAAGCTCACTGTGTGATTATAAAATGGGGAGGAGGAGAACCATGTAGACCCCCTTGAGCTCCTAGGTGGAAAGGTTGGGATATAAATGTAGATTATGTAATAAATAAATAAGAATAAAACAATCCATGCCCATTACTTACAAAGCATTTGAACTTAGACTCTAAAACAGTAGAAAATGGTTCCAACAGTAAGTGCTTCGTTTCCGCCCTGCCAATTCAGCTGCGTTCTCGCTGACATGGCAGTACAGATAGCGCTCAGTGTTTGACTGTAGACCCATTGAATGCCAAAGTGGTTCTGAGAGATCTGCATTGGCTCCCAATACGTTGCCGAGCACAATTCAAAGTGTTGGTGCTGATCTTTAAAGCCCTAAATGGCCTTGGTCCTGTATACCTGAAGGAGTGTCTCCACCCCCATCGTTCAGCCCAGACACTGAGATCCAGCACTGAGGGCCTTCTGGCAGTACCCTCACTGCGAGAAGCGAGGTTACAGGGAACCAGGAAGAGGGCCTTCTCGGTAGTGGCGCCCACCCTGTGGAACACCCTCCCTTCAGATGTGAAGGAAATAGGCAGCTATCCTATCTTTAAAAGACATCTGAAGGCAGCCCTGTTCAGGGAAGTTTTTAAGATTTAACGCTGTATTGTTTTTAATACTTGATTGGGAGCCGCCCAGAATGGCTGGGGAAACTCAGCCAGATGGGCGGGGTATAAATAATAAATTATTATTATTATTATTATTATTATTATTAAGGTGGGGACGTTCCCTTAAATTGTTAGCCCTCCAGGAACAGTGGTAACTTTGGTACAATTACCATGACCTGTGCTGAGCTCATGGGTTAGGATGGGGGTATTTAAGGTAAAGGTAAAGGTACCCCTGCCCATACGGGCCAGTCTTGACAGACTCTAGGGTTGTGCGCCCATCTCACTCAAGAGGCCGGGGGCCAGCGCTGTCTGAAGACACTTCCGGGTCACATGGCCAGCGTGACAAAGCTGCATCTGGCGAGCCAGCGCAGCACACAGAAACGCCGTTTACCTTCCCGCCAATAAGTGGTCCCTATTTATCTACTTGCACCCGGGGGTGCTTTCGAACTGCTAGGTTGGCAGGCGCTGGGACCGGGGGATTTGAACCGCCGACCTTTCGATCGGCAAGCCCTAGGCGCTGAGGCTTTTACCCACAGCGCCACCCGCGTCCCCGGGGGTATTTAACAAGACAATTAAAAAACAACAACACTTGTGCAAGAGATGTGTGAAAAATATTCCTATGAAGTCATGAAGCACGACAACATTTCAGATCTAATATTTGAATTATTTCACATTAGGAAACAGACCAAACCCAAGAAAGGAGCACTACAGAACTACTCCTCTTAGCTACTGCTGCTGAAATGCAAATGCAGAAATATTCCCCTTTCATTTCTAAGTTCTAGTATGGTCTGCCAGCTGGCAGTGGTACAAGCAATGTTATTTCATCTTCAGCTTTAAAGAAAATCTGCCTTATCTTCTGTAACTGCAGAAGTGTTGGTAAAATGTCAAATGGAGTTGTTTTTCCTTTTCAAAAAAAAGGAGGAAAGGAAGAAATGTGGCGGTCTAAAATTCTCAGCTCCCTTCGAAGCTAGATAAGTAAAAGCTCATCATGTTTTCCTCAAATTCTAAACGTAGGTGTTTAAATCATATCAATATGGCTCGTATCCATCCCTTGTTACTGGTGCTTCTTCCATTCCTCCCCCTTCTCTGTTTTTTTTTAGTCATTCCTCCCTTCCCCCTCCTACACCGGTTGTCTTCCCCAATGCCAAATTTAGATATGATCCAGTCAAAGTTAAGCATTTAAGGATCTCGTTGAGAGAGCTTGAATAGCCATCATTTAAATCAAAGGGATTTTAAAGAACTGAATCTTGCCCTAGATTGTTAACTCCTTAGGTAAGGAACCATTTGTAGTCTAGATATGTAAGCATTTTTATCCTTATCCCTCTCCTGCTTTAAAATGTTTCTATGGCTTTAATACAAATGCCGTTTCTCAAATTTCTAAATATTTGTGCTCAAGAAAAGGTATTATTGAGTTGGACCTAGACTTTATCTTCTGCAAATGGAAAGGCTCTTTCTGTCCATTGAAGCTTTTATTATGATCCAGCAGGGGATTCCTGTTGAAGAAACGCAGCGATGGGGATGGCATGCAGTGCCAACAACTTAATTCTATTTCTGGATAATTGGATGGAATGGTGACCGTAAAAATGGGAGGCAATCAAATTGGGTAGTAGTTATGAGGTATTAAGTGTGCAGGCCCCTTCTAGAGGGTTCCACAAAAGGGAAAAGTTGACTGCTATGATTTGAGCTGCCAAGCTCTCATGATGTCACAGAACCTTGCAACAACTTGGCAGCCCAGTGGGTCAGGGCAGAAGTGGTACCAAAGCCACCAATATCCTTTTGCCCCTCAAATCCCCCCTCCTGGAGGTAATGCAATGGTTCAGAGAGCCCCTTTGACCAATTTCCCACCCTACGCCAGTAGCTACTGAACAGTGTGGGAGGAGGTTGCAGAGGGAGGAGGAATAAGCAAAAGTCTTTTGCTTCCTGTGCCAGTAGGAGCAGTCCCCATAGTTTATAGCAGGACTCAGCAAACTTTTTCCACAGGACCTTCCACTGTCCCTCAGACCCTGTGGGGGGCCAGACTATGGGCCGGATCCAGAAGGCAATTGGGTTAGATCCGGCCCCCGGGCCGTAGCTATGGTTTATAGCTACAGTTTATTTTATTTTTTTAAAAAAAGATTTTTATTAAAGTTTTCAAAGTATTACAAAAAGAAAAAAAGAAAAAGAAAAAATACAAAATAAAAACAGTTAAAAACAATTCAATCTTTTCATGTCTTATCTTTCATTCGCTTGTTCCCCAGACCTCCTCACACCTCCCTTTTTTGTATCCAGTTCAATTGGTTGGTTCAGCAAATCCTTTCCCTCTTTATTTTTATCCATTCTTTAATCTTAATATATTATAACTTTAAATTATCCCCTGTTAACAGTCCATTTTTACACATCTTTATAACATTACTGCTGAAAACCACTTAGCTTCAATCCAACATCGTTCTAACATTCATTAATTTTGCAATATTTCTGTAAATAATCTTTAAATTTCTTCCAATCTTCTTCCACCGACTCTTCTCCCTGGTCTCGGATTCTGCCGGTCATTTCCGCCAATTCCATATAGTCCATCACTTTCATCTGCCATTCTTCCAGGGTGGGTAGATCTTGTGTCTTCCAATACTTTGCGATAAGTATTCTTGCTGCTGTTGTGGCATACATAAAGAAAGTTCTATATAGCTACAGTTTATAGCATGGGTAGGCAAAAGGCCCAGGGGCCAGATCCGGCCCAATCGTCTTCTAAATCCAGCCCGCAGACAGTTGGGGAATCAGTGAGTTTTTACATGAGTAGAAAGTGCCCTTTTCTTTAACATGCATCTCTGGGTTGTTTGTGGGGCCTGCCTGGTGTTTTTACATGTGTAGAATGTGTGCTTTTATTTAAAATGCATCTCTGGATTATTTGTGGGGCATAGGAATTTGTTCATTCCCCCAAAAAAATATATTTCGGCCCCCCACAAGGTCTGAGGGACATTGGACCGGCCCCCCGCTGAAAAAGTTTGCTGACCCCTGGTTTATAGCTTTTGTAGCACATGCCCCCCCCCCCCTGGTGCACGTTACTATTCCCATTTTACAGAAGGGAAAATTGAGGTTTAGAGGAAGTGACTTACTGAGTCCATGGCAAAGGTAGGACTTTGACCCAGACCACACAGATTCTCCAAGGTGGCACAATAGGGAATCAGAGCTCAGTTAGGATATAAAAGCAGGGAAAGGAAGCTCACGAAAATGTTCTCATGCACTTCATTCAATCTTGCTTTGTCCCTGCTCTTGAAGAAAATTGTTATGGCAAGTAATCTTACAACAGAATTTGAAACGGCAATTAGGAAGATGCTAGATCCACGGAGCACATAACATGCCTGCAGTCTAGCTAAGAGAAGACCATCTGTTATGGAGAATATCATCAGCATTTTCCTCCAGTTTAACTGAGCTGCACCTTCTGTACATTTGGTAATTTAGAGCTGCAATCCTAAACATCTTTACTTGAAGAAGAAGGGTGCTCATTTAAAACAAATGGCACCCCGACACAAAATATGGTTTCGGTTTGTGATACATACTTAAGACAAAATAGTCAGTATTCAATTATTAAGCTTATGAGCAGAATTCAAAGCACACACTTAAAAAAAATACAGGTCAGTATTATTGTTATTGTTATTATTGTTATTATTATTAATTATTATTATTATTATTATTATTATTATTATTATTATTATTATTATTATTATTATTACTACCCTGCCTTTATTTATACCTGGCCTTTTTTTCTGAAGGGACTCAAGGCAGCTTACAGATAAGAATAAGAACTGCTAAAAACATGGGGGAAAACAATAATTGAAAACAATTAAGCATTGGAAGAATTAAAATAATATATATATTTTAAAAATCTATGTACATATATACAATTATATCACTTAAATTAATTGTTCTACCATTTCTCTGAGGTTGCAGTCCTTATGCATATTTATTTGGGAATAAGACCCACTAAACAGGATTCACCTCCAAGTCAACAGGCTTAATGCTAGACTGTAAATAAAAGGTGGATAAAGAACCATGTTAATATCTCATGGTAGTTTTTGTGGGCACCCCTGCAAAGATGCTCAGAGCGGTGTCATCATCATCGAAAATGTCCTTCTCATTGCTAGGGTGGCTTCTCCAGATCTGCTAAGGTTCGTGAAATCAGTTGGGGAATCCAATGCAACAGCTGCCAGTATTTTTACACTCATTTAGCTGCGTGTTTAGGTTATCCTTTTTCATTGCCTATCTCGTGACTTGCTGCCGCAGATGTGCCAAAAAGCCTCTACACCTGTTCCAGATCTGGAACAAAGCACTTAATCTCAGAGACAATCCTTGCAATCAACTAGGAATTTCACTGTGTGATTCTAGGCTGTCTTTCTCCCCCGTGGCAGAAATAATAATCAGTAGGATTTCTGGCTCAAGTCTACCGTACCTAATAGAGATTTCTGTAAGCTGATGGAGCATGCTGCACTGCCTTACTAAATGCCATCTTGGATATGTTCTGCAAGCGTGGCTGTGCCAGAGTTGTGCTCTGAAATGTGATGAAGGAAGGACTAGGACAGGAAAAAACACTGAATCAACCATTTGCCTTCTAGCATAGCACGTGGCTTGGCTCACTTGCTCAAGACATCTGGAAAGGGTTTCCACTTCCCCAAGAGGGAAGCCTGGATATGATGAATAAGCTAGAAGTCTATCCACATTCAATGGTGTATTTCACAAATGCATATCTTTTGGATTTAACTGCAAAAAGCTTGCTTCAGGAAGGGAACGACATTATCCAGCTTTCTGCTCAAATCATTGCAATAGAGATCATACTCTGCACTGTAATAAGAGGCATGCAGTTTCTCAGACCATGTGCAATTATTACCTCTGAAATGAATAGGAATATTTTTGGATTGGGGAACTAGTTGACACAAGGTTGTCAGAAGATAGATTCATATAAATATAACTAAACATGTGCACATAATAAACTTAGTTGGTCTCTAAGGTGCTACTAGAAGGATTTTTTTTTTAAAAAAAATTCATGTGCACATACATTTGCTTGGATAAGGTACAGCCAGTTTCACCTGAGAATGCAGACATGATGTTTGGAGAAGTCTGTTCTACAGCTTGCCTTCTACAGGGCTAGCTCTGAGGCTCTGTTCCTCATCAAGAGTTGCTAATCTGTGGCCTTCCAGATGTTATTAGGCTACAACCTTAGTTGACATTAGACTAGATGACTCATGAGATCCCTTCCAGCTCTACAATTCTAATGCTTCTAAACTCTCATCACATCTAGCCAGGATGGCCAGTGGTCAGGGATAATGCAAATTGTAAGTCCAGCAACGTCTGGAGGGCCACAGCTTTACCAATGCTATATCTGGTCTGTATCCGATATCCAGGTGGGCAGAGCTGTGTCAGGTCAAGCTCCCTTACTCAGGTGTCAGCGTGAGTTGCCCTTTGTTGTTGTTTGTTGTTTAGTCGTTTAGTCGTGTCTGACTCTTTGCGACCCCATGGACCAGAGCACACCAAACCCTCCTGTCTTCCACTGCCTCCCGCAGTTTGGTCAAACTCATGCTGGTAGCTTCGAGAACATTGTCCAGCCATCTCGTCCTCTGTCGTCTCCTTCTCCTTGTGCCCCCATCTTTCCCAACATCAGGGTCTTTTCCAGGGAGTCTTCTCTTCTCATGAGGTGGCCAAAGTATTGGAGCCTCAGCTTCAGGATCTGTCCTTCCAGTGAGCACTCAGGGCCGATTTCCTTCAGAATGGGTGAGTTGCCCTACCTCTGTTTTTAGGATAGATGTTCAGAGAGACATGGACATTCTTCCTTTGAAAATATAAAAGCCAGCAATAATTTCAGGTCTGCCTCAACTTAGTCCTTTTTAGTGGATCAATGCCATTACCTGTAGTTCTTGATGGAACTGAGATCACTGATGCTCTGGGAAAAGAACCTGGGGAGAAGATAATGGAACATGTCTCAGCAACTGATGTCTCATACAGAAATGGGGAAAACCCATGGCTACTCCTCCTAGGTTATGGGTGCTATAGGTGAAGGAACTACAGCATGGCTGGCATGTTGACATTTTGGACCAGTCAGGTACTTCTCTTTCAGGCTGGACTGAGCTGTATTTCAGAGGCTGATCTTGAAGGTTGCAGCACATGGTAAGGCCAAATGCCTCTTTGCGGTGTTTTCATTCATTGTTAGCAGCCAAACCTCAAGAAAGAGCCATTTGTCCCTCTGGTTTGCACTGTGTATTTATTTGTTTGATTTTTTAGCCACCCACCCTTTACCATGAGTTTCCAGGGGCCATTTATAACAAAAAAGGGAATATAAAAAAATCAGTTTAAACGGTGGCAGTATCTCTGAAGAAGACAACTTATGTAAAGTGATATTTTTATTGAGCTAACTTACGAGCCCCTCATCAGACATTCTATGTATAGCTGGGAAGAGTCCAGCTTTTACTGTGGGGACGCAGAACTTTACACTGCCCACCTCCCCCTGTTCAGCTACCTCTGTTGTTGATCGGTACCTCTGGCTTTTTATTATTTATAGTCCTTTATGTGACGGTCCTCTCAATCCTTCAAAGAGATTAATGAATTTGTTCTCATGCTTCCTTTCCCTTATATTAGTTTTACAGACTAAACCAGAAAGTTCTTGAATATGGAATGATTCATCAGAGGAAGTGTGTACAGAACCTTTCGCCTCTCATTTTTTGCTTCGCCACCTTATTTCTCAAGTAAAACTTCCTTTGTTTTTGTTACCTAGACAAGGCTGAGGGCTGAATTGCAATGGTTTCCAGCAAGGGATTCATGATTCACTAGTGCTTCCTCTTTCTGAAGATCCAGAGTGGAGATTTGCACTAATCTCTACTAGGGCCCAGTGATTGAAGATATGAAGTGCTGATGTTCTAGTGCAGTGGTGTCCAAACTTTTTTCAAAGAGGGCCAGATTTGATGAAGTGAAGGGCCGTGGGGGTCCACCATTTTAATGTATTTTTAATCTTTGTTGGAAGCTGCCCAGAGTGGCTGGGGAAACCCAGCCAGATGGGCGGGGTAAATATATTATTATTATTATTATTATTATTATTATTATTATTATTATTATCATCATCATCATCATCATCATCATCATCATCATTACCAAAGGGCTGACCAAAGTTGTTGAGCTCCTTTTAGGATTGAAGTTGTTGAGGTTTTTTTAGGCTTTACCCCAGGAAATAAACTGCCACAGGGGCTGGATTAGACCGGGCGACGGGCCGGATTAGACCCCCGAAACGGACTTTGGACATGCCTGTTCTAGTGCTACTGGCAATGTCAGATCTGCAGCAGATGTCAATCTGGCACATGCCAGGGGCAAGAAGAGACAGAAGGTTCATGTAGGCGGAAACAGTCCAGAAGTATGGAGGAATCACTTCCTGGCTTCTTTCACTGTCAGGGAGAATAGTAGACTTTAGGGCTGTAAAATTGACACTGGGCATGAGATTGGTTCATGGAGACTACCCAATTCCAAAGACCAGAAAGATTCAGGTGTGTGCTGTTAGGAATCACAGAAATGAAGAGTTCAAAGGGATCAAAGTTATTCCAACCCTCTGCAATACAGGAATCTCAGCTAGATCATACATGACAGATGGCCATCCATCCTCCAAGGAAGGAGAACCCACCACTTGTGAGAGTTTCTTCCACTGTTGAACAACTCTCACTGTCAGAACATTCTTCCTGATGTTTAGTCAGAATCTCCTTTTTTTGTAACTTGAAGCCATTGATTCATGTCCCATCCTCCAGAGCAGGAGAAAACAACCTAGTTCCATCTTCCATTTGACAGCCCTTAAGATATTTGAAGATGACTATCCTGTTTCCTCTGAGTCTCCTGTTTACCAGACTAAACATACCCAGCTCCTTCAACTTATAAATAATGATACTTTTAATCAGTTTCCCCCACAAGGTAGTTATGCTAGACTACTACAGTTCAAGGTGCTTTAGGGAGTTCAAATCAGGTTAACTTTGAAAGTTTCTTAGGAAGTGATTATGGTCTCTTTACTAACAGAACCCCATGATCATTGCAGATGGTGACAGCAGTCATGAAATTAAAACACGCCTGCTTCTTGGGAGAAAAGCAATGACAAATCTGGGCAGCATCTTAAAAAGCAGAGATATCACCTTGCCGACAAAGGTCCGTATAGTTAAAGCTATGATTTTCCCAGTAGTGATGTATGGAAGTGAGAGCTGGACCATAAAGAAGGCTGAACGCCGAAGAATTGATGCTTTTGAATTACGGTGCTGGAGGAGACTCTTGAAAGTCCCATGGACAGCAAGAAGATCAAACCTATCCATTCTGAAGGAAATCAGCCCTGAGTGCTCACTGGAAGGACAGATCCTGAAGCTGAGGCTGCAATACTTTGGCCACCTCATGAGAAGAGAAGACTTCCTGGAAAAGACCCTGATGTTGGGAAAGATGGAGGGCACAAGGAGAAGGGGACGACAGAGGACGAGATGGTTGGACAGTGTTCTTGAAGCTACCAGCATGAGTTTGACCAAACTGCGGGAGGCAGTGGAAGACAGAAGTGCTTGGGTGCTCTGGTCCATGGGGTCACGAAGAGTTGGACACGACTAAACTACTAAACAACAACAACAACAACTAACAGAACCTCTAAGTCAGAGCAGGACAGGATATTACAAGGTAGAATAACAAAGAAGGATAGAGCAAGCAGAAAACAGCCTCAGCGTGTAATTGGAGGGTCCCCCAGTAGTGATTTTAGTATGAGAATAGGTGTTACAAAGATACAAATGTTCCTATATTCATCCATGAAATGTTGGAGGGGGATGGATGTCACAGAGACTGTTTGCTTAATCTTCAAGGAAGGAGGCCAGCCAAACTGCTCAGACACTGCTCTCTGCCAGATAATCCATTGAGCAAATAGCTAAGGTTGCACGGCTGTCATTGCAAGGTTAAGACATTGTAGCTGTGAGCTGGAAACATCCCTACAAAATGGCTGGAAACTGCAGGGGAGAAAAAAAATCCAAAAGGTTTTTTTTTTTTTTTTTTGCAAATGAAACATTTATCTCTGTAAGTGGCTTGTTAACTACTTCTGAGATCACACAAAATGTTGCTCCAGTTATTAATAATAGAACATTTTACGGAAACGTATCCTGTATCGTGTGTTTTTTTTATAAACACTTTAAATTGGGTTTCAGTACTATAACTGTATTATTCTGACACATGTAACGTTATTACAATTTAATTTATAGAGTGTTTAATTGCCAAGATGGGCTTCTAAGCTGTTTACATGAAACCAGAGGCAGGCTTGATTCAAACGCAAACATGCTGTCGGTGCACAGTTATGCAGTTTAACTGAAAAGTGGGTAAGAATGTTGACAATTATAGAGGTGACCACGCTGTGCTCAGCAGTGTCCGAGAAAAGAGATCGCAGCATCTCTTGTGGCATCAGCAATGGTGGTTCCTCAGCACAGTGGCGTAGCGTGGGTTGTCAGCACCTGGGGCAAGGCAAGTAATTTGCACCACCTAACCCGTGGATTTGCACCCCCTAACCCGTGGATTTGCACCCCCTAACCCCCAGATGTTGCGCCCGGTGCGGCCGGCCCCCTGCACCCCCCACGCTACGCCACTGCCTCAGCACCCTCAGGCAGCTGCTGCTGGTCCACCACAGCAGTGGCCATCTGGTGCTCCTCAGAAGAATGCCACTATCATTGCTTCCATCATCCCTCTCCTCAGGTATGCCCTGCCTCTCTCTTAACATCTAGTTAAATAAGAGCGAGAATGGAGAGTCAGTCCGTCACCAACATGGGGGGAGGCACAATGGTGGCTCATGCCACGAGCCCCTCCAATTTGGAATCAGATTGAAAGATTTTCAGCTCTGGTGCTACTACAAGAGTGAAAGGTGAGGGAATTGAAAAAGTGAGTCTGAACAACAAGACCTTCATATCTTCATCCATCTCTGGGTCATTGCTGGAGATGTTTGGACACCTTGTTTTCCTCCTTGGACCATCTCCTTCATGAACTCCATGTTTCCAAATGTATGAGTCAGGAGGAGGATTTAATTTTACTCCTTGTGTCAAAATCTGGAATGCCCTCCCTTCAGTAATTGATGAGACAGATACAGTACAGTGGTAAAGGTAAAGGTAAAGGGACCCCTGACCATTAGGTCCAGTCGTGACTGACTCTGGGGTTGCGGCACTCATCTCGCTTTATTGGCCGAGGGTGCCGGCGTACAGCTTCCGGGTCAGGTGGCCAGCATGACTAAGCTGCTTCTGGCGAACCAGAGCAGCGCACGGAAACGCCACTTACCTTCCCGCCGGAGCTGTAACTATTTATCTACTTGCACTTTGACGTGCTTTCGAACTGCTAGGTTGGCAGGAGCAGGGACCGAGCAAAGGGAGCTCACCCCGTCGTGGGGTACAGTCGTACCTCGGGTTAAGTACTTAATTCATTCTCGAGGTCTGTTCTTAACCTGAAACTGTTCTTAACCTGAAGCACCACTTTAGCTAATGGGGCCTCCTGCTGCTGCCGCGCTGCCGGAGCACGATTTCTGTTCTCATCCTGAAGCAAAGTTCTTAACCCAAGGTACTATTTCTGGTTTAGCGGAGTCTGTAACCTGAAGCGTTTGTAGCCTGAAGTGTATGAAACCCGAGGTACCACTGTAATGTATGTTAAATGCCTCTTTGAAAACTTACATGTTTACCAAAGCTTTCCTAGACACTGGCTGCTAATTTTAATTTTTTGTTTTGTGTGGTACTCAATTTATTTGATATATATATATCAATAAAAACATAACACAATAAAACTTTAAATATATTACATTTTGATTTTTTTTATGTAAGCCACTTAAAGCAGGAATGGGGAACTGGAGGTCTTCCAGATGTTGTTGGACTCCAACTCCCATCAGCCTCAGCTTGCATAGCCAACTGCTATGGAGGATGGGAGTTGGAGTCCAACAGCATCTGAAGGACCAGAGGCTTCTCACCCCTGGCTTTGAGGTTGTGAGTGTTAATAGCAGTTTATAACTAAAGAAAGTAATGAAATAAAAGGCAGTTGATGTTCTGATCTCTAGGTAGCTCCAATATAACCTCCAGGTAGCTGCTGGGGATAATTGCTGGAGGTAAGGGAATGTGCTTTTAAAAAGCAATTTTCCCTGGTGGAGAAGGGACTAAAAAAGGGTATTTTCAAACTATGTGAAGAGTCACTTTCAACATTTATTCTAAAACACATAATTTATGTAAGGAAGCTGTGCTATGGAACATGTATTTTAATATTAAATGCTTGTGGTTTTTAAATAAATGTAGCACTTAACGTTTGTCTGAAAGTGCCCAGATTCCTGGAAAAATAATTTTGCAAAATCCCTCTAGGCATAAATCTCTGGATCAGGCTGACATTGTCTCCGGAAGTTCTGAGGAAAGGTGATTCACTCTTGCTTTTAAATGTATGCCACAGTGAAACTCGTTTTCAAGGTGCCATGAGATTCTGTTCCTCTTTTTAAAGAATTTTCTTCATTTCAGATGGAATGCCGACCTTCTTCTTTGAGTAACTTTTTTTTTTTTTTTTTTGCCTCTCTGGTACATTCCAGGCAACTTATCCATATGTTTCTTCTATTCTCAGTAAGGTAAAGATAAAGGGACCCCTGACCATTAGGTCCAGTCATGACCGACTCTGGGGTTGCGGCGCTCATCTCGCTTTGTTGGCCAAGGCAGCCGGCATACAGCATGTGGCCAGCATGACTAAGCCGCTTCTGGCGAACCAGAGCAGCACACGGAAACGCTGTTTACCTTCCCGCCAGAGCGGTACCTATTTATCTACTTGCACTTTGACGTGCTTTCGAACTGCTAGGTTGGCAGGAGCAGGGACCGAGCAACGGGAGCTCACCCCGTCGCGGGGATTCGAACCGCCAACCTTCTGATGGGCAACTCCTAGGCTCTGTGGTTTAACCCACAGCACCACCCGCGTCCCTTCTATTCTCAGTAGCCTCACATTATTCCAGTTTTGGATATATATATATATATAGTAGCACCACGCCTCAGACTTTGCACCTTCATAAGAAGTGGCTAAAGAAGGCTGATTGCCGAAGAATTGATGCTTTTAAATTATGGTGCTGGAGAAGACTCTTGAGAGTCCCATGGACTGCAAGAAGATCAAACGCATCCATTCTAAAGGAAATCAGCCCTGAGTGCTCACTGGAAGGACAGATCGTGAAGCTGAGGCTCCAGTACTTTGGCCACCTCATGAGAAGAGAAGACTCCCTGGAGAAGACACTGATGCTGGGAAAGATGGAGGGCACAAGGAGAAGGGGGAGACAGAGGACGAGATGGCTGGATAGTGTTTTCGAGGTTACCAGTATGAGTTTGACCAAACTGCGGGAGGTAGTGGAGGACAGAGGTGCCTGGCGTGCTCTGGTCCATGGGGTCACGAAGAGTCGGACACGACTAAACGACTAAACAACAACAATAACAAGAAGTGGCTCTCTTCACCCCCACCCCAGTTTTTGGCATATCTTTTGGCACTACCAATCTCATTCTTGTTGGGGGGCTAGCTTATTGTCAGTTTGTGATCAGAGGTTCTCTGCTTTGTTTTAGATACATTTCCCCACACTTTTGATGCCAAAACGTGTTTCTCCAAGACAATGGCTTTATTAACAGCAGTAGTTGAAGATTGCTTGGCAAACAGACAAGCTATTTTGCAGCATTTTGTTGACACCCCCCCCCCCACATTTCTCTTAAGCATGTCATCTGGTACTGCATGCCCACACACCTGAACCCCCAAACCCTGTTGGGTGTTTCCATTACCTTTCATGTATCTCTCACTCATAAACGGTGTGGGCAGGACATAGAGGTTCTTGCCCTCTAATTGGCTCTCTCATTCTAGATAGTCCTCCCTTATTGACCTTACTGGGCCAAAGCAAACTTGTACGCTTTCATGAACTTATATACTTTGTATATGCAGTGGTACCTTGATTCTCAAACTTAATCCGTTCCGGAAGTCCATTCCAAAACCAAAGCGTTCCAAAACCAAGGCACACTTTCCCATAGAAAGCAATGGAAAATGGATTAATCCATTCCAGACTTTTAAAAACAACCCCCAAAACAGCAATTTAACATGAATTTTACTATCTCACGAGACCATTAATCCATAAAATGAAAGCGATAATCAATGTACTGTACTATAAAATAAATAAGACAGTATTGTAGATGATAAAAATTGCACTGATGTTAGTCATTGTTTGGATCGGGGGGGGGGGGAACTTTTATCCATTTCTGCAGTCACACAATCAATCAGTAGCTGAACTGGGTTCCACACAGTCACAAAAACAAACTAACCGGAAAAGCCTCAAAAACAAAAATGCAAATAGCAAAAATGAAAGCGCCTAACTTAATCCATTCCGGAAGTCCGTTTGACTTCCGAAATGTTTGGAAACCAAGGTGCAGCTTCTGATTGGTGCGGGCGCCCTGGAAACAATAGCCAACAGCCGCCTCAGATGTTCAGCTTTCGAAAAACATTTGAAAACCGGAACACTTACTTCGGGTTTTTGGCATTTGAGAACCAAGACGCTTCTTGATGGTTGAATTGCCAAAGAGCCAGCCAAGTATCTATCATCTATCTATCATCTATCTATCATCTATCTATCTATCTATCTATCTATCTATATCTATCTATCTATCTATCATCATCTATCTATCATCTATCTATCTATCTATTATCTATCTATCATCTATCTATCTATCTATCTATCTATCATCTATCTATCTATCATCTATCTATCTATCTATCATCTATCTATCTATCTATCTATCTATCTATCATCATCTATCTATCTATCTATCTATCATCTATCTATCTATCATCTATCTATCTATCATCTATCTCATCTATCTATCTATCATCTATCATCTATCATCTATCTATCATCTATCTATCTATCTATCTATCTATCTATCTATCTATCTATCATCATCTATCTATCATCTATCTATCTATCTATTATCTATCTATCATCTATCTATCTATCTATCTATCTATCATCTATCTATCTATCATCTATCTATCTATCTATCATCTATCTATCTATCTATCTATCTATCATCTATCTATCATCTCTATCTATCTAATCTATCTATCATCCATCTATCATCTATCTATATCTATCATCTATCTATCATCTATCTATCTATCTATCATCTATCTATCTATCTATCTATCTATCTATCTATCATCATCTATCTATCTATCTATCATCTATATCTATCTATCATCTATCTATCTATCATCTATCTCTCCATTGAGGCAGCACCTGATGTTGAAATTTTGCACCCCTAACAATTTTGTGATGTATGGAAGTGAGAGCTGGACCATAAAGAAGGCTGATCACCGAAGAATTGATGCTTTTGAATTATAGTGCTGGAAAAGACTCTTGAGAGTCCCATGGACTGCAAGAAGATCAAACGTATCCATTCTTAAGGAAATCAGCCCTGAGTGCTCACTGGAAGGACAGATCCTGAAGCTGAAGCTCCAATACTTTGGCCACCTCATGAGAAGAGAAGATTCCTTGGAAAAGACCCTGATGTTGGGAAAGATGGAGGGCACAAGGAGAAGGGGACGACAGAGGACGAGATGGTTGGACAGTGTTCTCGAAGCTACGAACATGAGTCTGTCCAAACTGCGGGAGGCAGTGAAAGACAGGAGTGCCTGGCGTGCTCTGGTCCACGGGGTCACGAAGAGTCGGACACGACTAAACAACTAAGCAACAACAATTTTGCACCCCTATGTGCCTCCCCCATTCTATGCCACTGACTGCAACCAACCTCCTCAGTGTTTACGGTATATAGAATCATAGAATCAAAGGATCACAGAGTTGGTAGGGACTACGACGGTCATCTAGGAAACATACTGCAATGGGTACAGAAACAAGGTGTGCAATGGAGGTCCTAGGTATTTATTATCTTGTTCGTGCCTCATATTGTGTTTGCTATACATTCAGCTCACATTATGGCACATGCCTGTTAGGGTATTCATGGATCGCCTGTTTTGGAGGAGGTGTGAAATCTTGAAGCACACAACTGTCACTTGTTCATCTGGACGGAAAAATAATGTTCTATTTTTGGTTGAGTCCATTGCAAAAAAGAAGAAGGAGCACAAGGACAGTCAATGATTAATAGACATGCTCCAGGATGCTGTCAGCAGGAAGCCAATCTAAGTGCTGGGGACACCTAAATAATTGAAGGGAACAGGTGAGAGAGGCAGCCATTAGTTATAGTTGATAAGGGAGGCTTTCTGCTTGGGCAAGCTGCCCAGTTGAAAGGGCAGGTTTCCCAATTGAGAAGATTTGTCTTCATGAATGTTGTGATATGCTGCAGCACCCTTTAAAAGAGAACCCATTTTTAAATCCAGAAATCTACCTACTAATTTTCCATGCAGCAGCAGTGCGCAGCTCAGCATGCTTAAAATGCAGGAAGTCAGTAATAATAGCGGGTGTTGTTGTTTAGTCGTTTAGTTGTGTCCGACTCTTCGTGACCCCATGGGCCAGAGCACGCCAGGCACTCCTGTCTTCCACTGCCTCTCGCAGTTTGGTCAGACTCATATTTGTAGCTTTGAGAACACTGTCCAACCATCTCGTCCTGTCGTCCCCTTCTCCTTGTGCCCTCCATCTTTCCCAACATCAGGGTCTTTTCCAGGGAGTCTTCTCTTCTCATGAGGTGGCCAAAGTATTGGAGCCTCAGCTTCACGATCTGTCCTTCCAGTGAAGGGCTGATTTCCTTCAGAATGAATAGCGGGTGAAGCTAGTTAAATGAGATATTACTGGCTTGCTAGCAGATTATGTGGGTTTTTTAAAAAAATACAGTGGAACCTTAGTTCTCAAATTCAATCTATTCTGGAAGTATGTTTGACTCTCAAAACCATTCAAAAACTAAGGCACGGCTTCCGATTGGCTGCAGGAGCTTCCTGCACACCAGCAGAAGTTGCGTTGGACATTCGGCTTCTGAAAAACGTTTCAAAACCGGAACACTTACTTCTGGGTATTCGATGTTCAGGAGCCGATTTGTTTGTCAACTAAGCCATTCGAGAACCAAGGTACCACTGTAATGGGTTAGCTGACGTTTGGTTTGTGACCCTCCCCCCAAAAAAACCCACATCAGGCCCAGGAACCCTTGAGGTGTTGGCCTAGATTGACAAGAGGTCTTTCTGAGCATTGTCACCATTCTTTCCTTTTCCTCCAAGTTTCCTGCAATAATATTGAGAACTTGAGGTGGGGCATCCATCAAGATAGTGTTACATGCCACCCCAGTCATCAAGTGCTGTGGGAGTCCAGGGGTCTGTGTTTCCTTTTGGACAGTGAGGCACAGCAGAGACTGTGGTGTCTTTATGATATATGGTTTATTTATACACACATATATACCTGAGCCTAGATGG
Organism: Podarcis muralis; assembly: GCF_964188315.1. Taxonomy (NCBI): domain Eukaryota; kingdom Metazoa; phylum Chordata; class Lepidosauria; order Squamata; family Lacertidae; genus Podarcis; species Podarcis muralis. Next base: position 61,688,773 of record NC_135663.1, read on the forward strand.
AGAGAGTGCAGAACATTCACATCCCAAGAGGGTTCTGTTCCTTCCATTACTGCAGGCTGCAATTCCATTGTGTCAAACTCTCTCTGAAACATAAAACCAGTGCTTTTTCTCTCTCTAAAAAAATGTTGAGGTATACTCTTATTTTGACTCAAGAAAATCACCATTTTATAGTTCAAATCGGGAAAAATAAATACAGTAAATGCATCACACATTGAACTCTTGCTTCCGTCTGAGACTCGGGAAACACTGGGAAAGGAAATGAGGCCACCATCGGGGGTAGTAACAACGAAACTGACTAGTCGCCATGCTAGATTCCAATTCATACTTCACACATTAAATGCTCGCTTCCATCTCAGACTCAGGAAACACCGTGACAGGAAATGAGGCCGCCGTCGGGGGGTAGCAACGGAACTGACGATTCACCATGCTAGAGAAGAAACTATTTTTTTAAAAAAATAGTTTCTTCTCCCGTTAGATTCACAAAATTTTTAGAGGTACGCATACCCCTGCATCCCCCAGAAAAAAGCACTGCATAAAAGAAACCACCCTCTTCTCTCTGGCCCTCTCTCTCCAATTTGCAAAACTGACAATTTCCCCCTGTTTGCTTACGTCATCCAAACTGAAATCCTATACCTTTTAATCTCTTTTGTCTCTGTCCACTAATGCAGTAGTAGTAGCAGCAACAACAACAAGTCTGTACCCTCTGCCTCCCAGGAAGAAAGAGTGTGACTCTATTCATCAGCCAGAGAAGGTGCAGATGGAAGGTTTAGATTCCCTCCCTTTGCAAGAAACGACTCTTGGCTCCAGCTGTCAGTAGACCTGGGACTGAAGAGCAGAAGGAAAGAACAATCTGGTCCCATCCATTTGCCAAGGAGATAAGAATGGATTGTATGGGTTTGGGTCAAGTGTGTGTGTTGTGGCAGGCTGTTGTAAGCCACATGAAGGATCATTCCATTAAAAAGTCAGATAAATATGTATATTCTAAAAAAAAAAAAAAACCAAAACAAAAAAACAACTGATAAAGAATGTATAATTGCAGTCATTGCCTTCCCCAAATCCAGATTTGGGACCCCATTTATCTCCCTGGCTCCCTTGCCAGGGGCCCAATCTCGTTTACCCTCTACATTTGTATGTAAAAGGTAAAGGTAAAGGGACCCCTGACCATTAGGTCCAGTCATGACCGACTCTGGGGTTGCGGCGCTCATCTCACTTTATTGGCCAAGGGAGCCGGCATACAGCTTCCGGGTCATGTGGCCAGCATGACTAAGCTGTTTCTGGTGAACCAGAGCAGTGCACGGAAACGCCATCTACCTTCCCGCCGGAGCAGTACCTATTTATCTACTTGCACTTTGACGTGCTTTCGAACTGCTAGGTTGACAGGAGTTGGGACCGAGCAACGGGAGCTCACCCTGTCGCGGGGATTTGAACCACCGACCTTCTGAACGGCAAGTCCTAGGCTCTGTGGTTTAACCCACAGCGCCACTCACGTCCCGCATTTGTATGTAATTTAATTTAAATATGCCAGCCACACAATTGCCAATTGCTTGATTGCCATCTTGTCGAGTTTGACCCTAAAATAAATCTTGTCAAAGGTAGAATTGCCTCCAGTCCTAATTCCGAAAAAAGCACATATTTGTGCCCAATAAATAAGGTAAAGGTAAAGGTACCCCTGCCCGTACGGGCCAGTCTTGCCAGACTCTAGGGTTGTGCGCTCATCTCACTCTATAGGCCGGGGGCCAGCGCTGTCCGGAGACACTTCCGGGTCACGTGGCCAGCGTGACAAGCTGCATCTGGCGAGCCAGCGCAGCACACGGAACACCGTTTACCTTCCCGCTAGAAAGCGGTCCCTATTTATCTACTTGCACCCGGGGGTGCTTTCGAACTGCTAGGTTGGCAGGCGCTGGGACCGAACGACGGGAGCGCACCCCGCCGCGGGGATTCGAACCGCCGACCTTTCGATCGGCAAGTCCTAGGCGCTGAGGCTTTTCCCCATAGCGCCACCCGCGTCCCTGTGCCCAATAAATATGTTATTATGAATAAAGAATACTGGAGGAAACACTTGTCAGTATACTTGTAGTAGTCAGATCTTGCATTCCAGTTTTTATCCGAGCCCCTGTGGGTAAAATGTCAATGTCCAGATTAGTTACCTCTTCTTAGGAAGCAGGAAGAGATTGTGTCAGGGACAACTTCAGAGGGAGATGGTTAAAATTCAAAAGCTACCATCAGGTTGTTCACGAAAGCTTTGCATGTTTGAAGTTTTTTTTCAGAAATTTGAGAGGACAGCTGGTACCGAACTCAAAAGAGACTCATGCATCTTCTTTTTTCCTTGTTAACTGTCAACATCAAACAGCAAGGAGTTTGAGTGACAATAGGCGATAGCCCTGTTCTATCCACGATGATTTGTCGCATTCACACATGCAAGTCACTCTTTTGATGTTACAGCCAATAAAGGGGCAACTCCAACCATGTTTGCTCAGCATTCAACACCACCGAATCCGGTTGGGCTTACACTCATGTAACTACTGTTAAGATTTCAGCGTAAAACTATAAGCATACATGTGTGAACTGACTATGCTAGAATTCCAGGAAGCATTGAGCTGGAACATGCCTAGTTGTCTTTGACATGTCAAAGCATACCTGCAGTGTGTTCCCCCCTAAAATATAATAATGTTTAGGGGTACTCTCATTTTCCTGTTGTTGTTGTTTAGTCGTTTAGTCGTGTCTGACTCTTCGTGACCCCATGGACCAGAGCACGCCAGGCACTCCTGTCTTCTGACCACATCCAACTTGCCAAGGTTCATGGTTCTTACATTCCAGGTTCCTATGCAATAATTTTCTTTACAGCATTGGACTTTCCTTTCGCTTCCAGGCATATCCACAACTGAGTGACCTTTCGGCTTTGGCCCAGCCACTTCATCAGCTCTGAATCAACTTGTGCTTCTCCTTCGCTCTTCCCCAGTAGCATGTTGGACACCTTCTGATCTGAGGGGCTCATTTTCCAGCGTCATAACTTTTATATGCCTGTTGTCTTTGTCCATGGAGTTTTCTTGGCAGTGGCTTGCCAATTCCTGCTCCAGGTGGATCATGTTTGGTCAAAACTCTCCACTATGACCTGTCCATCTTGGGTGGACCTGCACGGCATAGCTCATAGCTTCTCTGAGTTATTCAAGCCCCTTCGCCACGGCAAGGCAGTAATTCATGAAGCGGCTCATTTTCCTACTCATATGGAAATACTGCCCCTCAATGAGGCCAAACTTAGATTCACAAAATGTTTAGGGGTATGCGTACCCCTGTATCCCCCCCAGAAAAAAGCACGGCACACATATAAACTTTTTCTACCCTCCAGTTCACCCAGTAATGTTTGTAACCCTTCTCAGACTGGAAGTAAGCCCCATTGACTTCAGTGGGACTTTCTTCTGGTCAGACATGCATATGATTTCACTATTAATCATTCATCTCTATTCACCCGCAACTGATGCCGAAACATTTCTGTACATGAAAGTACTTCAGATTGTTTCCCACCTGTTTATTTTGCTTCTTTATTTACAGCTTCCACCCAGTGCTACCAACTGCAGCTCTTTTGATGCATGCTTTTCAGCAACACATATTGTAAAAGAGAACGGGAGCGTTTTTGTTGTCGTGGCAGCTAGTGCTTGGATCTCAGAGACTGATATCCTGAGGCATAAATCAAGTTAACCATGATAACTTCAATCTAAGGCAGGCAAACTCACTGGGGATGTGTTATTGTTTGTACCACGGATAACCAACTTTTCTAGACCCTCAGTTGCAGGTGTGCTAATTGTGGTCCTGAACCAGCAACTTTGTCCCTGTCCAGGGTCCTGATCTTCCTCACCTTATGCTTCCAGTCTATTCCAGCACCTACCAGTCTTCCTCTTGCTGGGGCCATCATATCACAATGGATCAAGACAGACTAAAGCTTGTCTTGCAGAGGTAGGGCCTTGTCTTGAGCTGGATACTGGAGATCACTGATCTAGAAATGATAATTCACACAACCCCAACAGAAGGAGTTATTTGCTCATTCCTAATTCTCAGTCACCAAGCTTTGTGTGCAATTGGTAAGCGATACAGAATAAATTTTTCCACGAGGAACTGCTAACTAACTCCTTGCCTTGGGCTAGTTGAGACAAGTTTTGTGATGGAAATATTCTTTTAAATTCCCCAGAAGCAAATAAATATATAATGGCTCAGTGGACTACAGTGTGTACATCAAGAACAATGAGAGTCTGTTCCAGATAAATTATAAATGAGACACCCAATAATTTCAACAGATGCTACCTTCAGGCCAGAGTGACACATTTCATAATTTTGTTGCCACATGCTTTGTCTCTAAATAAGTGCTACGCCGAACATCTGCATGGAAGGTATCCGTCTGTTGTTGCTTTGATAGCCCAATTGAATGCCAACAAATATAGACATCTGTGGCTAGTGCCCTGTTTTATGCTAGTTTAGCTAGTTTCCATTTAAATTACAGTTGTTTCAGATTATAGCGATCTTCTCAGTGATTTTGAAATGCAAGTGCATATTTGATAAGATAGACTGAAGCCAGCCTGAAAAGTCCTTGGCCCCTGAACATGGGTAATGCTTTGTAAAATGAGGTTTTAAAAAAATGAATCAGGAGGCCATGGTTTTAAAAAAATCTGTTCTTTTTTTAAAAACGAAACCCAGTGACCTACTTTTCTCATTAAGTTCTTCTTGTCCCAGTCCAGAGGTACGGCTGGCATCTGAAAGACTAAACGACTGATCCAATTAAAACTTAGAGACACCACTACCATTTCAGCTATCTTATCTTCCAGAAGAACACAATACAAAACAGAAGGTTCATGTGTAGAGGATTGACAAGGCAGTTTAGGACTCGATACCGTAAATGTCAATTGGAAAGGGGGAGATGGATGTCTGTTTCTCTTGCAGTTGTAAAAAACCCAAAACTCTTGCATGCTGTCCTTGTGATACTGGCAAAAGGGGGGGTGGTGGATTATTGCAATGTGGACATAGACTTCAGCTACTTTATAACCCTGTGACAGTGTTGCTGTTTTGTTTTAGTATAAAAATGTTTTGGAAAAATGCCTAGACTGCCCTGTCAAAATTCTTGGCAATATATTGTTTTAGGTTCTCTGTTTCTCATTTGCTAGGAAGCATAAAGCAGCCTTTGCCGGGTAAGTTTTCTGTGGAGAAGGGGGCACTGGATACATATGGTACTAACTTCCTAATAATCTGTTTATTTACAAATGTATAAACAGAAGCCAGCACATAAGCAGTAACAGATTCAAAGCACCATTAATACAGATTCCTCTGGAGCCCACACTGTTTCTTTAGAGTTTCCGCACATGTCTTTAAAAATGCAAATAGCATCAATGGAGAGGGGACTGATAATTTTCAGGATCCTAGCAGCCCTGCCCCAAGCAGATCCTTTTTGTGTAGTTTGGCCTATGCTTCATTTATAACCTTTTAAATGAATTTTTCCATATCATCATTCTCTTGTTTGTTTGTTTAGTTGTTTAGTCATGTCCGACTCTTCGTGACCCCATGGACCAGAGCACGCCAGGCACTCCTGTCTTCCACTGCCTCCCGCAGTTTGGTCAAACTCATGCTGGTAGCTTCGAGAACACTGTCCAACCATCTCATCCTCTGTCGTCCCTTTTTCCTTGTGCCCTCCATCTTTCCCAACATCAGGGTCTTTTCCAGGGAGTCTTCTCTTCTCATGAGGTGGCCAAAGTATTGGAGTCTCAGCTTCAGGATCTGTCCTTCCAGTGAGCACTCAGGGCTGATTTCCTTAAGAATAGAGAGGTTTGATCTTCTTGCAGTCCATGGGACTCTCAAGAGTCTCCTCCAGCCCCATAATTCAAAAGCATCAATTCTTCGGTGATCAGTCTTCTTTATGGTCCAGCTCTCACTTCCATATACCACTACTGGGCAAACCATAGCTTTAACTATACGGACCTTTGTTGGAAAGGTGATGTCTCTGCTTTCATTCTCTTAAGTACCTCTAACTGATGGTTTGGGTCTGAAGGGTGACATCAGCCATGGCTAATGACTTGGATGCAGCCAGAGGAATTCTAAAGTTCTTCTCTTGAATGTCTGATCTTTTTGATCAATATGTTTGGAATCCTCATCACTATCTGGCAGAATACATTTTGAGAATTACAGTACAAGTTCAACCATCCCTGGAACTACATGAGAGCTCCTTTCTAGGCCATTCTTCTTCTGAGAAGTTGTTTGAAGATTCTTGAAAACGTTGAATGAACGAACTCATGTATCATATGCACATATTGTGCTATAACCAATGTTGTCTGTCCAGCAGCATAATCAGCAGATGGCAGAGCTTAAATGGTTGGGCCACCAAGGAACCCAATGCAACAGTTGTTCTAGCAGAAGCTTGTTGTGTAAGAGCTGATTCTTGCTGTGAAATAGCTTGCACAACAATATTTGCAAAGTTATTTGTGTTTTTCCTTATGCAATAGCTGTTTCTTGTTGTGCAATCTGTTGGACAACGCTTGATGACAACCTTGTGCAACGTTATTCTGTTAGCACAAGTTTACTGCTAAGTGACTTTAATTTAGTGGTACATTGGGTACCTTGCTGTTTTGTACATATTTATTGTTTTGATTGCAAGCTGCAGGCTGTAAAGATTCAGCAAAGTTTGCAGAACTATTTTGAACTGTGGATATTGTACACATATGAACCTAGAAAAAGTGAGACCTTTCAGCCGACCACACAATAATCTGTATAAAGAAAATAATTGGTGGCTTCTTTCTTACACAATGAATGGCCATTCCCAGCAGAACTGCAGGTGCCACAAACTGAACTGGAACAGAATGATCTGAAATACTTGAGCAGCGATTCTTTCCTTTCTTAGGTCTCAGTATCTAGGGCATTCTTTTAGAGATGCTGAGATCCTACGGGCTTTGGCTTTTGGCACTGTATTGTATGACAATACTTAAATGACATTTTTATTCTTGGAAAACCGCATCATTTATCCTATTCTTTCAGTTGATACATTATAGGCTTGATTTGCTGCATTCAATTGTCACACTCGGGGTTTAGGTTTAAAAAGACAGAACGTGTTGTATAATTCAGGCTGTAGACATTATCAGAGTGTTACACAAATCTCAGAAGTTGTCAGGTGAAATAATGGAAAATTTTATTATTATTTTAAGGAAGAGAATAGGAGATGAGAGGCAAAAGTGCCAAACCAACAGCACTTGTAATAGCAAACTCAAGTCATGCCAACATTATTCTAGCCACAATTGGGCTACAGAGACATAGGGAGGAGTCAAGGAAATGCCAAAGTTTGCACAAAAATAAGGGATAAAACCTGTAAGGTTGCACACACACACACAAAACCTTCCACAACAGCCCAATGAGGACTGAGCATGCTCAGAATGCCAAAGAATACTGGGAATTTAGGGGGGGAATGAAAAAAGCCCCTGCCGGAAATGGAATATTTTATCATGGGAGAGGATGTGACTGAAACACAGAACAGGATCACTCCACGGTATACAGTGGTACCTCGGGTTAAGAACTTAATTCGTTCCGGAGGTCCGTTCTTAACTTGAAACTGTTCTTAACCTGAAGCACCACTTTAGGTAATGGGGCCTGCCGCGCCGCCACCACGCGATTTCTGTTCTCATCCTGAAGCAAAGTTCTTAACCTGAGGTACTATTTCTGGGTTAGCGGAGTCTGTAACCTGAAGCGTCTGTAACCTGAAGCGTCTGTAACCCGAGGTCCCACTGTATATATTTTTCCCTGTGCCCTTTGTCTACAGGGGTGGAACTGGTGATCTTTCATAACATGGCGCCCTGTGTGAGACCAAAATTTGGTGCCCCCAAATGGATCTTCTCAATTATGGAGCTTCTCAATTTCGCACCTCCTCATGTTGGCACCCTGTGGGGGACGGGACCACCCCTAAATCTGCACTGCTTGTCTATAATTTGTTTGCCAGCTGGGGCAGACTGAATGTAGGTACTAGAGGGAAGGGCAGTGGTGGGGAGGACAACGAAGGAGAGAAAGAGAAGACATGAAATTACACCCCAGTTTTGTGTTGTTAGTGCTTATGTGGATGTGTGTGTGAGAGGACCATTGGGAGAAAGATAATCACCCCATGAAATAATATATCTCACTGACCCCTGAAGCCTTTTCTCTGATGTAGGAGGTGTGCGCACCAAGTGAGGGAAAAGTAAGACACAGACTTTTCCATACTTATGTATACATGTACCCAGTATATGCAATGCATCTTTAGTTGCTGAGCACATCAATTTTAAAATTAAACATATTTTTGTTTTGTTTTTGCACAGTCACTAGAAATTATGCAGTTCTCATTCTCCCCCCTCAACACTCCCAAAAGAAAAAATAATGACCTACTATAGGCTGCCTCGATTTCCTCCACTACAGGCAAAGACCATTTTGCACATGGGTTCCGTTCCTGGCCTGTGTGTGTGTTGGCACAGCGATCATAAGCACAATTCTGCCCTGCCCATGTTCCGACCCCTGTTTTGCCCCCCATTTCCCTCCATTCTTCCCTCTTTCTGGTCCAAAAGTACCTGCACGTTGGTAATTTGCACATGCGTAAAATGGTTGCCATCTGCACTTAAAGTAAAATCACAGTCACCTGCTTAAAGAAATGACTGCAACACAGATCATGAATCGGGGGAGGATGTTAAGATTCCTGCTCCATGATTGCAGTCATGGGATTTTTGTCTTTCACATGACGGTATATGTTTTGACTCTACAGAGTGGGATGTGATGGAGGCAGGATGTTTGTGTTACTGTGTTCCGTGACGTGGGACTGTTGTCCTTTGTTCTTTTTTTCTTTGCTGTCTGATGCTAGAGAGAGAGGGAGCCATGTTGCAGTGCTCCAGTGTGTGTTTATATGTAAATAAAGTAGATTAGCCAAAATGCTGAATTGCTGAGGTCTGTCACGCAAGGTGCGCAAACTCTGCGAATCTCTGAGTGTGCTGGTGTCGGTTGACATCAGTCACTGTGATGTTCGGGCAGAAGAAAGCTTATGAAGCTCCCGAACAATCGATCAGGAGGGAGAGAACCTGCCAGTCGGGCATGTGTCTCTGCCAGGGTCTTACTCGAGTATAAGCTGAACTCCTGACAACAATGACAATATTAGTTTTAATTGCTGAGTCAATCAGAATTGGATATTTGATTACAGATGGCCTTACTGGAAACACTATGCACTTAAAGCAGATCTGGTGTGAATTTTTCCAGACATGTAAGAGGACGGGGGAAGTAGAAACTTTATAATTTCTGATAAAAAGTTTCAGTGTTTTGTCACACTCCAGAAAAAGAAGCTTACAGCGATGAGAAGCTTGCAGATGCATAACCTTTGATAGTGTTGCAGAAGCAAGGGAGAGATGCAAGGGTTCCTTTCTTCTTGGAATCTGAGGTCATTGATAATAGTCAGGCCATTTTGACTCACTGAGGTTTGCTGCTGTTGCTGCTGCTGTAGGCAACAACAAGTTGGCTAGCTCTTTGCAGAAAATGAGAGGGGGAGCAAAACCCTGATGATTTTCACACAGGGGAAAGAGAATCTCTCGCTTGCTGGCGCACTATGCCTCACCACCGCTACCCTTTTCTTCTCTCTAGGGTGACAACCTTACTTGGTGGCTGAGGACACAGTGCAGGGTGGCCCCAACACTCATTTTTTAATAATAATAATAATAATAATAATAATAATAATAATAATAATAATAATTTTTATTTATATCCTGCCCTCCCCAGCCGAAGCCGGGCTCAGGACGGCTAACAACAATAAAATAATACAACATTCTAAAATCATTTCATTATAAAATTAATTCAAATCAAATTGATGGCAAGCATTGGGCTAGAGTTCTGTGAAGATTGCCAAAGGAGGGAGTCAGGCTGTGCCCTGGCCAAAGGCCTGGTGGAACAGCTCTGTCTTGCAGGCCCTGCGGAAAGATGTCAAGTCCCGCAGGGCCCTGGTCTCTTGTGACAGAGTGTTCCACCAGATCGGAGCCACAGCCGAAAAAGCCCTGGCTCTAGTTGAGGCCAGCCTAACCTCTCTGTGGCCTGGGACCTTCAAGATGTTTTTGTTTGAAGACCGTAAGTTCCTCTGTGTGACATACCAGGAGAGGCGGTCCCGTAGGTACGAGGGTCCTAGGCTGTATAGGGCTTTAAAGGTTAAAACCAGCACCTTAAACCTGATCCTGTACTCCACAGCTGGTATAGCACCGGGTGAATGTGATCTTGCACCGAGGACCCCGTAAGGAGTCTTGCCGCGGCATTCTGCACCCGCTGGAGTTTCTGGGTCAGTCTCAAGGGCAGCCCCACGTAGAGCGAGTTACAATAATCCAGTCTGGAGGTGACCGTCACATGGATCACAGTGGCTAGGTCAGGGCGAGAGAGGTAAGGAGCCAACTGCTTAGCTTGGCGGAGATGAAAAAATGCCTCCTTTGTTATCGCTGCAATCTGCGCCTCCATGGAAAGGTAGGTGTCGAAGATTACACCCAAACTCTTAACGGATGGTGCTGGCACTAATTGTGCCCCTGCAAGAGATGGGAGTTGCCCCCCCCCAATCCCATATTGTCCCGACCCAGCCAAAGGACCTCTGACTTCGAAGGATTTAACTTCAACCGGCTCCCACGTATCCAGCCAGTCATAGTCTTAAGTCAATGGCTGTAGCAGATGGGCTCTCTCTTGACCTCCTGACAGCTAAGTCACTGCTGCTTACCAGGAAAGAGAAGAGAAGCAGCGAGTCGACAGGGAGGTTGGCATGGTGCGAATGCACTGGCAGGAGGTTGCATTGGCTCTGCAGGTGTATTTGAACTGCAACATCCACACTGCTCTGCCCACTCCTTCCTGGTAAATTGCAGTGATTCAGCTGTTGGGAGGTCAGGTGAGCATTGCTGCCCCATTCTGCTATCTGCTACTGCTCAGGAGGCATCAAAAAATGGGCTTGGACACTAATTCTATTTATTTTATTTCCTGCATTTGTTTCCTGTCAGATTAGCTAGCAGTAGGCTCTTAAACCATCATTCGTTGAAATCTACAGCATTTCAGTTATCTGTATTCATGGCTAGAGCCTTAATATGAGCCTCTTGAGAGCCTAAAATTGGAAGCAGTGAAGGAAGATTCCACAGGGTGTGTGGTTCCCAGGGAGAAACTCCATTAAGCAAATTTGTAGCCAGAATGGCTACCAAAGAAGAACACCAATGGACTCTGGGAAGTGGGTGGGCAACCCTTTTTATGTCAAGGGCCGCAATCCCTCAAGAGTAATCTGTCAGGGGCCACATTCTGGCATTGGTCAGAGCCAGAACTTATGAAGGACAGTGCGAGAGACAATGGTATTAATCTGGACTCAAGATCAATTTTCATCATGGCTAGCTCAGATAAAATCCTCAACCCTGTGCAGGACTACTCAAGACTATGCCCCACTGGGTTTGATAGGGTCACTGTCAAAGAAGAAAAATAAGAAGGCAATTAAGAGAAGGCAGGAACTAATGGGATGGAGGAAATGGGGCAGCATCGGGAGGTGTTGAGGCTGCATAAAATGTGGTTGACCCCCTCAGGGCTACAGGTTGTCCACTTATGTTGTAAAACACTAAGCACACTGCTGGTGCAATATAATCAATTTTTTTACTAACAACAGAAATGCAATGAGAAGCTGATCACACAAGGGCATAAAACTGGTTGTTGAGGTTTCAAAGTAACCCTGAGATTTATTGAAAGTGAAAGGAGAAATAGGTCAGGATGACCTTGAACTTTCAAGGAAGTGCTATCTTAGATGTGATGAAGACCCGGGAGGCTTTCCCCACACCACATCAAATTTGACCTTTCATCCTCCTCGTCTGTTGTTGCATTACACAAGTGCATTTCCTGAGAAATTCATGTCAAACAAATATTTCCAGTGTCGGTTGTCCATGACATCTTTGGCCGAGAATGGCAAACATTGTTTTGGCTAACTAGAGTACATTTCACACAAGATAACAATCATTTTAGAATAGAATACAGTATCATTTTAGCACAATGCCTTGTGGGGAGTCATGCTGATTCTGAATAATGTGCACATCTGGGCAAATTATTTCAAAATCATTTACAGAAAAGAAACTGAAGCCTATTGGCAAAAGCTGGACATATATGTCTTCACTTGTTGCTGGAAAGTTACTGCTCTAAGCACCAGGTGATCTTCTGTAGGTGGAGAAATCCTATGGGTGGGACAGCTGAAATGTCCTTTCCCCAAGTTGTCTGCTGTCTCAATGCTGGTCATAGGGTTGTTGTTGTTTAGTCATTTAGTCGTGTCCGACTCTTCGTGACTCCATGGACCAGAGCATGCCAGGCACTCCTGTCTGCCACTGCCTCCTGCAGTTTGGTCAAACTCATGCTGGTAGCTTCGAGAACACTGTCCAACCATCTCGTCCTCTGTCGTCCCCCTTCTCTTTGTGCCCTCAATCTTTCCCAACATCAGGGTCTTTTCCAGGGAGTCTTTTCTTCTCATGAGGTGGCCAAAGTATTGGAGCCTCAGCTTCAGGATCTGTCCTTCCAGTGAGCACTCAGGGCTGATTTCCTTGAGAATAGATAGCTTTGATCTTCTTGCAGTCCATGGGACTCTCAAGAGACTCCTCCAGCCCCATAATTCAAAAGCATCAATTCTTCAGCGATCAGCCTTCTTTATGGTCCAGCTCTCACTTCCATACATCACTACTGGGAAAACCATAGCTTTAACTATATGGACCTTTGTTGGCAAGGTGATGTCTCTGCTTTTTAAGATGCTGTCTAGGTTTGTCATCACTTTTCTCCCAAGAAGCAGGAGTCTTTTAATTTCGTGACTGCTGTCACCATCTGCAGTGATCATGGAGCCCAAGAAAGTAAAATCTCTCACTGCCTCCATTTCTTCCCCTTCTATTTGCTAGGAGGTGATGGGACCAGTGGCCATGATCTTCGTTTTTTTGATGTTGAGCTTCAGACCATATTTTTTCGCTCTCCTCTTTCACCCTCATTAAAAGGTCATAAGGTAGCATCAACAAATAATGTTAGTCAAGAGAAAAAAGAAAAAGTTGCTATCTGGAAACACAGAGATCCCATGTGTCTAGGATTTTCCATCAACCTTAATGAATGGTCCATGGAGCCACAACCACACAGTATTTTAGTGAATGAGGATGTTTTTGCTCACATGGCTGGGATGCAGTTTTTGTTTCTTTCCCCCTTTTTTGCCAAAAAATTCAGAAAAAGCACTATTCTTTCACCAGATGAGTTTTGCATCTAGCTGTCAAGGAGCCTCCTGAATGGAAGGCTTTAAAGCTGTGTGGTTGCTTTCAGTGGAACATGCTGCATTAAAAGACTTGTGCTGCCTTTCTAGGTGCCATCCTGCTCAACTTGTAAATAAAAATACAGGAAGGCAACGTAAATCTCCCGTATGTGCTAGGATACCACCTCTAATAAAAGATGCACTGATATTTTCATTTTTTTCCTTTTCCATTTTATTTTCAACATTCTACCAACATTCTGGGAATATGGCAAACATGAATGACAATATAAAATGTTTGTTGTTGTTGTTTAGTCGTTTAGTCGTGTCCGACTCTTCGTGACCCCATGGACCAGAGCACGCCAGGCACTTCTGTCTTCCACTGCCTCCCGCAGTTTGGTCAAACTCATGCTGGTAGCTTCGAGAATACTATCCAACCATCTCGTCCTCTGTCGTCCCCTTCTCCTTGTGCCCTCCATCTTTCCCAACATCAGGGTCTTTTCCAGGGAGTCTTCTCTTCTCACAAGGTGGCCAAAGTATTGGAGCCTCAGCTTCAGGATCTGTCCTTCCAGTGAGCACTCAGGGCTGATTTCCTTCAGAATGGATAGGTTTGATCTTCTTGCAGTCCATGGGACTCTCAAGAGTCTCCTCCAGCACCAATATAACATGTAGGATGGCTGAAAAGCATGTTATTGTAAGTATGAGCACTGTATAGTCTTGCACAATACCGAGCCAGAGTGCTGAGCAGAAATTATTATTGTCTTTTCTTAAGCCAAATTGTCTTGAAGAAGCCGGTAAGAAGAGCTGCATGGAGATTTAGAGAACTTATTATCACATTGATAAGACTTGGATGTGTGTGGTTTTTTTTTTTTTTAATAAAAGAAATACAATTTGAATCTCCACTATATTTTCTATTTAATGTATTTCTCTATCTTCCACTGCCTTTCCAACCGTGGGACATAAACTGCATCTCCTTGGCAGAGTAAAACAACAACAGGAATGTGTGCATTCACATAGATCCATTAAGACACCCTGTTAAAAGTGATTCGAAACAGAGTTTTCAATCTGCTTTTCATTTTCATTGGAAATAGTTTTCAAAACTGGGAACCATCTTTCTAATGATGCATAGAATGATGAATCTCTTTAATTTTAGTTTCTTCCACTGCTGATGAAACAGGGAAGTCTCTCTCTCTCTCTCTCTCTCTCTCTCTCTCTCTCTCTCTCACACACACACACACACACAGCTTGTATTCCATTAGTCTTGCCATTTGATTAAATAAATTCAGTATACTTACCACAAGCTAATAAATTAATTGATCATACCCAAACCACACCATTCTCCTTACCCAAGTGGGGTGACTGTGCCCCTGAAGGACCAGGTGCGCAGCCTGGGAGTCATTTTGGACTCGCAGCTGTCCATGGAGGCGTAGGTCAATTCTGTATCCAGGGCAGTTGTTTACCAGCTCCATCTGGTACGCAGGCTGAGACCCTATGTGCCTGCGGACTGCCTCGCCAGAGTGGTGCATGCTCTGGTTATCTCTCGCTTGGAGTACTGCAATGTGCTCTATGTGGGGCTACCTTAGAAGGTGACCCAGAAACTACAACTAATCCAGAATGCGGCAGCTAGACTGGTGACTGGGAGCGCCCGCCGAGACCACATAACACCGGTCTTGAAAGACCTACATTGGCTCCCAGTACGTTTCTGAGCACAATTCAAAGTGTTGGTGCTGACCTTTAAATCCCTAAATAGCTTTGGTCCAGTATACCTGAAGGAGTGTCTCCATACCCATCATTCTACCCGGACACTGAGGTCCAGCTCCAAGAGCCTCACTGCAAGAAGCCAGGTTACAGGGAACCAGCCAGAGGGCCTTCTCGGTAGGGGCGCCAGCCCTGTGGAACGCCCTCCCACCAGATGTCAAAGAGAAAAATAACTACCAGACTTTTAGAAGACATCTGAAGGCAGCCCTGTTTAGGGAAGCTTTTAATGTTTGATGCATTACTGTATTTTAATATTTTGTTGGAAGCCGCCCAGAGTGGCTGGGGAATAAATAAATTATCATCATCATCATCATCATCATTATTATCTGTCTACTGTTTCAAGGCTGGTTGACGGCTCACCACTGACTTTATTTCTATCTGAACATATGTATAGAGTATCCCTTGGAGATGCTGACTCAGCTCTGGAGCCTATAGCTGTTACAGATGCTATTTACCATCCATATGAAGCCACTGAATCAGATGATAGTTGAATGGGGGGTAATGCTGGTGAAGAATTCTCAGATCTTGGAGGAGATCAAGTTACACGAGCTAGGGAGAGTGGTGGTATCTCCATCTGATCTTAGAGGAACCCCAGGGTGTTGCTTTGAGTGGTATATCCCACCCTACCATCCATAGGAGTCCAGATCAGCTAGGTGTTGCTTGGTTTTTGAAGCAAGTTTCTGATGTGGCTGCAGGGAAAGATTTCTGCTAGCAGAGTTTAGGTCTTTAGGCTCCTAGAGAAGGAGTTAGCACCCAAGAACTGTCAGGGCTGGGCTGAGGGCATCAGCCTGAGCTGAGGCAGGAGCCAGGAGGAACTTGAGGATAAATCCAGTACAGTGGAGCCTTGGGTTAGGTTGCCTCCAGCTTACATCACACTTGGCTTGAGACCGGTGCAAATCCGGAAGTACTGGAATGGGTTACTTCTGGGATTGCGCCATTTGTGCACGCGCAGAAGCGATGCTTTGGGTTGCATCATTTTTGGGTTGCGGCAGGGCCTCCGGAACGGATCCCCACTGTAACCCGAGGTTCCACTGTAGTTAGGACCACAGAGAATATTGGGGCAAAGAACCAGGAGACAGGATGTTCTTACAGGTACTCAACAGGAACTCATGAGGCAAGGCAGGTTGAATTTCAGTACCTTGGATAGCTCCAAGTGAACAACTCTCGAGCACTGCTTGAGCTCCATGTACTCCAGTGGTGTCCAAACTTTTTTCAAAGAGGGCAAGATTTGATGAAGTGAAGGGCCATGAGGGCCAATCAAAGTTGCTGAGGTTTTTTTTAGGATTTATCCCCAGGAAATAAACTGCCATAGGGGCTGGATTAAACTGACTGGCGGGCCGAATTAGGGCCCCAAAATGGACTTTGGACATGCCTAATGTACTCTCTGTGGCCAGCTCCCTGACCTGAAGTTGAGTGCTTGACATCTGCTCTGTAGCTTCTTGCTTCTTGCTGTAGCTTCCCCTCCACCATTGAGCAGGTGAAGAGCAGGGGGCACTTTGTTCCTCAGGCAAATTGGGCTCAGGGGAAGACATCTGTGCAGGTCCATGAGCATCAGTTCAATATTAGGAACCCAGGTCAGTCATCCATCTGGCACTATAGCAAACTTGACTGGCTCATCCTCCTCTACCTCTGAATCTGGACAATGACATAAAGAGAGTTAGATGGTGGAAGGGAGATAATGTACCAACTAAATTGGAATGGCAGGTGAAGTTATTTGAATATGTAGAATGAGCAAAGATGACAGGGAAAATCAGGAATCAAACAAACCAAGAATGGGATTGACTGACCGTTAGGTCTAGTTGCTGACGACTCTGGGGTTGCGGCACTCATCTCGCTTTACTGGCTGAGGGAGCCGGCGTACAGCTTCCGGGTCATGTTGCTAGCATGACTAAGCCGCTTCTGGCGAACCAGGGCAGTGCATGGAAACACTGTTTACCTTCCCACCAGAGCGGTACCTATTTATCTACTTGCACTTTGTGCTTTCAAACTGCTAGGTGGGCAGGAGCAGGGACTGAGCAACAGTAGCTCACCCAGTCGCGGGGTTCGAACCGCCAACCTTCTGATCGGCAAGTCCTAGGCTCTATGGTTTAACCCACAGCGCCACCCGCGTCCCGCCTTCCCTGTACTCTTAACCAATTTTGGTTTAGACAAGCATATCCAGACATACATAGGTTATATGTGTTTCCCCTCTTTTTTAGCTAGTATTGATTTTAATTTATCTTTTCAATGCTTTTAGATACTTGGCTTTTTATTGGGAATTTTAATGTTTTATTTTACATTTTTGCAAATTGCGCAGAGTTTTTGTTTAGTTTTTACAATCAGGCAGCATATAAATTTTGTTACATAAATAAAGTAAATAAACAAAAAACCTAAAGGATCCCTGGCAGGTCCCAACAAGAGCAATACAGTCCTGTTGAATCATGATTTGGAGATCCCAATCAAGCATGTCTTACGGTTTTAAACTCTTTACTGATTATTGTATTTGTACCACCAGCCCACTCTAGCCAGGATGGGAGGACAATTCCCCTCCATTCCACTAAATGTTTTATTTTTTATTTTCCTTGCTATTCACACTGGGGTGGGGTGGATGACATGCTCCTTTTGGGGTACGTTGGGGAAATGAGGGGGCTTTGGATTCTGTTGGCTACCCTGACACCACCCAATTTCAGCCTCGATCAACCCCAGTTTGAAGAAGAAGAAGAGTTTGGATTTGATATCCCGCTTTATCACTACCGGAAGGAGTCTCAAAGCGGCTAACATTCTCCTTTCCCTTCCTCCCCCACAGCAAACACTCTGTGAGGTGAGTGAGGCTGAGAGACTTCAGAGAAGTGTGACTGGCCCAAGGTCACCCAGCAGCTGCATGTGGAGGAGTGGAGACGCAAACCCGGTTCACCAGATTACGAGTCTACCGCTCTTAACCACTACACCACACTGGCTCTAAGTTTGGTTCCTACCACTGACAAAAGACCAGCATAGCAGGTGCCCCCCCCCCCCCCGTGGATAGTGCTCCCCTCCCCTGGTGGAGCAACATTTACCCAGATTCCGAAGCTCCCTCAGCTGGACTCCTGGCAAACAGAGGCTTGCTCTGTCACTGCCGTATCTTTTGGCAGCAATGAAACTGAAGGCAATGCTGAAGTACCCATAAGTAAGCAATCCTACTGGACTGCGATCGTTCCCTCTGGCATTTCCAGCAGAATAAATAAAGCAGAAGGCAAGCTTCAAATCTGATTTGGAGATTAATTTCCAACTGTATTGTTGATAAGGTTGTAAGAGGATAGTTTCCTAGGGGCATATGAATGTGTTATGTGAAAGCCCAGATGGGAAGACTACAAAGAAAACATGATACCTGAGCCTCCTCTTCTCTTTTGTAATAACTGTTGTTAATACACAGCGGCATATGGGAATCTTGTAGCACAATCAATTGCATGATATTCAAGATTCAGCATTGTTGGCCTCTCTGTATTCATTCTGCTGTTTCTTTCCAGCAATTTCTTCCGGTAGCACTCTAAGTAAAAACAACCCAGAGTTCCCCTCTCTTGAAACATTCAGCAAGCATGTTGACGTATCAGCTTCATTCAAGGTCAAAATGGCAAGAAGCAGAAGCAATTTTTTTATCTAGCCATAATGCCAAGCCTGGATTTTCAATGAATATTGGATAATTTTGTGTGGACACAAGTTATAAACCCAGCACTGGGAATGCAGTGAGTTCACAGTAAACAAGAGTGTAAACACAGTCATAGTTGAATATACTGCACAGGAATTGGCATTAGTGGCTCATGCCTCAATAATCTATTCGTGCACAAAAATCCTTTGCAAAGCTCTGCCCATGTATATACACTCTGTTGGCTGCAGCCCAGATAAAGCCACTTTGAATACCACATTGTCGCCTGCTACTCACAAACTCCGAGCCACAAAAACGTCAGCAGAAGTTGTGTCTATAGCAAACTGCTTTAAAAAAAAAAAAGTAAGGTAAAGAAAAGAAAGATTAAACAGTACAACATCTAAATCAATTTGCAACCTAAGTAACTACACACTGAGACTAGAGGGGGGAAACTCTCCAACAATCAGGTATGTAATAATAGAACTGATTTGTTCTACCAAGCTGTCAGGTAGTTAGTGGACAATTCATGTTAAATTAGAGAACAGAGACCCTGCAGTGAGACATTTTATAAGAAGTTTTACTTACCCATATATTCCCAAAGTACTAATATGCATAACCATATATGTCTGCAGCACATTGCTTGGGGGTGATCATTATGCTGTCTGTCTCTTTTTAGAACTGTTTCTTTGCCAACTATAATAGCTGTTCTGTAAATGCCAACGATTCCTTCCCATCCCCCACAATGTCTTATATTTCGTAAATATCTTGAACTCCAGCACACTTGGCTTAACAGAAGCTTTATAACTTCCCCCTCCAGAATTGAAAGGCCATAAATGCACACTTTCCCGGTGACTGACACTTTTGTAACAGCTCTGTCGCTCACCAGGTAGTTAATTCTGATTAGCTAAGTCAAGGCGCTCGGAAATTCATCTCTTTTCGCTGCACTTGGCTCCTGCTCATATGCGTTCCGAAGAATTCTTGATGCTGCCTTTTCTTTAATGCCAGTAAATTGTCCGTTTTCAGCCATGCCAAGTGTCATTCAGGGCCAGCCTATCCGTTAGGCAGGTGGAGGAAACTCATCTCAGGCAGCAGATTTTCATTAAAACAGGGGTGGATAGCAGTTCCGGCGCTACCTGGAGAAGTCCGGCATCATGGACAGGCTCACCAAAGTCCTGGTGGCCTTATACGAAGAACCGGAGAAACCCAGCTGTGCCTTGGACTTTATGAAACATCATTTAGGAGCTACTGCTCCAGAAAATCCTGAAGTGGAAGCCCTTCTGTAGCCTTTCAGACCTTTCCCATTGGTTGGGTCTGCGTTGCTCCTGAGAGGGAAGGAAGGAGCCAAGAGACACCGAGGTTTGGTTCAGAGAAAGAGTCTTTATTTCTGCTCTCCGGAGCAGCAGAAAGGCACTGTGTGAATCAGTTCACAGCAAGCACAAAAGAAAGAGAAATTGCATACAGTATATATCCTCTCCAAGCCCCCTCTCCCCCTTCCCCAGGAATCCAGCCTCGTGAGCCTGTACACGTAGAATCATAGAATCATAGAGTTGGAAGAGACCACAAGGGCCATCGAGTCCAACCCCCTGCGAAGCAGGAAACACCATCACAGCACTCCTGACATATGGTTGTCAAGCCTCTGCTTAAAGACCTCCAAAGAAGGAGACTCCACCACACTCCTTGGCAGCAAATTCCACTGTCGAACAGCTCTTACTGTCAGGAAGTTCTTCCTAATGTTTAGGTGGAATCTTCTTTCTTGTAGTTTGGATCCATTGCTCCATGTCCGCTTCTCTGGAGCAGCAGAAAACAACCTTTCTCCCTCCTCTATATGACAGCCTTTTATATATTTGAACATGGCTATCATATCACCCCTTAACCTCCTCTTCTCCAGGCTAAACATGCCCAGCTCCCTTAGCCGTTCCTCATAAGGCATCGTTTCCAGGCCTTTGACCATTTTGGTTGCCCTCCTCTGGACACGTTCCAGTTTGTCAGTGTCCTTCTTGAACTGTGGTGCCCAGAACTGGACACAGTACTCCAGGTGAGGTCTGACCAGAGCAGAATACAGTGGCACTATTACTTCCCTTCATCTAGATGCTATACTCCTATTGATGCAGCCCAGAATTGCATTGGCTTTTTTAGCTGCCATGTCACACTGTTGGCTCATGTCAAGTTTGTGGTCAACCAAGACTCCTAGATCCTTTTCACATGTACTGCTCTCAAGCCAGGTGTCCCCCATCTTGTATTTGTGCCTCTCATTTTTTTTGCCCAAGTGCAATACTTTACATTTCTCCCTGTTAAAGTTCATGTAAGTTGACATCCTTGAGCATCCTTGAGCATGAACAGATATCCCTGTTCCTGTGTGCTTATCTTGGGTCAAGAAGGTCACCCAGCTATAGGGGTACTCCTGGTGCCATCTCCGGAAGCAGGGGCTGACAGGCCTGAAAGGCAAGGTCTGTGGTCAGGGTATTTACAACCTACAAGATAAGACCAGGATCTTCCATCCTGTCTCCACTCGGAACTGACAAGGCCATCCGTCATTAAGCCTTCATGGATTGATAAGGGAGACGGCTATGTTTGTACAGCTGGGTTCAATGCTTATACATTGGCTCAAGTTAATGGACTTTAGCTAATGGATCGTTGCAGAAGGGATTTGGGAGTTATTGGGGCCTGATTTGGGAGCTCTGCGCAAGCAGGTTTCAGGCTTGGTTAACCTGTTCCTTCACTTCGCTTGGAAGTGGCAGAGATGAAAGAGAAGTACGAAGCCATGTTGGAAGAAAATAAGAAACTCAAAGCAAAGCTCGCTCAGTATGAACCACCTCAAGAAGAGAAGCGTAGGTAATAAGACCCTTTTGTATTACTTGAATAAAAGACCCTGAAGCACACACACACAAAAGTTTAAACAGGGGTGGATAACTTTTTATGCCCCAAGCGATGACCCAGAGAATCAGGCAGAGGCTGGCAAACAGCCTAGATAGGAGGATTTAACAGAAGCAGGAACAGAAATGGCGCAGGCAACCGACACTTCATTAGACAGCGTAGGTGACCTGCCTTCCTCTCAAACGAGGAGGTTTTTAAGGATACGAGAGCAGCGTGTGCAGAGGAAATTGTCCAAGAGAAGACTCCGTAGGAGCAGGTGTTGCTGGGAAAGAGGGAAGGAGGAGCAGTCAGAGTGAGCAACTCATCTTGTCTGTTATCGCAGAGACTGAATAAATCTTACTTAAAAGCTTTCTTGTTTCCTCCAGGCTCCTTGAATCGCTAGGGAGGGGAGGGAGGGATTCCTCAGGCCTGACACCACCCATGCATGAAAGAACTGCAAAATGTTAATTACCTTATTTCAATTATTTTTATTTTCCCCAGAGGGCCAATTTATATTTTTCTTCAGCAGGTACCAACATACCTTGGGCAGTCTTTGATTACATCAATGCTTAAGATATGTTTCCTGCATACAGTGACAGCTCTGCCTGTCAGAAGTGCAGTAGAAAGAGAATGTTGCTGCAAGGCAAAAATGATTTAAACAAGCAAACAAATATGCTTTAATTCTCCTCTTCCTCCTCCATGTCTCACATACAGTATCTTGTAGTATTTCAAATCTTGTAGGGAACTGAACCTGCATTCTCCACCTCACATCCCCATCATAAAAACAGAACAAGATCCCTGATGGATGAAACAAAGGGTGCATTTAGATCAGTATCCTATTTCCAACTTTAGCCAGCCTGATTCTTCACAGCTGTGGGTTCCATATATTACTACTGTATGTGTAAAACAGGACTTCCTTCTGTTCATTTCGAACTTGCTCTAGACCACTTTTATTGGGTAATCCTGAGTTCTGTTATTTTGAAACTGGGGAATAAATCCCCTCATGATTCTCCTCCATACCATATGTAATTTTCTGGACTTATTTTTGGTCATCTTTTTTTCACTAAAAAGGAAAGCGCCACATTTTAGCCCTTTCCCCCCATAAAGTATATCCTTCTCAGATCCTTTGATCTTATAACTTTCCCCCCTGAAACTTTTCCAGTGCCACCATTTTCTTTTTGAGATGATGTACATGGTTATTCCAAATACAGCCTTCACGTATATTTATTAATAATTTTCCACAAACAAACTTCAGAGTAATGGATGTCAGCACCTATAAGGACACCGAGAGACCCTTTAAAGTTGTTAGGTAAAGGTAAAGGGACCCCTGACCATTAGGTCCAGTCGTGGCCGACTCTGGGGTTGCGGCACTCATCTCGCTTTACTGGCCGAGGGACCCGGCGTACAGCTTCCAGGTCATGTGGCCAGCATGACTAAGCCACTTCTGGTGAACCAGAGCAGCGCATGGAAACGCCTTTTACCTTCCCGTCAGAGCGGTACCTATTTATCTACTTGCACTTTGACGTGCTTTCGAACTGCTAGCTGGGCAGGAGCTGGGACCAAGCAACAGGAGCTCACCCCGTTGTGGGGATTTGAATCGCCGACCTTCTGATTGGGAAGTCCTAGGCTCTGTGGTTTAACCCACAACACCACCCGTGTCCGATGTCAAATCCCCAGTTATTCATGGAGCTCATTGGATGATTTTGAGCTAATCACCATGTCTCAGACCACCCTCCCTCTCAGAGTTGCTGTGTTGCTAACATGCATGCCACCCAGAGCTCCGCGGAAGAAAAGCAGGATAAAATGCGATAAAGTATTCTTAATAAATAACTCAGACGGGTTCTGTTGTAAAACACATCCTCATTTCAAAATGTACGAAATGTTCACGCCTCACCAACTGCGTCTTCTTTGATCCAATTTGGACCTTTGTATCTGGATGGCTTACAACTAATTGATGAAGGGTGACAGGTATTAGGTAAGCTGTCACTTATTTTCCGCCAAAGAAGATTATAAAGATGGGCATAGTAATATGGTTGTCAGTCATTTTGTCATCTTAAATGTGACTGTTGCTGACAGGCTCATAAACAGCCCAGACTGGAATCCATGTTAGAATGTCAAAATGCAAATTAGTATGCTAAGAAGGGCTCTGTTTCTTATTCAGGTCTTCTGGACTTTAACCAGCCATTGCAGCTACAAAAATTTCTTCCATCAATCACCACAATCTTAGTTTTTCAGCAGCTGGGCTAAAGTCATATCCCCAGCAATCTTCCTATGTAGGTTCTAAGACTGATATTAATTGGAACAGCATACTTGCTGTCAATCAAATATCCGTCGAAAGATATTTGAAACTGTTTGAGGCAAGGCTCTTTTAAAAATCCAAATTACAACGTTTGCACTGAACACCTAAGGCATCTGGGAAAAAGGCTTGTCTCAAAAAATCTCACCAGAATCTGAGGCGGTAAAGAACTAGAATAGGATAGGAAGAGAGCTTCACACACCAGCTGCATAACAGGGGTTGTTCCTCAAATTACAGTAAAGGTAAAGGGACCCCTGACCATTAGGTCCAGTCATGGCCGACTCTGGGGTTGCAGCGCTCATCTCGCTCTATTGGCTGAGGGAGCCGGTGTACAGCTTCTGGGTCATGTGGCCAGCATGACAAAGCCACTTCTGGCGAACCAGAGCAGTGCACGGAAACGCCGTTTACCTTCCCGCCAGAGCGGTACCTATTCATCTACTTGCACTTTGACGTGCTTTCAAACTGCTAGGTTGGCAGGAGCAGGGACCGAACAACGGGAGCTCACCCCGTCGTGGGGATTCGAACCGCTGACCTTCTGATCGGCAAGTCCTAGGCTCTGTGGTTTAACCCACAGCACCACCCGTAGGCTCTGCCAAAAGAACTTGATTATGGTACTTGTTGGTATAGCCTTTTTTGCTCAAGACTTGGGGTTATCATTGAGTTTACCTGCTGGTCTTAGAAATCTCCATAGCATTTCTTATTTTGTCCTCTGCCTAAAACTCCCCTCCTTGTCCCCAAATGTGCTTACTGTAACATCCACCAGCTAATATCAATAAATGAGTGGTTTGGACATGCTGATTCCTGTCCTCACATAAACCAGTTCAGTGATGATGATTTATTGAATTTACATACTGCCTATACCCGGGGGTCTCAGAGCGGTCCATGGAAAAGTTCACAACATATATAATCAGCATAAAAACAACAACCCAATAACACCCCCCTCCCCAGAAAAGAGCCACATTTTAAAAGGGTATAGGATGTCAAACAGATCAACCAAAGGCCTGTTTAAAAAGGAATGTTTTTGCCTGGCGCCTAAAGGTGTGTAATGAAGGCGCCAGGCGAACTTCCCTGGGGAGAGCATTCCACAGACGGGGGGCCACTGCAGAGAAGGCCCCGTTCTCGTGTTGCCACCCCCCGGACCTCTCAAGGAGGAGGCACACGAAGGAGGGCCTCAGAAGATGATCTCAGTCTCCGGGTAGGTTCATATGGAAAGAGGTGGTCCTTGAGTTACTGCGGTCCTGAGCCATTTAAGGCTTTAGAATGATGGCATGGAAAACAACAGCAATGGGAATCTACTATCTTTGACTGGTGTTGAGATACTGAGGAAGCCTCTTGTAATCACGCCCCACACTTTTACTTGAACAGAAACCCCAAACTCAACCAGTGTTGGGTGAAATGACCCTTTTGTGATTTGGAGTTACATCACCAAGAAAAATGTTCCCATTGGCACCAGTGGGAAGTTCCCACCCCCCTTAAGCTATCTGATCACTGGGATCAATTTTTAGTTCTGATCACATTGGGAAGGGAAGAGATAAACCTCCCCTCCATGCGTAATGCATTTCCAATAGGAATCGCCCCTCTGTAAAATACATGTGCAATGTGTAGTCGGGGCCTGATTTATGAGTCCAGTGGTATATTATTGAACAAACATTCCTATGTTATCAATTTCAGAAACAGCCAAATTTTTAGTGCATACGCGTCACACAAGTACAACTTTCTTCACCCGTCTTCCCCTTTAGCCTGGAGAAGAGGAGGTTAAGGGGTGATATGATAGCCATGTTCAAATATATAAAAGGATGTCATATAGAGGAGGGAGAAAGGTTGTTTTCTGCTGCTCCAGAGAAGCGGACACGGAGCAATGGATCCAAACTACAAGAAAGAAGATTCCACCTAAACATTAGGAAGAACTTCCTGGCAGTAAGAGATGTTCGACAGTGGAATTTGCTGCCAAGGAGTGTGGTGGAGTCTCCTTCTTTGGAGGTCTTTAAGCAGAGGCTTGACAACCATATGTCAGGAGTGCTCTGATGGTGTTTCCTGCTTGGCAGGGGGTTGGACTCGATGGCCCTTGTGGTCTATTCCAACTCTATGATTCTATGATTCTCTGATCCTATGTGTGTGTCATGAACCAGGATGCACCCTTCTTTGACCAGCCAGTCTTATCACGTGTTTTGTTTGCAAACCAAGGAGACAGCAGGCATGAAGAAACCAAAAGCAGAAGCACCACATTGTTCATCAGAGAACCTAATGTGTTGCAGCTCCTACCAGTCTCATTTTCTGTCCTTGCCGTTTACCAGGAACTGGTGCATTCTGAATGCTTAGTAATTCCAACCACCCAGACCACGTGGGTGCAGGGGGGAAATGCCACAGTTTTAATTATGGACATA
The DNA here is from genome assembly GCF_964188315.1 of Podarcis muralis. NCBI lineage: Eukaryota > Metazoa > Chordata > Lepidosauria > Squamata > Lacertidae > Podarcis > Podarcis muralis. The sequence goes on from NC_135663.1 coordinate 61,714,893, forward strand.
TTACAATTTCAATGTCTCGCAGTCAGAGATGATTATACATCCTTCTTGACTCGAAGGATGGACAACATAATTAGAAGTTTTGCTGGTGTCACTAGTCATACACATGGCTTCATGTAGAACCATAGAGTTGGAAGGGACCCAGAAAGTCATCTAGTCCAATGCCCTGCAATGCAGGAATCTCAACACGCAGTCCTCCATCAAATTTGCTTAGCTTGGCAAATGTGCTAGCAGTTTTATTGCTGCACCGCTACGTTGGGCCATAGCAGGGCTTGTTGCTTGAATGCAACTTGAATGCTTCCACCATCTTTCTGCTTCATCATAGCCACGGCTGCTATGGTTGCCAGCACAATGGGTTTTTTACTGACAAGATCTCTATGGCAACAGCAGAAGCAATGAAATGAGGGAAGGGCAGGAATATTCAAACTGTTCCCTAGGGAGTCACCTTCATGTGATGACACTTTAGAGAGAAACTGTGATGGCCTGGGATTCAGACTTGGATGCTGAACCTGAGGGATCTCAGCCTGCACAGGATTCCCCGCCTCCAGAACCAGCTGAGCCGGGGCTGGGGCATGAGCCGGAAGGGTCCTCACCTGTGCTGGATCCTCAGGTGCAGGCATCAGCTGAGTCTGCTCTGGTTCCTAAGGTGATGGAGGACCCATTGCCTGCAGGTGCTCCACCCTCAGCCCCGTCAGAGGAAGTTGAGGTTGCCTCTGGGTCCAGTAACCCTCCAGCCTCTCCTGAGCTACAGAGGCTCAGGGCAGAGAGGCGGAGGGAACTAAGTTCCTGCAGGAGGAGTGCTCACCTCCAGGCCAGGAGAGGTGAGTCACCAGAGGATCGGGGCCACCCTATGCCTCGGGGCAGATAAAAGCCGGCCAGCCCCAATCCCAAGTTGTGGGAGCAACATTGTTGGTTGTTATGTCCTGCCTGAACCCTGTCCTGCTTTCCTGCCTGAGCTCCTGACCCGCCCTGGCTCCCTTCTTGCATGCCTGTTCCTGACTTCACCCGACTCCCTGCCCTGCACCCAGCTTCAGCTACTACGGACTGCCTCCATGTGCACCTTGGACCTCGGACCGGACTTGGACCTCACCTCTCTGGTAACCCACGGGACCAGCACCGAAACTTGAATGTCCACACTATTGTTCCAGATCCAAATACAACTGATGGAGGCGATTCTCACATGGTTCTCTTGCAAACCCAACCTTCACATTCCAACCTTCACATACTTTCCACAAACATACTGTTACTTGTTCTCCAACATTCTGGATTGGAAGACGCTGTCTAGGATTTAGGGAAGTGCAACCGGTTCCGTCACACTGTGTGCTGAGCCAAGGAGGTGCTGCAGGGCACCACAACTGTGATGTCGTGAATTGAACAGAATGGAAGGCAAGGTGTGTATGGGAGTGGAATCTGGCCTTGCAGAGGGCACTTCTGAAATTTGAAATACCAAAGTCTGCTCCTGCCAGGACTAACTAGCTTGTCCCTCCTGAAATTCCTGTATGGAAGTCCATTGCAGTGGTACCTTGGTTTATGAACTTAGTCCATTCCTGAAGTCCATTCTTAAACCAAAACCGTTCTTAAACCGAGGTGCGCTTTCCCTAATGAGGCCTCCCGCTGCCAGTGCCCTTCCACTATTTGGCTTCCATTCATAGACCGAGGTAAAATTCACAAACTGGAACACTACTTCTGGTTTTGTGGAGCTCGTAAACCAAATAGTTCGTAAACCGAGGTACCACTGTATGTTCTTTAGTGTGGTTTAACTTAATATATAAACGTTATTTATTATTTTATATTAAAATGGCAATTAATTTAAGCAAAACCTTTCTATAATTCCCAAAAAGTAAATGTCAGAATTGCAGGTTTGCTCTCTCCACCTTAAACGTGTACTACGGTGTTAGAATTATTCATGTTTGTGTATGTGTGTGGCAGTTCGGATTATTTTCCTAAACAAAACCAGCAGTGTGCACACCTCCTAATTGGACCGGTGTTTAACAATTTTGAAATATTCACATCAGCACAGGAACTGTTCGAAGCCATGTGTAATGAAAACATGTTGCTATAGCTGTCCTGTCTTTAATACCCTAAATAGATCTTGTTCGCTAAATTCTTGTCAAATGGTGTCTAATTGTGAAGAGTATATTTTTAACATAGGCACAGCTTTGTACAGAACATTTCTGCATGAACTGTCCAGACTTCTACGTGAATATTGATCACAGCCTCAACATAACCTGCCTGACAGCCTTCTGAAGGACCCTGCGGATCCTGCAGGTTTAGTTGCCTGGCGAGTTCCCCCCTCCCACCAGTAGAAATAAAGACACCGGACAACATTATTTAGGTTAATGATCGAAAATTGGCCACAACTTTATTGGTTACAGGTGATGAGCGGTATTGGCTTAGGCATTGGTCCTAATCAACTATCCGGCTTCAGTCTGTCTGTCTGAGAGGCCGGGAAGGGTTAACACCAGCAGGGGAAGCCCTGCTGATGCACATCAACTAGGCACTCCCCCAGGGTCACCGCTCGGGGGCGTGCCTTGGGCCCTGGCCTCCATAGGCTTTGGACGGGGCCACACACCCCAGAGTCCTTTACCAGACTACCCTTCACTATCCGGGGGAGATGATGGTGCTCCTCCCCCCATTCATCTACATAACAATACCCCAACCAATGCCTAACCGCCACTCGAGCAAAGCTCGCCGCAAATACCCTCAGACCTGCAACCAATCCTTAATCCCCACAAAATGTCAGCCAGCCAGACATTGTTCCCCTCATTGGAAAGATATACGCCATCCCTGCGGTAGAGGGTCGCCTTGCTGAATTGAATGTTGGGGTGGGCAATAATCCGTCCCCCCAGTGCCCCCACTCTATGAGCCACCAAGCGTTCCAAGATCTTTCTTTTTTTTAAAAAAAGATTTTTATTAAAGTTTTCAAAATGTTACAAAAAGAAAAAAGAAAAAAAAATACAAAGTAAAAACAGTTAAAAACAATTCAATCTTTCTGTGTCTTATCTTTCATTCGCTTGTTCCCCAGACCTCCTCACACCTCCCTTTTTTGTATTCCAGTTCAATTAGTTAATTCAGCAAATCCTTTCCCTCTTTGTTTTTATCCTAATCTTTAATCTTAATATATTATAACTTTAGATTATCCCCTGTTAACAATCCATTTTTACACATCTTTATAACATTACTGCTGAAAACCACTTAACTTCAATCCAACATCATTCTAACATTCATTAATTTTGCAGTATTTCTGTAAGTAGTCTTTAAATTTCTTCCAATCTTCTTCCACCGACTCTTCTCCCTGGTCTCGGATTCTGCCGGTCATTTCCGCCAGTTCCATATAGTCCATCACCTTCATCTGCCATTCTTCCAGGGTGGGTAGATCTTGTGTCTTCCAATACTTTGCGATAAGTATTCTTGCTGCTGTTGTGGCATACATAAAGAAAGTTCTATCCTTCTTTGGCACCAATTGGCCGACCATGCCCAGGAGAAAGGCCTCTGGTTTCTTCAGGAAGGTATATTTAAATACCTTTTTCATTTCATTATATATCATCTCCCAGAAAGCCTTAATCCTTGGGCACGTCCACCAAAGGTGAAAGAATGTACCTTCAGTTTCTTTACATTTCCAACATTTATTATCGGGCAAATGATAGATTTTTGCAAGCTTGACTGGTGTCATGTACCAAGATCTTTCTGGACCCCAGCTGATCGGTGGCAAAAGAGGGCGCTCCTCTGCCATGCTTGCCCTTAAATGGGGCAAGCCACACCCCCTGAGCCAGCCGATTGGCTGGCCAGGGAATGACGCGGCAGAGGATTCTCCGGGTCGCGCGGGGCTGGGAGTCAGCCACCGCACGAATGTTGGGTGCGGGAAGCCCGCAACACCACCTCCTCCCTAGGTCGGAAGTGGCTCTATCCCCGCATCCTCTTTGAACCAGTTTCTAAACGTTCTCTAGCCTGTTTCTGAAGCAACATTCACACTTATGAACCAGTGTGTCAACAGGCCTGTGCCAGGTACCCCACCCCCAACACCACACAGCAGCTTGCCCTGTCCCCTGACTAATAATAATAATAATAATAATAATAATAATAATAATAATAATAATTGTTATTGATACCCCACTCATCTGGCTGGGTTTCCCCAGCCACTCTGGGCAGCTTCCAACAAAATATTAAGGATACATTAAAACATCAGTCATTAAAAACTTCCCTAAACAGGGCTGCCTTCAGATGTCTTCTAAAAGTCATGATCCACATATCGGTGAGAACTTTGGCAGCAACGGACATTTTGTTTGTATGAAAGACTTTACATTCTTCCATGCAATCTGGAAGCCTGGTTCAAGCAGTGAGCATCTGTTAGAAATTGTGCTGAGCCACCCCCTGACCCTGAATCTTCCCAGGAGCAGGAGGACAGTATAGATTTGGAACAGTGGTTTGCAGAGGGTCATAGTTCAGAAGGTAGAAGCTGGGAAATAGTGGATGGGGAACAGCTAGCAGAAGAAACACTGGAAGAGAGAGAGAGTTCACAGATTCACAGTCTCTGGATAGCATTCACTCCCCGTCTCCAAAGTCACGGAGAGCTCAGAAAGTATTAGAACAGAAAGCGCAGAGGCTACAAACTCAGATTACAAGATGTAGGAGTGATGTAGATTAATAGGGATGGAGCGGGGGAATGATCCTTAACCGGGAACACCACCATTTCGAGGAGACGTGTTTTTTGTTCTCACACTGTGATTATTAAAGATTCTAACTGGCAAGACGTTCCTTTTGTTTGATCTTTTGTTTACTACCACAGGGCACAGGGGAGGAAGCTGATTCCTCAAAGCCTGAGAGCATCACTCCTGAAGAGGGCTTTTTACAATATTTGACAATGGGTTGGCTAAGCTGTGACCCTCAGATGTTATTGGACTCCAATTTCTGTCAGTGCCAGCAATTTCTGTAGGCCAACAACATTGGGGGGGGGGTGTGTGTCACAGGTTAGCCAGCCCCATTTTAGGAATATGCCTACAGAGATCATAACTTGGAGCCAAATGTTCATCAGTTTTTTAGGGTACATCGTACTTCCCGGAGGCAGAAATATTTCCAAATAAATCACTATACTGTGTACCATTATCTTCCCTTTATTTCCATGACCTTTGGCAAAATTCTTTGGCAAAATTCTGCCCCCATTGTCTTCTTCCCAGAGTAATCACAGCTAACCAGGGATCACACCCTGAACTTGACAACATCACAATGTTATGTAACCACTCAGATTTAGCTGCATAACGACTTCACAGAGGGCTTACAAAATCAGGTTAGAGTGTAGGCAAAGCATCCTGGACAGGTCACATGGGCAATCCTAGCCAATGAGGGATTATGGATTGGACAAATGAAGTCATTGAAGACAAACCGGGACTCATCCAGCAATTCTACTCGGGAAAACTGCTTTGCAAAAAAATGCGTATGTTAGGACAAATTTGCAGGAAAAATGCTAATGAATTTTCGCAATGACTTTCGAAAATTGATGTGGAAATGTGAACTGGAAAAGAAGAGAAAAGAAGGGGGAAATCGAAATTGGCAGACTCACTCACCCCTAGTCAGGAAGGTTGGGGCTGCCTCAGGACAGAGTGAGAATGGTGGGGCAGTGCCCCATTTGCCCCAATGTTCCCCAGAATGGAGATCTACAGGAATTCTTCTTGACTCGCAGGCTCTGGTAACAGCACAGCTCATGTTCCTCTCTTCTCCTTTAAGTCATTCTGTCAATTCAATGTTATCTGCACAATCCTCTTGCCCACTGGTTTCCATTGTGAAAGTAAAAGCTCATCTGGATGCACGAAGGAACAAATATCCCCTGCTACCCTTTGTTTGAATCCTGATCTGTAGACTCTCAACCTTGCTAAATTCTTTGTGAAGCTGAATACTCTTGGCAAAAGAATGGGGCTTGAACAAAATTGTTCCCGTCTTCAAAAGAGTGCCAAATTGGACTCAGAAACGCTTTGATTAGATTGGATAAACGTTGTTAATAGAAAAAGAGTTGGAGCTTTAAAAAGATCACATGAGTATGTGCTTCAGCCGATGCCCCTCCAATGCTTAATAGCTACTTGGGCACTGAGTCTAAATGGTAGCTGGTGTCTATTGAATTTCTAATTGATGAAATATTGGAAATTAACTATCAGAGCTTACCTGCTAAATGCACTTATATGGATTTCCCAGTATAGTCGGCACTGTACTGGGGGCGAAAGTTGGTATGATTAAGTACCATTAAAAGCAGCCTAATATAAATTATAACCCAGTTTATGTTCCGTCTGGGACAAACCGAAAGTGTTAAGTGACCACAGGGTGACTATGACCATGGTGTTGGGGGCAGGGCGAAAAGTTAACAGCCTTACCTTTTTATTTAAATGGAAGGAAACTGCTTTGTCTCTCTTGACTGGCATGAAGTGAAAAACCCACTGTCATTCTCAGAATTCTCTGCAATGTTCAGAGGAGGAAAGGGGGCCTGTAATTTCATACCATGTAGCTGGAGCAGGTGGTCCCAATTTATGGAATCACATGTGTGTATGTTTTTGTTTTTTGTTTTGACAAAGTAATAAAAAATAAATAAGAATAAAAATGTGCACCCCACCCCCGAGACCATTCCATTGTAACTATCCAACCTCCCAAAATTTCAACACCTCTTGCGATGGTTTGACCCCTTTCTGCTTTAACGGTACAAATTCCACAAACACCCTCCATATCTCCTCAGAATCATTTCTCCTGCATATTCCCCATCTGACCTTAATGGCACATGTTAATTTATTATTAATAGCTATATCCCACACCTTTTTATAGAGGGACGCGGGTGGTGCTGTGGGTTAAACCACAGAGCCTAGGACTTGCCGATCAGAAGGTTGGCGGTTCGAATCCCTGCGACGGGGTGAGCTCCCGTTGCTCGGTCCCAGCTCCTGCCAACTGAGCAGTTTGAAACCACGTCAAAGTGCAAGTAGATAAATAGGTACCGCTCAAGTGGGAAGGTAAACGGCGTTTCCATGCGCTGCTCTGGTTCACCAGAAGTGGCTTAGTCATGCTGGCCACATGACCCGGAAGCTGTACGCCGGCTCCCTCGGCCAATAAAGCGAGATGAGCGCTGCAACCCCAGAGTCGGCCACGACTGGACCTAATGGTCAGGGGTCCCTTTACCTTTACCTTTTACACCTCTTTATATCATTCTTCCATTTGATATTCTACTTGCCCCTTCCACTTCTTAGCTATCAAAATGCGTGCAGCTGTCAATAATTTTGTGAGCAAGCCCTTCATAGCCCGTGAACCTTCCACACCATCGTAAATTGATAGTAATGCTACCTCTGGACTTTCGGACAGCTTTACCCCAGTGATTTCTGTTACCTCCTTAAACACCCTTTGCCAGAAAAATTGTACATATTTACATCCCCACCACATGTGAACATAATTCCCTGTTTCCTGGCATCCCCTCCAACATAACACCGGATATTCCTTGTTCATTTGATTTAATATGACTGGCGTTAAATACCATCTCCAAACTAATTTATAATAATCTTCTTTTATTCGTATAAACAGCATTTTCAACGTACGTTTCTCTCATAATTTCCCCACACCTCTTCTAATTGATCTTCTCGATCCTCCATTTCTATGGAATCACATTTGTGTACACCTATTTCCTCGGCTTAAGGAGCTGGCACACACCTCAGATTGTGGTCTGTAATGCCTTTCCCAGGATTTCACAAAGAAAATGCTCAAGAATGTGCTTTTACTCAGAGGCCATTAACTTTTTATCTAATAGTCTTTGAACGAGGCTGGCGAACAGTCCCGTATTGATCAAAGCAGCTTCTACTAACACAGTGGTGTTTGTTAATTCTCCTTTTCTGTAACTGAAAATGATTCATTTTGACACCAGGCAGCATTTACGCTTGTGTTTTGTGAACTGGGGCAGGAATTGTTTGACAGTTCCTTATATCTGCCTCTCTATTTTTATTTTTATTTAATCCTATGATTATAAGATGTGACTGCGGGCATGCGATATACATTTCACAGGCTGTTTGCCAGGAGCGCTGTTACAAGACACTCACCTCTTTTTAAAACCAAACCAAACCAAACCAAACAAACCCATGCACTCTGCAACAAGGACAATGCGAGCAAGATTTGTTTGCTATTTTTAAATTGTTACTAAGATCTGCCTTTCTAGGTAGCTTTCCAGGACTATAATTTATCTTCATGAAATCCTAAGTCACTTTACCTAGGAGAAAGCACCACAGGACTTACTTCTGAGTAGACATGGCTAAGCTTGCACTGTTAGCTGTCCTTTGCCTTTTGCGTTGTGCTGATGAACTAGCAGCTTTGTTTTGTCTACAGTGGTACCTCAGTTTACAAACTTAATCTCTTCCGGAAGTCCGTTCTTAAACCAAAGCTGCTCATAAACTGAAGCGAGCTTTCCCTAATGAGGCCTCCTGCCGCCGGTGCCCTTCCACTGTTTGGCTTCCATTCATAGACCGAGGTAAAGTCAGCTAACTGAAACACTACTTCCGGTTTTGCGGAGTTCGTATACTGAATAGTTCGTAAACAGGGCTGTTCTTAAACCGAGGTACCACTGTATTAATGTAGCATTTCAATTTGTAAGCTGTGCAGGGGTCAGCAAACTTTTTCAGCAGGGGGTCGGTCCACTGTCCCTCAGACCTTGTGAGGGGCCAGACTATATACCGTATTTTCCCCTCTATAACACGCAGATTTTTTCTCCTAAAAAGGAAGGGGAAATGTCTGTGCGTGTTATAGAGCGAATGTGTGGTCCCTGGAGCCAAAAAATCAGGCAAAAGTCAAATCGCGAGTCACGGAGAAGGGAAACCTGAAAAGAGGAAGTGGCTGCTTTCCTGTATTCTGCCTCAGGGTCTTACTGCCCACCCTCCTCTGTTTCGTTGCTGTGTTTGCTCAAACGGAACAAAGAGCAGGGAAAGCCCCTCCCCTCCAGGCAAGCAGAGTGTCGTTCTTTCTAATTCCTCTCTGTGCTCCGGTGCTGCTGGGGGAGAGGGAGAGAGAGTGGGGGAGGGAGAGAGAGAGTGGGGGAGGGAGAGGGAGAGGGGGGGAGGTAGAGGGAGAGAGAGGGGGGAGGGAGGGGGAGAGAGAGAGAGAGAGAGAGAGAGAGAGAGAGATGGCTGGCTTGGGGGGGGGGGAAATTTGCCTTTCTTTCCTCCCACCCGTTAAATCCCTCTCCAGCATTCTTAGCCAGCTGCTTCTCTGCACACCCCTCTCATGTCCCTTCTTTGTTTTTCCTTCGCTCCCCACTTAAAATGTGGTTACAAAGCATAGATCAACATGGATCCTCAGGATCTTTGCATTGGGTCACCCCAAATTCACCATCAGATCACATAGCATGTCCATGGCTACAGCCTGCCCCCCCAAAATCACGCACCCACTGTTGCCTGGGGCTGCAATGGTGCAAAACGTGGTTAAAAAGCATGGATCCACATGGATCCTCAGGATCTTTGCATTGGGTCACCCCAAATTCACCATCAGATCACATAGCATGTCCATGGCTACAGCCTGCACCAAAAAAAGCACGCACCCACTGTTGCCTGGGGCTGCAATGGTGCAAAAATGTGGTTACAAAGCATGGATCCACAGGGATTCTCAGGATCTTTGCATTGGGTCACCCCAAATTCACCATCAGATCACATAGCATGTCCATGGCTACAGCCTGCACCCAAAAAATCACGCACCCACTGTTGCCTGGGGCTGCAATGGTGCAAAAACGTGGTTACAAAGCATGGATCCACAGGAATTCTCAGGATTTTTGCATTGGGTCACCCCAAATTCACCATCAGATCACATGTCTGTGGCCACAGCATGAAGCACAAAAATGAGACATCCACTGTTTCATTCAGAATGTTTTTTCCCTTGTTTTCCTCCTCTAAAAACGATGTGCGTGTTATGGTCAGGTGCGTGTTATAGAGCGAAAAATACGGGGTGTGTGTGTGTATATATATATATATATATATATATATATATATATATATATATTGGGAGGGGGGAAATGAACAAATTCCTATGCCCCACAAATAACCCAAAGATGCCTTTTAAATAAAAGCACCCATTTTACTCATGTAAAAACACATGTAAAAACACCAGGCAGGCCCCACAAATAACCCAGAGATGCATTTTAAATTAAAGGGCACATTCTATTCATGTAAACACACGCTGATTCCTGGGCTGGATTTAGAAAGCGATTGGGCCGGATCCGGCCCCCGGGCCTTAGTTTGCCTACCCATGGCTTAGAGCATCCCATTTGGGCAAAAGCAACAGGACAGACATTAGGACATCACTCACTAGATGTTGAATTTGAAGTTCTCAATGAATTTGCTCTAACGTCTCTTGCCCCAGCAAAAACAATGACTACAGGTGCTGGGAATGGTTGATGCCAAGTTTAAGGTAAATTTAGATGGATTCACATGTAAATAAATTCACTGCCACAGCATGTGGAGTTGCTGCTAGATGCCTTGGTGTCTTTCACAATGGGATGAGGGAGCTTGATGCAAGGAAGGGTTTATCAAAGGCTTGAGAGCCAGTGTGGTGTAGTGGTTAAGAACGGTAGTCTCGTAATCTGGTGAACTGGGTTCACTTCCCCCGCTCCTCCACTTGCAGCTGCTGGGTGACCTTGGGCTAGTCACACTTCTCTGAAGTCTCTCAGCCCCACTCACCTCACAGAGTGTTTGTTGTGGGGGAGGAAGGGAAAGGAGAATGTAAACTGCTTTGAGACTCCTGAAGGGGAGTGATAAAGCAGGATATCAAATCCAAACTCTTCTCTTCTTCTTCTTCTTGTAGGCAGCTGTGCCCCAGATGACAGATATAGATGTTGATGGTCCAGCAGCCTAGAACAACATTTTGTGGATCAGAAAATGTTGGGAGCCTATTTGTAAGGGAGACCTAAAACTGAACCTCAGTGATCAGTGGCAATATATTTCTGAGTAACAGATGACAAAGAACATGATGTGCTACCAGCAGGGATGGGAGAATATTTTAAATTTGCTTTCTCTCATTTACCCGTTCTTAAATGTGGTCCTCCACATTTCCACATCAGTCTGCATTTTTTTAAGTCCTTCCAAAATACCATCAATATTTGAGTATGGATTTCTCCTAATACACACATTTTTTTGTATGCAATTTTGCCCAATATACATGTTTTTGCACGGCAGTTTCCCCAAATGTAATGCATGTTTGTATGCTCTTTTCAGTAATACACACACACACATGCACATTTTGTATTTTTCTACACTTTGTTTGGCTGGAGAACTGCACTGCAAAATTTAGAGAAGTGCAAATTTTCAGAGGATGTGTTTTGCTCCACAGCTTTTCAGAAAGTGTGAACTAGGTAGGTTTCCCTGTAAATGCAAACTGCTGCCTCATCCTTAGCTGCAACTGGATGTACAGTTCGTCCCACAAAGATACAATCTTCTGTCCAGGCTCTTTCCCCACAACTATCAGGGGATCAGTTGTCTTCTTTAACACCCTTCGCTATCTTGACCACAGGTTGACAGCACATGGTCAAAGAGACATTGGGGAATGTTCTTCAATGTACTGATTTCCAGGGTCAAACACTGCGCTAGAAACAACTTTAGTTGAGATATTAATTTCTGAGAAAGGAGACAGGGTTACGAATCGAAGAGGGTCAATAGTGGGAGTTTCTGTTGTAGCCTAGAATAGCAAGCTTTTGTCATGTTATACATCGAAAGAAAATTATATGAAAATGATGTACCGATGGTACCAATGGTATTTAACTCCTAGCAAATTAGCAAAAATGGGACGCGGGTGGTGCTGTGGGTTAAACCACAGAGCCTAGGACTTGCCAATCAGAAGGTTGGCGGTTCGAATCCCCGTGACTGGGTGAGCTCCCATTGTTCGGTCCCTGCTCCTGCCAACATAGCAGTTCGAAAGCACGTCAAAATGCAAGTAGATAAATAGGTACCGCTCCGGCGGGAAGGTAAACGGTGTTTCCGTGCGCTGCTCTGGTTCGCCAGAAGCGGCTTAGTCATGCTGACCACGTCACCCGGAAGCTGTACGCCGGCTCCCTCAGCCAATAAAGGGAGATGAGCATCGCAACCCCAGAGTCGGCCACGACTGGACCTAATGGTCAGGGGTCCCTTTACCTTTAAATTAGCAAAAATGTATTTTTAAAATGTATAAAACATGCTCATATGTATGCTGGAAATGTAAGAAAAAGGAAGGTACCTTTTGTCATATGCGGTAGAATTGTAAGGTGGTAAAAGGATTTTGGGAAATGATATATAATGAGTTTTTAAAAAATGTTTAAAATAACCTTTGTTAAAAAGCCTGAAACCTTCCTTTTAGGAATTCTAGGGGCCGAAACCCCAAAGGAGCAGAAAAGACTATTTATGTATGCGACCACGGCTGCATGGTTGTTACTGGCTCAGAGATGGAAAGAAGATACAGTCCCTACCACAGAAGAATAACAGATGAAATTAATGGACTATGGTGAAATGGCTAAATTGACCAGAAGAGTAAGAAATCAGAAAGACCAAATTTTTAACAAGGAATGGAGGAAAATTATAACTTACCTTAAAGACCATTGTAAACAGTTAAAGTCATTAGTAGGATTGGAATATCACTTGTAGTCTAAGGCTGAATTCTGGACATAATGGAGGTGTAAAAGATTTGGATTATCATAAAAGGGAGATGCGGGAGGAAAGAATTAATAATAGGACCCACAAAGGGGAGGGTGGAAGTCCAGGAGATTCCTTGGAATCTTGTTTTTATGATTTATGTTTGATATATCTCTGTAAAATTCTAAGTTGAAAAACCAAATAAATAAATTAAAAAAAGAGACAAGAATAGCAAGCTCTCTGTATGGTGAGCTGGTGGACAGAGAAAGAATAGCCAATGATCAAGAAAAAGACAAGCAGAGATCGCCAAGACCAGAATCAATTTCTGGACAATTGATAGGCCAATCCTATACAAGTTTACTCAGAAGTATTCCCACTGTGTTCAAAGGGACCTGCTCCCCAATAAGCATGTTTAGAATCGTAGCCTCAGAACACAGACACAAAAGTGGGACTGAGGAAAGAGTCAACATTTCTCATTTTAAAAAGCCGTGGATTTCGTTTGGTAACAATTACACAAAGCAAACAATTAGCCACTTTGTATTGTTGGATTAGCAACCAATTAAAGTTCATTAATGATTAACTCTCATATTGTCAACACGCTAGGATGTAATAGCGGCTGGTTGTCCTGTAGCAATATTAAATGTCAAAGTGCAGTATCACTACGCAGTAGGAAACATCTCAATGTTGAATGAATCAGGGATCTGGTGTCTGAATCTGCAGTGCTGGAAAACCTGTAACGCCTGTGCTCATGTTTGTGTACAGATGCAAATCAAGAAATATCTCTCTCCAGTATAGAGAGAAAGGCATCACACAATGTAGGGAAGTCTGTGACGAGGTCAGTAGCATGTTTGATCAGTTTGCTGTCCATGTGCAAACTCTTATTTTACTTATTGAATTTATATACCACCCTATACCCAGGGCGGTTCACAGAACTGTTGATGGGAGACTAAACCTTCCTGCTGTCTTCTTTCTTGATCTTTAAAACAGACTTGGACTGGGAAGCTCTTCAAATAGAGGCCTGTCCTCTGCAAAGCAGGGCACATACCTACCCTAATTAGAAGCTTTCACAACTGTGGTCCACCAAGCTGAACACAGCCCATAAGGCTTACACTTTTTCCTTGTGCTGGACAACACACTCATTCTTTTTTTAGCAATTCTAAAGGTAAAGGGTAAAGGGATCCCTGACCATTAGGTCTAGTCGTGACCTCTGGGGTTGCGGCGCTCATCTCGCTTTATTGGCCTAGGGAGCCGGCGTACAGCTTCTGGGTCACGTGGCCAGCATGACTAAGCCACTTCTGGCAAACCAGAGCAGCGCATGGAAACGTCATTTACCTTCCCGCTGGAGTGGTACCTATTTATCTACTTGCACTTTGACATGCTTTCAAACTGCTAGGTTGGCAGGAGCAGGGACCGAGCAACGGGAGCTCACCCTGTCGCAGGGATTTGAACCACCAACCTTCTGATCAGCAAGTCCTAGGCTCTGTGGTTTAACCCACAGCGCCACCCGCGTCTAGGTAGGCAGCAAAGAGAGGACGTTTACTGAGGTCCTCCTGGGCCACCATACTTGACTGGTCGGTTGTCATGTTAGCTCCATGGCTCACCAGCTGTGGAGGCCCAAATTCAGATATCTAACGTAAGAGCAACTATTTGTGTGAGCTGGTTGTCTGGAAGTTCCTTCTGAGGGGAATCACAGACTGCATTCCACTTCCCTTCTATTTCTAGGGCTCTCTCGCTCTCTCTTTTTATACTCTCAGGTCTTAAGTGATGTGGAAAAGAGGCTCCTGCTGGGATGTTAAATAGCATCTCAGCAGCTTGCTGCCTCTTGAAGCTAGAGGTGATGAGCTATTAGCATTTGCCTTCCGTTAGGATTAAAACTCAAAAGGTATAGCCAAAACAAACATTGTCAAATTGGCCTGTGATGAAAATTTCATAAACCCTTTCCTTTGAACCTTGCTCTCAAATTAAACTCTTCTTTATCCTTCCACTAGAGGTGGTCTGTGCAGGGAAGAGGTGATGAAAAGCCTCTCCTGTATATTTTCCCCAAAGCCAGAAGGAGGATGGAATTCATTGTGACTGTGCTTTATTCCAGCTGGGATTAAAAAAAGGGGGGGATTTAATTAATATGAATTATGCAATTCACAGCAAGATGGTAATGTGCCTGCTAAAAAGATAGAGGGGGGGGGGGGAGAGAGAAGAAAGAGACTGTAGAGCTATAAACATGAAGTCATTCCCCTACCCCAGAAATCAATTTGTTGTTGTTTAGTCGTGTCCGACTCTTCGTGACCCCATGGACCAGAGCACACCAGACCCTCCTGTCTTCCACTGCCTCCCGCAGTTCGGTCAAACTCATGCTGGTAGCTTCGAGAACACTGTCCAACCATCTCGTCCTCTGTCGTCCCCTTCTCCTTGTGCCTTCCATCTTTCCCAACATCAGGGTCTTTTCCAGGGAGTCTTCTCTTCTCATGAGGTGGCCAAAGTATTGGAGCCTCAGCTTCAGGATCTGTCCTTCCAGTGAGCACTCAGGGCTGGTTTCCTTAAGAATGGATAAGTTTGATCTTCTTGCAGTCCATGGACTCTCAAGAGTCTCCTCCAGCACCGTAATTCAAAAGCAACAATTCTTCGGCAATCAGCCTTCTTTATGGTCCAGCTCTCACTTCCATACATCACTACTGGGAAAATCATAGCTTTAACTATACGGATCTTTGTTGGCAAGATGATGTCTCTGCTTTTTAAGATGCTCAATACGCTAACTTTAAAACAGGGAGGGAAAAACCATCTGGTATGGTGGCAAACAGGAAGGTAATAAAAGTAGTAGTTAACAGTGTAGCAACAGGAAGTTGTTTTCTACTGAGTCAGGGCATTGGTATGCTGTCAGTATGACATTGCTGTTAGTATGACTGACAGAAGCTCTTCAGAGTTTCAAGCAAAGGCATTCACAAACCTATCTGGAGATGTCAGGAATTGAACTCGGGACCTTCTTATAAATAAGGCTTGCTGAAGGCACTTATTAGGCAGGCTAGCTGACCTTTCACAAAATTCCCTCTTGTAAACATACACCTAATTTAACTCAGGAAAAAAAGATGGTGCCCATTTAAATCCTTCACATAGATGCTCATTTATTTGGTAGAGCATGTGTCTTAATCTCAGGGTCATGGATTCTGTGGAAATGTCAAGAATTGTAGGAAAGGATATATTAAGTATTATCCTACCTTCACTCACGCTAGAAAGTTATGTAGCAGAGCAAATTCCCCTCAGTATAGCTGGAAGCTAGTTTGCAGATTCGTTTGAATCTCTTAGTTAAGATTATTTTCCTGGTGTCCCCTTTAATCCCTCTTAAAAGAATAAAGACACAAGACTCTTTCCGAGTAAAGTAACAAAAAGTTTACTCACATTTCAGTTCACGGTTTGATCCCTGAAAGGCAGGCGTTTTCTTATGGTTACACAAAGAAACTCATAGGGAGACTGAACTCATGTGCTGCTGGCTGAGAGCCAGCAGACAGCAAAAAATTACATTAATAGAATACAAAATGGCTGCAGGAGAGCAGCATGGCAGCAAAAGAACAGTATCAAGGCCAACAAGAATCAAGATTGACAAAATGGCTGCACGACTTGGCTCTTTTGTGGAGTCAGCCAGAGCCACACCCATCTCCCAGGTCACATCCAGGGAAGGAAGTTCCAGACCAGTGGAACAGGAAATTATACTGACTGGATGTCCCCCTGTCTGTACCCACTTTAGGGAAATAAGGAATGTTGTTTACCTTCCTGCCGCAGTGGTACCTATTTATCTACTTGCACTGAAAGCAGTGCTTTTGAACTGCTAGGTTGGCAGGAGCTGGGACAGAGCAACAGGAGCTCACCCTGTCACGGGGATTCGAACCGCCGACCTTCTGATCAGCAAGTCCTAGGCTCTGTGGTTTAGAACACAGCACCACAGCTGCAAGACAGGGAGCCGGAAGTCCTTTTATTCTTCTTTATCTTTTAAAAACCTTTTCTCTTTTTTTCTCTTTAGGAATGTTGCATTTGATTGCACCAGTGGATTACATCCCGAAAATTCGAGCCCCACATTGGGCAAAAGATTCATGCTCTTACGGGGCGGGGGGGGGGGAGCTGACCCTCCTGGTCCCTTCCAACTCTACAATTCTACTCTGAGATTCTATGATCTGTCCCTCATACTACATGAGATGTGTGGTGATCACAGGGACATGTATAGGGTAGCTGCTTTATGCATCACCCCCAAAAAGAGTATAAAGGAAGACATAAATGCTGCATATGGCAATTTTTATGTAGACAAATTCATAAATAATTACTATAATTTAAGTAGAGATGCATTGCATCTCACCATTGTGGGAAAGGCTGTTAACGTCTTTAATTAGAGAAAAATCGTTAATGACATTTATCAAGGATTGGAAATTTCTTATGGACTTTTGGCATGAAAGAGAAAATGAACTTGTAATATCTGGATCTGAGGACTGAAAAAATAGTGCTTTACAGAAGATAGAATGATTGGATCTTAATTAGTACAATACTATACTTAGTTGCAGTATTAATAAAAGATAAAATGTAAAGGTAAAGGACCCCTGGACGGTTAAGTCCAGTCAAAGATGACTATGGGGTGTGGTGCTCATTTAGCTTCAGGCTGAGGGAGCCAGCGTTTGTCCACAGACAGCTTTCCAGGTCATGTGGCCAGCATGACTAACTAAACCGCTTCTGGCGTGACAGGACACCGTGACGGAAACCAGAGCGCATGGAAACGCTGTTTACCTTCCTGCCACAGCGGTACCTATTTATCTACTTGCACTGGTGTGCTTTTGAACTGCTAGGTTGGCAGGAGCTGGGACAGAGCAACGGGAGCTCACTCCACTGCGGGGATTTGAACCGCTGACCTTCTGATCGGCAAGCCCAAGAGGCTCAGTGGTTTAGACCACAGCACCACAGCTGCAAGACAGGGAGCCGGAAGTCCTTTTATTCTTCTTTATCTTTTAAAAAGCTTTCCTCTCTCTTTCTCTTTCTTTCTATTGAGTTCTTTCTTTTCCTTCCCTTTCCCCCTTTCTGCCTTTGTTCTTTTTTCTTTTTTAGACCAAAGCAGTTTTATTTCAGTATATTATTTTTTAAATAATACTTTCTGATGGGGGGGGGGGAGAGAGACTTCCTCTTGATTGAGATAGCTTAATTCACCTCTGTTTTAGGACAGGAATGCCATTGTCCATCTAGCCTAGTATTATCTAATCTGATTGGCTCTCCAGGGTCTCAAGCAAAGACTTCTTCCTCCCACTCCAATTCTTTTAATGAAAGATGTCAGGCCCTGAGCCTGTAACCTTCTCCGTTCAAAGGGTGTTCTCTGCTGCTGAGGGATGGCTGCTCCCTCTCCCAAGCAAATGTACCTAATAATAATATAATAATACTAATTTATTATTTATACCCCACCCATCTGGCTGGGTTTCCCCAGCCACTCTGGGCGGCTTCCAACAGAATATTAAAATAATCTATTAAACATTAAAAGCTTCCCTAAACAGGGCTGCCTTCAGATGTCTTCTAAAAGTCTGGTAGTTGTTTTTCTCCTTGACATCTGGTGGGAGGACGTTCCACAGGGCGGATGCCACTACTGAGAAGGCTCTTGGTCTGGTTCCCTGTAACTTGGCTTCTAGCAGTGAGGCAACCGCCAGAAGGTCCTCGGAGGTGGACCTCAGTGTCTGGGTAGAACGATGGGGGTGGAGATGCTCCTTCAGGTATACTGGGCCGAGGCCGTTTAGGGCTTTCAAAGTCAACACCAACACTTAGTAAAACCTGGGCACCATGAAGGTGTATCACATGTGTATCACACATACACACACACTCCTTGCCACTGCACTTGAATGAGCATAGGCACCAAAGTATGTGGGGATGGGGCTGAGCAGGGACTCCCAGAACCTCCCCACAGGCCTCACTGGGCTTCTCCACAGTGGTGGCAGGCCTCCCTGGGCCTCGTGGCCTCCTTCCAGAGTATGTGTTGCACACACACATGCACACAATGAGCCCCTCCCCCCGCCAATGTTGATGGGAACTTGTCACCTCTGAAAGTGAGAATGGAAAAAAAAGTTCAGAATTAGAAACAAAATGAAGGTTCCCATTTGACCACCTGGAGCATGTGGCTCCAGACTGGCAAGACAAGAATATCGGAATGAGTTGCCCAATATGCAAGCTTAATATTCTTGCCAATTAAATATTTAAAGGTCCAGAATGTCTTCAGTCTGGTTGCCAGATGGAAAATAAACACAGTGGTTGCCATGGAAATTCATTTATTTTCCATTTGTGCTTCTCTATCCCATTACCCATGATCCTTTGTGGACCAACATTACCTCTTTTTAAGAATTCTTTCCAGGATGTGCTTCCTCTGTTTCTAAAATGGACTCGTTTGTCGTGTCCTGATGCTTTTTTGTACAATTACGTTTCATCAATATTTTAATAAGGCATTATCTGCTCTGTGACTTATTCACTGGGTGGCGTCCAACTTAAGTTACACTCAGAGCAGTCCCATTGAGATTAATGGACGTAAGTGAGTCATGTTCACCAGTTTCATTGTGATTTGCACTAACGTTGGATAGAGTCCTCTGGATGGTAGTCAACTAAGTTTTACTTAAAGGAGACCCACTGAAATTTATGAACATGACTAGCTTAGGGACACTGATCTTGATATGTCTACTCTGAGTAAAACTTAGTTGAATACCACTGTCAGAGCTGCCCTAGGTCCCAGCTCACAAAGGACCAATGCCAGATCGTTGTTATATGAAACAGTCTTTATTTAAGCTCAGCTTCGCTTTTACATTCTCGGCGCGCAGCTCTACGTCTCAAACCCTAGACCGCCGAAGCTCCGTCTGAGTCTCCTCCCCCCTGACACCAGTTTAAGACTCTAGCCTTGCTCCACCTCTTCCTTAGCTCTTTCCTCCTCTGGGTCCGCCTGTCCGCTGGGGTCTTGCCCTTCCTAGACTCTTCTGACGCTGAGTCTCCTGAGTCTTCCCCCTGCCTCCGGCGGGCTTTAGGACCTGGTTCCCACTCCGGGTTGTCAGCTGTCCCGCGCGCCTGTACATTTGAACTTGGCGCGCGCGCGCAGCCTGACACCTTCCTCCTAACCATTCCACTGCTCCTGACGCTACTCTCCCCTCCAGGGGTGCTAGCTGGGTCTGACTTCCCCTCCATTCCCTCACTCTCCGACAGGGGCGTGGCCAGCCCTGACTCCTCTTCCCTCCCTCCTGGAGTGGACGCTGGCTCTGTCCCAAGGGACTCTTCCCCCCCCCCCCACTACGCTCTGGTGGGGAAACTGGTCCTGATCTCCAGCAACTGCTTTGGGAGTCTCCGCTGGCCCCTTGCTTCTGGTGCATCCCCCCTGGGACCCCCCTTTCCCTGGCCGTCGGCGCCCCCTTCTGGGAATCCTCTGATTCACTGGAGAGGCTTATGGAATCTCTCGGGTCACTGTCATTCTGTCCTCCGCTACCCTCAGATTCCTCTCCTTCGCTCTCCATATCCTCTCTCCCCTGTGGCTCAGTCCCTGAGCCCCTGACAACCACCCTCTGTGTTTATGTGTAAGGCTAAATTGTCTTTATTCATACAATAAATGTTTAAAACGATAGATATACAGTGGTACCTTGGTTTAAGAATAGTTTAGTTTATGAACAACTTGGATTAAGAACGCTGCAAACCCGGAAGTAGGAGTTTTGGTTTGTGAACTTTGCCTTGGAAGCAGAACACGTTCCGTTTCCTGTTGAGTGTGTTCCATTTGTAAATTGAGTCCCCCGCTGCAATGGGAAAGCACGCCTTGGTTTAAGAACGCTTTGGTTTAAGAACAGACTTCTGGAACGGATTAAGTTCGTAAACCAAGGTGCCACTGTATATAAATAAAACCATAAAGTACTACAAAGCATCCATGTGGAAGTTTGTATTTAAATATATACTTAAATACTATTGTATCACAAAATGCACATCTGTAAACATACTGTATCTCAAGGACTCAATTTCTAAACACATTGCATCCTAAAATACACAGTTTAATGCATTCTGGTACTTTTTTAAAAAATAAAACCTCTAGAATTGTATCACAAAATTTGGAAAAGTTCAAAATCTAAAGGATAATGATGTTCCATTTTGCATATTCATCTGGTAGATGTGGAGCAGGCAAGTATTCATCAGAATTCACAGAGCTCAATTCTTCAGACTTCCCTAGCTGGAGGTGCTAAGTTTCTGCATTTGCACAGATGATACCTTTAATTCCTGAAAACGATGCTTTTGTTAACTGGCATTGTGCAGCCAATGTCATTGTGCTTTCGTTACATTTTGCAGTTTCCTTTTCACACTTGCTTGTGCCATTCCTTACAGACTGCTTTAGTCTTGTCACAAGGTTACCGGTGAAATGAAGTTATAGGCTTTGAAAGGAAGGGGTCTGGATGGAGTCATTGCAGTCATGGACTGGATGAAGGCTAACAAAATGGATATGGAGTCCTGACAACACAAAGTCCCGATGGATGGGTGGCTCCCCAGGTCTGGGTTGTGTTACCTGTTCTGGATAGAGTTGCACCCCCTGAAGGAACAGTTGTGTAGTATGGGAGTGCCCTTGGAGTCATCTCTGTCGTTGGAGGCCCAGGTGGTCTTGGTGGCATGGAGTACCCACTATCAACTTCAGTTGCTATGACAACAGCATCCATTCCTGGATAGGGATATGGGATCATCCTCAGAAGGCAGTCCTTCTTGCGACTGGGTCCCTGGACACACCCCTGACTAAGTAGGTTTCATTTCTAGGTCTAAGTTTCATTTCTCTAAATAGGCATCACGGGTCACAGCCAATCAGGAAATGGGTGGGGGGTAGCTAAGGAATTATATAAGCATTAGCGCAAGAGTGCCCTAGGCACTTGATTGGCGCTGCTGTACACCTGCCCTCCCGCCCTTAGTGTAGGTTCTTGGCTTTGCTTTGGATTATGTGTGTGTCACCTGTCTTGGGACAGGTGCTGGGTAGGAATTCTTATCCATTTGGCAAATTGGCACTGACCACTTGGTTTTTTGCCTACCCCCTTAGCAATCCTCACAATTTTCCAGGTTAGGCGGTTAGGCATTGGCTTAATTTTGTTTGTGGAGGGGAGGTGTGGCCATCACCTGCCCCTCAATGATCAAAAGGTATTCCGTTAAAGGAATCTGGGTGTCCTGGACCTCGTCCGCTTGATGGGCTAGGGTCATGCCAGGATCACAAGAACCTCGCGGTAAGCTTCTGTTGGGCAAAACCCTGATGTTGCTGCCCCGATGGATTTACCTACATAGACTCTGTCAACTGGGGCAGTAGTCTGTTATATTATATTCAGCCAATGCCTATGCCAATACCACTCACATTTAATTTGCAACCAATAAAGCTGTGGCCTTAATGTTATCCATCAACCTTAATTCTGTGTCTGTGTGTAGTTACCGTATTTTTTGCTCTATAAGACTCAGTTTTTCCCTCCTAAAAAGTAAGGGGAAATGTGTGTGCGTCTTATGGAGTGAATGCAGGCGAGTGAATGCAGGCTGCACAGCTATCCCAGAAGCCAGAACAGCAAGAGGGATCGCTGCTTTCACTGTGCAGCGACCCCTCTTGCTGTTCTGGCTTCTGAGATTCAGAATATTTCTTTTCTTGTTTTCCTCCTCCAAAAACTAGGTGCGTCTTGTGGTCTGGTGCGTCTTATAGAGCGAAAAATACGGTATTTCATGGGGGGCTGGCTTGGGGCCTCAAGACGCAAAGCCTGGCTATGTTGGTGGTTCATCATCATCATCAATTTATTATTTGTACCTCGCCCATCTGACTAGGTTGCCCCAGCCACTCTGGGCAGCTTCCAGCATACACAGAAACATAATAAAACATCAAACGTTGAAAACTTCCTGATACAGGGCTGCCTTCAGATGTTTTCTAAAAGTTCTGTAGTTCTTTATCTCCTGGACATCTGTTGGGAGGAAGCCACTGCTCAGAAGGTCCTCTGTCTGGTTCCCTGTAACCTCACTTCTCACATCTGGGCTGAACGATGGAGGTGGAGATGCTCCTTCAGGTATACAGTGCCGAGGCCATTTAGGGCTTTAAAGGTCAGCACCAACACTGTGAATTGTGCTCAGTAACGCACTGGGAGCCAATGTAGGTCTTTCAGGACTTGTGTTATACTGTCCCGGTGACCGCTCCCAGTCACCAGTCTAGCTGCGGCATTCTGGATTAGTTGTAGTTTCCGAGTCACCTTCAAAGGCAGCCCCATACATGCTTGGGTAATAGAACAGTTAGACTACTAGAAAGGTACTAGAGTACCTGTCTCCTTGCTTTGGAAGTTTAAGCTAGTGCATAATGCAGCAGCTAGGATACTCAGTGTATAGTCCCACCCTATGCCTGTGCTGAAAGAACTGCATTGTCTGCCTGTAGACTCACATACAGGTGGATGAACACGTAAAGGGACCCCTGACCATTAGGTCCAGTCGTGGCCGACTCTGGGGCTGCAGCGCTCAGCTCGCTTTATTGGCCGAGGGAGCCAGCTTACAACTTCCGGGTCATGTGGCCAGCATGACTAAGCCGCTTCTGGCGAACCAGAGCAGTGCATGGAAACGCCGTTTACCTTCCCGCCAGAGCGGTACCTATTTATCTACTTGCACTTTGACGTGCTTTCAAACTGCTAGGTTGGCAGGAGCAGGGACCGAGCAACGGGAGCTCACCCCGTCGCGGGGATTCAAACTGCCAACCTTCTGATCGGCAAGTCCTAGACTCTGTGGTTTAACCCACAGCACCACCTGTGTCCCTAAATGGATGAACATGCACACACACACAATTTAAAAAAAAATTGTGTTGTCACTTGGGGTAACTTTTAGACACTGAGTTTGGAAAGCAGTAGTTTATTGTTTGCACGAAAGCTACTTTTTGGGGGGGGGGGACCCAAGCCCTTTTAGGTAAACACATAATTAGGAGCCCCTCCCAACACACTGATTAAAAAGACGACAATTCAGCCAAAAACAATACTTGCTTGTTTGAAGTATTTCTAGGCTGTGGTGCAATTCTCTAATGAGGAGAGGAACCAATTAAAAAGTTAAAAATAAACTGTGGTATGTGTACTGCTGGGGAGTTTATACTGACAGTAGAGCTTCTAAGCTATGCCCTGGAAATGCAGCAACTAAATTCTTCCTCCTCTACCCGATTATTCAAGGTGTAGGGTCCCTGCCCCCTTTTTCCATCTTCCCACCCTATGTTGCAGGTGTCAGTTGCAACCAAAAATAGCAGCTCCTGTCTCTTACTTCTCTTCTCCCCACTGAAAAACACAAGCAGTCACCTTGCACGGAGTCAGAACGTGGGTTCATTTAGCTCATCATTGTCTGCAGAAAGAGCAGGCAGACTTCAGGCTTGTGAGAAGAACTGATGCTTTTGAATTATGGTGCTGGAGGAGACTCTTGAGAGTCCCATGGACTGCAGGAAGATCAAACCTATCCATTCTTAAGGAAATCAGCCCTGACTGCTCACTGGAGGGACAGATCCTGAAGCTGAGACTCCAATACTTTGGCCACCTCATGAAAAGAGAAGACTCCCTGGAAAAGACCCTGATGTTGGGAAAGATGGAGGGCACAAGGAGAAGGGGACGACAGAGGATGAGATGGATGGATAGTGTTCTCGAAGCTACTAGCATGAGTTTGACCAAACTGCGGGAGGCAGTGGAAGACAGGAGTGCCTGGCGTGCTCTGGTCCATGGGGTCACGAAGAGTCGGACACGACTAAATGACTAAACAACAACAATCAGCTGAAGCCAAGTGTTTACATAGTGGTTCAGTGGGGCAGACTTAGAATCAGTGCCAGATCTACAAATTTTGCCTTAGGAGCAAAAGCCTGCACTTCTGACCTTCTCTCTTTGTTGCATCCAACTAAATTATACTCAGCATACACCCATTGAAACCCAAGATAGTCCTGTCCAATAACTTCAATGGGTCTCCTCGGAGTAGGACTAGTATTGGAACACAATGCTGCGCCTGCATTGCATTTGAAATTGTTTTTATACATGTTTCCCTTGTTTCACCACTTGTTTCATGGGAAGCAATTCATCAATGGACTAAATAAATCTGATGTATATCAAATTTAATCCTTTGATTGCTTTAGGAAGCCCGTTCTTGTCATCTCATGTTGTGTTCACCAAGTGCTCTGTGATGGCTCCTGTCATTTGACATGGAATTCTCTGGTAGGCATGATCACATAATTGATCACATGACCCAGCGCACACACACCATTTGAATGGGACTCACCATCAACTTTGTGGGGGCCCGGCCCCATATAACAATAACAATAACAATAACAATAATATTTTATTTATATCCCACCGTCCCCAGCTAAAGCCGGGCTCAGAGCGGCTAACAACAGTAAAATAATACAGCATTCTAAAATCAATTCATTAAAAAATCAGTTCAAATCAAATTGATGGAAACCATTGGGCTAGAGTTCTGTGAAGAAATTACCAAAGGAGGGAGTCAGGCTGTGCCTTGGCCAAAGGCCTGGTGGAACAGCTCTGTCTTGCAGGTCCTGTGGAAAGATGTCAAGTCCCGCAGGGCCCTAGTCTCTTGTGACAGAGCGTTGCACCAGATCGGAGCCACAGCTGAAAAAGCCCTGGCTCTGGTTGAGGCCAGCCTAACCTCCCTGTGGCCCGGGACCGCCAAGATGTTTTTGTTTGAAGACCGTAAGGTCCTCCGTGGGACATACCAGGAGAGACGGTCCCGTAGGGGCCAAAGCCCCCACAGCCCATAGGAGTTGGCTGTTATGCTGGTAGGTAAAGAATTCTAGTGGCATCTCTTCCTATGTGGAACCATCCCATAAACCTCCTTTGTCCTAAACCATGAATGAACCAAAGAGTAAAGGTGAGGAAGCAACACTTATTGACAAAACACAGATGGAAAACACTGGGGTTTATTTTCTGGTATGGTTCCCATTTGTCTATGTGTTAAATGCCATTGATTTTCAGTAGGGCACCATCATCATCTCAGTGCCAGACTTCTAGCTGTTGAAATTCTTGCAACAAACAAATAAATAAATAAATCTCATTGAGCTGCTGAAAAAGTTGGCCAAATGCCTAGATGAACTTGTGAATTCTCAGAGTGGTTTTGGCTATTATCCTAATGGACGGAGAGCAGAAACTGCCTTGTGCTTCCTGCTGGTCTACATCGTAATATTGTAAATGAACCTTCCACAACTTCCCCATTGTGTGTGTGTGTTTTGGTATGTGAGTGTGGGCTGATTAGACATGCATAGGATGATGCAGTACTTATGTAATGCTGCAGATTCATTATATGGCCTCTAATTCTAATTCTAATTCTAATTCTTCTGTATATGCCCTAGCAACTCTGGGCTGCTCCCAACAAAATATTAAAAACTACAATTATGTATCAAACATTAAAATCTTCCCTATACAGGGCTGCCTTCAGATGTATTCTAAAAGTCAGATACAGTGGTACCTCGGTTCTCGAACATCTCTATTGACGAACCCCAACGCCGAAAACCCGGAAGTAAATGCTTCCGTTTTTGAACGCACCTCAGAAGTTGAATGGCTTGCGCTGTGTGTTTTTCAATTTTCTCAGTTGAATTTGCAGACAGCCCTTTGTGCCTCGGCTTTTGAACATTTTGGAACTCGAACAGTCTTCCGGAGCGGATTATGTTCGAGAAATGAGGTACCACTGTAGTTGTTTATTTCCTTGACATCTGATGGGAGGGCATTCCACAGGGTGGGCACCACTACCAAGAAGGCCCTCTGTCTGGTTCCCTGTAACTTCACAGTGAGGGAACCACCAGAACTCCCTTGGAGCTGGACCACTGTGTTCAGGCTGAATGAGAGTTGGAGACACTCCTCCAGGGGGCCAATGCAAAGGACAAAGAAGTGCAATTCTCCATTCACATCATGCAATGTTTTAAAAGCTCTTCAGAGGCAGCCAGATGAAGACAGGCGGAAGCTTCTAGAACATTTTCAGATATTGAACCACTGTAATCTGAAAATGTGCTCCTGTACCAAAAGCCAATTCAATATCTCAAATGTATATAGACATTGGCAAGATTTCCTTTGTTCGTTGGGGGGGGGGGGGAGCCAGTCTGCCATAAAGAGAGAACTATACAGAGCAGATTCATTTATTCTGTGTTCACCGGAGAAAAATGCTGCAGACTTATCAGCTGAAGATAATTCTGAAATTTGGAAGCCTGCAGCTGTGTAAAGCCAGCTGAGGTACCACCCTGGGGTAGGGTGGGGATTCTCTGTGGTAACACATCAGGGGTGGCTGGGTGGCTGTCTTCATTGCCATTAAGCTCTTAGTGGAAGGTATGCTGAGGGTCATGTAGACCAACCCCTTCAGTGCAGGAATCTCACCAAAAGCATCCATGACAGATGGCCATCTAACCTCTGTCAGTTTGCATTTCTTAGTACAGAAAGTATTGATCTGGTGTGTAGAGATCTTTCCAATTCTACTTAATTCAAGAGGGTTCCGAAAGCTTCTGGAAGCTTCTCTGTGTGAAAGAAGCAAGCAGAAGCTTCCTGATGTTTGGGTTATTCCTTCAGAGAAGCTGAGTACAGCTGGTTTAAACTGGTTCTGTTATCTCTTTCTTTCACGGTCATGCTGACTATAAAATCAGGGCCAGAAGGAGCCTGAGTTTCCCTTTCTCTTTCTATCTCTTTTCTTTCTGGTGTGGTGTTCTGCACATAGTATGCTTCCTGTTAAGTTTTAGACATCTTATAAGTTATTGTAAGTTTCAGTTAAGTCTACTGCCACTGGATTTCTTATGGGCAGTGCCAATCCTGAATGTATTGGATTTATGACCATCGGGATAGATATAAAACATATGTTCAAAAATACAGTAAAGATTTGCTATCTATGCTAGCATTTGATTGACGTTGGAGTGAGAATGAGTTGAGAAATAAGACTAAGAGCACATATTGATATAGGAATGTATTAGATAAAATGTAAAGAAATATACAATAATAAGAGTACATTCATTTGTAAAAAAAGGAATATACAACGGGATAGAAAGGAAGTCTAGTGTGTATATGATATATGTATATGATTTTTTTATTTTTCTCTTTGTTCTTTCTTTTTTGGGGGGGTTTCATTTTCTTTCTAGGTATATAAAATTTTATATAATTTTTGTATACATGTTGGAAATTATATTATAGTAAGTCCTGTAAAGTAATATGACAATGTTTACCAATGAAATATAAGAATGTTAACAAATAAATAAAATGCAAATTATTTGTGACCATTATGCTTATCTGCCTTCAGTAGCAGTAAAGCTCTGCTGGATGAAATACAGTGGTACCTCAGGTTAAGTACTTAATTCGTTCCGAAGGTCCGTTCTTAACCTGAAACTGTTCTTAACCTGAAGCACCACTTTAGCTAATGAGGCCTCCTGCTCCCGCCGCACTGCCGGAGCCCGATTTCTGTTCTCATCCTGAAGCAAAGTTCTTAACCTGAAGCACTATTTCTGGGTTAGCAGAGTGTGTAACCTGAAGCGTATGTAACCTGAAGCATATGTAACCTGAGGTACCACTGTACAATTGTCTCTGGTCTATTTTTGGGAATCCTGCAAAGTGTTTCAGTTGTTACTCTGCTGACTATACATTGGAATCTACTCTGGATCAATACTGAGTAGAATTTGTAGAACTGGTAATATTGGAGGTAATATTGAGTAGAATTTCAATGACAACCACTGCTTAAAAACCTCTAAGGAAAGAGAGTCGACCACCTCTTGTGGGAGTTTGTTCCGCTGTCAAATTGCTCTTACTGTCAGAAATTTCTCCCTGGTGTTTGGTCAGGAAGATTCCTACCCAAAATCCTTCTGGCATTGTTCAGAGTAGCAATTGCAACTATGGAAGTAGACAGGGGGAAAGGTCAACCTCCTCACAGGCCCTGGTGTCACCTTGCTAAATCCTACCTTGGTCTACTCTACAAAATTTAGTTTACAGTCCTGCTTATGTTTATTTGATTTTGTAACTGCCAGTTGCGCCCAAGATCGCTCAGAGTTCCCCCATGAATTCCAATGAATTGGAGGCAGTTTTAAATCTCTCCCCATCCTTCTTCGGTTTGTCTGGAGGAGGTGGAAAAACGAGTTGGATTTTGGATTATGAGACTGAGGGTGAGCAGCCTTATGTTGCAGGGAGTCTAATTCCTTTTTGGACAGCGAACTCGGATGATATTCTGTTTTGTCACTGTGCCCAGAGTGCCGAATATAAGTTTTGTCCACCTGCCCAGAGCCCTTTTAAGTAAATTGAAACAGAGAGACACACATTCCAACTGCATATTTTAAAAATCGGCAGAAGAACACATTGTCCTCAATAACTGTGATTTAACTCTCAAGTGAGAAGAAGCAGTTAACACTGTGTGGGGGTTTGGCAGCATCTAGACATATAAAATTATTCAATTATTCTACTTCATGGACCTCCCAAACTAAGGAGTGTATGAAACACTTTATTACAAACATTCTGTATAATGACCAAGAGGGGTGATTGCTACTGATTTTTGTGTGTGTGTTTGACTATTAAGGAAAGTGAATTGATTTCAGACTTTTTCTTAACTAAGGGAACAATTCTCTCCTATTTCAATTACCCACCAGAAAGCATCCTTAATGAAACATTTATATCATTCCCCAGTGCAGAGAGTAAAGCTAACATTTATTTTACTACTCCCTGTAGGCATAAGCACTGAGATTATCATGTGAAACAAGTAATGCATTATGCACTGTTTGCAGGGATGCAGACAACTTTGGCAGTTATTAATTTAATGCATTGCTTCTCAGAATCTCAGAGTACCTTGCTTATAGGATAGTCAAAGAGGTGACTGATAATCATAATATAATGTACCTAAGGTATTGGTCTTAGTTTAGGATCAATTATTTGAGAGGGTGTGTTTTTTTTGTTTCCTAATGGTGATGTCTGTGTGCCAAACTGGTAATGGTGGCGGCACTGGGATTCTGGTTTTTCATTAAAAAGAGGCTTACTGAAAAGAACCAGATTTCTTCTTCTTCTTCTTCTTCTTCTTCTTCTTCTTCTTCTTCTTCTTCTTCTTCTTCTTCTTCTTCATCCAGTTTTTTCATATAACATTTAGAGTCCAATATCATCAGTTTAATACATATATAGGATTTCCTTAATCCCTGGACTTCCCTCCCGCTCCATCACGGTTTCCACTGCAAATATTTTCTCTACTGCATCTTACTGTATTTATCCAAATTTTGTTTGTATCCCATTTTAACCATCAAATTCATACATCACAAGTGTTATGTCAATCCTGCTAACGTTTTCAGAATTTTACAGTGTTCTTTAAGATAGTCTATAAACTTTTCCCATTCTTTATTAAATTTCTTGTCTTGGTTTCTGATTCTCCCGGTCAATTTTGCCATCTCACATAGTCCATCATCTTGATTATCCATTCTTCTCTGGGTGGGACTTTATCCTCCTTCCATCTTTGGGCAAAAAGCATCCTCGCAGTTGTTGTATATATATATAAAACGTCTTTTCTACTCCTTTGGTATTTCTTCACCTGTAATTCCTAGTAAAAAAAGCTTCTGGTTTCCCCCCAAAAGTTACCTTAAACATTTTTTTTCCAATTCATTATATATCATTTCCAAGAAAACTTTTGTTATTTTGCACAGCCACCACATATGGTAGAAAGTGCCTTCTTTATCATTACTTTTCTAACATATATTGGTAGCAGTTCTGTACATTTCTGCTAACCTAGTAGGAGTTAAATACCATCAGCGCATCATTTTCATATAGTTCTCTTTCAGCGTACAACATGCTGTAAATTTTAAATCTTCCTTCCATAACTTTTCACAAGATGACAATTGTATCATACCCAAGATCTTTTGACCAGTGGAGTTGGACCAGATTTCATTTGGGTCCAGCATCTAGTCCCATGTCCAGCTAAATTCCTCCAGTCACAAGCAGAGTTTAAACGCCATAGCTTCCTCTTGCTGTGTCCTCCAGGAATGACGCTCATTGGCATATTGCCTTTGAATCTGCAATCCCATATAATTGCCATAATGACAGCAGCCACTGAAATACTTAACTTCCATGATCTCTTCTTAAATCTGCCTAAGCTAGTGACTGTCACCACATCTTGTGGGAGAAATTCCCATGTATTAATTATGTATTGTGTGAAAAAGTCATTTGTCTGACCTGACTCTGCTGCCTGCCAATCAGTTTAATTGGATGACCACAGGTTTTGCTATGTTGGGAGAGTGACAGAAATGCTTTCTTACTTGAACCCACGAATAAGGAGGGGGCTGTCAATTTTTTAAAATGCAAACAGGATGCATGGATGAGGAACATAACCTCCAAGCATATATTATAACACAAAACACAATTTTTGCATTCCAGATCTTGACGATCAGTGATTTGTGCAGATTCTCAAATTGACACTGCTGGCTTCAGATGCCCAGTATTTGAATCCTCATGATGTTTTATTACAGTACTAATTAAAATTGTTTGTACACAGAGAAAACTGGAGGGGAAAGGTCACAGCAACTTGAGAGCGGATGAGATTCAGGATAATGATTTGCCCTTTTCACTGCAGACAGAAGGTCCGGCAAAAGTCCACATTTTAATTCTTTGAAATGAGAAAATCTGTCACAATGCACCATCTGTACCCCTTTCTCTGCTTCTGAATTCAATGAACATTTTCATGCTGTGAGCATTTTTTTAAAAAGTGTTGCATGTGTTTCTCCAAAACATTTTATACTGCCATCTATAAATAACAAGAGTACTTTTCACACCATCATTGCGGGTACAATGAACACATGTGTATGTGGGAGAACTGGGATTGCTACGGCAAAGCACTGCTCTCAGAATACATCTATTTATCAGATTATATACCTGTATACCTGAAGGAGCGTCTCCACCCCCATCGTTCAGCCCCGACACTGAGATCCAGCGCTGAGGGCCTTCTGGCGGTTCCCTCATTGCGAGAAGTGAGGTTACAGGGAACCAGACAGAGGGCCTTCTCGGTAGTGGCACCTGCCCTGTGGAACACCCTCCCTTCAGATGTGAAGGAAATAAGCAGCTATCTTCTCTTTAAAAGACATCTGAAGGCAGCCCTGTTTAGGGAAGTTTTTAATACTTGATGCTGTATTATTTTTAACACTTGACTGGAAGCCGCCCAGAGTGGCTGGGGAAACTCAGCCAGATGGGCGGGATATAAATAATAAATTATTATTATTATATTATAGATTATCTGGATGATCCTTGTGTGCATTAAAGATGAGCATGGATCAAGGTTGGGTGCGCATAGGTAGTACAGAAAGTTTCACAAATGTGCTGGAATAGGAATTGAGATCACAATCTTTTTCTCTCCGTGTGAGATCTATAGTGAAAAGGGCAAATGTGCTTTGGTACTCAAACCCTGTATTTTTTAAGCCTCGTGGTACTCCATGATTTAAGAGTAGCTGCAAAATCACCAACCATTTTATTATTGCATCTGAAAAAAGGTCTTGGCACTGTACAAAAGTCAAAACAGTCTGGGGAAAACTTTAGAAAACTGCTTCGAAATTTACAGCGTGTTATCCCTTGAAGGAGAACTACTTGAAAATGATTTACAGGTGGTATTTAACTCCGAGTAGGCCTGCTAAGATGTATAAGACTGAATCAGATAAGTGCTGGAGATGCAATGAGGTCGAGGGAACATTCTTTCATCTGTGGTGGACCTGTAAAAGGGTAAAAGAGTATTGGGAGATAATCCATAATGAATTGGAAAAATTGATTGAATTGATTTGATTATGAATTGAATTGATTATGGTGCTGGAGGAGACTCTTGAGAGTCCCATGGACTGCAAGAAGATCAAACCTATCCATTCTGAAGGAAATCAGCCCTGAGTGCTCACTGGAAGGACAGATTGTGAATTGAATGTCAATTGAATTGAATCAATTGTTTAAAATACTTTCCTGAAAAAACCAGAGTCCTTTCTGTTGGGGATAATTCAGATGGAAATTCCCAGGTGTCAAAAATGGTTATTTATGTATGCCACTACTGCGGCCCGTGTTTTGTTAGAAAATGAAGCGAGGTCTCAAGTAAAGCAGAATGGCAACTTAAACTGGTGGAATATGCGCTTGCGGACTTAACACATAGAATAAGAAAACAAAAAGAACATACGTTTAAAGATTGGAAAATGTTTCCTGAAAATATGGGGGGAAACTGTGTATATTTGAAAACGCTGGCAGCATTAAGTTAAATTCAACAGTGTAAATAAGTCTTGATGGATGTAATAATGGAATACTGAATAGTTTAGTTTAGGTAAAATATGCAGGGATTTGTGATATGCAAAATGAACCATGGAAGGAGAAGAAGGAAAGTCATTGATATTTTAAAGGTGTTTAAATGAATATTCTAAATTGTAAAACAGAATATATATATTCAAAACAGAAGGCAGGTGGCAAATGAGTCTTCAGGAACTGCTTATCAGTGTTGTCAGGAACGTGGCCCCCCAGAGCTCAGCGGAAGTGTCTGTCTCAGAAATTGAGCTAAGTGAGCAAGGGGCCGACTCTGCAGATGAGAGCTGTTTGTCAGAGTTTAGAGAGGACAGCCCAGAGCCCTTCTGTCCCAGGGAAGAAGCTGTTAGCTCCCAAGGAGAGGAAGAGTTGCAAGTTGGCCAGAGCGTTGCCAGGCAACCAGCAGATAAGCCAGAGTCAGAGGCTGTGTCTTCTGGGAGTGGGGAAGAGACAGGCCAGCTGTTCAGTCCCCGCACTAGGAGACTGGAAAAGCTCAGAGAACAATGGAAGGGAAGGAGGAGAAGGTCAGGATTTGGTTTTCTTCCTGTTGGGGGAGGGACGATGAGCCAGACTGATCAACTACTGTTAATGAAAGCAGGCTGATTGCCATGCTCTGGATGTATTTTTCTTGTAAATAAACTTACATAAAACTGACGGAGAGTCCTTGCTGCTTATCAGGTTGCTTGCCTGCCAGAGACATTATACCAATCTGCACAGAGGCATTTGTAAACCAAAGTAGCTTTCTGTACATATGCCCTGAGCTGGACCAGGAACCATGCAAGACAAATAGATGCAGCATAATGACTCTGTAAATCCAGATGTTGGGGGCTGTGTAGTCACCAGGCTAAATATGAGGGGCAGGAGCGGGGGGCGATATCTAGCCTCACTTTTTCTCACTCACCTGCCCCCATCAGAGGATTGGATTGGCACTATCTATCATAGACAGGGCAGCACTAGTCCATTAGGCAAAATCAGAGGCAGACCTTCTTGTTCCAAGAAGCTATGAGAATTGATTGCTTTTAATGAAAGTGCTGGTGCCATGCTGTTTTTATAACTTTAATTCTGTTAATGTTTATTTGTTTTTTTTAATGATTGCTTTTTCTCTGGTTCTTTTTGTGATTCTTGTTTTATCTGTCAGCTGCCTTGAGTCCCAACAGGCAGAAAAGGTTGGGTATAAATAAATATGTAAGAAAGTACCAGTATGATACTTTTTAATAATTTTATTTATAATTTTTGAACAAATAAATAGTTCAACTAAATTTCACATTTAGCAATCAATCATTCCACCTACAACTTCCCATTTCTCCCTCCCTCCCTGGTTCCCCCAAAATTTCAATTTATACTGCATATTATAGTTACTCTGTACCTTCCCTTATAAAAAGAAAAAAAGAAAAAGTTCACCCCCACTGCTGTTCTTACTCAAATCCTATTTGCGTTTTAACATACTTACACTGAGTTTTTCAGTATTCTGAAATTAATTGTTTTTAATTATTGTTTTTTCTATGATTTTTTGTGATTTTTTTAAAAAAATCTGTAAGCTGCCTTGATTCCTGGCAGGGAGAAAAGGTGGGGCATAAATAAAAATGTAATGATAATGATAATCATCATCATCCAGTATACTTTTTGTTCCAGCATGAGGTGTATTGGTAGTGTCAGGAGTCCAGGCTGTCCACTTGATAACACAGTAAGCATAACTAATTAAAAAGAAGGATTTATTGCAAAAACGAACAGTTAGCTCTGGACGGCTCTAACAAAGCCTCCGGCATCATTATTCAAGACGACCCTTCTGAAGACTCCTTTCGATTTCTACAGAATATATTGAACCATCGTCCTTTGCACCTCTTGTTTTGCTTCCTATCTAGAAGCCCTCCCATTCAACGACACCTTGGACTTATTGGATCAGCTCCAACCTCTTCGTGCTCTGTCGTACTATCTCTGTGTCTGTTCCTGCCTGATTGCGCTTCTTGAGAGCTTTGGCTGTGTTCCAGCCCGCTCTCAGTTGTTCCCTCGGCAACTGGCATTCCAAGGGGTGGGGAAGTTTCACTAAGCCCTGGCTGCTGCTCAGCCTGATTCAGATTTAAATCTCTCTGTTCTGCAGCAGACTGCAACGTTCCACTAGGAGCTGGCTCATTCCTGACAGGTGGGCAAGAGGAGCCAAAATGGTACCAGAGCACACTGTGGCTGCACTTGTGGCTTCTGTGTGGCTTCAGAGTTTGCCCTCCAGGTTGTTTTCAGGCTCTGGAGACTTGGCTTCCTCTCCCCCTTTGGCCATAGATAAGCAGGACAAAACAAAAAGAGTCCCTTACCATTTAAAGAGTCTTTAATGATCACAGCAAAAGACTAAACATCCCTTCTTGGAATGAAGGTGTTCCCAATTAAGGATTACACCCACTTCACCTCTAGTCACTTCCGTCTTGCAACCTGGTCTCACAACCACTGTCCTTTTTGTGTAGCCATCTTATTTGCT
Organism: Podarcis muralis; assembly: GCF_964188315.1. Taxonomy (NCBI): domain Eukaryota; kingdom Metazoa; phylum Chordata; class Lepidosauria; order Squamata; family Lacertidae; genus Podarcis; species Podarcis muralis. Next base: position 61,750,178 of record NC_135663.1, read on the forward strand.
CTATGTGACCTTGGACTGATAGGCTGGACACTTCCCAGCGAGAGAGAGAGAGTCTGTTAGCACTCTCTCATTTCCTGTTCTACACTTTGTTGTTCACCCTCCAGTTCTTCCCAACTTTTGTTTTCAGAACTATGCCCCTCTTCACACCACTGTTCCAAATCTATACTGCTCCACTGCTCCTGGGCAGCTTCAGGATTCTGGTCAGGAACAGGGAAAGGGGGAGGCTCCCACCATTTGTCATCAGTGCAGTACTTCTCAGCCTGGTCTCTGACAGTTGTGGTCTGACAACCTTATTAAGAACTGCAGTGCTCTTGAGGAAACTGGAGGGTCACCAGATTGAAACCTGGCAACCTTGAAATCTTTTTATTTTATTTTAATGGAGCCTGGCCACTTTCAAATAAGACAAAGCAAGCTGAGTAGGGAGGGAACTGAGAGTGGTGTTTAAATCAACTACGGTGTGGAAAAGATATATCATAACCATCAAACAAATATTAAAGAGGGCAACAACTGCTGTTTGCAAGAGACTGGAGTATTGTATAAAGAAAAAGCTGCAGAGAAAAATGCTTCCCTGGAAAGCAATATAAATGCTAAGTTTCTATGAAACATTTTATTTTGATCTTGGAATAAGCATTGAATGGGCTCCAGCTTTGGCTCATTTTGTTCCAGTCATAATAGCTCTGATACAGAAAGCTCCTGAAGGCAGGACCAGCAAGAAGACCTCCCGTTACGGAAACCATGGCGCGTGGAAACGCCGTTTACCTACCCGCCACAGCTGTACCTATTTATCTTTTGCACTGGTGTGCTTTTGAATTGCTAGGTTGGCAGGAGCTGGGACAGAGCAACGGGAGCTCACCCAGTCGCAGGGATTTGAACTGCCGACCTTCTGATCGGCAAGCCCAAGAGACTCAGTGGTTTAGACCACAGCACCACCCACATCCCTACTATGTTCTCATGTAGAACATAGCCATTATGACTAGGTGCTATGGGTAGCCTTGTCTTTCACAAGTTTGTTTAATCCTTTTTTAAAGCCACCCAGGCCATCACTACATCTTGAGGAGGCGAAATCTTCTTGGTGGAAGAAGTACTAGTTTGTCCTGAATCTTCCAACATTTGGCTTCACTGAATGGCCCTGAGGTTGCGTATTATGACATTGGAAAAAGCTTTTCCATATTCACTTTCTGCATACTGTGCATAAGTTTATATACTTCCATTAGGGGACACGGGTGGCGCTGTGGCCTGAACCACTGAGCCTCTTGGGCTTGCCAATCAGAAGGTTGGCTGTTCAAATACCCATGACGGAGTGAGCTCCCGTTGCTCTGTCCCAGCTCCTGCCAACCTAGCAGTTCAAAAGCACACCAGTGCAAAAGATAAATAGGTACCACTGTGGTGGGAAGGGAAACGGCATTTCCTCACACCATGGTTTCTGTCACAGTGTTCCGTTGCACCAGAAGCAGTTTAGTCATGCGGGTCACACGACCTGGAAAGCTGTCTGTGGACAAATGTCGGCTCCCTCGGCTTGAAAGCGAGTTGAGCGCCACAACCCCATAGTTGCCTTTGACTGGACTTAACCGTCCTAGGGTCCTTTCCCTTTTACCTTACCTTACATAAGAATATAAGAAGAGCCTGCTTGATCAGGTCAAGGGCCCATGTAGTCCAGCATCCTGTTCTCACAGTGACCAAACAGGTGCCTGTGTGAAACTAGCAAACAGGATTCAAGCACAAAAGCAGTCTCCCCAGTGCGGTGTAGTGGTTAAGAGCAGTAGACTTGTAATCTGGGGAACCGGGTTCGCGTCTCCGCTCCTCCACATGCAGCTGCTGGGTGACCTTGGGCCAGTCACACTTCTTGAAGTCTCTCAGCCCCACTCACCTCACAGAGTGTTTGTTGTGGGGGAGGAAGGGAAAGGAGAATGTTAGCCACTTTGAGACTCCTTCGGGTAGTGATAAAGCGGGATATCAAATCCAAACTCTTCTTCTTCCTGTGGTATCCAGCTCCCTCCACGGCTGGAGCCTGTATTCTTCTCAGTTCCAGCCGCTGAGCTCAGCTTCTGCTTGCAGACTTCCTGTGGGCCTCTGGTTGGCCATTGTGAGCACAGAGTGCTGTACTAGATGGAGAACAATTCTGACCCAGCAAGGTAATCTTATACTCTTAATGGGGCATCTTCGCTGTGAAGTAAATTCAGACTCTCAGCTTAACTAAGATTCACGAGTCCCTTCTTTACATTCCAAAGCAATGTTTATTTCTAACTTCTTGTTGGAAGCTAGACGGAGTAAAAAATACCATCTTGTCAGCATGGGGCAGAACTTCTAGGATATTAAATATGTATTTTTGTCCAAGGGGTTCCTCAGCTGTATACAGCTGGGTTGAAAAACAACAACCCTAGGCTGCCTCACAATAAGGAGCTGGAAATCGCGGCCATTAAAAAATGATAAGTGGTAGGTTATAAATTTTTATCACTTCCTGTTGTTAATTAACCTTTAAAAACTTATCATGTAGAGAGAGCAAAGGGTTTGGAAGCACTTTCTAGTCTGAGTACTATAATGAGCACCTGAGGACTCCTTTCTTGCCCAGTGTGAACATGACATTTTAATTCTCAGAGAGGTATGGAAAGTGCCAATTTGCAGGCTTCTAAGTATGAGCGGCAGAATCGATGTTTCCCAACTGGATGGATACATAAAAGGCAGCAATTCCTCTCTCTGGCTAATGCTCTCTCTTGAACATCACGAGAAAGACCTGCAAAATGACCCACTGATTTACCGGGGGGGGGGGGGGGGAATAGTAGAGGGAGAGGCTTCAAAATAGAATGAAAGAAGAGAAAACACACAGGAGTTGATGCGTTTATATCCTGATGAATCTCCATTCCACTCTCTTGTATTTTGTTTCAGTTAGGTGTCTGTGAAGGGGATATATTGATGGAAAATATATAGTAAACCAGACTGGCTGTTGGGTTCCTGTTGAGGGTATTTGGCAAGCCAACATGACAGTGATGAGGGATTGAGGATTGGAGCGATCGTTCTGTGGTATTATGGCAGTGGTCAAAACTGCAGTGTAACTTTTGAATAAAGATCCCTACCAGGGTGGACTGGCAGATTAAACTATTGAATTATGCAGAGATGGCAAGAATGACCGGGAAAATCTGAAAGCAGGAGGATTCAGTAAATGCTTTATTCTAGAATAAAGAATGGGAGAAATTTATATTATATTTGACAGACCACTGTAAACACTTGAACTCTTTGGCAGGTCTTAGATAACTCTTGTAATGTTGCATAGATTTTGGATATGATGGAGGATTGAAAATTAGAAGGACTTATAATATGCAGTTTTAAAAGTTAGTTAAAGAACCCACGGAAGAGAGGAGGGAAGTCCTGAGATTCGGAAGAATCTTGGGTGATTTTTATTATTTGTGATTATGAGTGTGAATGAATTTGTTTAAAAAATCAAATAAAAACCATTTAATAATTTAAAAAATGAAAAAATGTGGGTTTTTTAAATGTATGCTTTTTAAAAAAACGAACAAGTGATTATTATGTTTTAAATGCCCCATGGTGCCTTTTAATAGATCATTAAGGTTTGCCAACCCACCAGAAAAAAGCAAAGCCAGTTGGCATGTTCCTGTTTTTAACAATGATTTAATCTGTGGAAATCGACAGGTGATGTTATTCACTGCATGTCACCTGCAAATCTAAACTGCAGAGTAGCCGGGGGGGGGGGGCGGAATGGCATCCTTACTGATAATCAATTACATTGTTCGAAATTGTGTGCTTCCCAAGCATCAGTACAGGTGCTTTTTGAGAGCCAGAAGAAAACGTTTTCAAAAAGGCCAACCAAAAGGATCAATTCCCCTGTGAGAAAAGGTTACAGCATTTCCAGTCTTTCAGTTTAGATGAAAGGCATGTGAGTAAGAGAGGACATGATCAAAGTGTTCAAAATTACACGTGGCGTCGTAGGAAAAAAGAGGATAAGGTTTTCCTCCCGCTCTCCTGAAGCTAGAACTTGTGGATATTCAATGAGGCTGAATTTTGAAAGAAATGGATATCAGTACACTTAATATTGTATAGCAGGAGTGGGGAGTCTGTGACATTCCAGATATTGTGTGAAATAGGGGAGGAAGTACAAGCTGAGCTTGAATCCTGGCTAGACGGAGGCAGTGTTGTTGAGTAGCTCCCATGTCCGAGAAATTGGTCAGTTGCCAACTGTGGATGGGGTTGCACTTACCCTGAAGGAGGAGGCTCACAGTCTGGGGCTGCTTCTGGATCCAGCTCTATCACTGAGGGCTCAGGTAATAACAACAACAATAATAATAATAATAATAATAATAATAATAATAATAATAATTTATTTATTTATACTCCACCCATCTGGCTGGGTTTTCCCTTTCCCAGCCACTCTGGGCGGCTTCCAACAAAATATTAAAAATACAGTAAAACATCAGACATTAAAAGCTTCCCTAAACAGGGTTGTCTTCAGATGTCTTCTAAAAGTCAGATAGTTGTTTATTTCCTTGACATCTGACGGGAGGGCGTTCCACAGGGTGGGCACCACTACTGAGAAGGCCCTCTGCCTGGTTCCCTGTAACCTCACTTCTCACAATGAGGGAGCTGCCAGAAGGCCCTCAGTGCTGGATCTCAGTGTCTGGGCTGAACGATGGGAGAAGGCCCTCAGTGTCTAGAAGTGGCCACTCCTCAGCTGGCCACATGACCTGGAAAACTGTCTGTGGACAAATGCCGGCTCCCTTGGCCTAAAAGCAAGATGAGAACTGTACCCCATAGTCACCTTTGACTGGACATAACTGTCCAGGAGTCCTTTACCTTTACCTCATGAATGAAAACAAACAAACAAACAAACAAACAAACAAACAAACAAACAGTAAATGATTCTCTTGAGGACATTTACTTCACCCCTGTTGTATAGGAGGATATTTTTTGTTGATATATCTGTAGATAGATTGTGAAGCTGAGGCTCCAGTACTTTGGCCACCTCATGAGAAGAGAAGACTCCCTGGAGAAGACACTGATGCTGGGAAAGATGGAGGGCACAAGGAGAAGGGGGCGACAGAGGACGAGATGGTTGGATAGTGTTTTAGAGGTTACCAGCATGAGTTTGACCAAACTGCGGGAGGTACTGGAGGACAGAGGTGCCTGGCGTGCTCTGGTCCATGGGGTCACGAAGAGTCGGACACGACTAAACGACTAAACAACAACAACAACTGTAGATGAAACCCATGAAACCTGGGCTGTGGCAACTGTGATGCATGTACATGAAGTCACCACTCAGTTTTACAGCCATTATGTGGTGAAATATATATGTTTGAACCAGTCCTATGTCTCATTGAAATGCCTTTCAAAAAGCCCATCTAGCAAACCACTACTGGACAGCTGGGCTTACCTGTGTGGCATCTGACTACTGAACATCGTTAGTAACCATCAAAGCACTATCTTTTGCTTTACAACTGATCAAAATGAGCCGCGAGTTTCTGACTTTCAGCCTTTCTGTGTGCTTTGCTAAATGCACCCCATGCTAATTGGAGCCATATAAACATCTATTTCCATTTGATGTTTCCCATGCAGTACACAATCTTTTGTGCATTTGTCCCTCTGACAAAAGTAAATGCATCCCTCGGATTAAATATTCATTAATCACAAATGCATTATGCTAAGAAGGCAAGCTATTATGCAATTGTAGTGATTTTCCACAAAGACTCGGCTCCCGCTTTTGTTTACTGCAGTATGCACTTAAAGCTGCAATATCCATCATGGTATGGAGAAAACTCACTTTTGATATTTTAATTAGTGCGGCTGAGTGCTATAGGGTGTGCGTGTTTTGCAAATATATTTCACCCTGTAAAAAGCCTCCCCATTATGCTCTGTTTCGGAGAGGAGAAGCACATTGGGAGAAAAAGAAAAATCACCCCATTATTACTCAGTCAAGCCTGATCCAGTTGCCGCAATGCCCATTGCATTGAAAGCTTTGCAGTAAATTACTTTGTGGCTTGTGGATTCAGTTGCACACCCAAAAGGGCATCCCCATTGTGCCCCAACTGGTCTATTGTATCTGTCTACATGTAACTATACCTGGATTAACTGGGGTGGGGGGTGGGGAGTAAGCTTTGCTTCCCAGTACCTATGACGATTGAAGCAGGCGGCACAGCAAGACAAGGAAGTAACAGATTGTTGTCTGCTGAATAATGAGGATGCAAAACTTCATGCAGACATTCTGAGGGTAGGCAATGGGAGGCCTTAATTGGCCAAAAGTGGTGTTGTCATGTAGCAGAACTGACTGGCTACATGATATGGTCAGGGCCAGGTTGGCATAACTGAATGAAGAAGCTCTTGCAAGTTAAAAAATGGCATTCGAGGAGAAGCAGATGGAGAGCCATGGCTGCAAACAGGTGGGAAAAAATGCTCAAGAGAAAAGGTGGCAGGTTTGTTTGTTTTTTAAACCCTCTCCAACATGTCAACTTTCTCAGCACAGGTTCAGTGCAGTACCTGAATATTAGAAAATGAAGAAAATGCCTGGAAGCGAATTGGGTTATCTCATTCTAGGTAAAGGTAAAGGGACCCCTGACCAGGTCCAGTCGTGACTGACTCTGGGGTTGCAGCACTCATTTCGCTTTATTGGCTGAGGGAGCCGGCGTTTTTCTGCAGACAGCTTCTGGGTCATGTGGCCAGCATGACCAAGCTGCTTCTGGCAAACCAGAGCAGCACACGGAAACACTGTTTACCTTCCCGCCGGAACAGTACCTATTTATCTACTTGCACTGGTGTGCTTTCCAACTGCTAAGTTGGCAGGAGCAGGAACCGAGCAATGGGAGCTCACCCCACTGCAGGGATTCAAACCGCCGACCTTCTGATGGCAAGTCCTAGGCTCTGTGGTTTAACCCATAGCACCACACATGTCCCTATCTCATTCTAGGGAATGCCTTAATCAATGTAACTTTGAGCTTTCTATGTGCTCATTTCAGTGGCGATCAACAATGTAATATTTTTAGTTGCTTTATTCATAACGTTTTAGATGTCATCATTTAAAATAAATAGAAGACCTGAAAATACTGGGAGGCAGATGGGCCCTACCAAAAGACTTCTGCACCCATGGCCCCTTGGCAACTAGCCCTGGCTGTGCTTGAGTATGAATGAATGAAGGGTATGAATGAAGCTTGTTCAGGGTATGAATGAAGCTGGAGGTGCTTCATTGCCTAGGATCTTGGAGATGGAGTTCCGTGTGTCTCTGTGTGCCATGGGTTCCAACCATAAACTGGCCACCACCATTGCTTCCTAGCCATTTTGCTAGTATATTATAAAGCCAATTCACATTAAAAAAAACACAGTTAAGTCAAAATATTCGATTTAACACACCCACACCCATACACTTAAAGTACATTTCTCTCTCCAAAGAATCCTTGGGGCTGTAGTTTGTTAAGGATGTGGGGAACCGTAGCTCAGTGATGGGGGAAATGTTCTTTAAATGTATGGTGTGCATAAAGCCCACTCTCTTTTAAGGTAAAGGTACCTCTGCCCGTACGGGCCAGTCTTGACAGACTCTAGGGTTGTGCGCCCAACTCACTCAAGAGGCCGGGGGCCAGCGCTGTCTGGAGACACTTCCGGGTCACGTGGCCAGCGTGACATCGCTGCTCTGGCGAGCCAGAGCCGCACACAGAAACGCCGTTTACCTTCCCGCTAGTAAGCGGTCCCTATTTATCTACTTGCACCCGGGAGTGCTTTCGAACTGCTAGGTTGGCAGGCGCTGGGACCGAACAACGGGAGCGCACCCCGCCGCGGGGATTCGAACTGCCGACCTTTTGATTGGCAAGCCCTAGGCGCTGAGGCTTTTACCCACAGCGCCACCCGCGTCCCTTCTTTTTAGTAGAAAGCAAAAGTATTCCTCCACTCCAAAATATCTTTATTTCCCCATTTTCATCTTTTCTTGTTTCATTGAAAAAGGCTGAACAGCATTTGACACAGCTGGTCTATAGTTTCTGAATGGCAACAAAAATAACTTCCTCTAAGACCGGTGTGTGTATGTGAGATCACTTCTGAAGTGCTAACCCTTTACAAGATTTTGCAAAAAGCTACTTTCTGTGCCCTTTCCATGACTTTTGAGTTGACTGCAGCACATGGTGAACAAAAGGTGTTCTAGAAGCCAGCTATCATCTCCTCCCTCCCTGTGCTCTTCGTTGCCAGTTAATGATCCAACAGGCATGCGTGTACAATTGCATCACTTTCTCACCTTGTTGCTTTTTTGGGTAGCTCTTTCCACAGAGGAGGGAAGAAAAAGGAAGAAATCTCTTCAGAAGGCTTTTATGTGCCCTAATTGCCACGTTTCTGTTTGGGCAGCTCTGCTCAGTGAAGGAAAGCAATAACACAGGAGTCTCACATGATCGAGCTGTAATTGACCTATGGTGTCAGGTGTGCGTGCAGAACTGGGGCCTTCCTAAGTTTGTTCTGAAGAGGCAAGGCACAGCCTCACAGGTGAGGCCGATTGGTAGCTCAAAGCACCTGGTGGCAAGAGCTGGGAAGGGATATAAGGTCAGCATTTCTCTTCAGCTCTTTGCCACAGCAACACGTTCCCTGCCTTGCTGTGTTTGGTTCCTTGACTCCTTGCTCCTCGGACCCTTGACTCATGACTCCTTGCTTCTTGATCCTCGGACCCCTGCCTTCGGGACTCCTTGCTTCTCAACCCTTGACTTCGGGACTCCTTGCTTCCTGATCCTCAGACCCTTAGCTTCTTGACTCCTCGCTCTCCGACCCTCGGACTCCTGACTTCCTGACTCCTGGTTTCTGGACCCCCGTTCCTGCTCCCACCCAGCCATCTTGCCCCCGGTCCTGACGTCCCCTGCCGGGACTTTGATCGCCCGTGAACCGGCCCGTGACATATGGAAACATCACTGGAATAGGTTTCTGTTGTGTTCAGATTGCAGGGCTGGGTAATGGTTGTAGCAAGAGGGACATACATCTGTAAAATGGACAAGGGAGAGAACACTGGTCAAGGCAGCTGAGCTACAATTAGGTCTACAACGAAGCTAGGAGACAGGGCTGAGTCAGTCACCTTGGGTGGTGGAACATCAAGACTGCCTACCCTACTGGCTCTGCAAGTTCTCATGAGATCTTGCAAAAACTCTGAGATCACAGGATCTTGCCAGAACCCACTGATGTTGTGCTGCTTGGGGGGGGGGGGGCTGCCACACGGCCCAGGTCAGGAAGGTTTAGGTGGGGGCAGGTGTGGCGATCACACAGGATCCCTTGACGTTTCACCATCTATTGATCCCTGTGGCACCACTTTATTTCCTGCTGCCACCACCCAGGCCCTACCTGGTACAATACTGAGTCCAGTCAGGGTTAAATTGGAACATAAACTTTTGTTTATTTATTGCAGTTTAACAAGCGTGTGGTTTCATAAACGGTATCGGTCAATTACAAACACGAGGTGCCTATCCAGACCTATAACTTCCGCTACCTGCTCTCACTCACTGAACCACCTCTCAGATATTTACTTGTCTTCCTAAGGTAAAGGTAAAGGTACCCCTGCCCGTACGGGCCAGTCGTGACCGACTCTGGGGTTGCGTGCTCATCTCGCTTAAGAGGCCGGGAGCCAGCGCTGTCCGAAGACACTTCCGGGTCACGTGGCCAGCATGACAAAGCTGCTCTGGCGAGCCAGCACCAGCGCAGCACACAGAAATGCTGTTACCTTCACGCTATAAAGCGGTACCTATTTATCTACTTGCACTTAGGGGTGCTTTCGAACTGCTATGTGGGCAGGAGCTGGGACCGAACGACGGGAGCTCATCCCGCCACAGGGATTCGAACCGCCGACCATACGATCGGCAAGTCCTAGGCACTGAGGTTTTACCCACAGCGCCACCCGCGTCCCGGTACTTGTCTTCCTAGCCCCTAACTATTCCTTGACTCAGCTTATTTTGCTACACTAACTCAACCTACCCACAAACTCTATCCCAATTCACTCCCACTCCAACCAACCACCCAACTCCTCAATGAACTCCTCCCTTTACCCCTCCCAGAGCTGGTTTTATAGTCCCTCTGACTCCACCCCCCTGGGTCCTGATTGGGTAACCTGTTTAACTATTTCACCTCCAGCACTCTCATATGTTAATGTCACAGCAGGGTTGTGTGGCATCACCTTCCTGTTTCACATCAGGCAGTGAAACAGGATATCCTGCTTGGATGGAGATGCCTATGAAGAAAGTGGGCCCTTGTTGGGAAGGGTCCATAGAACACACATTCCGCCCACAATAAATCTTACTTGCAGGTTTCCCCAAGGCATTTGGTTGGCCACTGTGAGAATAGGATGGTGGGATAGATGGGCCTTTGGTTTAGCCCAGTAGGGCTCATTCTTCTTACAGATTTTCAGCAACCCTGGTTAAATTACCTCAGCTAGCAGATTGGGAATATACCCAGTGGCATAGCATGGACTGCCAGGGCCTGGGACTGTGTGGAGGGTGGGTGTGGGTGGGAGGGGAATGGATGGAGTATGCATGCAAGTTCGACTGCCTAATGGCATCCAAGTCACCCAGGAGATCACAGCCACAAAGATAAGATAAGAGCTGCTCCATTGTCTGGAGAGGTCACTTCCTGGTTTGCATGGAGAAGCTGTTTTCAACAGAACCCAGTGATGGAAGCACACAGCTGTATTGAGGCAGCACTGGGGGTTAAAATTTTGCATGCCCTAACATTTTTGCACCCGGGGCAACCATCCCTGTGCCCCTCATGCCCCCCATGGATATATCTCTGACTGAGACTTGTAAAATAGCTACCAGCCAAAGTTGATTGCACTGGGCTAGACCAATATTCTGACTCAGTTATAGTAAGCTTTACGTGTTTATATAGGAAACCATATGCTGTACAGTTTTTGGCAGTGAGCTTTTAGGTAGGGAGAGTCCCTTAGGCAGGCATTCCAAAGTGTTAGATAAAATATATTTTTTAAAAATGTACGTATCATATTAGCGAGTTTACGAATACTTATCAGTTGAGAAACAGAAGGTTGATTAGGTTCAGAAACGACTGTAGATGACTGCAGCATTATAAGGGATCATTCTCTAGCTTTTCCCCAAGTTTATTTTTCCTTGATCAGTCACAAATTCTACAAATGGCAGGCAGCCAAGGAAAAGCTCATTAGAAGTCTCCATCTGCCTGTTTTGTGCAGCCCTCCATATCTCGTTGAGTGTGCAGTTCTTTCTCGTTGCATGCATACATATTTTTTTTATTAAAAAAATGACATCCACGCAGCAGGAACCCCTTTTGGGCTACAAGTGTTGCACCCCAGCGTGCCAATATTGCTTTGCGAGCGACGAGGTTGATGTTCTGTGACCTTCTCCCATCCCTGCCACAACTGCTTGCATGAGTTCAAATTAAGCCTGTAATTATGTGTCAGTTATCTGGAAGGCTCTCACACATTTCCACAATGGCAGCTGAAGAGCCAGCGTCCCGTTCGCCTGTTTGTCAAAAAGAGCGCTTGGCCACACTTCCTCGACTGCTGACGGACTGTGACCTTCATCCCTGCTACAATTGCTTGTAGGCATTCATACTAAGCCTGCAATTATGAGGCAGCTATACGGAACAGCAAAGCTTGTTTCTGCTAAAGAGCCAGTCCTCTGTTCCTTCATTAGTTGAAAGGTAGGTTTTGCGCCAATTTTGGCAGTTATTGACTCTTGCTCTTCACAAGCGAAAATCCTCATGTGCTCTTCAGTGGAAAGAGCCATAGAATCAAAGTGCACATTACATTTTTTAGAAGTGCTTAAACAACACCTTTGGAGGCAAATAGAAGCAGCAGTGGAGAGGAGGAGTATTATTTTATCAGGAAATTGCTGCAGCTAAGGTTCTTATAACACTTGTAATGTAACAAATACTATGGATAATATGGACAGGTACAAAAGTGCTGTCAGGAGTGCTCTGATGGTGTTTTCTGCTTGGCAGGGGGTTGGACTCGATGGCCCTTGTGGTCTCTTCCAACTCTATGATTCTATGATTCTATGAAAATATAGATTATGAAATAAAATGCAGCTGGAAATGTTGACAATAGGACCCAAGGATATACGGATATGTATATACGGATATGTATTTGGTATTGTTACAACTTTTTATTTGTAAAATCAAATAAAAAACCATTAAAAAATGTTTGGTTTGAATGTGGCCTTTGTTTTAGCTAAACCAGAACAACACCAGTTCTGGCTAAATTAAAATTTCATGTTTTGTTCCTCTCTTCTTCTTTTTTTGGCCTCTCTCTTCCATAATCCAGTCAGCTGCTGGATTCGTTTTGACCAGAGAAAGACTAATACTACGTGTTTTGCACTGAGGTGAGATGAGGGCGCTTGGACCTGCCAAATGAGCATCTCCCTGCAGGTTCTCAACACCTGCCAACAGATTTACCTCAGAATCGCTCAGTTGTTCCATTACTCACTGCTCTTTGCTCCCTGCTTCTGTCAAAGCCAGTGTTTCCTCTTTGTTCCACAGTTTCCACAGCCTCTCTTTTTTCCACGTGCAATGAGTCCAGGTATCAGGGAATGGCAAGTCCATAGGTGCACCTCAGTGAAAAGTAGCCAAGGAAGCCCTTCCATACCTTAGCAGATCTTTCGCCTCAAGCTGACACACTGGATTTCAGCAATTTGTGACAATTGCTATAACAGTTAAATGGACCTGCTCGTGTCAATTGAAGCAAAATGTTTACCAAGAGTGAGCAACCTGGGATGGCGCTGTGGTCTAAACCACTGAGCCTCTTGGGCTCGCCGATCGGAAGGTCGGTGGTTCGAATCCCCGCGAAGGAGTGAGTTCCTGTTGATCTGTCCCAGCTCCTGCCAGCCTTGCAGTTTGAAATAATGATACAGTGGTACCTCGGTTTACATACGCTTCAGGTTACAGACTCTGCTAACTCAGAAATAGTACCCTAAGGTTAAGAACTTTGCTTCAGAATGGGAACAGAAATCATGCTCCGGCAGTGCAGTGGCAGCAGGAGGCCCCATTAGCTAAAGTGGTGCTTCAGGTTAAGAACAGTTTCAGGTTAAGAACGGACTTCTGGAATGAATTAAGTACTTAACCCGAGGTACCACTGTAATAATAATAATAATAATAATAATAATAATAATAATAATTTATTATTTCTACCCCGCCCATCTGGCTGGGTTTCCCCAGCCACTCTGGGCAGCTTCCAACAAAAGATTAAAAATACATAAAAAACACTAGTGCAAGTAGATAAATAGGAACTTCTGCGGCAGGGAAGGTAAACAGTGTTTCCGTGCGCTCTGGTTTCTGTCACAGTGTTACTTTGTGCCAGAAGTGGTTTAGTCCTGCTGGCCACATGACCCAGAAAGTTGTCTGTGGACAAACGCCGGCTCCCTCAGCCTGAAAGCGAGATGAGCGCCGTAACCCCATAGTCGCCTTTGACTGGACTTAACCGTCCAGGGGTCCTTTACCTTTACCTTTTTACCTTGTGGAATGGTCTTGAGAGGCCCACCTTCCCTGGGGTATTTTGGAGCTGGTAGAAAGCTTTGTCCCAGATCTTTTAAAAATCGGTGTTTTTAATGTAAGGAACCACTGTTTATATGCTATATATTTGTTAGTTGTCTGATTTTATTCTTCTCATTGCTGGAATTTGTAATGATGCAAATGTTAGATTTAGGCCAGGGTTTCAAAATGTTGTTTGGCTACAACTTCTATTACCCCTGACCATTGTCCTTCTTGCCTGGGGCTCATGGGAGATAGAATCCAACAGCATTTAGGCCGGTGTGTTTTTGATGGTCTTTTAAAAATCATTTTATGGCCTTGGCAGTCCCAGGAACAATGTAGCTTTATATAAATATGGTAAATAGAGATAAATAAATACTAGGCATGCTTGCTGAAGGCCAAAATATCTGTGTTGGCTTTTTAAAAGGAGAGAGTGCCCAGTTTATGTTCACAAAATTGATACCATTATTTTATGGCATAAGAATTAATAGAAGGTATAGAATGTAATCATAGCATACACTCTTAATATTTTCAAGAGAAGGCCTTTTAAATCTTGCTGAGAATTTTGCTCTCCACAGTGAATCACTCTCTCTCTGAAATTGGAAATTGTGCTCCAGACATCCAGCTCTGTCCTAGGAGTCAGTGCTGACCTGATCAAATTAATAGCAAAAGAAAATTTCCTGACATTGAGTTTGAAAGACTTTGACCACGATCAGCTCCTAGCTACAGCAAAGATAATGGTTATAAAAAGGGATTTATATTTTTGAAGGATCCTTATTGGCTTTTCAAAGAATTCCAAGCAGTGACATTAATACTTCATAATTACCTGCAATTCTTTCTTAACTTCTTAGCCTCATCCAAGCAAGGAAAGAAAGTGAAAGGAGCACAGACAGAAGTACATGCATGCCGTGACTGATTTGGGAACTTTTATGTATTTATCAAAAGAGCACATCTACTACCAAAGTCTTAAAGAACAAATTCTAATTAAGTTTGCATTATAAATCATATGTTTCTCAACATCAACTCAAACTGCTACCATTTTATAATTAAAATAATCAAATTATCTTTCAGACCATGTTCCTTATATTGCTTTGAAGACCTCTTTTGTGCATTCATATATTTAATTTTTGATTCCACTACCAAATCAATGATGCCTTAACCATTCTGCAAACTGTAGACTTCCACCTCGGCCTCAGTCCAGTATACCTGAAGGAGCGTCTCCACCCCCATCCTGGACACTGAGGTCCAGCTCCAAGGGCCTCCTGGAGGTTCCCTCACTGCGAGAAGTGAGGTTACAGGGAACCAGGCAGAGGGCCTTCTCGGTAGTGGTGCCCGCCCTGTGGAACACCCTCCCATCAGATGTTAAGGAAATAAGCAACTATCTGACTTTTAGAGGACATCTGAAGGCAGCCCTGTTTAGGGAAGTTTTTAATGTCTGATATTTTATCGTTATTATTATTATTATTATTATTATTATTATTATTATTATTTAGTGGAAATATTGAAATGGATATTTTCTGTGAGAAGTGAGGTTACAGGGAGCCAGGCAGAGGGCCTTCTCGGTAGTGGTGCCCGCCCTGTGGAACACCATCCCACCAGATGTCAAAGAGATAAACAACTACCTGACATTTAGAAGACATCTGAAGGCAGCCATGTTCAGGGAAGTTTTTAATGTCTGATATTTTATCTTTTTTTATCATCATCATCACCATCATCATCATCTAGTGGAAATATTGAAATGGATATTTTCTGTGGTGTCCCCTGCCCTTTGGAATGCTGTCCCTGTTGCCACCTGGGAGAAGAAGAAGAAGAAGAAGAAGAAGAAGAAGAAGAAGAAGAAGAAGAAGAAGAAGAGTTTGGATTTGATATCCCGCTTTATCACTACCCAAAGGAGTCTCAAAGCAGCTAACATTCTCCTTTCCCTTCCTCCCCCCCAACAAACACTCTGTGAGGTGAGTGGGGCTGAGAGACTTCAAAGAAGTGTGACTGGCCCAAGGTCACCCAGCAGCTGCATGTGGAGGAGCGGAGACGCGAACCCAGTTCACCAGATTACGAGTCTACTGCTCTTAACCACTACACCACACTGGACTCCCTTGTTGGGTGATTCAAATGCTTGCTGAAAATGTATATTTTTGTCTGGCTGCTGAAGACCAGATTATTTTATCATTGCATATATATCTCACCTTTTCTCCAAGGCGCTCAGTATGATATACATGGTTGTCCACTTTCTCACAACAACCCTTTGAGAGAGGTTAGTCTGAGATTGTGACTGGCCCAAAGACCCCCAATGAACCCTGTTCTCCCAGGTTCACTAGAAAAAAGCCTTACCACAGAGTTTACTTCCTAATATGTATGCTTACAACTGCAGCCTCAATGGAATTAAATGGAAAGGTCATCAGAAAATTCGAGATTAATTATTTAGATGCACAACTTTTGAGATTGCACACTGCAAGCATTTAAAGATATATATATACACAAACACAAACACTTAAAAGCCATTCAACAGCTCAAAAGAATTTATGAACCGAAGTCGAACCTTGATAATGCATCTCCACCAACAGCACACTACTTAGCCAAGAAGAATAAAAAACAGAGTAGGATGGAATTATTAATAGCTGTGTACTTTAGATTTTCCTTCACTAGGCTTATTGGGCACTGAAAACAGGTGCAACTACAACTGTCAAGGAGAACGAAAAAGCTGGTCATCACTAAAGGGCCAGTCGTTTCACCAACACTGCCTAATTTGATGGTTGTAGCACTGACGGGAAAATAAGGTTTGATGGAGCACACTGTCAGCCTGAAAAGTGCAGGTGTGCTCCCACTTATACGGGGTGTGGGTGTGGGTGGAGATATGTTCTGGGCCCCTACATGCATAAGTGAAATTGAGTGAAGTGGCGATCACCCTCCGAGAACCCTTTAAACACCTTTTCTGCCAATGTATCTTCAATCCACAGCAGCCACAGCAAAGGTGGCATTTTTCCATCTCCGCCGCATTAAGCAGTTGGTCCCTTACCTTTCTCGCCCTGATCTGGCCACAGTGATCCATGCGACGGTTACCTCCAGGCTTGATTATTGTGACTCGCTCTATGCGGGGCTGCCCTTGAAGCTGACCCAGAAACTCCAGTGGGTGTAGACTGCCGCGGAGAGGCTCTTTACGGGGTCCTTGCCATGGACCCACATTCATCCAGTGCTTTACCAACTGCACTGGCTCCCGGTGGAGTACAGGGTGGAGTTTAAGGTGCTGGTTTTGACCTTTAAAGCCCTATGCGGCCTAAGACCCATGTACCTACAGGACCACCTCTCCTGGTATGCCCCACGGAGGACCTTAAGGTCCACAAATGGCAATACTTTGGAGGTCCCAAGTTGCAAGGTGGTTAGATTGGTCTCAACTAGGGCCAGGGCCTTTTCAATACTGGCCCTGACTTGGTGGAACGCTCTGTCACAAGAGACTAGGGCCCTGTGGGACTTGACATCTTTCCACAGGGCCTGCAAGATGGAGTTATTCCGCCTGGCCTTTGGTTTGGATTCTGACCCTTATGTTTCCCTCCCCTTATGGTTTTGATCTATGGGCTACTATTAAAACGAGGCTGCATTTTAAATTGTGTTTTAACCCGTATTTTAAATTGATCCTTCCCCCCTAATTTTACTGGTGTTAGCCACCCTGAGCCTGGCTCTGGCTGGGGAGGGCAGGGTATAAATAAAAAAATATGATTATTATTATTATTATTATTATTATTATTATTATTATTATTATCCATACCCAAAAATTCTGTATCCAAAAACATCCACAACTAGAATTAAAGCTTTGGGGCTGGCAGGAGACTGGAGGACAAGTGTTAGGCAGGGAGGCTGAGCAGTCTAACAAAGTCCCACTGCATCTCCAGTCTCTTTGAGCTTCCTCTACCCTCACTGATATCGTCTTTGGGCTCTGGGTCTCCTTGTGAGCCACAAGGACTCTCCAGCTCCTACCATTTCTGGGTTTGAATTGAATTATGTCGTTATTTCTTGGCACTGCACATGTGGTTGCGTGTGAGTAAGTTGGGGGACACCTGCATGGTATCCCCTGAGTTGGGAGCAAGAACAAAGGAGTAGCCTGAAAAGCAGGATAATATTAAGATGTAGAAGGCAACGTTTCAGGACCAAGGACAGATCCCAATGACTGCTTCAGCACTAAGGATAGCTCCCAGGAATGACAAGCTGATTATGAGCTGGACAGAGCCATGGAAGCAGAGGGAAGAAGTCAGAAGGATAATGGTGCTGGGAAAATCATAATAGATGGAAAGATGCATCCACACGAACATCGTAGCACGGAGACAAACATAGAGACAGAGAGAGACAGAGAGAGTAAGTGCAGCATATACTCCTACAGTTCTGAATCTCCTCCTACTTTTGTCTCTGGCCGCAGACACCACAGCCAACTGGTCCCTGAAAAATTGCTTCTGAGGGAATGTGTCCCCTGACAGAAAAAAAGATCCCCATGTTTCGTCCTGAGAAATTAGTCTGGCAAAGAAGTCATCATGGTTTTCGTGACACATGGCCAAAAGAGCCCGTGAGTATGTGACGTGTCCCTGCTTCTGGAAAGGCGTCAGCAGCCGGGGAACCCACCATGTGGACACCTTTTCCGTGTGAAAATGGTCATGGATGATTTTTTTCTACAGAGCCCACACTGATCTTGACATCTGCAGCTAGTTGGTGAACGGTTATGCGGTGAGCTTCCAAAATGGCGGCCTCCACTTGCCGGATGGTGTCTTCATCAATGGAGGACCGTGGTTGCCCAGAAATGGGAGCCATTTCCACCGAAGTCCAACCACACTTGAACTGATGATGCTAGTGTTTGACTACATCAAACGATGGGGCATCCTCCCCATAAGTCCCTTTCATCTCATCGAACGTCTTCCGTGGTGTGCGCTCTTTCAAGTAGAGCAACCTGATGACCGCTCTGCATTCAACTGGTTACATTATCAGACGTCACTTCATGTTAGCACCCGTAACAGAGAAACTGTTAGGAGTTCAGAGCTCCAAATTACCACGTTGCCTATGGAGAGATGTATCATTATACATGTGCAATTTCATCCTCCTGCGATAACCGGAAGTGGTTCAGGGGAAATCGTTAATGAGCAACCCTTGTAGAAAGCAGCAAGGAAATGTGAAGCGCCAGCAAGGATGCTTTTGAAATTGTGCCTCAGAAAAGTACACCAGGAAAGGCTTTCATCATTATACTACTTTTTGTGCACCCTTTATCGCTACAGAATCTAGATCTCTGGATCTTCAGGATTCTGAGACTGCACACGGTCTTTTTTTTTTTTTGTCCACATGGCTGTTAGAGAGCAATGCATCCCTCCCACTGTGAATGCATGTTATCTGGGGGAGAAAGATACCTGCTGCTTACCAGCGCACATGGGCAAATATGATATGATTTGGGATAAGTATCAGCACAATAGTTGCACAGTGTGCTAAAAGCTCCAGTTAAATGCTTCCTAAATGAGGTTAAAAAGTGGCATATCTCTCTCCAGGTGGGCTTTGTGCATGGACTGACTTGTATGAAAAAGGAAGGTTA
The DNA here is from genome assembly GCF_964188315.1 of Podarcis muralis. Taxonomy (NCBI): domain Eukaryota; kingdom Metazoa; phylum Chordata; class Lepidosauria; order Squamata; family Lacertidae; genus Podarcis; species Podarcis muralis. Next base: position 61,769,181 of record NC_135663.1, read on the forward strand.
GCAAACAACTTGCTTTGGAAAGGCAGTATTGAATGACATTTGCTCGTGAGCAGGATTAAAAGCTGCAGAGCTGCCTTGCTCATGGCATTTGCATCAGCTTCTGATAACTGAGAATATGTGTATGTATTCCTACCTTCAGCTTCATTCAAGATGCATCCTATGTACAGTTTTCCAGGGATGGCAGGAGGGAAACAAACAAAAAGCACCAGCTATCCAGATTGAATCCTCTTGGGCACATCTACAGTGGTACCTGGGGTTACATACGCTTCAGGTTACATACGCTTCAGGTTACAGACTCCGCTAACCCAGAAATAGTACCTCGGGTTAAGAACTTTGCTTCAGGATAAGAACAGAAATTGTGCTCTGGCAGCGCGGCGGCAGCGAGAGGCCCCATTAGCTAAAGTGATGTTTCAGGTTAAGAACAGTTTCAGGTTAAGAACAGACCTCCGGAACGAATTAAGTACGTTACCAGAGGTACCACTGTAGTTCATTTGTAAGAGCATAAATTAAGAGAACCATCACCCAACTATGACATTTGAGGTTTGGTGTGTTTTTTATTTAATAGTATGTGGGACAAGAAGCTACAGTTAGAACTGGATATGGAACAACTGATTGGTTCAAAATTGGGAAAGGAGTACGACAAGGCTGTATATTGTCCCCCTGCTTATTTAACTTATATGCAGAATTCATCATGCAAAAGGCTGGGCTGGATGAATCCCAAGCTGGAATTAAGATCGCTGGAAGAAATATCAACAACCTCAGATATGCAGATGACACAACCTTGATGGCAGAAAGTGAGGAGGAATTAAAGAACCTTTTAATGAGGGTGAAAGAGGAGAGCGCAAAATATGGTCTGAAGCTCAACGTCAAAAAAACGAAGATCATGGCCACTGGTCCCATCACCTCCTGGCAAATAGAAGGGGAAGAAATGGAGGCAGTAAGAGATTTCATTTTTTTTGGGCTCCATGATCACTGCAGATGGTGACAGCAGTCACGAAATTAAAAGACGCCTGCTCCTTGGGAGAAAGGCGATGGCAAATCTAGACAACATCTTAAAAAGTAGAGACATCACCTTACCAACAAAGGTCCGTATAGTTAAAGCCATGGTTTTCCCAGTAGTGATGTATGGAAGTGAGAGCTGGACCATAAAGAAGGCTGATCGCCGAAGAATTGATGCTTTTGAATTATGGTGCTGGAGGAGACTCTTGAGAGTCCCATGGACTGCAAGAAGATCAAACGCATCCATTCTTAAGGAAATCAGACCTGAGTGCTCACTGGAAGGACAGATCGTGAAGTTGAGGCTCCAATACTTTGGCCACCTCATGAGAAGAGAAGACTCCCTGGAAAAGACCCTGATGTTGGGAAAGATGGAGGGCACAAGGAGAAGGGGACGACAGAGGATGAGATGGTTGGATAGTGTTCTCGAAGCTACAAACATGAGCCTGACCAAACTGCGGGAGGCGGTGGAAGACAGGAGTGCCTGGCGTGCTCTGGTCCATGGGGTCACGAAGAGTCGGACACGACTAAACGACTAAACAACAACAAATCTGGCAGAGCAGTCCTATGGACCTTCAGATGTCAACGGATGCTAATGCTTGCACGACGCAGTTGGATCAAATACATTTCAATCAGCAACATGATATCACTTTGCAGGAGAGATAATGCCGCAACGCTGGCATACACACCACGGCAACACTCTTCCCTACCAATTACACTCTTGTGCGCCAATGGCACTCCTACATAAGCCATGCATGGACCGAACCAATAAAAAAAAGCTGAACCAAAGCAAAATAACCCCCAGGGCCGTCTTAAGCATATCTGGCACCGTGGTGCAAAGATCCCTCCGGCGCCCCACTCCCGTTTTCCAGAGTTGTTTACCTTTTTCCAAGCCTCTGTGGGGATTGCTCTCCTCCCGCGGGGGCTTGGGAGGCAAGCTGCATGCCCACCAGCCATATGGTTGACGGGGCGCAGCTGGTGGGCATGCAGGAGGGAAAGTGGAGGCCGCCGGCAAAGCCCCGCAGCTCTCCAACTTGCTGGGGTGCCCCAGATAGGCTTGTGCCCTGGCGCAATGCACCAGTAAACCCAATGGGAAAGACGGCTCTGATAACCCCTTGACATTGCTGTACTCAGTGCATGGACAACTTGGCAGCAAGGACACTAGAGTATACACTTCTAATCAGCGCATACCATGACACAGCAAGAAGGAACCTAGCCATGGGAGACAAAGGATGAGCAAGTAAAATCCTCAGTGATACACTGAGCAATAGATATTGGTCATAATTTAGATATGGTAGCATGGGAGTGAATGTGGAATATGGATATAAAATTTACAGCATGTTATCTTTTAAGAGAAAATTATATTAAAATGATATATTGTTGGTATCTAACACCAAGTGGAAGACAGGAGTGCCTGGTGTGCTCTGGTCCATGGGGTCACAAAGAGTGGGACACAGCTAAACGACTAAACAACAACAACAAACACCAAGTGAACTGGCAAAAATGTATAAATCTCAATTAAACAAATGCTGGGAATGCAAAGAGAAAGAAGGTTCTTTTTTATCATATGTGGTGGTCTTGTAGTAAGGTTAAAGCTTACTGGGAAATGATACATAATGAATGGAAAAGGATGTTCAAAATTACTTTTATTAAAAAACCCAGAAGCTTTTCTTTTGGGAATTATAGGGACAGAACTACAGCGGCAAGAATGTTACTTGCCCCAAAGTGGAAAGAAGCAGAAGTCCCAGTAAAGGAAGAATGGATACAACAACTTATGGAATATGCAGAAATGGCGGAATTTACCAGAAGAATAAGAAATCAAGATAGCAAACTTTTTATAAAAGAATGGAAATGGTTTATTGAATATTTACAGATAAATTGTAAACAGATAAAAACATTAGCAGGATTATCGTAATTACCTGCAGTTTTAGAAGATAATATATATTTACAGTAGACAATTAAATGAGCAAATTAAAGGGATTTGGATATTAGAAAATAAATTTAAGGAACCACAGAAAGAGGGGGAAGGAAGTGAAATTTTGAAATGTTAAATTGATTGTAAAACTAATGAAATGTATAAATTTGGAAAAGTATAAATAAATAAAAAATTTAAAAAGAAGAAGGAACCTAGCTAGGAACCTGACACCAGTACACATTGTTTTTGTTTGTTACTATGGTACAGTGGTACCTTGGGTTAAGTACTTAATTCGTTCCGGAGGTCTGTTCTTAACCTGAAACTGTTCTTAACCTGAAGCACCACTTTAGCTAATGGGGCCTCCTGCTGCTGTCGCGCCACCAGAGCACGATTTCTGTTCTCATCCTGAAGCAAAGTTCTTAACCTGAAGCACTATTTCTGGGTTAGCGGAGTCTGTAACCTGAAGCGTATGTAACCTGAGGTACCACTGTATATGTTTTTGTGTTTTTATATTGTGACTTGCTGATTGGCCACTATACACATAAAGTGGGCTGCACTTAAGCTGGGATTGTGGGCTTTAGAGTTCCCTCTCTATGTACCACTGTACAATGTGACCCACCAACCTCAAAAGCCACGTTTGACTTGGTAGGTCACATGTCTTGCAGGCTTCCTCTAAAACCTGGGCCTTTAAGAAACGCCAGAAAAGGTAGCCACATAACACCTCCCCCCACACACCTGCTCTTTAGATCAGCCACGATTTTGCTTTGCACTTTCAGAGTAATCTAGGCATCATGTCTGCATTCCTTCTCAGCAAGGTCAGTCGAGGCCATGTGTGTAGTTGTGTGTTTCTTTAAAAGCATTTCAAAGATGCTTGCCCCAATATGCACCCATTTCCCTACTGGATCTGTTTACTTGGGAACAGGCAGAGAGAGAGAGAGAGAGAGGCTCAAATATAATTTGCCAGAACTAAATTAGCATGTCTCTTGCGAAATGCCTCTGACCTTAAAGAGCTGAGGCTTTCAGTCTGAAGATTTTTAACCTTAACCAGATGAGACACTGAAAGTGGATTCTGCTCCCCCCCCCCATATACCTGTACAGTATATTTACATCATGCCCTGTATTTAAAGTGGAAGGACTGGTGCAAAAAGGCCACGAGAAGCGAACTTGTTACATGCATAAGGAAATGTGTTTGGCTTGGCTCGATGCCATTGCCTGGCCTCAGACTTGTCGAACCCCACACTTCCCTTGCCACGGGGCTCATTCACCATCCAATATTCATGGCAGCTTTGTCATGGTTTATTAAATAATGCTGCTGTCACCACAGATTACGGCAAGGAGTCGTACTGCATGTGCTCACAAACATTAGCGACCCCATGAATCAAAGCTGCTTTCAGCACTTGCTCTGTCAGAAGAGGACTCCGTTCTCCACTTCTGCCAGATAATGGAGAACTAAGCTGAGCAAAGCAGAGACATCACCTTGCCAACAAAGGTCCGTATAGTTAAAGCTATGGTTTTCCCAGTAGTGATGTATGGAAGTGAGAGTTGGATCAGAAAGAAGTCTGATTGCCGAAGAATTGATGCTTTTGAATTTCGGTGCTGGAGGAGACTCTTGAGAGTCCAATGGACTGCAAGAAGATCAAACTTAACCATTCTTAAGAATATCAGCCCTGAGTGCTCACTGGAAGGACAGATTCTGAAGCTGAGACTCCAATACTTTGGCCACCTCATGAGAAGAGAAGACTCCCTGGAAAAGACCCTGATGTTGGGAAAGATGGAGGGCACAAGGAGAAGGGGATGACAGAGGACGAGTTGGTTGGGCAGCGTTCTCGAGGCTACGAACATGAGTCTGACCAAACTGCGGGAGGCAGTGGAAGACAGGAGTGCCTGGCGTGCTCTGGTCCATGGGGTCACGAAGAGTCAGACACGACTAAACGACTAAACAACAACAAGCTGAGCAAAAATAGTAATAATAAAAGTCTCTGTGCTCTCATGGTAGCTGGAGTAGGGACACAGCAGGCAGAGTTTGGATGTCTACCTATCAGGGGCACATCCAGAACATATATTTAAAGCACATGGCTTTCCCCCAATGAATCCTGGGAATTGTACTTGGTTAAGGGTGCTGGGAATGGTAGCTCTGTGAAGGAGAAACTACAGATCCCAGCATTCTGGGGTGGGGAAGCCAGGTCCTTTAAGTGAAAGGTGCGAATGTGATGGTTCCATCAGCACAGGGTTTATTTATTTATGACATTTATGTGCCAAAAGGAACACAGAATAGGTTTTCAATACAGTGACATAATAAACAACATAATGTAAATATAACTGGATAAGTTGTGTGACCCTTCAGATTCTGTGCTGGTTCCTGTAAAGGTAAAGGACCCATGGACAGTTAAGTCCAGTCAAAGGCAACTAAGGGGTTGCGGTGCTCATCTCACTTTCAGGCCAAGGGAGCCGGCATTTGTCCACAGACAGTTTTCCAGCTCATGTGGCCAGCATGACTAAACTGCTTCTGGCAAAATCGAACACCGTGACGGAAACCAGAGCTCATGGAAACACCATTTACCTTCCCACTGCAGAGGTACCTATTTATCTACTTGCACTGGTGTGCTTTCAAACTGCTAGGTTGGCAGGAGCTGGCACAGGGGAATGGGAGCTCACCCTGTCGCACAGTTTATACTGCTGACCTTCCAATTGGCGAGCCCAAGAGGCTCGGTGGTTTAGACCACAGCTCCACCAGCGTCCCTGTAAGCACCACTCATTTCCACAAACCAGGACGTTGAGCTCTTCATCAAAGTCTCTTGTCCACATTTCCTTGGCGAGGGAGGTAAGGTGGATGGCTTTGGAGGAAAAGGTATTTTCAGTCAGGGCACCCCAACTTTGGAAAACCTTCTTTCTGTAATATAAAGGTAAAAAACCCCTGACAGTTAAGTCCAGTTGCGGACGACTCTGGGAGCCGATGTTTGTCCGCAGACAGTTTTTCTGGCTCATGTGGCCAGCATGACTAAGCTGCTTCTGGTGAAACCAGAGCAGCGCATGGAAACACTGTTTACCTTCCTGCTGGAGTGGCACCTATTTATCTACATGTACTTCGATGTCCTTTTGAACTGCTAGGTTGGCAGGAGCAGGGACCGAGCAGCGGGAGCTCACCCCATCACGGGGATTCAAACCGCCGACCTTCCAATTGGCAAGCCCAAGGCTCAGTGGTTTACACCACAGCTATTTTCACCATTAACTACTTATTCTATCGCTTTTGGGTCCTATCAGTTTTTTGTGCAAATTGGGGGACCCTCTCATTTGCATTTGTGTCTCCTTCAGGATTCAGAAGGCTCCATGGGCGGGGTGGGGGGTGGGGAGGTTGGTGTCATCTAGCAGTGTGGGCTTCACAAACATGGAGGCGCAACAGCTCAGGTATCACATTGCAGAGTAATGTGCCCATATATGTCGCACAGAAAATCAATGAGAGACGCCGCTTTAAAAGACGAAAGAAGTCCCTTTCCCTTGCGACGTGAGAACATTTTGTTTCCCTTTCCTTCTGAGTGAAACCGTGAGCAAAGATCATTGCTACGCTATGAGGAACATTTGGCAGAGCGGTCAACGACCAGATAGACTTTCTTTAGGGAGCTGCCACAGCCTGAACACAGCCAGCTGGCCCAACCGGCCTTAGAACACTAAACTCAAATTATTGTAAAAGCTCGTCTGAGTCAGCAATTAAAAGCACAGATAAATGGCCTGAAAATGCACGTTTAGGAAAAGCCAAGCCCTAATCTACCCCAGGAGAAGCTAGAGTAGCTGATATTTCATTAAAGGAACATGGACCTATTTCAGACATGTCTGCAGCAAAGGCTTTTGTCTTCCATTCTCATGACCTCCATCCCTTAGGATATAACAGTGTTTCCCAAAGTGAGCGATACTGCCCCCTTGGGGGCTCTGGAACGATCTAGGGAGGGGGTGGTAGTCAGTGCTTTTTCCCTGGGGGTACACAGGGGCAAGCATACCCCTAAACATTTGGTGAATCTTTGTACTTTTGTCCATTTACTGTATTTATTTCCCCCGATTTGAACTATAAAATGGCGATTTTCTTGAGTCAAAATGAGAGTACACCTAAACATTTTTAGAAGGGGAAAAAAATGCAGTGGTGGTAGTAACCAAAAGTGCAATGGGGGGGGGGGGGAGAGCATTGAATAAAAATAAGGGGACAGTGGGAGCATAAAGAAAGAAGAGAAGAGATTTTTGGAAAACCATATATGTTTCGGTTGCTGTTGTGGGATGGTGACAACGCCTACCCTGGATTCGGCCGTCGTGCTGGAGGTGAGAAGTTTTCCTGGGCTCAGGCGAACCCTTTTCAGTTTGCCTGCTTTAGTTGAGTTTTTTTGGCAAAGTTACTGAGCTGGGGTTTTTTGGTTGTTGTTTTTTGCAAAATCTCAAAAAAAGAGAGGTTTTGGAGCTATTTTTAAGGAAATTCGCCTATATCTAGACTTCTGACATAGGTTGCCATACATATGGATTTTTCCAGACATTTCAGCGATTTCAGCGAGCCAGTGTGTTGTAGTGGTTAAGAGTGGTGGACTCGTAATCTGGTGAACTGGGTTCGCGTATCCGCTCCTCCACCTGCAGCTGCTGGGTGACCTTGGGCTAGTCACACTTCTCTGAAGTCTCTGAGCCCCACTCACCTCACAGAGTGCTTGTTGTGGGGGAGGAAGGGAAAGGAGAATGTTAGCCGCTTTGAGACTACTTAAAGGTAAAGGTAAAGGGACCCCTGACCATTAGGTCCAGTCGTGACCGACTCTGGGGTTGCGGCGCTCATCTCGCTTTACTGGCCGAGGGAGCCGGTGTACAGCTTCCGGGTTATGTGGCCAGCATGACTAAACCGCTTCTGGCGAACCAGAGCAGCGCACGGAAACGCTGTTTACCTTCCCGCTGGAGTGGCACCTATTTATCTACTTGTACTTCGACGTCCTTTCGAACTGCTAGGTTGGCAGGAGCTGGGACTGAGCATCGGGAGCTCACCCCGTCGCGGGGATTTGAACCGCCGACCTTCCAATCCGCAAGTCCTAGGCTCTGTGGTTTAACCCAGAGCACCACCCGCGTCCCTTTGAGACTACTTAGGGTAATGATAAAGCGGGATATCAAATCCAAACTCTTCTCTTCTCTTCTTCTTCTTCCACCACCAGGACACTGCTTCCGACTATCATATGTTTCGTGGCTATGTCTGGGAAATTCCGGACGTGTGGCAGCCCTGACCAATGGCAAGCAGGCTTCACTCTGGTCCATCCCATGGGATTTTAATCTTTCTTCACTATGTTGTAGGACATAGGTAGAAATACAGATACAAAAACAATGCAAATTTGTCACTGCATCTTTCTATTTGTTTGCTTAAAGAAGGTAGATTTCTAAGGGGGCGCTGAGTAATTTTTTTTTCCTGAAAAGGGGGTGGTAGGCCAAATAAATTTGGGGACCTCTGTGCCAAAGCATCCCTGCCTGAGGAGGGCTTTAGTTTGCACTAGTTGGCTCTGGGATAGGAAAAGTATGGTTCACATATACCGTACATGTATATGACTTGATGGCTCATCACTTTGAGGTTTGATTGCTTCCAGACTCAGAGCAAAATGAGCAATCCGACTTTGGCACTGGTCGATGTGACAAATCTGCCTGCAGCAACGAATTTGCGATGGCTTATTCACACCTGGAAGTCCTCCACCAAACCTACAGTTAGTGAGCGATAAAACATTGGATGTACAACTGCGAAACAGCCCCCACCCCACCCCTGGGGAAAATGTCTTCACTTAACGGACAGAGGGTGCCTAATTACTTTTTTAAAAAATTGCGGCTGGAATAAGCAGAATGTAATTACAAACCATTTTTCATCACTGTGTTTGACGGTGAGAAAGGACAGTGAAGCAATTTCCATCTAATGATGGAATTATTATTATCATTCTGACTTTATTAACGATTTTCCTCGTTTAGAAAAGCACATGCATTGCCTCTTTCTTCAGGTTGTGTTTTCGACAGATCAGTTGCATTTGTTGTGAGACATTGGCGTTATAAGCAGTAAAAGGTTGGGAAGAAAAAAGGGGGGGCGGGAGAGAGGGGATGAGGTGGTAAAGCTTATGTTCTTTTACTTAGTGTATGTGTGGGGTTTCTGTTTCTACATCACTTGGGTAGGCTCTCTTTCTATTTGCTTATGTTTCCTTGGTGATGAGAGAGGCTGGGATGGCCTAGGGTGTGGTCGGTTGTCTTTGGTTGGCTGTAGTGGGATTTGTTTGTGCATGGGGAGGGGGGCGTTGTAAGGTTAAGTTAAAGGTAAAGGTAAAGGTACCCCTGCTCGTACGGGCCAGTCTTGCCAGACTCTGGGGTTGTGCGCCCATCTCACTCAAGAGGCCGGGGCCAGTGCTGTCCGGAGACACTTCTGGGTCACGTGGCCAGCGTGACAAAGCTGCATCTGGCGAGCCAGAGCCGCACACGGAAACGCCGTTTACCTTCCCGCTGGTAAGCGGTCCCTATTTATCTACTTGCACCCGGGGGTGCTTTCGAACTGCTAGGTTGGCAGGCGCTGGGACCTAGCAACGGGGGCGCACCCCGCTGCGGGGATTCGAACCGCCGACCTTTCGATCGGCAAGCCCTAGGCGCTGAGGCTTTTACCCACAGCGCCACCCGCGTCCCTTACAAGGTTAAGTTAGCCATACTGAATTGTATGCTGTTGGTGGGTTCATGTTGTTGACTTGTTGGGCTGTGTACAGTGGTACCTCAGGTTAAGAACTTAATTCGTTATGGAGGTCTGCATCTCTGGGTTATTTGTGGGGCATAGGAATTTGTTCATTTTTTATTTGCAAAATATAGTCTAGTCCCCCCACAAGGTCTGAGGGACAGTGGACCAGCCCCCTGCTGAAAAAGTTTGCTGACAATACTATGGATATTTGGAACTCCTACAATGGTTAGGACTGTGCTGTTAGTCCTACGTTCTGTCGACCCATTAATTTGAATGGTTCTGCTTTAAGTGTAACTAAATCTGGCTTGAATCCTATACTCACAGTGCCTCAACGTTTGCTCCGAGGGAGAATGCAGCTGTAAAGGGAAACAAATCACTTACAAATCGCTGTGTGAAAGTCTCTTTCACTGATTTCTATGGGGAAGTCAAGTCTACTCCAAAAGCTTTTTGGGTTTGTTTGTTTAGAAGGAGTGTGGGAGAGAAATAGCCCTCAACGGCATTTTGTGGCAGGAGGAAATATATAATTTCCCATTTATAGCAGCGGCAGCCCAATAATTATATCAATGGAGTCTCCAACAGCTGCTGAGCAGAATTGCAGCTGGGAGCCCAATGGGATGCTCAGAAGCAGATGTTGGCAAAAGCCAGCCAAATCACAATTTGTGATATTGTTTCGAGAGCTCCTTTGGTGACTGCTTGCTCCCTCTCCCTTGGCTTGTGTCAAATGGCTTCTCAAGAATGTGAATTGCAGTGGCGGCAAATCAGTGGACACAAAAATCAGGGAGCCTACTTACAGGCAACTAAATAATGGAAACATATTATCTGCGGTTGGCTTGGAAGTGACGTTTTCTGTGCTATTTTAAATTCATGAAACATGATCAATCTCAAACTGTTTCTTCTTCTTTACTTCCCACTCTGTTTTTATCCAACAACTCCGGTTAAATAAATAAGCTGTGCAAATAAGTAGATAAAAACATGGTGTGTCAAATTATAATTTACTCTGCACTTTCGTTCACAATATTAAACTCATTTAACACAGCTGAATAAGGGTGAATGATAGGCAACAAATTTCCTTCCTTCACAATTAAGATTATCTTGCCAGCAGTTATTCTTCGTCACATTTTCTTCATTCGTGGCATGCAAATGGTATCCACTGAGCACACTAAAAAAAGAAACATGTGAAGACATTTGAAACTATAAACAATGTTAACCCCAGTGAAACAGCAATGGTTGATTTGCCCTGTCTCTGATGCCATAAAGAAAAAGGAGCTGTGTAAACTGATGGACTACGCCAAAATGGGACAACTGCTCAGGAACCAAGAAGACAAAAACTTTAAGAAAAAATTAGAATTTATCTAGGAGACCAATGCAAGCAGATGAAAACGTCAGCAGGATTTTAATAACACTTGTCATGTAACAAATGCTATGGACAATATGCAAAGATTTAAAATGTGGATTATGAAATAATATGCAGCTGAAAATGTTGACAACAGGACTGAAGGAGGGCATGGAGGGAAGTCTAGACGGAAGTCTAGAGGGAAGTATAGGGATGTGGGCGGCGCTGTGGGTTAAACCACAGAGCCTAGGACTTGCCAATCAGAAGGTCAGCGGTTCAGATCCCTGCGACAGGGTGAGCTCCCGTTGCTCGGTCCCTGCTCCTGCCCACCTAGCAGTTCGAAAGCACGTCAAATTGCAAGTAGATAAATAGGTACCGCTCTGGCAGGAAGGTAAACGGCATTTTCATGCGCTGCTCTGGTTCACCAGAAGTGGCTCAGTCATGCTGGCCACATGACCCGGAAGCTGTACGCCAGCTCCCTCGGCCAATAAAGCGAGATGAGCACCGCAACCCCAGAGTCGGCCACGACTGAACCTAATGGTCAGGGGTCCCTTTACCTTTACCTTTACGCAGCTGAAAATGTTGACAATAGGACCAAAGGAGGAGATGGAGGGAAGTCTAGAGATTCAGAGAAATCTCTAAATGTTGATATTGATTTGGTATAACTCTACACTTGTAAAATCAAATAAAAATGATTTTCAAAAAAAGAAAGAAAAGGGAGGTGTGAATGTTTGGGGTTTGGGGTCAGCATAGCCCCCATTTCTGCACAGCTCATACTAGTCTTGTGCTGTGCATTCATTTTTAAAGCAAGCAAAAAATCAAAATGAACGGATCCCATTATTCACCAGCTTATAGCTTAGTTATAAAAACAAACTGGAACACAAACGAAAGAGTAAAGCCTTTTATTTCATTTTCAGGAATCCATTTCTTTCTCATTTGTTTCTATTGGGATGAAAAATCAAAGCAGTCTGGAACAGCCTGTGAGTTACAGGGTGGGCGGCGGCGGAGGTGGAAGAGTTGGGGGCGGAAAGCACTGCAATCGACTGATTTGAAAGCTGTCCAATCTATAGCAATCACACATTTCAGCAAGCTCTCTGAGAAAAGGCTCCAGCGATAGGTCTTCGTTTCACCCCACCCCACCTTCCAAACACAGATGCAATGCAGCAATTTGGTCTTCAACTCGATTCTTAAAAACCAAAGTGTTTCTGGGTCTATGATATATAATTATGGCAATGAAGTGAAGCTGAACTCAGAAGCCTGTTAGGTGAAAGGAAATACACACACACACACACACACACACACACACACACACACACACACTATGTAATTCTGGCTGCTCAGAGATAATGGTAGCACATTAGGGACTCTTTCAGGGTTTATTCATCAGCAGAAGACCTGGGAGGCATACCACAAAGCTGTTAGCGATTCATTTGAGGAAGATACAAATAAAACATTTTTACCTATGAGTGTGAGGGCTCCACCTACTGTTTCAATGGAAATCTACAGGCACCCCCCTGCCCAAGCAAGGAGACAGAAATGTACTGGGAGCCAATGCAGATCTCTCAGGACTGGTGTTATGTGGTCCTGGTGGCCACTCCCAGTCACCAGTTTAGCTGCCACATTCTGGATTAATTGCAGTTTCCGGGTCACCTTCAAAGGTAGCCCCACGTAGAGTGCATTGCAGTAGTCTAAGCGGGAGATAACTAGAGCATGCACCACTCTGGCAAGACAGTCCGCAGGCACATAGGGTCTCAGCCTGCGTACCAGGTGGAGCTGGTAGACAGCCGCCCTGGACACAGAATTAACCTGCGCCTCCATGGACAGATATTCTGGAGTTTCATCTTCATGAAATGTTCTTGACACACGATGCTTTCTAATGTATTGAAGCAACTCATCAGAGAGGATGGATCAGAAAAACCAACTTCTGAGTACAATGATTCACAAATGGTCAGGGCAGGGTTAGCAGTTATGGGGCAGAAATTTCGTAAGTACCCCTATTGATGGAAATTTACTGGAGTTAATTTCCTTCTTAACCTGCACAGCTTAGCAAGCCCAAGTGTAAAAGCCTACTGAAGCCATATATCCACAGGGGCCATTGTTAAACATATTGGGTGCAATTCACATCTCAATGAAGCCACTGGCAAAGCTCTTGCTGATTTTAATAGAGCTGGATTGCAATCACTGACATTTCTTGGGTAGTGATGCTCAACAAGATGTCATAAATAACTATAATGGCCTCTGCAGCAAGTAAGAGTCCTCTCGATCTCAGGGTACCAATTCCTCTGCATAGCGTTAGCACAAGCAATGCAAGATAACCAATGCGGGGCACATACCTCCTCTTTTTCTATAACTTTGCACACTTTCCAATTTGTTTCAAACATTACATGAAAATGTCAAAACAATAAAGATGAAATATGCCTTTAAAAGTTGGCCCCTGCTGGCTTACTGCTGCTGTGAAAGAACCATGACTCATTGGGAAGCGATGGGCCATTAAAGAAAGAATGATAGATGTTCTGAGGCGAAAGGGAAGAAATAGCCAATGATTTCACAGAAAGAAAACCAACTTTCTGAACACTTGGGAAGGCCAATAATTTGAAAACACTTCTTCAAATAAACTGTTAGGTCCTCTCAAAGGTTTACAACTGAATTCCACTGTTATCTTTCAGGGTGGGCTGCAAAAAAAACTGGAATCTGTGATGCAGGGCAAGGGAGCCAGTTTGGTGTAGTGGTTAGAGTGTCATACTAGGACCTGGAAGACCAGGGGTCAAATCCCTACTCAGCAATGAAGATTATTGGATGACCTTGAGCCAGTCACTGCCTCTCAGCAACCTCAATCTCCCTGGAGGGATATAAACGCAGCAGCAGAAGCAACAACATAAATAACATACCAAACTATGCTCCAAATACACCCCGATTCAGGGATGCTCTGGGGAACAACCTCTCCAACAGCAAGGGTGGGGTGAGGGCTCCGAGAAAGCTTTTTAAGAATATATAATTATATGAATGGGGCGTGGGTGGCGCTGTGGGTTAAACCACAGAGCCTAGGACTTGCCGATCAGAAGGTCGGCGGTTCGAATCCCTGCGATGGGGTGAGCTCCCATTGCTCGGTCCCTGCTCCTGCCAACCTAGCAGTTCGAAAGCACGTCAAAGTGGAAGTAGATAAATAGGTACCACTCCGGCGGGAAGGTAAACAGCGTTTCCATGCACTGCTCTGGTTCGCCAGAAGCAGCTTAGTCATGCTGGCCACATGACCTGGAAGCTGTACACCGGCTCCCTCAGCCAATAAGGCGAGATGAGCGCCACAACCCCAGAGTCGGTTACGACTGGACCTAATGGTCAGGGGTCCCTTTACCTAATTCTATGAAACAACACCACCTACTTTAAGTGGCAATCTGCATTTTGTTCTCAGCGAGGCATCCTGAACTCATCTGATAATAACAGAGAATTTACCTCTCTGTTCCTGCCTCTCAGCTTCAGTAGCTATGAATTCCAAATGTAACGCAGGTCAGGGCCAGGGAACCTCTGGCCTGGGGTGGTGGTGTCAAATCAGGCCTCTCAATCTGACTCTCAAAACCCCTCACTGACCTTTCTTCACCCTCCAAGTGTTTTTGTCACTGCAGCAGGGGCGCCATCTAGAGGGGCCGAGGCCCCTGCTGAATATTCTGTGGCGATGTGCGCATGATGTGCATACATTCTGTGTGATATGCTCATGTCACTTGTGCACGCCACACAGTGTGTTTGCGCCACACAAGCTGCGTGGTGTCTGCATGACACGCCAGCACGTTGTGTGGCGTGTGTGCGATGTCAGCACATCACATCATGTGAGCACATTGCACGGCATGTGCACATTGCATGCGCCAGCCCCCTCAATTACAGGGAATAAAATAATAAAATAAAATAAAAGGACGGATTGAAAACTCACCCTTGCACCAAGGGATGTTGATGTTCTATGCAATATATTTATTGCTTTCACTGAAACTTTCATGCTGCATTAAGAAGTGTTGGGGGTTCCAAATGAAGAGAGGACGACATCCAAAACAGAAGTGGATCTCATAACTGCCTGAGAGTAGAAGGAGAGGATGGCCATACTGCTAATAAATGACCACTTGCCCACCACATGCCTTCTTCTCTGGCGATCACTCGTAGCTGAGTAAGATTGTCTTCCATGAACACAATCTTAACAGTGAGTCTGTAAGTGACTGTGGAGGCCAATTCTGGATCCACACGTCCTTCCATAGTGGGAACATAGGTTTCTGGGCAGGAGTTGATCATGGTGAGGGTTTGCCAAGCGTGACTTCCTTTTAGCACGTTTCTCTCTTTTGTCTTGAGTTGGAGCGTCTTCAAAGCCCATGACACCTTTGGTAAAGGCTGTTCTCCAATTGGAGCTCTCACAGGCCAATGTTTCCCAGTTGTCGGTGTTTATGCTACATTTTTTAAAAAAGATTTGCTTTGAGATAGTCTTTGAACCTCTTTTGTTGACCACCAGCATTATGCTTACCATTTTAAAGTTCAGAATAAACTACTTGCTTTGGAAGATGATAATCAGGCGTTTGCATAACATGACCAGTCCAACGAAGTTGATGTTGAAGAATCAATGCTTCGACACTGGTGATCTTTGCTTCTTCCAGTACACTGGCATTATTTCACCTGTCTTCCCAAGTGATGCGTAAAATTTTTCAGAGACACTGTTGATGGAATCTTTTGAGGAGTTGGAGATGGCGTTTATAAGTGGTCCATGTTTCACAAGCATATAGTAATGTTGGTAGTACAATAGCTTTGCAAACAAGAATTTTGGTTTCCCTGGTCCTCAAACACTCTGCACGTCAATCAGGAGAAATCTGCACTTGCAGAGCTCAAGCGATGCTGGATTTCGGCATCTATGTCTGCCCTTGTGGAAAGATAACTGCCCAGGTAGACGAAGTGACCATATGCAGAAGGTGGCAGCTTCAATTCCTGATTGGTTAAGATGATCAGGAACAGATAATGGGAGTGAGCCTATGCCTGAGGTTCTGAAGAGCTGCTCACAGTCTGAGTAGATGCTTAGTGGGCTAGATGGACAAATCATAGTCTGATCTGGTATGAGGCAGCCTCCTGTGGTCCTGTGGTTTGGATGCGGCTGCTTTTAGAATCAAGCTTTACACTTACTGTGACTTCTGCAGAATCAGCTTTTCAACCAGGACAGGCCCAAGGCATTTGAGCACCTGAGGTGAACCGCAAAATGGAATCACTTCCTTGCCAGGGAAGAAGAAGGGGGTGAAGACCTACATTGGGAACAAGGAAAAATAAATATAAATATAAACATTGGGAACAGGGGGTGGGAAGAGACCGGCAGTGCCTCTTATTCACTGAGAGGCTACTGTGGAGGCAACATTGGTGGTGTGGTTGCCAAGAAAGTGTCAGATGTGGCTTCCCAGATCTGCTGTCCCTGTGGAACCTGTCACCTGAGGCAGTTGTCTCACCTTGACTCATGGGTGGGCTGACCCCGATTTCAACCAATATATCATTAACATTGTTGTTGTTTAGTTGTGTCTGACTCTTTGTGACCCCATGGACCAGAGCACGCCAGGCACTTCTGTCTTCCACTGCCTCCCGCAGTTTGGTCAAACTCATGCTGGTAGCTTCGAGAACACTGTCCCACCATCTTGTCCTCTGTCGTCCCCTTCTCCTGGTGCCCTCAATCTTTCCCCAACATCAGGATCTTTTCCAGGGAGTCTTCTCTTCTCATGAGGTGGCCAAAGTACTGGAGCCTCAGCTTCAGGATCTGTCCTTCTAGTGAGCACTCAGGGCTGATTTCCTTAAGAATTGAGAGGTTTGATCTTCTTGCAGTCCATGGGACTCTCAAGAGTCTCCTCCGGCACCATAATTCAAAAGCATTAATCATTAACATTACTTTTTCCATAAGGATACCCTGACTCCTATGCATCCTCACCTTACATTTGAAGCCTTGTGTGATTAAAACTGAGTGTGACTGAGAGGCAGAGAGGTATGTTCTCTCTCTGTCATTATTGCACAAATTGATTCCTTCCTGCGGGCTAAATGCAGGTTGCCATTTCCAGTTGCTATTGTTTCACAGCACAATAGCTGCCAGGGATCCGGGGAGCTGACAGAACGTGCCATGTCACATGGGCAGCCGGGAGAAAAAAAGAAGAAGAGAACTGTCAACACCGGAGCAGAAGATTTGCGAGAGCAGCTCGGGGCTTTGACAGCCTCCGTCCTTCCCCTCCCCTCCCTACAGGACACAAAGCCTGATTGCTTTTCTGTGAATGGTGGGGCTTCATTTGCAAAATGCATTCATTCATAAATGGATCACACGGGGAGGGTGGGGAGACAAAGGCAGGATGCCGAGTTCATTCAAATACTTAAGACAGTGCAAAACAACAACGACAAACACATACACAAACTGGAAAAAGCAGAAGACATTTTCTAAAACCGTTGAGGTTTGATGGAAGTGGGCGGGTGGGGGGGGGGTCTTTTCCTCCCTGTTATGATGCTTTAGAATCGTGGCAGAACTCAAATGAACCCAGAGGATAATCAGCAAGGCAGGACTAAAATATATTGCTTTTTCCAGAAACAGTCCTTTGCCCTGCATTTCCTAGGCCAATTTTTTTCATAGATTTGAACCTGCAGCGGTTCTGCAGATAATTGCTTGGGCTGCTTGCCAGCTGCCCTCTCAGCATACCTTCCCTTTATATTTTTTTTATGGCATAACTTTATTTTTCCATCAAAACATTTGAAGTATGATGGCTCATGCAACGTTTTAATCTTACTCTTCTTTCATAGCCTCCTCTGCCCCCAAACCCCGATTCTAAATAGACAGACGCAGCATCGCTATCACCGTTAAGAGAGGCAAGAATGCATGGTAAATAGCATGCGCTAGATCTCAACTTGGAAGACCCTGGTTGGCTACAAAGCTCATGGACTGGATTTGGGATAGTCACCTTCACTCAGCCTTATTTACCTACAGGGGTTGTCCAGCACCAAGGGCCTTCTGACGGTTCCCTCCCTGCGAGAAATGAGGTTACAGGGAACCAGGCAGAGGGCCTTCTCGGTAGTGGCGCCTTCCCTGTGGAACACCCTCCCACCAGATGTCAAAGAGAACAACAACTACTAGGCTTTTAGAAGAAATCTGAAGGCAGCCCTGTTTCGGGAAGCTTTTAATGTTTGATGTATTATAGTATTTTAATATTCTTTTCGAAGCAGCCCAGAGTGGCTGGGGAAGCCCAGCCAGATGGGTGGGGTATAAATAATAAATTATTATTATTATTATTATTATTATTATTATTATTATTATTATTATTATTATTTAAAAAACACAGTTAGGATAGGGACCTGGCTCAAGGGATTATGCAGAGCTCTCAGTCAAGCCTGCACAAGACTTCCTGGTGTCTGATCTTGATTGTCAGCAATTTTTTCAAAGGGAACATTAAAAGATTTATAAAAAATCACACAAGCAGGGTAAGGCGGCTGTTTTATGCTAAGATTGGGTAGTGCCTTCCACTGAAATAGGATCCCCACTGAAGTTATATATATATAAAAGGTAAAGGACCCCTGGACGGTTGAGTCCAGTCAAAGGCAACCATGGGGTTGCGGTGCTCATCTTGCTTTCAGGCCGAGAGAGCTGGCATTTGTCCACAGACAGCTTTCTGGGTCATGTGGCCAGCATGACTAAACCACTTCTGGTGCAACGGAATACCATGACGGGAACCAGAGCGCATGGAAATGCCGTTTACCTTCCCACCACAGTGGTACCTATTTATCTACTTGCACTGGTGTGCTTTCAAACCGCTAGGTTGTCAGGAGCAGGGACAGAGCAACGGGAGCTCACCCCATTGCGGGAATTTGAACCATCGACCTTCTGATCAGCAAGCCCAAGAGCCTCACCTGACCTGGTTATGCCACTGGCACTGGCGTGCTTTGGAACTGCTAGGTTGGCAGGAGCTGGGACTGAGCAACGGGAGCGCACCCCATTGTAGGGATTCGAACCGCTGACCTTCCCATCAGCAAGCCCAAGAGACTCAGTGGTTTAGGCCACAGTGCCACCCGCGTTCCTCCTTAACAAACCCTTAACAAACTACTGTACAGTGTTCGGGAATCTATGATGTTGTGTGCTTCAAATGTATGGTGTGCATGGAACTACAATCGGGGATGTGATAAGCAAGGTCAAAGTGGGTGTATGTGTGTGAGGAACGTATTTCTAGGATCCTTGAACTGTTTGCATGATGATCTCCATGTTTTCTGGATTGTACAGGGATCCCCCAATAGAACTCTAGATAGAGTTCAGTCTTGCCTCCTCTACCTTGTCCTTGGTAACTCAGATGTTTCATAACACTTGAGCAAACCATCTCAGGATGCTCTTCAGACGCTCTTTGGCCTGCTTCGAAGGGCAATCTTTTTCCTGGGCTCCATCATACCTTATTACAACAGATTTCTATGAAATCACTCCTGACACAAGGATGTTTCACTGCATTAATAAATATTTCATGTTTCAGCCACTTTTTCAACAATGTGTGCCATGAAATATTCAATGCACAATTGCTTACAGCATTGAAAATAAAGCCATCCTAGTGGTTTTTTTGGTTTTGGGTTTTTTTAAAAGGCGGTCTCCTTATCTGAACCCCTGTCTCTTGGTGATTATGTTCAGCTTGTTCAACACTTATGCAGGTAAATAACATTACATGGTTTGCTTGCAGAGCTAGACATGGCTTTGTATCTGAATGGAGGAACTCGCATGCACCCAGCCATTCTCTAGCCTGCCAGAATTCTACTATATCTCAGAGCAAGCCCCTTCTCTTGTGGCAAGGAAGCACCAAAAGAGGAAAAACACTTTGTATATGCTATTTAATTAGGTAAACAACATGCCTCCCATTTATGCATCTTTTACCCCCCCCCAAAAAAAATTGTGGGAGGAGTGATCCAGCCAAAATTATTATTATTATTTATTGAATTTATATACCACCCTATACTTGGAGGTCTCAGGGTGCTTCACAAAAATGATCACAATATGTAAAATCAAAATCAAAACAATAACCCAATGACACCCCCTCCAAAAGAGCCATATTTTAAAAGGGTATAGGATGTAAGTCAGGTCAACCAAAGGCCTGGTTAAAAAGGAATGTTTTTGCCTGGCGCCTAAAGGTGTATAATGAAGGCGCCAGGTGAACTTCCCTGGGGAGAGCATTCCACAGATGGGGGGCCACTGCAGAGAAGGCCCCGTTCTCATGTTGCCACCCTCCATACCTCTTGAAGAGAAGGCACATGAAGAAGGGCCTCAGAAGGTGGTATCAGGGTTCGGGTAGGTTGATATGGAAAGAGCTGGTCCTTGAGGTATTGCAGTCCTGAGCCATTTAAGGCTTTATAGGTCAAAACCAGCACTTTGAATTGGGCCCAGAAACTAATCAGTAGCGAGTGTGCCCAGACCAGGATGGGTGTAATATGTTCAATCTGTCTTGCCCCGGTGAGCAACCTGGCCGCTGAATTCTGCAGTTAAGTCATGACTTTCCAAGTCTATCTGAACTCAACAGAATTATTACAGACCTCTCAAGTGCCCCAATTTAATAAGGACATGTTGAATTTACAGAAGCTGCCCCGGCTTTCTTGGGAGAAAAGCAATAACAAAGCAATGACAAACCTAGACAACATCTTAAAAAGTAGAGACATCACCTGGCCAACAAAGGTCTGTATAGTAAAAGCTATGGTTTTCCCAGTAGTGATGTATGGAAGTGAGAGCTGGACCATAAAGAAGGCTGATCGCCGAAGAATGGATGCTTTTGAATTATGGTGCTGGAGGAGACTCTTGAGAGTCCCATGGACTGCAAGAAGATCAAACCTATCCATTCTGAAGGAAATCAGCCCTGAGTGCTCACTGGAAAGACAGATCCTGAAGCTGAGGCTCCAATACTTTGGCCACCTCATGAGAAGAGAAGACTCCCTGGAAAAGACCCTGATGTTGGGAAAGAGGAGAAGGGGACGGCAGAGGACGAGATGGTTAGACAGTGTTCTCAAAGTTACCAACATGAGTTTGACCAAACTGCGGGAGGCAGTGGAAGACAGGAGTGCATGGCGTGCTCGGGTCCATGGGGTCATGAAGAGTTGGACATGACTAAACGACTAAAGAACAACACCCCGGCTTCTGATCCCAATCTGGGATGCCCTGATTTTCCTGGAGGCCGTTTCAGGCTGTGCTGTGTCTCCTGGCACAGTGGGGCCTTGGGCGATCTCCCCAGGACTGCTCTAGGCTGCTAAGCAGGAGACAGTGAAAGTAAGAGAGGGGAGGAATGAGGGGGTGATCTGGTGGGCAAGGAAGTGGTCAGCAGCAGGGAGGGGGTGAGCGATGGAGATGGGGTGGTGGATGCCCTGAATTTTTCAATAATAATAATAATAATAATAATAATAATAATAATAATAATAATAATTTATTTATACCCCACCCATCTGGCTGGGTTTCCCCAGTCACTCTGGGTGGCTCCAAACAGAATATTAAAAACATGATAAAACTTCAAATATTAAAAACTTCTGGGAGCCATTGTAGGTCTTTCAGAACCGGTGTTATATGGTCTCAGCGGCTACTTCCAGTCACCAGTCTAGCTGCTGCATTCTGAATTAGTTGTAGTTTCCGGGTCACCTTCAAAGGTAGCCCCATGTAGAGTGCATTGCAGTAGTCCAAGCAGGAGATAACAAGAGCATGCACCACTCTGGTGAGACAGTCTGCGGGCAGGTAGGGTCTCAGCCTGCGTACCAGATGGAGCTGGTAGACAGCTGCCCTGGACACAGAATTGGCCTGTGCCTCCATGGACAGCTGTGAATCCAAAATGACTCCCAGGCTGCACACCTGGTCCTTCAGGGGTACAGTTACCACATTCAGGACCAGGGAGTCCCCCACACCTGCCCATCCCCTGTCCCCCAAAATCAGTACTTCTGTCTTGTCAGGATTCATCCCCAATCTGTTAGCTGCCATCCATCCTCCAACTATCTCCAGACACTCACTGGAGGGTATGGAATTATAGTCCAATCCTTCTCAGAAGTAAGCTGCACTGAGCTCAATAGGACTTACTCACATCTAAAAATACAGGATCATGCCCCTAAGCACTTTCTGGGTTCCGTATCTCACTGAAATGAACGGGGTATAAAAGTGTTTAACTCTGTATGGAATGTACACGACATTTCCCTTGCAGCTGAACACCTTCTTGAACTATGTATATATAGATTTGAAGAGGATGTGTCATGTTAATTTTGTAACATGGCACATCCTCTATTCTCTATTTACATACATAACGTGGGCAGAAAGAAGTGAAATCAATCTGTGTATGGAGCATCCTAATTTTAAATCATGAAAATGTCAAACAAATAGATTGTACTTCCACAAAACTTTTCTCATTAACACATTTATTTAAAGGACTGCAGTAATGAGCCACCCATTAGTATTTTCTAAAGTGTGTTTCAAAAGGGTTACACTAAGGGAATTCGTGTGAGAAGGTTTACAACCTAAATTTAGGGAAATGAACATTCAGCTTTGGGTCCAAAACCAGTATCCAGCCAAGATTACTGAAAATAATGGGATTTATGTTAGTCTTGATTAACTGATTTCATTACTTTCAATGGGGCTGAAGTTATGACTAACTTAATCTAGATCGTGGACAATAATCTTATATAACTGAGCATGTTGTTAACAGTATCTGACAGAGATTTACAAATATATTCATGCTGGATAAAGTTGAAGCAATAGGCTCTTCAATGCAGCGGTACCTATTTATCTACTTGCACTGGCATGCTTTCGAACTGCTAGGTTTGCAGGAGCTGGGGCAGAGCAATGGGAGCTCAACACCGTCACACAGATTTGAACCGCCGACCTTCTGATCTGCAAGCCCAAGAGGCTCAGTGGTTCGGACTGCAGCGCCACCCGTGTCCGAGTAAGGCAGCACTGATGTGACTGATAGGAGGTCACAGGAATGGTACTATCCCGCCATGTTGTTGGCTGCTATAGAAGCCCCTCTTTGGACATTAGACATTGCTAAGAAGTACAGTGGTATCTCGGGTTAAGAACTTAATTTGTTCTGGAGGTCCATTCTTAACCTGCAACTGTTTTTAACCTGAAATACCACTTTATGGGATGCGGGTGGCACTGTGGGTTAAACCACAGAGCCTAGGACTTGCCGATCAGAAGGTTGGCGGTTCGAATCCCCGTGACGGGGTGAGCTCCCATTGCTCGGTCCCTGCTCCTGCCAACCTAGCAGTTCGAAAGCACGTCAAAGTGCAAGTAGATAAATAGGTACCACTCCAGCGGGAAGGTAAATGGTGTTTCCGTGCGCTGCTCTGGTTCGCCAGAAGCGGCTTAGTCATGCTGGCCACATGACCCAGAAGCTGTACACTGGCTCCCTTGGCCAATAAAGCGGGATGAGCGCCGCAACCCCAGAGTCGGCCACGACTGGACCTAATGGTCAGGGGTCCCTTTACCTTTACCACTTTAGCTAATGGGGCCTCCCGCTGCCGCTGTGCCCCCACCGCGCAATTTCTGTTCTCATCCTAAAGTAAAGTTCTTAACTCAAGGTACTATTTCTGGGTTAGCAATGTCTGTAACCTGAAGCGTCTGTAACCCAAGGTTACAGCTGTATAGAGATTGGGAAACACAGGTAATTCTATCATGTGGTAGATAATGTCAGAAGCCAGGATGAATGCATTCTCTTACTAGCACAGATTTACTATTTTACCTTTTACTTTTTACTTTCTGCTTTACACATCTCCATCTGACTGTTCTGTTATTTGTGCAGGACAAGGCTATTGGCCTTTATATTTCTCAAAGGCAAGGAACCTGCAGGTGCAGTCGATTTTCGTGTGTTCATCACTTGACAACTACGGTACATGCTCCATCGCAGATCAAACACTAAAGACAGAATGTTCACACCATGGCATGTCACTTCAGATATGATGGCCCGCTATCCGGCCAAGTCAATTCACACATTCAGCTGCAAGTTATCCAGTCCTGAGTAATCCAGTGCTGATGAAATCAAGGAGGCTGAAAACTGACCTTGAAGGAATTTTTTTTTTAAAAGGAGATGAGCTCGAGGAAAAAGAGTCCCTAGACAATTAACCCTGGTACCCATTTCTTTGGGAGCCTCTAAAGTGTATAACCCACCCACCCCCAGTGTAATATAATGCAATCTATTAAAGTAGATGGAAATGCAAAACAGTGACAAAGGAAGAACATCTGCTATAATAAAACAACGGTTCTGTTGGCAATAATAATAATAAAAGACTCGTTGATCTAGATTATCACCATGGGAACAAGCTTGCTATGTGTCAATTGTCTTGCATGGTTACTGGGTGAGCAAACATCTCTTCGTTTGTCCAGTTTAGTTGCTCTTGTTATATGAGAATGGACACTATATTTTGACCTCTTTCACCTCCTTTGGGCCCAGAACTCATGACGCCACCAGAACTTCGCCACCATCAAAACCCATTTCAGTTTGTAGATGAGATTACTGCCCTGTGCAGGCCTTGTGCCTTAACACATTTTTCTTCTGACCTGTAAGTAAAGGTAAAGGTACCCCTGCCCGTACGGGCCAGTCTTGACAGACTCTAGGGTTGTGCGCCCATCTCACTCAAGAGGCCGGGGGCCAGCGCTGTCCGGAGACACTTCCGGGTCACGTGGCCAGCGTGACATCGCTGCTCTGGCGAGCCAGAGCCGCACACGGAAACGCCGTTTACCTTCCCGCTAGTAAGCGGTCCCTATTTATCTACTTGCACCCGGGGGTGCTTTCGAACTGCTAGGTTGGCAGGCGCTGGGACCGAACAACGGGAGCGCACCCCGCCGCGGGGATTCGAACCGCCGACCTTTCGATCGGCAAGCCCTAGGCGCTGAGGCTTTTACCCACAGCGCCACCCGTGTGTACTGAACATTCTGACCTGTACTGAACATTCATTAGTGATGCTCATAGGTAAGAGCAGGCATAGGCAAACTCGGCACTCCAGATGTTTTGGGACTACAATTCCCATCACCCCTGACCACTGGTCCTGTTAGCTAGGGATGATGGGAGTTGTAGTCCCAAAACATCTGGAGGGCCGAGTTTGCCCATGCCTGGGTAAGCGTGTCTATGAATGCTGCTGGTCAGCTTTGCGCTGAGGGAAGCCTCACTCTACAGGCAGAAGAATCTCCCTCCTGGCAAATAGCTATTTTCCTTCCGCTAAGAGCTATTTCCCCCTCCGCTACCACCTTGGAGACTAAAGTGCTGGTGGGAAACTTGGTCTGCCAGATCCAGATTCTTTCTCTTGACTTGTAGCAAACTGGTAACTTTGCCATCCATCTCACTTGCACATTCCCTGTGCCCCACTTTAGAACCAGCACTGGGAGAGGGTGGGATGGTGTCATGATGAATTTCATACATCAGTGGTGTGGTGGTAAAATTTGAAATACAAAAGCTCATCTTAGGAACTGCCATAGCCATGCCTCCAGGAGAGTTCCAAAATGCAGGCAGCTCTGATGATTCTCTACCTACCTAAATAATAATAATAATAATAATAATAATAATAATAATAATAATAATAATAATAATAATAATTTATTTATTTATACCCCGACCATCTGGCTGGGTTTCCCCAACCACTTTGTACGGCTCCCAACAGAATATTAATAACATGATAAAACATCAAACATTAAAAACTTCCCTTAACAGGGCTGCCTTCAGATGTCTTCTAAAAGTCAGGTAGTTGTTTATTTCCTTGACATCTGTCAGGACGGCATTCCACAGGGTGGGTGCCACCACCGAGAAGGCCCTCGGCCTGGTTCCTTGTAACCTCACTTCTTGTAATGAGGGAACTGCCAGAAGGCCCTTGAAGCTGGACCACAGTGTCTGGGCTGAATGATGGGCGTGGAGATGCTCCTTCAGATATACTGGACCGAGACTGTTTAGGGCTTTAAAAGTCAGCACAAACACTTTGAATTGCACTCGGGAACGTACTGGGAGCCAATGTAGATCTTTCAGGACCAGTGTTATGTGGTCTCACTGGCCACTCCCAGTCCCCAGTCTAGCTGCCACATTCTGGATTAGTTGTAGTTTCCAGCTCAGCTTCAAAGGTAGCCCCACGTAGAGCACATTGCAGTAGTCCAAGCGGGAGATAACCAGAGCATGCACCACTCTGGCGAGACAGTCTCACAAGGAGCTGCAATACACAGCACAATGCCAAGTTTGTTAAGAGCAGCATGGCTGCAATCCTATCAGCAGCTACCTGTGGCTATGTAGCTAAGGATACATAAAACACATTGAGAATTAACCAAAAGGCAGTGGAAATGCAACCTTCAGCTTTAATTAGAAATGCCAACCACCTTCCAAAGAAGATGTCGTTTATACAGTTGTCCTGAAGAAGGAACCTTGCCAAAGAAAAGGACAGAGGTATCCGGCCTCTGCTTGATTGCTTTCCTCATTCTCCCGCTTCCTGTATGCTAACTGATCACAAACAATAGTGGAAATTGCCGTTCTCATCGTCACCTCATTCATTTGCCAGTGCAAGGAAAGTCCAGCCTTGGTGTGCTGGCAGATAACACCACCCCCCTGCTCTGAAAAAAATAAATAAAGCCCTGAGCTTCACTTCGAGTTCCCCTTCACGGTGCTACTGCCAGTAACTTGAGAGCAGAGGAATCTTTTCCATGCACGTCAATGCACTTTTAATTAAACTTCAGACATATCTATATATGGTCTAAATTGCTGTGCTGGCGATTTCTCACCTTTTTGCATATTCTTCCTTAGTTGAATTTGCCTTGGCTTCCTCTCTCTCCTTCAAGGACTGTATTTCTGAAATGCTTTGATAACTTATGGCAACGAACCACGCAGCAACTGTGTTTCACAGCACACACCTTCAGGCTTTCTTTCTTTTTCAAGACAATTCCATCTTTTCATTGTCTTCTAAATCAAATGCCGCCTTGGAAATAAGGTGACCTTTGTCTGTTTACCTTGAGTGTACTTTCAGAGAGCTTTCAGCTGTTGTCAAAGAAAACTACTTTCCCTTGCATTTATGTCATTCTTGGCTCTCAGTTCTTCGTGTTCACTTGTTATTGGTTGTCAGGCTGAATTCAGTGCGTCGGAGAAACTATCAAGTGGTATCTTTTTATTGGAATTTACATTAGTGCAGCAGAGAGCATAAATAATAGGACGTGGTTTCTAAATTGGATCAGGGCTATTAGGATGAGGTAGAAATTCCATCCCAGCAAAGGGAAGAATTGTTTCAGCCCCTCTCACTTGTCTCAAAGGTGTTAGCAGGAGCTGTTGCTCAGGGACTGTCGGCATAGGAAGAATTGACTCCATCATGGACAGAGTGAGTTCTGGCTGCCCCAGCGCTGCTCACCTCATCCTGGCGATACCAGAGAAGATCAAGAACGCGGACAAAACAAAACATGCTTCCTGAATAATTCTATTTCTGGTTATGTGTTTAAATCAGGGGTTGGCAAGGTTTACGTCACCTGGGCCGGTTCACTCCTGTGGAGATCTCTCTGTGGGCTGGCTTGTGTCTGTGCAGATGTGATTTCCAGTGCCATGGAAGCGAGTCCCCGCTCCGCGCTGCACCGGGTTAGCGCAGCGCACGGGGACTCACCAAGCAGGCGGCTTGGTTTGGGGGTGGCTCATGGGCCGTTTTAACAACTTCCGTGGGCCGCTTCCCACGGGGTTGCTGATCCCTGGTTTAAATCTTTACATCTTTTTGAATGTGGTTGTGTGATGGCCTGGGATTCAGACTTGGAGGCTGAACCTGAGGAATCCCAGCCTGCACAGGAGTCCCCGCCTCCAGAACCAGCTGAGCCAGGGCTGGGGCTTGAGCCTGAAGGGTCCTCACCTGTGCTGGATCCTCAGGTGCAGGCACCAGCTGAGTCTGCTCTGGCTCCTGAGGTGATGGAGGACCCATTGCCTGCAGGTGCTCCA
This sequence comes from Podarcis muralis, assembly GCF_964188315.1. Classification (NCBI taxonomy): domain Eukaryota; kingdom Metazoa; phylum Chordata; class Lepidosauria; order Squamata; family Lacertidae; genus Podarcis; species Podarcis muralis. The sequence continues at coordinate 61,797,029 of NC_135663.1, forward strand.
CTCTCAGCCCCGTCAGGGGAAGAGGAGGTTGCCTCTGGGTCCAGTAACCCTCCAGCCTCTCCTGAGCTGCAGAGGCTCAGGGCAGAGAGGCGGAGGGAACTAAGCTCCCTCAGGAGGAGTGCTCGCCTCCAGGCCAAGAGAGGCGAGTCACCTGTGGACCGGGGCCGCCCTATGCCTCGGGGCAGATAAAAGCCAGCCAGCCCCAGTCCCAGGTTGTGGGAGCAACATTGTTGGTAGCCAGTTCCTGCCTGCACCCTGTCCTACTCTTCTGCCAGAGTTCCTGACCTCACCCAACTCCCTGCCTTGGACCCAGCTTCAGCTTTGACAGACAGCCTCCATACTGCACCCTCGACCTCAGACTGGACCCAGACCTCGCCGCACGGTTAACCCTCGGGACCAGCACAGGTTGTATTACAAAAATCTTTTGTAAGCTACTCTGAGAGCATCTTGGGGCTACATGACAAGAAATAAATATTATAAAAACAAAAACAAACAAACAAACAAACAAACAAACAAACAAACAAACAAACAGAGTCTCCTGTATTTATCCTCGTTCCGTTGCAGGGCATTTCCCCCCAATGTTTATCTGGGGTGGATGTTGATCTTGTACTGAAAGGGCAAACCGATATATAAGAGCTGACATTTCATTGGTCTTGGATGTTTCACATCAAGTTTCCAAATTGCCTTCATACACTGATTTGGGTCTAATTTGATGGCAATCTTTGGAGCTGCACTTCCTTCGCGTTTGGATTTTCCTCACAGCTTCAACCCAGCCAATTCCTCTCTGTCAGCCTAGGCTTATATCTACATGGTTGAGTTTATTGCTCATCTGCTGCCGAGGGATGGCTCATCTGCATGCAGAGTTTGGGAGCACCTGAACCAGGCCTGTGTCAAAACGTGCACGTCTGTAATTACTTTGTGGGTGACACAACATTCATTTATTGCATAGCTCTTACAGGATAACATTATTAATAGAAGAAAAAAACAGAAGGCTGTACTAGTGACAGTCATTAGCACCTTGACAGAGAAGCTCATGGGGGCAAGGATGAAATTAAAAATGTCTGATTACCAGCTTGATTAAAAGGTCAAAATAGCCTCTGAATCCGAGATTGAATAATAACATAAAATAATGAGTGTCTGAATGGGGTCTACTTCAATAATGTTTCCCATCTCCTTACCTACACAAACACACACACCCCCTGTAGGTTGATTGTGCCATTGATAAGAATTTTAATCAACCTGCTTAAAAGTAAAGAAAAGTAAAACATAATCATATCTGTTCTAGGCTTGTATATTAGCATTATATGAGCCCTATCCACAGTGCTATTTTTCTAGTGAAAAGAGGTGCCGGAGCTCATCATGAACGTCTCCTTGTTCTCTTACAATGGCAATGACGCCCACCTGAGAGGTGCTGCATCTAAGCTCTGGTGAGCTCTGGCTAAAAAACAGCCCTGCCTATTCAGTTGTTCCCTTTCTCTCTCCAACCCCTGGGATTACCACTGTATTAGGGGGCAGACTATTGGTCCCTCTCCCTGCAGCGTTCATGGGATGGGGCTAAAGGTGCTGTGGTCTAAACCAGTGAGCCTCTTGGGCTTGCCGATCAGAAGGTTGGCAGTTCGAATCCACCCAACGGGGTGAGCTCCCGTTGCTTTGTCCCACCTTCTGCCAACCTAGCAGTTCGAAAGCACACCGGTGCAAGTAGATAAATAGGTACCACTGCAGCGGGAAGGTAAATGGTGTTTCCATGCACTCTGGTTTCCGTCACGGTGTTCCGTTGCACCACAAGCAGCTTAGTCATGCTGGCCACATGACCCGGAAAGCTGTCTGTGGACAAACGCCGGCTCCCTCGGCCTGAAAGTGAGATGAGCGCCACAACCCCATAGTCAACTTTGACTGAACGTTACTGTCCAGGGCTCCTTTACATTTACCTTTTATCGAATGGGTTTGTTCCCACTCTCCCGCTTTTTTGATGGTAACTGTGTGTGTGTGTGTGGACAATGGCTGAGCAGGGCTACAGATGAACACAGAAGCTAATCTCCTTGACCTTTGCTGTTGCTATTCCTAAATCAAATTATTTTGCACTGAGATTTTAAGGGAAAAGTCAGGGCTTGGAATGAGTGCTTATCAATATTTTCATACCAAACATATCCCGAGCAATTAATTCCATCAGGCACAGAATGTACATTGATCAAATGAGTCAAGGCCATTTCTTGACGGAAACCATAACATCAGATTTCGTAAGTACAATAAATTGCCACGTATCGCTTGATGGATTATGAGCAGGTCTGTGTAATTGGGCTCTGGAAGCATTGCTCAGTCTGGACTCAGGGATTTTAAGTTTTAATAAATATGACAGTTTGATGAATGGGCAAAGTTGGCATTCCAAATAGGAGCTGTTTGGTGCGACACTTTGCCCAATCGGCTGTGTTTGTATAATTCATACTGCAAGATGTTCTGCAGTTTACTCTTGTTGCTCTCGTGTCTCAATTGACTGACACATAGTTTTGAGTCTCTAAATGAGATTCTGAGCTGTATCCCCGGCTGCTCCATCATTCGCCAGCTCTGTGCCCAATTATGGGGCTATGTCATGTCAAGCCCGAACCTTATTAGCAAATAGTGATGAGTTACAGTGATATGTCAGCCTTGGTGATCTTCTTTGAACAGTAGCTAGGGAGGATTTGTTTTTGTTCTATTGCCTCTAGTCATCCGCAGTAAATTGGCAGCCTTGTTCTGTTAAATTGAATACTTGGGCCATCCTTAAAGGAGTACCATCAGCTAGGCTCTATTCCTCCAAGGCCAGCAAACATCTTTTGAATTGGATGTGCTGTTGCTGCTGAGATTTTGCTACTATGCAAAATAAATCAGGACAGCCCATGCGGGGCTTTCCAAATGGTGCCGGACTCCAAAACCCTTGCTGGCTGGGAACGATGAAAGTAATAATCCAGTAGCTCCTCTAGGGCTCCTCATTGCTTACCCTTGTTCTAATCTATCCCCTTTTACTCCCTTTATATATGGATGCAGTGGGGCAGATGGGACAGGCAAGATTAGTCATACTCAGAGTAATCCCATTGACATAAATGGACTTACTCTGAGTATGTCTTAGTTGGATTTCATCCAGTGACTGCTGGAAAGACCACAGAAAGGGACTTATACACCATTGGCTGTACACTGGACCGGGAGTCTCATAGCAATGGAGGAGATATGGAACACTGCATAATATCAAAGATGGAGAATAACTGTTTTGTATTGTTTTTGTAGCATGTTTCTGGTTTTTTTAAGCCCTTAGGGAAGCTTGCGAAACATACAATCAATAAAAGAGTACACCATTCCATGTACTGAAACAGAAATAAAGAATGTAACGGTAAAATCCATAGCACGTTTCAGTTTTTAAAAAGTCACAGAAAGATCTGGACAGCAGTCAACTGTGAGTTAATTGCGACAGGGGGGCGAATCTATACTCGTGGTTTTTAATGTTAAGAAAGGGTTAATGAATGGTTTTGATAACCATATGGCCACATGGCGTTCTGCTCTTAATGTTATTAAAATGTGGCACAAGAGAGCTCTGCAGAGCAACCAGCAACTAGGAGTAGAAAGCAAAAGAGAATATTTCCTGTTTTGACAGAGGCGAGAAATGTTTTATTTTATGAGTATAGCCTGCAATGTTTTAGAACAATATATCTAATACAGTGGTACCTCGGGTTACAAACACTTCAGGTAACGTGTTTTCAGGTTGCGGACTATGGGAAACCCGGAAATACCGGAAAGGGTTACTTCTGGGTTTTGCCGCTCGCGCATGCACAGAAGCGGCAAATCTCGTCACACATGTGTGCAGACGCAGCACTGCAGGTTACGAACGCTGCAGGTTGCAAACGTGCCTCTGTCACAGATTGCGTCCTCAACCCGAGGTTCCACCGTATTGTTCTAATAAGGTTAAACAGGTCAGTGTAGAACCAGCCAGGGTTTCCCTGAATGGGAGAGGAAGCTCCATAAATGGGATGCCATCACCAAGAAGACCCTGTTCTTTGTACTAGCCAACCAAAACTTCAGACAATGTCAGCAGACAGTAACTGGTTATCTCTTCATACAGCCTTTTGGACCACAACTCCTGTCAGTGCCAGTCAGCTGTGATGGCCTGGGATTTGGACTGAGAGACTGAACCTGAAGAATCCCAGCCTGCACAGGATTCCCTGACTCCAGAACCAGCTTAGCCAGGGCTCCATACCGCACCATCGACCTCGGACTGGACTCGGACCTCGCCTCTCGGTTAGCCCCCGGGACCAGCACATCCCCCTAGTTTCCTAAATGGTACCCTTGACCAGGGCTTTCAAAAATCTAAAACATCAGCTTGCTTTCCATTTTTAATTTGTAATTAAAGCTTTGGCACCCAATGTACTGTCTGGTTACTCTAAAGCAAATTTCAATGTATTTGGAACATTCCCAGGTAAGTGTTTACAGGAATGCAATTTTATTCCATTAATCACAGGGTTAGCTGATTAAAACCTGCAGCCCCAATTACAATACATCAAATGGATACACTTTCCAATCTCAGTAGGATTTGGACTGGCTCTTTGGAGGCCCACTTAAATAACATGGCACCGTCTTCTCCCATCTGATTCTGATTAAAAAAGGAGCAAAAATCTGTGCTGTACAGAAAATAAACCAGAGAAACACCAATCTGCTGCTTCATTGCCTAGATAATTAGATCACATATGCACCGACTACGGCAATCACTTTCTCAAAAGGTTCATTTAATGTCTACTCTTAGAACGATTCCTAAGTCAGATGTGGCGCCCCTGTGCATACCGAGAAAAATGGCGAGGAGGAGGTGTCTCAATAATATAAGTTGTGCTATAAATAGAATCAATGCCTGAGACTGAGAATAGAGCAACTTTTCTCATATATACCGTATTTTTCGTCCCATAGGACGCACCGGCCCATAGGATGCACCTAGTTTTTTTTTGGGGGGGGGGGAATAAAGAAAAAAAATTATTTCCCCCCCAGGTGCAGGGCTGGGGCGGGGGAAGCCTGAGCTTCCCCCGACCCCAGCCCCCAGAAGAGGCTGCAGCTCTCCCACGGCTAGCGGAGCGCTGCGCAAAGCCCGAAGCTTGGGGCGTGCTGAGCTCAGCGCGCCCCAAGCTTCTGGGTGCTGGCAAGCGTCTCCCACGGCTAGCGGATAGCTTCCTGAAGCCTGGAGAGCGAGATGGGTCGGTACGCACCGACCCCCCTCGCTCTCCAGGCTTCAGCGAAAGCCTGCATTGGCTCCATAGGACGCACACACATTTCCCCTTCATTTTTGGAGGGGAAAAAGTGCGTCCTATAGGGCGAAAAATACGGTATATAACAGGCTCCCCCAACCTGGTGCCCTCAATTATTTTGGACTACAACTTCCAGTATGATTGATGGAAACCAAAGTAAAAAACATCTGAAAAACACCAAGCTGGGGAAGGCTCTTTTATAACCAAACACAGCCATATTGTTGCTTACTGTATTTTCCTGTGTGTATGAAAATGTTTTTTTTAGATTATTTTTTTTAGACTAACTTTTTTTAGACCAAAATTGGGGGTCATCTTATACACAGATGTTGAATGCACGTTTATTTAAATTTTTAAAATGCTAATTACCTTCCCATGGCTGCCGGAACCACCAGTCTCCCACAAATAGCTCAGCAACTTTTGGCAATTTCCTCCTCCCCCACAAGCGCAAGAACATTTGGTGATCTGATCTCCCCCAAGAAAGCTCAACATCTTTGGGCAATTTCCCCCCTAAAGCTCAGCAACTTTTGGCGATCTCCCCAAAGAAAGCTCAACATGCTTGGTGGGGCACGCTCCGTTTAAAATATTGATTTCTTAATTTTGGGTTCAAAAATATAGGGGTCGTCTTATACATGGCAGCGTCTTATGCACGGAAAAATACCATACTTCAATTTATCAATGTGGAATGAAGAATCCCAAGAGAACTGCTGCTCCTAACAATTGTTTCTGCTTCCACTTGTTCTCAGTTCTACTTTCCTCAGTTTAACTTTCAAATCTGGTTCCAGACTATTTCTGGTCACATTTTCTAGCTATGAGGAATGACGCCTTTGATGCAATCTCCTGAACATTTTATAAGAATAAGGGAAAAAATTTAGTTGTATCCTGCCCTCCCCGGCCAAAGCCGGGCTCAGAGCGGCAAACATCATGTGAATAAGACAATATGCATAATACAATACACAATATGCAAATAAAATAACATTCAACATTCATTAAAATATTGAACAATATTAAATATCAGCATTTCAAGAGTAAACAGAAATCCACTCTTAACAGTTGCAATAAGCAATTTTTAAATTCCAATCAATAAAACAACAGCAAGCCACAGTGCACAACATAATACAATACAAATTGAGAAGCAGAGACTGGAGGGTGGGGCAAGGCAGGTGGAAAGCCACTTCCTAGTTCTTGTTTTTTTTTTAATAAAAAATTTATTAACAATTTCAACATAACAAAATATCAAAACATCTCATATTCATCATTTCCCCCATTCCCCCCCCCCCCAGCTTCCCATCAAACCCTCCCTCCATAGCTGTCAACGTTTCCCCTTTTTAAAGGGAAATTCCCTTATTCCGAATAGGATTCCTCTCGAGAAAAGGGAAAAGTTGACAGCTATGCCTCCCCCTCCCCCCCAAGACTTCCCTCAGCCCCTCTCTCTAATTTCTCAACTCCCTGCACACTGTAAAATTATATAAATCCTTATACAGTGGTACCTCGGGTTAAGTACTTAATTCATTCCGGAGGTCCGTTCTTAACCTGAAACTGTTCTTAACCTGAAGCACCACTTTAGCTAATGGGGCCTCCTGCTGCCGCCACGCCGCCAGAGCACGATTTCTGTTCTCATCCTGAAGCAAAGTTCTTAACCCGAGGTAATATTTCTGGGTTAGCGGAGTCTGTAACCTGAAGCGTATGTAACCTGAAGCGTATGTAACCCGAGGTACCACTGTATTATCTATCTATTACGTTAACAATCAATAGATTTGTGTATGTTTATTCAAAACCTGCCAAGGAGTCCAATTCGTTTTGTTGTCTTTTTAAGTAATATGTCACAGTTGTCCTTATCTCTCAGTTTGTATGTCAATTTAGCCATTTCTGCATAGCTCATCAATTTCTCTTGCCACTGTTCTTTTGTCGGGGTTTTTGATGCCTATGCTGCATTCATCATCTGAGGCCCTTTATTGCATGGCCCCTTGGAGGTGAGAGTGGTGATGTGGGAATGGACCTTCACAGTGATGCTTCCTGTTTGCAGAATGCTGCCCCCAGGGGGATACCGGTATGTCTACCAACATCACTATCTGTTTTAAGACACCGGACAAAAAAGTTTATATTCACCCAGGTCTTGGGACCTTAATTTTCTGCTTAGCTCTTAGTGGGGAGGGACTGAGATATATCTGCTTTTTTTATATACATATCATTGGTGAACATTTGAGATTGGTTCTACTCTCGTTTTTAATGTTTGTTTTCCTAAGTCTTTTTGAGTTTGCCTGTCTGTAAGGTAAAGGTAAAGGTACCCCTGCTCGTACGGGCCAGTCTTGACAGACTCTAGGGTTGTGCGCCCATCTCACTTAAGAGGCCGGGGGCCAACGCTGTCCGGAGACACTTCCGGGTCACGTGGCCAGCGTGACATCGCTGCTCTGGCGAGCCAGAGCCGCACACGGAAACGCTGTTTACCTTCCCGCTAGTAAGCGGTCCCTATTTATCTACTTGCACCCGGGGGTGCTTTCGAACTGCTAGGTTGGCAGGCGCTGGGACCGAACAATGGGAGCGCACCCCGCTGCGGGGATTCGAACCGCCGACCTTTCGATCGGCAAGCCCTAGGTGCTGAGGCTTTTACCCACAGCGCCACCCGTGTCCCATTTGCCTGTCTGTAAAAGGTAACAAATAAATAATCTCAGATGAGCATTACATTCCCAGCTATCAGGAGAACATCTGCCATGAGTGACCTGCCATAAATGACTTTCAACTGATCATCTCGGATTACTTGCAAGGCATTAATCTAACAAAATATGGTCTCTCACAATCTATAACCATTAATATAATGGGTATAAGCCACAGAGGTATATATTTTCAAAATATCAGGGAAAGGTTGAAGAGGTTATCCCTCCTATTTCCAACCACATATGATTATTCCCCAGGAACACCCAATAACCCTGATTATTATGAAGTATTTATAAATAACAACAAAAATGCTCCGAAAATATGCATCTTGTTTTGTATTCTCATCTTGAATATGTGCAAGAGAAGGGCTTTGACTTTTGGTGCGAATCTTTCACTCTCCCCACTACTGAACCATGACTGGGTGATTCAAAAGATGGCAGTTTACATTTTTAATCCTGGGTATGTAAAAAGATTGTGTTGCTGAAGGATGCAATCCATGTCTACTCTGAAGTCCATCTTATTGAATTATGTGGGGCAGTGGCGTAGCGTGGGGGTGCAGGGGGGGCCGGCCGCACCGGGCGCAACATCTGGGGGGGCACGCTCACCGCCTCCGGAGTCGCCGAAGAGCCTCGGGCGCAGGCTGTAGCAGAGCCCCATGTCTCGCGGAACCAACGAGCTGGCAGCGGCTCTCAGCGCTCACCGCGGTCCCCGCGCGTCAGGGCCGCGGAGGGCGCGCCAGGCAGCCCCTCATCACAGCCACGCCACCATCGCCGCTGCTGCAGCTGCTGGGCCATGCTGCATTTTCCTCGCCTCTCTGCCCTCCTCCTTCTCCGGGCAAGCGGCGTCTTTGGGCAGCAGCGCCAGCGGCAACTCGCCTCAGATCACCTGACATGGACCCGCCGCCGCCGCCGTGGCTACCTTACTGTAAATACCCCAGCCCAGGCAGCAGCAAGAAGAAGCTGGCAGTGGCGGCAGGTTAGGGGTTAGGGGGCGCAAATTACTTGCCTTGCCCCGGGTGCTGACAACCCACGCTACGCCGCTGATGTGGGGCTTGCTCTCCCAGGTAAGTGGGGTTGGGATTTCAGGAAAAAAGTACAATAGCTAATTGCTCAGCAATTAATTGTGTGTGTGTGTGTGTGAATTATGTACTGTGGAAGAGGTCCAGCGAATTCTTATTTGCAATAACTGATCTGCTAAGCAATGTCATATTAACATTAATGTTCAACTAAAGATTTTAGTCAAACAATGCCTAGACCTCTGAACCCATGGGGTTTTCTGGTGATATGGCAAGGCCATCATTTAAGGGTTCGATCCTATATCCAGTTACCTGGGAGTAAACCCCCGTGAACTTACTTTGAAGTAGACATATCTAAGACTGCACTGCATCTTGAGCTGGCAAGGCACTAGGTACAGACAACCATCTTATCGAACACATTTTGACCCACACATTTCTATAATGAATTTAATAGTAGTTTAGACCCTATAGCTGCTATAGTATAAACATTTTCATACTCGGTGTTAGATACCAATGGAAGGTCACAAATTCCTGACCTATTATCTTGAGCACATGCCTAGTTATTGCACACTGAGAAGAAAAACATGAAAAAACACTGGATTTTTATTTTTATTTTAAAAAACCTGTCTATTACACAACGTTTGGTGTCCATTTTTTCCTAAAAAATATTCAACTTATTCTATTGAGGAATTCATTGATTGTATTTAAGAATTCATTGTAAAGGCTATAGTAGCAATACTGTAGCAATGCACTCCATATTATGGGTAGAAATGAGTTCTTAAGTTTAAACTGGGCAAAGTTTGAAACTCTCCACAAATTTAATGGCTGCACTCCCACAGCAGTGCTCAGCCTGTGTTGCCAACACCACAGCTGTTAGACCAAATAAAAATAAAAGCCTTGCAAGCTTTTCCTGTAAAATCAAATGTGGCCATTAAAACAATTATTACAGGAAAGAGCGCCCTTGAAACCCAGCTGCGAGTTTCCTCATGTCATTTCTCCTTTTTTTAGATATACTACATCTGAAAACTATTAACGTAGACTAAAATCGTTCCAGAGAGAAAACAGGAATGTTGCCAGTTGAAAATTCAGTCGAGGAAAAAGCTAGGAGATAACTAAGCTAAGTCACATAAGCATTGACATGTAGGATTGGCATTATCTGGTATCTCTTAGGTGACAAAATACAGAAGAAATATTGTGGAATCCCTCCTTCAATGCAGCCATTTTGCATACTGAGAACATAGGAATGAAAGAAAGAGTTCTAAGCATCTCAAAGGAAGGCTAAAGTTGGTCACATGGTGAATGCTATTAATATTGAAATCCACAAAAGAACTTGGAAAGATGGGATAAGTACATACCTCCAACCTCTAGGTGGCACTATATTGTTTTCTTCCAACTTATTCAGTGTTTTGAACCTTGAATCTTATTGCATTCTTCTGAAGGATATTCTGGAAGCTCATCCATGTTCTAGACCAGGGGTCTGCAACCTATAAGGCTCATGGGGGGTCGTTTAACTGTCCCATGGACCCCCGCCACCTGCTCAGGGACCCCTGCCGCCCACTCGGCACGGAGCAGAGCATGGACCGCCTTCCGCGACACTGGCCGGCTTCCCATTGGCTGCAGGAAGCTCCTGCAGCCAGTAGGAAACTGCGCACACCTCCTCCGCGTTGGAAGGAGCACCAGAAATAGCATTTGAGCATGTGTGTGTGCGCATGCACGCACACCGGCCCACCGCAGCGTCTGCGGGACCGTGAAGTGGCCCAAGCCACAAAAACTTTGCCGACCCCTGTTCTAGACTCTAAATATCTGTTACCCCAGATTCTGCCTCTGCAGGGAAAATCAGAAAGTATATTGGAAACAAACAAACAAATGGAGCAGATGTAGCCCATTGGCTGGCAGTTCACCACCTTTGTTTTAGAAATGTTTCTTCCTAGGATGACGTTCTGTGATTCCATTATGCCTTACATAGCACAAACCCAAAAACACGAACTACATTTCAGCAAACTTTTAATACCCACAAGTAGGATCAGGGATAGTCAACATGGTGCCCTCCAGATGCTGTCCTTCCTTGGAGGTTTTAAAGCAGAGCTTGGATGGCTATCTGTCATGGATGCTTTAGCTGAGATTCCTGCATTGCAGGGGCTTGGAATAGAGACCCTGAGGACGGGGACCCTTTCAACTCTACAGTTCTATGATTCTAATAATAATAATTTATTATTTATACCCCACCCATCTGGCTGGGCTTCCCCAGCCACTCTGGGCGGCTTCCAACAAAACACTAAAATACAATAACCTATGAAACATTAAAAGCTTCCCTAAACAGGGCTGCCTTCAGATGTCTTCTGTTATGTCTCATAACAGTTTGGAATAATGTTCTGAACTTTAGGGTGGTCCCTGAAATAAGGAACTTAGAAAATTGGTAACTGGAGAGTTACTTTATCATGTCATACCAGCATATAATACATATTTCCAGTACCTTATAGGATTGTTGTAGGAATTACTGAGAAGTAATTTCAGTTTAAAGCACAACACAGATGTTAAGAATTACTATTCTCCATATGCATTTATTAAAATGCATTGGTATTTGTTTTCCATTCAGCTTTTTTCTTTGTAAATAACTTCAGCCCCACTTTTCCTCAGCACACCATCTCGCCTCCTGCAGAATATCGTGACTAAGCTGAAATAAAGCCTGGGGTACATTGCATATATTTCCCTTCAGCAGAAGCTTTCGTGGTTTGCCCAGTGATTCTTTTTATACCTGTCCTTGTATGAACCTCAAGTTCAAGTATGTTTCCCCCCCCCCTCTCTCCTCACCCGCCCTTTAGCAAATACTACAGAAGCAAAGCTGGTCTGGCTTGATTTTGCCGCTAACCGTTGCAACCCTCAAGGGCCGGCTGTGGTATTGTCTCTCTCGATGACATCTCATTAGAAAATCTCTCCTGATTGTTCTTCAGATCCTCTGCAAAGACTTGATTCAGTTCAAATTTGGGTTCTGTGAAAATGTCATCTGCCTACCACCACCAATATCACTTCAAACCAAATACTCTAAGCAAGATTTGCTTTGCATGAGGCGCATGAGTCAAGATGAGGACTAAATGCCCTTCCCAAAATTCACATCAACAGAAACCGCTTAAAATGCAGAAACATCTTACAAGCACCTTTTGGCTTTAGCCCTTTTCTGTCTCTCTTCTTTCCCCTTCACAGTTTCGGTATGTGTGTAGAAATATGAGGAAAGAAGAAGAAGAAGAAGAAGAAGAAGAAGAAGAAGAAGAAGAAGAAGAAGAAGAAGAAGAAGCAACATTTAGAAATGTCAAAGGTTGTATTTTTGTATTATCGGGTGTGTAATGTATTCTAACACCAACAAGTTTGAGCTTGCCCTTCTGTTATTTTCCTCAGGAGTTCAGGACTGTTTCCCAACATTTAGACACTTGTAAGATTAAATATCCAATGTGAAACTGTGCAATGAGTTATGTCTAAATTCTTGCCATCTGTCGTAATGCCCAAAGCAACCATTTAGAAGTCCGCCCCCCCCCCTTTACAGGCTACTTCAAAGAGATAGAATCCTATTGATCTAACCCACTATGTTTGATACAACGTTTTCCCTCCCTATTCAAAGCCCATCACTTCAAAACCAACAAAATATTAAGAACTGCATTTCCATCAAATGGCCATCTCATCTTGAACTCTGGGCATCTACAAACATATGGCTTTCAGGTCACTTTTACTGCAGTTACTTCCCCTTATAGAATCATGAGAATTATAGTTTGCTGAGCGTCCTAACATTTCCTTAGAGGTTCCTATCCCCTCTTTGCAGTACTGTACTATGATTCCTCAGCCCTGAGTGCTCACTGGAAGGACAGATCATGAAGCTGAGGCTCCAATACCTTGGCCACCGCATGAGAAGAGAAGACTCCCTGGAAAAGACCCTGATGTTGGGAAAGATGGAGGGCACAAGGAGAAGGGGACGACAGAGGACAAGATGGTTGGATAATGTCTTCGAAGCTACCAGCATGAGTTTGACCAAACTGCGGGAGGCAGTGGAAGACAGAAGTGCCTGGCGTGCTCTGGTCCATGGGGTCACAAAGAGCCGGACACAACTAAACGACTAAACAACAACACTATGATTCCTAAATGAGGAACTGTATCAATATGCCCAACATGCTTAGCAACGGACAACAACCTTTGGAGGCTAACAAACACAACACGCTGAAGGAACTATCTCAGTTGATTGTTTCCAGTGAATGCTACCCAGAGACATGCTGACTCCAAAATATGTTGGTTCCTTTTCCAGTTACCATGGTTAACTATTATTGTAGGCCTAACCTCCATGTGCTCACTGAATTCTTTTTAAAGGCCGTTGAAGACTTCTTAAAAGCCACATGAACTCATGATCCTTACAGAATCTTGTGGTTTATGGATTCCATGTTCCAAGTTACACTTCAAGTAGAATCTACACTAAACAAACTCAGAAGCAGAACTAAGATGCTGATCTTGTGGGTTGCCAATGATAATCAGACATGACCACCTTTGCTGAAAGAGGGTAATCCAACGAATTTGCCACTTTCCTTCTTGCAAGGATGTTTTAGTAGGTGAGAGAAGTGCAGCCAGGCTTGGTGAAACCATACAATGAGAAAATGCTGACGCAGAACAATGGAGGCCAAGCAGGGAAATATCTGTGATCACACCACCGACTGAAATCTCAATACAGTATCACAGTGTTTCCCAACCTTTTTTGGGCAAAGGCACACTTGTTTCATGAAAAAAATCTCGAGGCACACCACCATGCCAGATGGGGAAAGGTCACTTTTTACTTATGTAAAAAAAAATTAAAAAATAGTAACAGCATAGAAGGTAATTGTTAGGCTAGCATCCCTCTTCCAAATATGCTAGGTTTTTATTTGCAGGGACTGTTCCACATGGGAAAGCATTCAGCACTGTCATTCTCCCATCTGCCATCTGAATTGGTACTATTCTGGGTCAACTTACTCTGCTGCATGTGTAGATGAAAATGGCACCAAGTGTGGGGGAGGGGGCAGAACAGGTTTCAGACACAGGATATTAAGCATACACGTACTTCAGATTGAACTGGTTGCTTGCTTTGCAAGTTTTCATTTCCCAAATGACTGCCTTGGCAAGCGCAATACCTACCAGGCTCAACGCCGGTCTCGCGCTGCCGCTTCCCGTGCTCTCAAGGACCCGGGAGGAGGAAGGCGTGAAGGGAATCCCAAAGACGCAAAAACCTCGCGCATGCGCAGGCCTTCCGCCTGCGACAGCCCAGTAGGCCGGCCGAAGCGAGCGGCGATGGGATGTGGGAGGGAGCTCGCTCGCCGCCCCGCGTGTGCCTATGTGGGGCACGTTACAGCCCCGTGACGTCAGCGCCACGCAGGCAGCCAGGCAGGCAGACGGCGAGAGCCCCGCGCTGGGCGGCCTCTCCTCGCCGCCGCCACCCCGCCTCTCGCCGCCCGACTCGCCCGCCTCCCTCCAGGCAACATCTCGCGGCACACCAGGCAAGGTCTCGCGGCACACTAGTGTGCCGCGGAACACCGGTTGGGAAACACTGCAGTATCAGCATACTAGCTTGATCTCTGCTGTCCAAGGTGCTGACCTTTCTAAACTGCTTAGGATATGTATCTAGAGATGCACTTTTCTTGTTACTGGAAATGTTATAATGTTATACTGGCATTCCAAACTTAGCTTTAAATATGCATGAAAAGATTTATGGTTCCCAATAGGGTTTTGCTGGTTCACTGTGTCTGACTAGTGCTGCACTGAACTAGGAGGGTGGGGAACAGAAACAAAAATACTCCTTGCTATTTTTTGCCTGGCTTCTGAACCAGCCTTCAATGACTCTCCAGGAATCCAATTGATTGCGTAACTAATATTAAATGACTGCATATGTCATTCTATTTGAGAATGCTGGTGAGAAGCTACTTGTGGTTGACAGGGGCATTCTAAGACAGCAAACTCAAACACACTAGGAAGTTAGCACTGTTGAGTACAATTTTCCTTATTTCTGAGTAAGCTTATGGAGGTTTGAACTGTAAGGTGGTTAGAATTTGGAAGGAGGTTCCGTTAGTGAGATAGCTAATTGGTATGATGTTGTGGCTGGGGTTGCCAGCGTGGTCCCCACAGAAGACTGCAAAGGCATTACCAGGATGGAGGCCAGAGGGTTTCTTACACTCATTTACATTGCGCTCTATGTGGGGCTACATTTGAAACTGACCTGGAAACTACAACTAATCCAGAATGCGGCAGCTAGACTGGGGATTGGGAATGGCTGCCGGGACCATATAACACCAGTTCTGAAAGACCTACATTGGCTCCCAGTATGTTTCCAAGCACAATTCAAAGTGTTGGTGCTGACCTTTAAAGCCCTAAATGGCCTCGGCCCAGTATACATGAAGGAGCATCTCCACCCCCATCGTTCAGTCTGGACACTGAGGTCCCACATCTGAGGGCCTTCTGGCAGTTCCCTCCTTGTGAGAAATGAGGTTACACGGAACAAGGCCAAGGGCCTTACCGCTTGTGGTGCCTGCCCTGGGGAACACCCTCCTATCAGATGTCAAGGAAGTAAACAATGACCTGACTTTTAGAAGACATCTGAAGGCAGCCCTGTTTAGGGAAGTTTTTAATGTTTGATGTTTTATCATGTTTTTAATATTCTCTTGGGAGCCACACTGAGTGACTGGGGAAAGGGTTGCCACAGGGCATAGTGGAAGAACATTTTCATTGCTCATAGGAGGTTCAGGGTTCAATTCCAAAGCATCTCCAATTAAAAGGTAAAAGGTAAAGGACCCCTGGACAGTTAAGTCCAATTAAAGGTGACTAAGGGGTGGAGCAGTCATCTCGCTCCAGGTCAAGAGAGCCAACGTTCGTCCACAGACAGCTTTCTGGGTCATGTGGCCAGCATGACTAAACCGCTTCTGGCGCAACGGAACACTGTGATGGAAACCAGAGCACACGGAAACACCGTTTACCTTCCCGCCACAGTGGTACCTATTTATCTACTTGCACTGGTGTGCTTTCAAACTGCTAGGTTGGCAGGAGCTGGGACAGAGCAACGGGAGCTCACCCTGTCGCGGGGATTCGAACCGCTGACCTTCTGATTGGGAAGCCCAAGAGGCTCAGTGGTTTAGACCACAGTGCAACCCACGTCCCACTCATCTCCAATTAGGACTATTTGAAGCCCCACAGAGCTGCTACCAGTCAGTGTATATAACAGTGAGCAGACCAATGGTCTAACAGTAAAAGAAAGCTTCCTTTTCTTCTCTCATGGCGTGATCAAACAAATCATGGCAGCTGCATTGACTCTCCCAAAGTAGAGACCCTGATTGACCCAATTGGCAGCTCCCCGCTAACAAACCACGATCCTGCTAATATTCCCATGTACTCCTGAAACAATCTTTGTGGCGCTGGCAGCTACTGTGAGCTTGCACCAAGTCTCAGAATGGCAAAAGCAGTTTAACAACACCCCCCCCCTTAAATTACAAGTTATTCCCCAAGGTGTTTTACTGACTGTGTCATACTGATGGTAAAATCTATTTTTTATTAGCTGTGCAGTTAAGTGTCTTTTGTCTAGAGCTGATAAGGTGTGAGAAATTACCTTTCAAATTGCAACCGCATTGCCTTTGAATGCTGTTAACACCTCATCAGAATTTTTTTATTTTTTATTTTACCTTCACTGAAGGGGACAACATCAACCAATTAAACAGTCTTGTTTCTCGGATGAGCTTTGCAGAACCTATCTTTCCAATTTATACTATGTGAAGACAAGCTTTCCTTTGAGAAATCATGATTTGAATCCATAATATGGCCACAACATACACCTCACTTGCCCCTATTTGCCTTAATAGAATTGTTTTGAATTAAGGGGTCATGGGCATCAGTCCTTCCACTATACTATCTACACTAAAAACGTTTAAAAATATCTATAATAAAACCTCTTTACTACACTAAAAACACACACAAGTCTGATTCACAGCGTCCCTCAAAGATTAATGGAAATTGTACTTTGCTGGCGATTAGGGTTTTCTTTTGATGTTCTTCTGCCTCTGATTAGATTTTACACTAAATTGACTGGTTAAACTGAAATTGAAAACCTAAAATCTGTCCATTTTGAAATCTAAATATTGGTAAAGGTTGGGCAATTGTTTTTTTAGTCTTACAGCTCCCCCCCCCCTAAAAAATGTTTAGAGGTACTCTCATTTTGACTCAAGAAAATCACCATTTTATAGTTCAAATCGGGGGAAATAAATACAGTAAATGGACAAAAGTACAAAGAACGTGCATTACCTCATATTACACAGCTCACTGTAACTTCCACATTGGCACGAGGTTGTGTGCACTAACATCTTCCCGATTCCTCTGCTTGCTGTTGGTGTCCGCAACAATTTTCCTCCTCATATTGAAATACTGCCCCTCAATGAGGCCAAACTTTCATCGGTAAAACGCCACACATCCACATCCCACACTGCTTCACACATTAAACGCTCACTTCCGTCTGAGACTCAGGAAACACCTGGAAAGGAAATGAAGCCACCATCAGAGGTGGACACAACAAAACTGACCAATCACCGTGCTAGATTCCAAGCTCCTACTTCACACATTAAACACTCTCTTCTGTCTGAAACTCAGGAAACACAGTGACAGGAAATGAGGCCACCATCGGGGGTAGCAAGGGAACTGATTATTTACTGTGCTATTCAACGGAACTGATGATTCACCGTGCTAGAGAAGAAACTTTTTTAAAAAAATTAAAAAATGTAGTTTCTTCTCCCATTAGGTTTACAAAATATTTAGGGGTATGCGTACCCCTGCGTCCTCCCAGAAAAAAGCACTGCTTATAGCTATTGGCATACCACCTTGGAAAACAATTGTTTTTGGAAAGATGGCCTATAAGTTTGCAAGTTACAGCTTGGGACATGTGGAGGGACCATTGCAGATTAAACATCACAGATAGAATGTTCTGGTCACCTTTTGAAACACAGTTCTATGACTCTATGGTACAGATATCTACAAAAACAAACACACATTTTGTCTCATAAGAACATGCTGGTTCAGTTGGGAGCCACCAGAGTGGCTGAGGAAATGAAGTAAGATGGGTGGGGTATAAATAAATTTCTTCTTTTTCTTCTTCTTCTTCTTCTTCTTCTTCTTCTTCTTCTTCTTCTTCTCCTCCTCCTCCTCCTCCTCCTCCTCCTCCTCCTCCTCCTCCTCCCCTTCCCTAGGTAAAGGGACCCCTGACCATTAGGTCCAGTCGTGACCGACTCTGGGGTTGCGGTGCTCATCTTGCTTTACTGGCCAAGGGAGCCATGACTAAACTGCTTCTGGTGAACCAGAGCAGCGCATGGAAATGCCGTTTACCTTCCCACCGGAGCGGTACCTATTTATCTACTTGCACTTTGATGTGCTTTCGAACTGCTAGGTTGGCAGGACCAGGGACCGAGCAACGGGAGCTCACCCCGTTGCGGGGATTCGAACCACCAACCTTCAGATCGGCAAGTCCTAGGCTCTGTGGTTTAACCCACAGCGCCACCCGCGTCCCTTCCCCTTGCCTATTTAGCCCCAAAACAGGAAGGAACCAGAAGGAACTGATCTTGAGAATGTCCAGGGGGCGAGGAGAGACAATGGAAGTTCCATTGCACAAACAGAAGTCTGCTGCAGTAGAAACAGCAACACTGGTGACATCCTCCTCTTTCTCACAGTGGTCAATGAGATGCCTACAGGAAGCCTACAAACAGTTGTTCCACAGCAACTGTCCTGGAGGCAGCATATATAGCCATCATGACTATTACCAGCCACTGATAGTTTCATCCTCCAATAATTTGTCTTATCTCCCTTTGATGCAAAAGAAGAGTTAGTCCACACATTCAGCAGCTACCTCTCCTGGCCTGCTATACATGTAGAATTTTCAATGGTGTCAGTTCAGAAACCAAACTTCTGTCAGGGACTGGACATCAGATGAGGAATGGTGGAGACCGCCTGCCCCTCCTCCTGAATCTTCCTCAGAAGAGGAGGACAGCATAGATTTACAACGGTGGTTTGCAGAGGGTCACAGCGCAGAGAGAGAAGAGGGGAGGAGCTGGAAAATAATGGGAGAAGAAGATGGAACAGTTGGTTGCCACATTATCACTAGGGAGCATTCCAGACCCCCCTTTTCCCAGAACCCGGCGAACAGTGAAAGTAGAAGAGCAGAGAGCCAAGAAGCAATTGGCCTCAAGTAGCCACCGTAAGGGGGGTGGTGCTGTTCACGACTGAGAAGGGAAGGGGGAGATTACTCAGAGCAAAGCCATTGCCTCAAGAGGCTGCACTTCTAAGCCTCTCTCTGTGAATATTGAATAAAAGACATTGGTAAGAGCTTCTTGTATTTCCATTACTGGCAGTCTGTTGTGAGGGAGGGGGATTGGACTCCCTGAAGCCCAACAGCTGCATACATGCACTGAACGTCACTGTGAGTTTTCAGAAAAGGTCTAGCAGTTATGGCCCTAGAGAATGATTGTTGTGAACATGGCTGGTCCTTGCTTTTTTCTTCAGGAGCACAAGAATGTATTGGGACGAACTGAAAAGCTACACTGCACACGCACATAAGTGCTCCTTGCCACTGCATTTTGCCGAATCACCCTGGTTCATTATTTCAAATAATACTTATCTCATGTCTTATGAATAATAGAACAACACCCTGCTGACTGGAATGCGCGTTCTGGCAAAAAATTAAAATGACAAGGTGCATTTGCTATGCAATTACTAATTCATCTTCCTAGCTGCCAAAAGGCACATTTCCTATTTGCCCATTTCCATTTTGAAGGAAACAAGGGAGCATTTCTTAAAATCAGCACAGGTAAAAGCTGTTGTCAGGGCTTATTTTGATCCTGTGCTTATCAGGGCCCAAGCACACCTTCAGTCTGGGGGTCTGGCCTTGGGGATTCACAAAACACTTTATTTAGCCTTTTGGTCATAAGAAGGATGCTCCTAATAACTAGTACAGAGTCCATTATATTCCGACTCAAGGATCGTGTGTGGAGACTGCAGTGAGCCTTGCTGTCACTACATGTTCACAAGGCTTTTTAAAGTGAAAGACAAAAAGAACCCTCCACTCAACCACCATGCGCATTCTAAAACTAGTCTCCTAACAAACGTTGGAAGAATTTCCCCACAATCTTAGGGGGCATTTTATATTCACCCTACCTGAAGCAAACTGGGCTGAAAGGTTTGGCTAAATTCTAATGGATTTTTATAGGTTCCAGGCCAAAAAAAGCCTCTTCTCCCAGATCTTTGGCTAATTAAACAATCTATGGCCTTTTAAACTTTGTGTTTGTGTGTGGGGTGTGTGTGTGTTTGTTACTATGTTATGCATTTTTCTGTTTTTATATTGTAAACTGCTTCGTGGTTCTGTGGGGTTATTGTTTTGTTTGTTACTATGTTTTGTATTATGTTGTCAACTGCCCTGTGATCCTTGGATAAAGGGTGGTAAATAATAATAATAATAATAATAATAATAATAATAATAATAATATTGTGACACTGGGTGTTTCAGTTTCATTCTTTTTCCCAATAAAGGGGAAAGTTGCATGGAATTTGCCTTTCTTTCACTTCCACCATACAGGGATCTCTTGCATGGCAGAAGATTCTAGGTGAAAATGATCAAAGATAGGTTAAAACCCATTTTTGGACCCACCCTCTGGTGAAGATGATGGCAAAGAAAAAGCTTAATAATAATAATAATAATAATAATAATAATAATAATAATAATTTATTATTTGTACCCCACCCATCTGGCTGGGTTTCCCCAGCCACTCTGGGCAGCTTCCAACAAAGACCAAAAATATACTAAAATGTCACACATGAAAAACTTCCCTGAACAGGGCTGCCTTCAGATGTCTTCTGAATGTCAGGTAGTTGTTTATCTCTTTGACATCTGATGGGAGGGCGTTCCACAGGGCGGGCGCCACTACCGAGAAGGCCCTCTGCCTGGTTCCCTGTAGCTTTGCTTCTCGCAATGAGGGAACCGCCAGAAGGCCCTCAGCGCTGGACCTCAGCTTCCGGGCAGAACGAAGGGGGTGGAGATGCTCCTTCAGGTATACTGGGCCGAGGCCGTATTTCTTTCCTATGATTACTTAATAAATCAGCAGTTTATTTATTAACAACACAGTGCTCCTGATCTACTCACACATATAGCAGTGAGGATAGTCACACATAGGTTTTCTGATGTAGAGTAAGTCACTGTCTGGATTCCTGATGATCAGAAGGTACAAAACTGTATAGGACAGCTCAGTTTTTAAGGTCCTCTTCTCCCAGGCTGGTTTGAGTGGCAGCTGCTAGCCAGTAACCAATCAGAGCTAGCATCAAATTGGACAGGTAATAGGAGACCTCCCACCTTCCTGTTAGACATCCTGGTCTTTATCCTGTGGATTTGAGTAACTATATGGAGGCCTTGCTCAGGAAAAATAGAGGGCCAAGTGATCAAGGAGCCCTTCACATTGGAAAGACCCAGATCCCACTCCGCCCCATTGTTCTTTCCTAGTTAGTAACTTCAGGGCCTTGCAGTGTTTATATTCCACCTTTCCTCCAAGCTCAAAGTGGCATTTGTGGTAAGACACATCCTCATCTCTGTTAGAATTCCTGCTCCGTGATTGCAGTTATGGGATTGTTGTCTATCACATGACGGTATATGTTTTGACTCCACAGAGTGGGAAGTAACGGAGACAGGATGTTTGTGTTACTATGTTCCGTGAAGTGCGACTATTGTCCTTTGTTTTTTCTCTTTGCTGTCTGATGCTAGAGAGAGAGGGAGCCATGTTGCAGTGTTCCATGTCTGTTTATATGTAAATAAAGTAGATTAGCCAAAATGCTGAGTTGCTGAGGTCTGTCATGAAAGCTGCGAAGACTCTGCCGATCGCTAGTGATGTCTATTGGCATCGGTCACTGTGATGTTTGGGCTGAAGAAAGCTTTTGAACCTCCCGAACGATCGGCCAGGAGGGAGAGAACATGCCAGTCGGGCATGTGTCTCTACCAGGGTCCTACTTGAGTGTAGGCTGAGCTCCTGACAATCTCATCCTCATAACCAGATAGGTTATGCCAGGGGTCAGTGACTGGCCCAAGATCTTCAGTGAGCTTTATGCATGGAGATATGAACCCTGGTTCATGTCCTCATTCAGCACACTTATACAGACCATTTTTCTGCCTGTGTGCTGAGTCTTGAGCAGATGTTTCTAAAAGCCTATTTGCAGAGAGGTGGAGTCACCCAAAGTGCTCCTTCTCCCTTAAGGCATGACCTAGTGCCTGCTGAGACGCATTCTTTAGGCAGTTCGCCTGGCCGAGGTCAGAAAGGGAAGAGCCTGCCAATTACAGTTACAATCCTCAAGCAATTGTGCTTGCAATTACCTTGCAACTCTGACTTACTTGGTTTTTTTAAATGTATGCTGCTTAATTGCTGAAAACCTACAAAGTAGTTTACATATAACATACGATAGACATTAGAATTATCGGTAAAAGTCTCATATATATATATATATATATATATATATATATATATATATATATATATTTGCTTTCGTAGATTTTCACGGGTACAGGAATGCAGGTTTTGGTGTCCTCGGGTATCTTCCCGTGTAAAAGTTGGGGTGTCTAGGCGACGTTTCGACGAGGTCTCACTCGTCATCTTCAGGCAGGTGCTTTCGGCTTCTTGTTACTGGAACAGAGCAGGATCTCAGTGTTTGAGTTCCTATAAATACTGTTGAGGAGGTGTGGCCTCCAATGTTTTGGGCAGAGAGGAAGTTCCTAGGCTAGTGTGCCTTTTCTTCTTTTGTTCCTTAATTGCTTGAGGGATATCTTGAGTGATTTCTTGAGTGATATCCTGAGTACCACTTAGGTGGGTCATTAGGTGTGGATTAGTTGTTAAAGCCTTTGTGTCTTGACCTCTTGAACTTTGTGAAGAGTTTTTCTGAGAAGATGGGTGTACTACATTTAGTTGTGCTCTGGCTTGGCTTCGTGTATAGGGGCGAGCTGTGGTTTTGTGGCCTGTGCCAGCCAGATCTGTGTAGGGATTGCAGGGGGGTGCAGCATCCGGAGGTGCCACCATGGTTTGGCTACTGGATGGTGTCTGTAATTTATCTGTGGAGAGGGTCTGGGTTTGGGTCTGGTGTGGTTGATTGGTGATGGCGTTCTGTGTGCCTCTGGATCTGGTGTCAGTTTTTGTGGGGAGGGCTAATTTCCAGATGTCTGGCAAGCGGGATGTGTCGTCACGCTTGTTCATGTTGTGAGGGTGTTTCTCTATCTCGATGGCTTCCATGATTATTCTCTTGTGGTGATGTTCCATGTTAGAGAGCAATTTGGAATCTGCAAAATTAATTTCGTGTCCTGTTTCTTTCATGTGTTGGAAGAGAGAGGAAGTTTTTTCTTCTTTTTTGACGGCATTCTTGTGTTCTGCGATACGTGCATTTATTCGTCTGTTTGTTTGTCCAATGTACGTGGCTGGGCAGACTTTGCAGGGTATTTCATAGACCCAGTTGGAAAACCAAGGGGTCTATGAAATACCCTGCAAAGTCTGCCCAGCCACGTACATTGGACAAACAAACAGACGAATAAATGCACGTATCGCAGAACACAAGAATGCCGTCAAAAAAGAAGAAAAAACTTCCTCTCTCTTCCAACACATGAAAGAAACAGGACACGAAATTAATTTTGCAGATTCCAAATTGCTCTCTAACATGGAACATCACCACAAGAGAATAATCATGGAAGCCATCGAGATAGAGAAACACCCTCACAACATGAACAAGCGTGACGACACATCCCGCTTGCCAGACATCTGGAAATTAGCCCTCCCCACAAAAACTGACACCAGATCCAGAGGCACACAGAACGCCATCACCAATCAACCACACCAGACCCAAACCCAGACCCTCTCCACAGATAAATTACAGACACCATCCAGTAGCCAAACCATGGTGGCACCTCCGGATGCTGCACCCCCCTGCAATCCCTACACAGATCTGGCTGGCACAGGCCACAAAACCACAGCTCGCCCCTATACACGAAGCCAAGCCAGAGCACAACTAAATGTAGTACACCCATCTTCTCAGAAAAACTCTTCACAAAGTTCAAGAGGTCAAGACACAAAGGCTTTAACAACTAATCCACACCTAATGACCCACCTAAGTGGTACTCAGGATATCACTCAAGAAATCACTCAAGATATCCCTCAAGCAATTAAGGAACAAAAGAAGAAAAGGCACACTAGCCTAGGAACTTCCTCTCTGCCCAAAACATTGGAGGCCACACCTCCTCAACAGTATTTATAGGAACTCAAACACTGAGATCCTGCTCTGTTCCAGTAACAAGAAGCCGAAAGCACCTGCCTGAAGATGACGAGTGAGACCTCGTCGAAACGTCGCCTAGACACCCCAACTTTTACACGGGAAGATACCCGAGGACACCAAAACCTGCATATATATATATATATATATATATTCCAAGTACAGTGGTACCTCGGGTTACATACTCTTCAGGTTACATACGCTTCAGGTTACAGACTCCGCTAATCCAGAAATAGTACCTCGGGTTAAGAACTTTGATTCAGGATGAGAACAGAAATTGTCCTCCGGCGGCGTGGCAGCAGCAGGAGGCCCCATTAGCTAAAGTGGTGCTTCAGGTTAAGAACAGTTTCAGGTTAAGAACGGACTTCCGGAACGAATTAAGTACTTAACCTGAGGTACCACTGTAAGCATAAAAAACAATAGTTAAAAATATACATTATTCACACACAAAAAGAGGATAGGAGAAAATTACCTCTTAAAATGCATGTCAGTTTTGATGAGTAACCCAAATCAAAAGACAAATTAAAGTGCTTCTGATAATATTGTCTGATGACATATCCATAGTGTGATCTCTTTCAGTGGTGTCCAAACTTTTTTCAAAGAGAGCTAGATTTGATGAAGTGAAGGGCTGTGAGGGCAGACCAGAGAGACAACCAAAGTTGTTAATTTGTGGAGCTTTTTTTAGGGTTGAAGTTGTTTCTCCTGGGCATGGTCGGCCAATTGGTGCCAAAGAAGGATAGAACTTTCTTTATGTATGCCACGACAGCAGCAAGAATACTTATTGCAAAGTATTGGAAGACACAAGATCTACCCACCCTGGAAGAATGGCAGATGAAGGTGATGGACTGCATGGAACTGGCAGAAATGACCGGCAGAATCCGAGACCAGGGAGAAGAGTCGGTGGAAGAAGATTGGAAGAAATTTAAAGACTACCTACAGAAATATTGTAAAATTAATGAATGTTAGAATGATGTTGGATGAAAAGTTATGTGGTTTTTAGCTATAATGCTATAAGGAGTATAAAAAAAAAGGACTATTAGTAGACAAAAATTTACATTACATTATTTTAAGATTAAAGATTAGGATAAACAAAGAGGGGAAGGATTTGCTGAACTAACAAATTGAACTGGAATACAAAAAGGGAGGTGTGAGGAGGTCCGGGAAATAAGCAAATGAAAGAAAGTGATGGAAAGATGGAATTGTTTTTTATCCATTTTTATTTTGTATTTTTCTTTTTTCTTTTTTCACTTTGCAAAATTCTAATAAATATATATTATTATTTTTTTAAAAAAATGAAGTTGTGGAGGTTTTTTTTTTTTTATTTTACCCCAGGAAATAAACTGCCACAGGGGCTGTATTAAACCAACCAGCAGGTCCCTGAAACGGACTTTGGACATGCCTGTAATAAAGGAACTAGTCGTGTGAAGTATTCTCTTCTTGTTGTTTTTTTTTTATTTTTTTAAATCTGTCCACTGCTTTTATACTTGAGTGAATTAGGAGGTAAACAAGCCTGCCGTTTTTTCTTGAATGGAATTCACAAAAATGCCCCTGGGGTGTAATCATGAATCACCACATTCCAGCCTTAAGTCACCAGCCCTGAGAATAATAAAAATGGGCAAGGAAAACCTGAGCATAAGAAGAAAGCCCTCAGTGACATGATTGCAAGTGACAGTTTCTTTCATGCTATCCACGAGCTGCGATTTCAACCTGTAGTAGTGCCATATCTGATTATGCAAAGGGAATATCCGAGCAGGCAATAAATAGCATTCGAATAACGGGGAGAAGCAGTGGCTTAAATAGAAATGGGTAACTATAGCTCAAGAGCTCCCGCTACATAGTCCAGAAATAGAATATTAAATCAAATTTGTTTAAAGACCAACTTCATCTATACAAGGGGACAAGTGACGCAGGCTTTCCGAACACAGATTCCAGGAAGGAAATCTTGTCTCTAACTTGCTCGTGGATGGGGGCTTCCTTATGATATTTTGGGATGACATAAAGGAGACGATTTTCTGGAGTATACTACAAAATGCCTCATCAATCCCCCTAACTTAAGGGGGGAAGTGCCTTGCGCTCTACATTGAAGATGACCCGGAAACTACAAGTAATCTAGAATGCGGCAGCTAGACTGGTGACTGGAAGCGGCCGCCGAGACCACATAACACCAATCCTGAAAGACCTACATTGGCTCCCAGTATGTTTCCGAGCACAATTCAAAGTGTTGGTGCTGACCTTTAAAGCCCTAAATGGCCTCGGACCAGTATACCAGAAGGAGCTTCTCCATCCCCACCGTTCAGCCCGGACACTGAGGTCCAGCTCTGAGGGCCTTCTGGCAGTTCCCTCACTGCGAGAAGTGAAGTTACAGGGAACCAGACAGAGGGCCTTTTCTGTAGTGGTGTCCGCCCTGTCGAATGTCTCCCTTCAGATGTCAAGGAAATAAACAACTACCAGACTTTTAGAAGACATCTCAAGGCAGCCCTGTTTAGGGAAGTTTTTAATGTTTGATGTGTTATTCTTTATAATATTCTGTTGGGAGCTGCCCAGAGTGGCTGGGGAAACCCAGCCAGATTGGTGGGGTATAAATAATAAGCTATTATTATTGCTTGCGGTTTGAAGAAGCTAAACAGAGGCCTGTGGAATGCCTCAGGAAATGGTGCAGAGAAACAATGACTTATCGGGACATAAAGAGCCCATTTAGTCCAGCATCCTATTCTCACATCAGCCAACAAGATGCCAGGCCTTGGAAGGTCACAGGTTTTTGTATTTCAGCTAGCAGCAGCAGTTGAATATACCACTGGTCTTTGGAGTAGGGTTGCCAATGTTTTTTTTTATTGGCTGCTCTTCCTATGCCTTCAACAATATCAGGATCTGCAGCTATTCGGAGCTGATAATTTTATCTTCACGATCCTCCCTTGGAGACAAGGAACATATGGAGGGCCATAGGTTAGCCACTCTCAGCTATAATATCAAATTGCGACTTGGACAACCTAGGCTGAAATCCGCACTCAACTATGAAGCTTACTGGGTAATGTTGGGGTGGATACTATCTTTCAGCCTAGCCTATTGCACAGGATTATTGTGAGGCAGAGAGAGGGGGCATGTATGCTACCTTTTGCTCTTTAAAAGTTGTATAATACAGTAAATGCAATAAATAAATAAATAAATATAGGATTGCATTCCCTTTGAAATAAAGCTGAAATAAAATAAAAATTCATGGTATGTTTCTAATTTTATTTCCCTCTTATTTTCTTTTGGATGAGGGGAATTGTGGCTGGAAGAGTGTGGCTGAGTTTGACACTCCTGCTTTTATTATGAGTTGTATGTATATGAGTCGTAATTGTTTTTAAGTTCCTGTGCTGCATGTGGTGTAGTGGTTAAGAGCGGTAGTCTTGTAATCTGGGGAACCAGGTTCGCGTCTCTGCTCCTCAACATGCAGCTGCTGGGTGACCTTGGGCTAGTCACACTTCTCTGAAGTCTCTCAGCCCCACTCACCTCACAGAGTGTTTGTTGTCGGGGAGGAAGGGAAAGGAGAATGTTAGCCGCTTTGAGACTCCTTAAAGGGAGTGAAAGGCGGGATATCAAATCCAGTGTCTTCTTCCCCCAAAATTAATCTGCTAATTTCTGACATTAAGATAATGCTCAAAGACATGTGAACAGGACTGATCAGTTGGCAATTCAACTTGAGGCACCCCCGCCTGATTTTTCAGAAGTAATCTCATAAATGTTAATGGCACTTCTCCCCAAGAAGATGTGTATGGATAGAATTGCTGCCTTGGCTTCATATTCATTCCAGCCATGAAAGCACCTGAGGTGGCCTTGGGCAAGTCGCTCTCTCAGCATGTAAAATGGGGATAATATCGAACCATCTCCCCGGATTGTTGTGAAGATTAATGAGCTAATGGCTGCAAAGGGATATGCATAGTGAAAGGCTGCAGGAATACTTAAAACCAAAGCACTGTAGAACTCTCTGGAGTATGGGAGTTAAGAAAAGGAGAGGCATGATTTATACAGCATGCCTGCGGGTTTAGCCATCCCCTTTTATCTTACCTTAAGGTGCACAAAGAAGCAGAAGAAAAAGTAAAGACTGGTGGAATGTTCAGTTGCTAACGTTTTCGTGCTGTGCAAAGCAAGACTGGGCACTTAAGCTCTCCTTTCCTTCTGCCTCCAATCTGTCACTATTTTATAGGATGGATTCAAGCACACACTGGAATTTTAGGTTTGTACAACCAGAGCAATAAATCTGCTTTTTAAAAATTCAGATTTCTTATGAGTTGGAAAGTGATAGGGAAATGCACTTAAAAGTGTGGGATGTGTAGTGTAGGTGCAAGACACAGTGATAACAGCAAGAATCTTTATTGATCCACGCGACGGTCACCTCCAGACTGGATTATTGTAACTCGCTCTACGTGGGGCTGCCCTTGAGACTGACCCAGAAACTCTAGCGGGTGAAGAATGCCATGGTGAGACTCCTTACGGGCTCCTCGCTGCGAGATCACATTCACCCGGTGCTATACCACCTGCACTGGCTCCCGGTGGAGTACAGGATCAGGTTTAAGGTGCTGGTTTTAACCTTTAAAGCCCTATACGGCCTAGGACCCTCGTACCTACGGGACCGCCTCTCCTGGTATGTCCCACAGAGAAACTTACGGTCTTCAAATAAAAACATCTTGAAGGTCCCAGGCCACAGAGAGGTTAGGCTGGCCTCAACTAGAGCCAGGGCTTTTTCGGCTGTGGCTCCGATCTGGTGGAACGCTCTGTCACAAGAGACCAGGGCCCTGCGGGACTTGACATCCTTCCGCAGGGCCTGCAAGACAGAGCTGTTCCACCAGGCCTTTGGCCAGGGCACAGCCTGACTCCCTCCTTTGGCAATCCTCGCAGAGCTCTGGCCCAATGGTTGCCACTGGTTTGATTTGAATTAATTTTATAATGAATGATTTTAGAGTGTTGTGTTGTGTTGTACTGTTGTTATTGTTGTTAGCCGCCCTGAGCCCGGCTTCGGCTGGGGAGGCGGGATATAAATAAAATTTATTATTATTATTATTGAACTAATAGAACTGGACAACAGGGGCGAAGCAACTGCTTATATACATTTCTGAAGGGCTGGGACACTCCCACTCCCAATGCGATCTAAACTTCCAAGCTGCGAATCATGACTCAGAGTTTAAGGGCCAATGGCAGAGGCCCAAATCCTGAAATGTTCTGTGATTGGATATTATGTATCGAATAAGAACACAGGGGCTCAGAATCCTGAGTCCGGACTGAAGCTCAGTCAAACGCAGACCACTGAATACATAACAGGATGAATGAATGATGAATGGGAAGATGTGTGAATCAGGGTGAATGCATCAACATGCCTGTGCTCTAGGATCAGTGGGTAAAACTCCTGGTGCTCCTTCTGCAGTATAAAGTATGTGGTTCCGAGCCCTAAGAAAGGGCCTTTTTAGTGGTGGCTCCATGCAGGCGGACCCCCCCCCTCCCTTTGAGGTACATATGGCCATCTCTTTATATAGTTCTAGGTGGCTAGTTTAGATGCATCTTTAGTCGGCAGGCCATTGGAGGAAAGACCTGACTGCTGCTGCTATTAGTAATTTGTTTTGGGGAAATGATATATAATGAATTGGAAAAACATGTTTAAAATAACCTTTATTAAAAAAACAACAACAACCAGAAGCTTTTCTATTAGGAATTGTAGGTACCGATATCTCAAAGGAGCAGAAAAGACTTTTTTTGTATGCGACAACTGCTGCACGTTTGCTACTAGCCCAGAGATGGAAAGAAGACAAAGTCCCTACCAGAGAGGAATGGCAAACTAAGCTGTTGGACTATGCCGAAATGGCAAAACTGATTGGAAAGCTCAGGAACCAAGAAGACAAAAGCTTCAATAAAGATTGGGGGAAATTTTATAATTTATCTAGGAGACCACTGTGAGCAGATGAAAACATTGGCAGGATTCTAATAACACTTGTAATGTAGCAAATATCATGGACAACATGGAGAGATGTAAAATATGGATTATGAAATAATATGCAGTTGAAAAGCTTGACAGTAGGACCCACGGAGGGGAGGGGGGGGGAAGTCTGGAGATTCAGAGAAAAATCTAAATATGGATATGTATTTTGCATTTTTATAACTCTACACTTGTAAAATAAAATATATATTTTTTTTAAAAAAAGGTGTGTGTTTTAAAGGATTGTGCTGTTTTGGATTCATTTTTTAATAAAAAATAATAATAATCTATTTGCCTTGTTGCAAACCATCCTGCAACTTACGCATCTATTACTAAACAAACAAACAAACAAACAAACAAACAAATGTTTAATGTCATAGAACCACCCCATAAACAAATCAGAACAGATGATGAGTAAAAGCCAGACATAGTCTAACTACCACATAAGTTTTGTGCAAAGCGTGTTCTCATTAAGGGAGAGCACGTGTTGCGGCTGGGGCCAGGCAAAGCACCCTTTAGTTGCCAGGCAGAATCCAAGGAAGGGGCCTGGCCAGGATTGGTGTTGGTGTTGCTGGGGCAAATTGTATGTTGCCAATTTGGGGGTGGAGATCAGAGGATATTTAAGCAAGGCCACAGAAAGTTGCTTTCTCTTTCGCTGTGGGCATCGGATCACCCACCCACCCTCCCTTGTTTGGGCTTCTGCTTTGACCTTGCTATGCCTGTCATGGGGTTGTTCGCATTGATGCGGGGGCCTGGTAGGAATTTTGCCATCTGGCTGATTAGTGCGTGCCATTTGGTTTTTGCCTACTGCGTAGCAAATCGTCACAACTTGTAAGGTTGGCGGTTAGGCATTGGTTTAAATTGGTTGGTGGAGGGGTATGGATTGGCTGTGCCTGCCCCTCAGGTGATGCTGCTGCACGGGAATTCCGTTAAAGGAATTCAGGGGCTTACCATCCTTTCGTCCAAACCCCTGGAATTGGGTTTGGGCCGCGTAAGCCCCTAGGAGCATGTGGGGAGAAGCTGAGGGTCTGTGTCGCAGCTCCAGTTATCCCGGAACTTGTTCCTCCACACTGGCTTCCGCTGGAATCCGGAAGTCAGTGCTGTCCCCAAGGCGGGGGGACAGATAGTCTTAACCAATGCCTAAGCAACCACTCACAATTATGTATGATAATAAAGTTGTGGCCAAAGTTATGCCAAAAACCTTAAACAAAAATTATGTGTGAAGTGTGAGTTATTTGGGGTAGGGGTGTTTTGGGGGACCTCAGCACGCAAATAAATCGGGATGAATGCAGAATAAACAGGCCATCTGCAGAACTTCTATTCCCCTCCACTCCTAACTTAAAACTGCCCACAAACAAGCTGTCCCCTGCTCTTTTCACAACAAAGAAAACTCTTGTGTTTGCTGCTGGCATATAGTTCTGTCTTCAATGTTCTAAATAACCTACACACTAAAAAAGATTTTAAAATATACATTTTATAAAACTTGAAGCATTACCCCAAATCAGAACATTGTTTGTTCCCTTTGGGAAAATGCCACATTCCTGGGGAGATTTGGGAATAAATCCATTTCAGAAAGAATGTGTTTGATATATTAGTGGCTGAATATCTTGCTTCTCTTCTCATTAGTTACAAGAAATGTATGTAATGAAAACCCAGTGATTTTTCTTCTTCTTCCAATGTATGATTGATTATAGCTAGTGACAAGGACATCTGATTAATGGAGATCAAGTTTGCAGCATTGACTTTAAGAGGTAAAAGGGGATATTGCTGCCTTTTCATTATAGGCAGACGTTGATCTCCCATCGGCAGGAAGGAAATTTCATTTCTGAAGACTAATTGTTTTGTTGAGTTGGCAATTCTCTCCTGTTGAGTTGGCTTGTTCTCACTGTAGTGGAAAACTGGAGCTTGGATTGTGCCACTTCAGACTGGCAATGTGGCTCAGGTGTTTGAGAGTTGCTCCATGAGACAAGATAAAAAAACTAGCATATTTAGAAGGCGTGGCTGGTACCCTTCCCATTGAGTAGTTCTATCTCTTTTTTTTTTTAAATGATATTTATTAAAAGTTTAAAGATTACAGAACAAAGAAAAAAAGACAGCAATAAAGAAGTTAACAGAACATACATTACAATACATAAAAAGAAAAACAATACAACAATAATAATAAATTAATAATAAATTTTATTTATATCCTGCCCTCCCCAGCCGAAGCAACAAAAAGAAACAAAAACACACATCCAATATTCCATATCATTACCTTTCATTTACTTGTTTCATCGACCTCCTCACACCTCCCTTTTTTGTATTCTAATTCAATTTAGCTATTTCAGCAAATCCTTTCCATCTTACTCAATTTTTGTTCTATAATTTACCTTAACCCAATCTGACCTTAAATTTTACACTTTGGCCCATTAACACTCCATTTTTACTTAATTCTTTATAACATTTCTGCTAACGCCATGTGACTTCATTCCAGCATCCTTCTAACATTCATTAATTTTGCTATATTTTTGTAAATATGCTTTAAATTTTTTCCAATCTTCTTCCACCGACTCTTCTCCCTGGTCTCGGATTCTGCCAGTCATTTCCGCCAATTCCATGTAGTCCATCAGCTTCATCTGCCATTCTTCCCTGGTGGGTAGATCTTGTGTCTTCCACAGTATTTCTATCTTAAGGGAAAGTTAACACACACAGAGAGAGACTGGAACGCTTTGGCACAAATCTTCTCCACATTTCCCACATTCGTATAGGTGCTGTGAGCGCAAAAGGTTATTTTAACAACCACTCCAAAGAGAGTGGGTACACTGCAATAAACAACAGCTATATAGTTGTTATGTACTGAGTTGAATAGGATCCAAAAGGCAGCAGTCTGATTGGTCCTAGACCAATAGGGTCCAGAATGCAGCAGTCTGATTGGTTCACAGGAGCCACCCAATCCAGCTCCAGGTGGAAGTGAATCCGCAACCTGATTGGCCTACAGGTGAATTCCGGAATTAGCCAATCAAGTGGGGCCCATTGTGTAAATAATGCATATAAAGCAGACATTCTGGGGGAACTTCCATTCCTCCTCACCACTATGAGCTGAATAAAGAGCATGAAATCCACTCTTGACTCTGAGTATATTTCAGGCTCACTGATGTGGTCCAAAGGAAAGCAGAGCAAAACTTCTGGCACCAGCTTGGCTGCAGGAGTTGCCGGAAGGAGGCATAGAAATACAATAAATTAATGATATATAATGAATTGGGGAAAATGTTCAAAATAACTTCTTATTTAAAAAAACAACAACCAGAGGCCTTTGTATTAGGTATTCTAGGTGCTGATATCCCAAGGGAGCAGAAAAGACTTCTTATGTATGCGACGACAGCAGCACGGATGCTATTAGCTCAGACATTCTGGGGGAACTTCCATTCCTCCTCACCACTATGAGCTGAATAAAGAGCATGAAATCCACTCTCGACTCTGAGTATATTTCAATAGCGCTCTGGCATAACAAACGTAGTTCCACATACACAAATTGGACCTTCTGCTGTATGAAAAGTGAGGGGAAACTACAGTGGAAAGTGTAAGATAATAAAAAGTAAAAAAGGTAAAGGAGCCCTGGGCGGTTAAGTCCAGTCAAAGGCGACTGTGGGGTTGTGATGCTCATCTCGCTTTCAGGGCGAGGGAGCCAGTGTTTGTCCACAGACAGCTTTCCAAGTCATGTGGCCAGCAGGACTAAACCACTTCTGGCGCAACGGAACACCATGATGGAAGCCAGAGTGCATGGAAAAGCCGTTTACCTTCCCTCCGCAGAGGTGCCTATTTATCTACCTGCACTGGCATGTTTTCGAACTGCTAGGTTGGCAGGAGCTGGGACAGAGGAATGGGAGCTCACCCCATCACAGGGATTCAAACCTCTGACCTTCTGATTGGCAAACCTAAGAGGCTCAGTAGTTTAGACCACAGCACCACCTGCGTCCCTGCAAGATAATAACCACGCCACGGTGCTGAAGCATCATCTCCACATATATTTTGTGGAAACAAATCAGGATGCTTGCTTGATATATTTCCGGAAGGGACCTAGAGTTCAGCAGATCAACATGTGACTTATGGGCAAACTTATCCTATGAACCTGCTGTGGTAATCACTGACATGCTACCATTGGCACCCGTACAACCTAGTTGGAAGCAAAGTCAATGACAATACATTTATTGAATAAACTGCAGGCAGGCAGTCGGGCAAGCCATACAGGCTAGCTATCAATAATCTATAAATCGAATGGTTTTGGGACATAGCTCTGAGAAGCTCGTGAAACCTAAGGCCACCTGGGGGAGTCACTTCGCCACTTCTTGAGGACTTCCCAGTGGCAGATCGAAGCGCTTGCTTGGTATGTATATATTGCTTGCTGTTTAGAATAAAATCGTTAATCTTCTCACTCACTTGTGTTTGTATCGCTTCTGAATCTCATGAAAAAGAACCACCTTGCATTTGGCAAGACATATGTATGACTCCTACCCTAGAACCAGTGTGGTGTAGTGGTTAGGAGTGGTAGACTCGTAATCTGGTGAACCGGGTTCACATTTCCGCTCCTCCACATGCAGCTGCTGGGTGACCTTGGGCCAGTCACACTTCTCTGAAGTCTCTCAGCCCCACTCACCTCACAGAGTGTTTGTTGTGGGAGAGGAAGGGAAAGGAGAATGTTAGCCGCTTTGAGACTCCTTCAGGTAGTGATAAAGCGGGATATCAAATCCAAACTCTTCTTCTCTTCTTCTTCTTCTACCCCACCTGCACAATTTCATTGGAGCTAAAGGGGCAGATGAGGTGGGAGATGAGGTTATTCACTCAATTGGGAGATGAGGTTATTCACTCAATTCTTTAAATAGTCTTTTGAGAACCTAATTTTACCCCCCCCCTCTCTCCCTCCCTCTCTAAGTTGTGGCTTCTGGCAGACTAGAACATCTGCTATCTGAGGTTTTCATCTGGAAAAATCAGTGTGCTAAATGAGCAGCTCTGGAAAAAGTACATCAAATTAAAAAGAGAGAGTATACTTTTAAAAAACATTTCCCTAGCAGGTAGTTTTTTTTCTCATTCTCATGAGTATGAAGAGGACTGTTGTTGTTTTCTTAGTTTGAAGAAGGCATACAAATGGAGCTGGAAGGTTTTAGGGCAAAGGCTGCATCCTAAGGGCCACACACCCTTCTGGGTAGGGGGCATATGCCAGTGGTGGCCGTGGCCAGAGGCAAAAGTAGGCAGAACAATGTATGTAAATAGTGCTGCTTACAGGGAGGGAGGGAGGGAGGGAGGCATCAGGGAGGTTGGTACAGCAGACCCACCAAGTGTCCCTATTTTCCAGGGACAGTCCTGGATTTACATAATCCATCATGGTTTCTGATTTAATCCCAGAATGTCCCACTTTTCCTTAAAGGTAAAGGTAAAGGTACCCCTGCCCGTTCGGGCCAGTCTTGCCAGACTCTAGGGTTGTGCGCTCATCTCACTCTATAGGCCAGGAGCCAGCGCTGTCCGCAGACACTTCCGGGTCACGTGGCCAGGGTGACAAGCTGCATCTGGCGAGCCAGCGCAGCACACGGAAACGCCGTTTACCTTCCCGCTGGTAAGCGGTCCCTATTTATCTACTTGCACCCGGAGGTGCTTTCGAACTGCTAGGTCGGCAGGCGCTGGGACCGAATGACGGGAGCGCACCCCGCCGCGGGGATTCGAACCGCCGACCATGCGATCGGCAAGTCCTAGGCGCTGAGGTTTTACCCACAGCGCCACCTGCGTCACTTTTCCTTAGGATATCCCTATTTTCATCCGAAAAATGTTGGAGGGTATGGAGTTATGTGACCCCCTGAGCCAAGGAGATAAGTATCTATACAACCTTTAGAAGACATCTGAAGGCACAGTGGTACCTTGGTTCTCAAATTCCTTGGTACTCAAACAACTTGGAACCCAAACACTGCAAAGCCAGAAGTAAGTGTTCTGGTTTGCAAACTTTTTTCGGAAGCCGAACCATGCTCCATTTTGAGTGTTATGCTTCCGATTTGTGTGTTACACTTCCTAATTGAGTGCCACACTTCCATTTTAAGTGTTATGCTGAGGTCTGTCTGTTTTTGCTATTTATTTTGTGTTCTGTTTTTGCTATTTATTTTGTGTTCTGTTTTTGCTATTTATTTTGCGTTTTTGTGGCTCTTTTTGTTTTCGTGATTGTGTGGAACCCAGTTCAGCTACTGATTGATTGATTGATTGATTGATGGTGTGTGCCTGCAGTACATTGTTTATTGCTTTCATTTTATGGATCAATGGTCTCATTAGATAGTAAAATTCATGTCAAATGGCTGTTTTAGGGGTTGTTTCTAAAAGTCTGGAACAGATTAATCCGCTTTGCATGACTTTCTATGAGAAAGTGCTCCTTAGTTTTGGAACACTTTGGTTTTGGAACGGACTTCCGGAACAGATTAAGTTTGAGAACCAAGGTACCACTGTACAGGGAAGTTTTTTTAATGTTTAATGTTTTATTAAGTTTTTGTATACATTGGAAGCTTCCCAGAGTGGTTGGGGCAACCCAGTCAGTTGGGTGGGGTATGAATAATAAAAATCATTATAGGATGTCCCAATTTTCATCAGTGAAATGTTGGAGGGTATGGTACAGTGAAAATGCAGTGGAGTGTAACTAGGTGAACTAATGATCTGACACAGATAGGTAGCCGTGTTGGTCTGCCATAGTCAAAACAAAAAAATTCCTTCCAGTAGCACCTTAAAGACCAACTAAGTTAGTTCTTGATATGAGCTTTCGTGTGCCTGAAGAAGTGTGCATGCACACGAAAGCTCATACCAAGAACTAACTTAGTTGGTCTTTAAGGTGCTACTGGAAGGAATTTTTTTGTTTTAATGATCTGACAGTATAAGACTAGTTCCTAATTTGCGAAGCATGTGCCCCTTCCCTCTAACCTGCCTTGACCTGCTCATCTTTATTCTGGACGATCTTCTTGTAAACTCATGCTGGTTAACTTTAATTTTTAATTTAATTTTTTAATTCATAAATTTCTATACCGCTTTATATTTTTAAGAAACATCTCAAAGCAGTTTACAGCATATTAAACCTCAATAAAACAATCCAGAATCAAACATTTCTGAAGAAAGTCAAATATAAAGCACCCTGCCAAAGCAGCACAATTGACAGGTAACCAAAATACCATCTCAAAGATTTCAAAATAAAACACTACGAAAGAGGCCAACTACAGAATACATATTTAACACAAAGTTCACAAACAAAAAAAATCTTAAACATTTCAAAAGGAAACGTTGCGAAGTGAAGTCAAATATAAAATGCACATTTAAAACAGCATAATTAACAAGAGAATAGAATATTATCATAAGCATGACACGGCTGTTTGGCAGGCACAAAAAGATGGGGCAGAAGAACCCAATAATTAGGATTTGATGTCAGGCATAGTGATGTCCCTCCAGTCTCACCAGGAGGTGATAAGTAGCTTATCATAGAGGGGAATTATTCTTGGAATGTAGAACTTAAGACGGGTTTGTTTAGTAGATTGCAACTTTGTGGCTAGGGCCATCTATCTTCATTTTCTACGGTGTTTAATATGGGCGTAGTCTAATTAGTAACGATGATGGTGATGAATGCTCTCCTATGAAAATAAGCCACACACATGGGAAACTAGCGCATCAAACTGAAATTAAAGTAGTGCTGAGCGCAATATTTCTTCTATGTGTTTTGTTTGTTTTTAATTAAGTAATTTCATATGAAAATTATTGAAGGGGAAAAACAACTTCCATAAAATGCTCATGACCAGGAAGTAGGGTTTTTTTTTGTTTTTGCTGTGCTTATCCTGTTTGATGAGGGGTTTTGTGACTGCCTGTTCTTTCGTTTTACAACTCCTTGGGAGATTAGCAGGGGGGGATTTAGATGAAGAGAGATCTCAGGCTACTCCATTTGTGAGGCCCCTCCCCATCCCCCAACTAGAATAAAATGGAAGAGTGTTATAAAGAAAATTGAGTGAAGCCAAGGATGGTGACGGGTATTTAAAATTCTACAATTCACAATTTCTCCTCTAAAGGACATAAGATATTACAGTGGTGCCTCGCAAGACGAAATTAACTCGTTCCGCGAGTTTTGTCGTCTTGCGATTTTTTTCGTCTTGCGAAGCACGGTGTCGGGAAAGTTTTGGAAAAGCTTCAAAAATCACCAAAGTCTTTAAAAACCTCAAAAAAGGCTACCACACCGCGTTCTATGAGTTGCTCCTCGAAGTCAAGTCGCAACTGTATTAACGGTGTTAAGAAAAAGGAAACAAACTTGCAAGGCGTTTCCGTCTTGTGAAGCAAGCCCATAGGGAAAATCGTCTTGCGAAGCAGCTCAAAAAACAAAAAAAACCTTTCGTCTAGCGAGTTTTTTGTCTTGTGAGGCATTCGTCTTGCGAGGTACCACTGTATTGTTAAATGCCATGGCGATTTTAAAAAAATGCATAAAATTAACACTGAAAAACTTTTGCCATAACTGAACTTTGTAAACCTTTTGTGGCCTGAGCAGGCCTGGAACTAGTTCCCGGGTTTTGTTCCTCTCTAAGGAATCAAGTTCAGCCTTCATGGCATTTAGCCATGGCTCAGCATCCTCTGAGGTTAAACTGTGGACCTCTTGGAAGCTTGAAGGTTCCCAAACCTTCTCTGAGTTACTAACAGCAGCTGTATCTGCTATGACTGTTTTAGCAAACTCTTCAGAATACCTTTTGGGTAGTTTATCCTTTGTGGCCCTTTCAGATTTGCATACTATAAACAAGTCTTCCATGATAGGCTTCTCCTCTTTAAGAGAATGGTGAGCAGGCCTGCTCCATGATTGTAGTCATGGGATTGTTGTCCATCACATGACGGTGTATGTTTTGACTCCACAAAGTGGGAAGTGACGGAGACAGGATGTTTGTGTTACTGTGTTCCGTGAAGGGGACTATTGTCCTTTGTTCTTTTTCTCTTTGCTGTCTGATGCTAGAGAGAGAGGGAGCCATGTTGCAGTGTTCCGTGTGTATATATATTTTAAAAAAGTAGATTAGCCAAAGTGCTGAGGTCTGTTACGCAAGCTGCGCAAACTCTGCAGATCCCTAAGTGTGCCAGTGTCTGTTGGCATTGGTCGCTGTGGTGTTCGGGCTGAAGAAAGCTTTTGAAGCTCCCGAACGATTGACCAGGTGGGAGAGAACATGCCAGTCTGACATGTGTCTCTGTCAGGGTCCAGGCCGGAGGCCTGGGCAGGCCAGAGAGGGGAGACTGCCTGCTGGGCAGCGGGAGGGTTGGCGAGGCCCCCTAGATTTAGAGGCCCTAGGCTTCAGCCTGCTTAAAGGTAAAGGTAAAGGGACCCCTGACCATTAGGTCCAGTCGTGGCCGACTCTGGGGTTGCGGTGCTCATCTCGCTTTATTGGCCGAGGGAGCCGGCGTACAGCTTCCAGGTCATGTGGCCAGCATGATTAAGCCGCTTCTGGCGAACCAGAGCAGCGCACGGAAACGCCGTTTACCTTCCTGCCAGAGCGGTACCTATTTATCTACTTGAACTTTGACGTGCTTTCAAACTGCTAGGTTGGCAGGAGCAGGGACCGAGCAGCAGGAGCTCACCCCATCGTGGGGATTCGAACCACCGACCTTCTGATCGGCAAGTCCTAGGCTCTGTGGTTTAACCCACAGCGCCACCCGTGTCTCTCAGCCTACTTAGCCTATACATAAATCCGGCATTGGAGATTAGATGCTGCAGTCTTCCTGGGTGCTGCTTGAAAAGGTCATGATGTCATTGGCTGTTGTTTTCCAGTTGAAGCCTTTTGACTTTTGAGGAAACCAAGGCAGAAATATTTTTTAAAAATATGGGGGAAGGAAGAATTTCCCTTAAAAATAAAATGAGCAGAGACACCAATCTCAGGCACTTATAATGAAATTTTAGAACGTCCATGGATGTGACAGAAATATTGAAGTCTTAATTTTGAATGCCTCATTTCTGGCACCTAGCTCTCTGTGTGCAATGAGGGTTTTTTATATGGGGAGCCGTCAGCAGGTAGCAGCAACCTGAGAGACTGTGTTTAGGGAAGTTTTACCATGTGATTTGCTCTTTGTGTTTACTTAGACTATGAGATTCCTTATCCTCCGAAGTATCCCAGAATTAATGGGAGAGAAGGTTAATTGCATTATGGTAATAAATCTCAGGACAGGCTCAGTTTTTCCCCTGAGATTCATTAGTGGAAACTGAAGTAATGAGTTCTAAGGTGTTGGGTTCAAAGCTTTTATAAGCATTTGCCTGATGAGAGCAATCAGGGCTGGAAGGAATAACTTGCCCTTTGACCTCCCCTAGCCAAGGCTCATTATACATTATATTACTCTGCTCTCTTTACATGTCTCAAACTAGTGAGTCAGCCTAATAAGTCTGTCTATTTCACGAGGGAAGATGAAGAAAGATTCTTTTTTTTAAAGTTAAATTGAAGGAATGCCCATTTGGAAACTCAAAATACAAATTTGGCAAAAACAGAGAAAATTCCATGGATAAATAATGGGGCGGGGTGTGTGTAAAAAAGTTTCAAAAAGAAAAAAAAATTACACACACACACACTTATTTTCATAAAACCATAGTCCATATCAGTACCTTTGTGGGGTTCCCTGAACCCATGGACTTCCTTCCGCCCCTCCCTTGGCTTCCAAAATCCACCTTCCTTTTTTAACTGCATCTAATTACATTTATCCAAATTATTATGCTTCATTTTTATCCTTTCTGATTTTAAATTACAAATGCTATGCCAATCCTGCTAACGTTTTTAGATTTCTACAGTGTTCTTTAATATATTCTATAAAGTTATGCCATTCTCTTAAATTTGTTATCTTCTTGGTGCCTGATCTTCCCGGTCAGCCTCGTCATCTCTGCATAGTCCATAATCTTTATTATCCATTCTTCTTTTGATGGGGCTCTTTCTTCTTCCCATCCCTGGGCATATGGTATTCTTGCCGCTGTCGTTGCGTACATAAACAGTACTTTCTTATCCTTTGGTAATTCTTGTCCTATTATACCTAACCTTTAAAGCCCTAAATGGCCTCAGCCCAGTATACCTGAAGGAACGTCTGCATCCCCACCGTTCTGCCCGGACACTGAGGTCCAGCTCTGAGGGCCTTCTGGCGGTTCCCTCACTATGAGAAGTGAGGTTACAGGGAACTAGGCAGAGGGCCTTCTCAGTAGTGACACTCGCCCTGTGGAACGCCCTCCCATCAGATGTCAAGGAAATAAAGAGCTGACTTTTAGACGACATCTGAAGGCAACTCTGTTTAGGGGTTTTTTAATATTCTATTGGGAGCTGCCCAGAGTGGTTGGGGAAACCCAGCCAGATGGGTGGGGTATAAATAAATTATTACTACTACTACTACTACTACTACTACTATTATTGTTCTCATCATCATCATCTAGTGGAAATATTGAAATGGATATTTTCTGTGGGGTCCCCTGCCCTTTGAAATGCTGTCCCTGCTTCCATCTGGGAAGGAACCCCTGTAGTGTGATTCAAATGCTTGCTGAAAATGTATACAGTGGTACCTCGGGTTACATACGCTTCAGGTTACATACGCTTCAGGTTATAGACTCTGCTAACCCAGAAATAGTACCTCGGGTTAAGAACTTTACCTCAGGATGAGAACAGAAATCGTGCTCCGGCGGCACGGCAGCAGCAGGAGGCCCCTTAGCTAAAGAGGTGTTTCAGGTTAAGAACAATTTCAGGTTAAGAACGGACCTTCGGAACGAATTAAGTTCTTAACCAGAGGTACCACTGTATTTTTGTCTGGGTATTGAAGACTGGATTATTATTCCTATTACTCTGGGGTGGCATGATGCCGTGCGAGACTGACATCTTGTCTCTGGCCTGTTTGAAATGCTTTCTGCAAAAGGATTTGTCATCACAGGAAAAACAACAACAGAGAAGCACCCAGTTATTAAGTTTTCCTATCAGACCCTGTTATGTACTGAAGTTCTCACCCTGGGCCAGCAGGGGGATACTGTAGATAGTCCAGGTCCACGTATGCAAATAAGGGATCGAAAGTGACGTTCAGTGATTGGATAGTTACAGAAAATGGTTACTGTTGCGTTCTAGTGGAGCTCTATATAAGCAGGCTGGCTGAACCCTTCAGTTCAGTTCTGTTCTGGCCTGTGAATAAACAAGAGCTGTTTGAAGAATCACTGTGTCGTCTGATATGTTCACCCACAACTTAACAGACACCTTCATAGCAAAATCTTAATAGCCATCCCTTTTGACTAGAAGGTTTTGTCTCTCATTTGGCAAGAAGATGCAAAAAAAATATAAACAGTCTTTCTGATCTTTTTGTAGAACTTGCTCACCAAACAAGAACATCAAGCATTTGAATTTGAGAACAAACCAATAACAACGGCAAAATGCTTCTAGTCAGTTGGTGTCTTTTCAATACCATATGGCTCCTTTTCTGCCTGCAGTTCACTTGGAGACATCACACCTTCTGTGGGAGATAACAGCATCTCTTGGTGATATTTGCAAGAGGATGCATAGAGACTAGTGGCTGATGCAGAGATAGGAGGACTATATCATCTATTTGCAGACACCAAGATTAAACAAACAACCATGTGACAGTACCATGAGAGAATAAACCTGGAGCTTGTTTGAAGATTTCCTTGCCAAAATTTGCCTTGGATCTGGGCAGATCGAATTGGTTTGGATGCCAAGTTACAGTACAGCTGCATATAACATAATGCCATAGCAGAATGCTTTCATATATATTCAGAAATAACTTGCTATTCTTGTATGATAGCATTTGTCTTGTTTGAGGCGACTGTACCCTTTCCAAACAAGGCCCTAGGAGGAAAAAGACACTGCAGAATTTTACACAAAAACTAAATTGCTATTTCTTTTTAAAGAACAACTTTAAAGCTGCATTGAAATGATTCTGTTTTCTGCAAATACTTTCAGCTATGCTTGGTAACTTGGGGAAACTGTCAAGAGTTGAAACATGAAGTAGGAATGCCTGCAAATAAAAGTTTAAAAATAATTGTTGGCACGCCTTGTGAAATGGAATGCACGCACTCGTGCCCTCATTCAACCAAAGCAATATCACCTGGGCAAAATTGATTAGACACCCAGCACTGTAGGAACCCATTCGCTTTCTAATGCCTAATTGGGTGGAATCACACATGTGACTAATTAGAAGGGGAAAGAAGAAGCAGCAGCAGCCAAGGAGACAAAGAAATAGTCACAGGAGCAGTCAGGCATCTATAAGACATGATACACAAAGAAAAAGGGAGGAGGAGGGAGGAGGAAAAGTAAAGCAAACGCAGAGATCAGTTCTTTAAAGTTATGCTTCTTATAGTATCCAGTTGGATGGGAGCAGCTCAAGAAGTGTGATGGAATGGTTGCTTCTAGCTGACAATGGAAGGCTCAGAAAAAGCTGTAGGACAACCTTCCTTCTCTTATCCCCTGTTCTCTGTAAACTCATGGAATGCTTGTTGCAGGAAATAGCAACCCCCCCCCCCAGTGTGGTGTAGTGGTTAAGAGCAGTGGACTTGTAATCTGGTGAACCGGGTTCGCGTCTCCGCTCCTCCACATTCAGCTGCTGGGTGACCTTGGGCCAGTCACACTTTTTTGAAGTCTCTCAGCCCCACTCACCTCACAGAGTGTTTGTTGTGGGGGAGGAAGGGAAAGGAGAATGTTAGCTGCTTTGAGACTCCTTTGGGTAGTGATAAAGCGGGATATCAAATCCAAACTCCTCCTCCTTCTCCTCCTTCTCCTCCTCCTCCTCCTCCTCCTCTTCTTCTTCTTCAAATACAGTGGTACCTTGGTTCTCAAACTTAATCTGTTCCGGAAGTCTGTTCCAAAACCAAAACATTCCAAAACCAAGGCGTGCTTTCCCATAGAAAGTAATGCAAAATGGATTAATCTGTTCCAGATTTTTAAAAACAACCCCTAAAACAGCAATTTAACATTTTACTTTTGCAATTTAACATTTTAACATTTGCAATTTAACAGCAATTTACTAACTAACGAGACCGTTGATCCATAAAATGAAAGTAATAATCAATGTACTGTAGTATATAATAAATAAGACAGTATTGTAGATGATAAAAATCAAAATTAAATTTTGTTCTTACCTGCACTGATAATAGTCATTGTTTGGATGACAGGCTTTTATCCATTTCCACAGTCACACAATCAATCAATCAATCAATCAATCCATCAGTAGCTGAACTGGGTCCCACAAAGTCACAAAAACAAATTAACCGAAAAAGCCTCAGAAACAAAAACCCAAAACAAATAGGAAAAACAAAAGCGCCAAATTTAATCTGTTCTGGAAGTCTGTTTGACTTCCGAAATGTTCGAAAACCAAGGCGCAGCTTCTGATTGGTGCAGGCGCCCCGGAAACAGTAGCCGGCAGCCGCATCGGATGTTCGGCTTCTGAAAAACATTCGAAAACCGGGACACTTCTGGGTTTTTGGCATTTGGGAACCAAGGCGTTT
Organism: Podarcis muralis; assembly: GCF_964188315.1. NCBI lineage: Eukaryota > Metazoa > Chordata > Lepidosauria > Squamata > Lacertidae > Podarcis > Podarcis muralis. The sequence continues at coordinate 61,841,683 of NC_135663.1, forward strand.
GAGTACCAAGCCATTTGAGAACCAAGGTACCACTATATCTGTACACACATCTGGGGGACCCTAAATTGGGCCAAGGTTCCAACTTATTGGTACATGGTTATTTAATGGTGTATGTAAAGGTAAAGGTAAAGGGACCCCTGACCATTAGGTCCAGTAGTGGCCAACTCTGGGGTTGCAGCGCTCATCTCGCTTTATTGGCCAAGGGAGCCGGTGTACAGCTTCCGGGTCATGTGGCCAGCATGACTAAGCCGCTTCTGGTGAACCAGAGCAGCGCACGGAAACACCGTTTACCTTCCCGTTGGAGCAGTACCTATTTATCTACTTGCACTTTGACGTGCTTTCGAACTGCTAGGTTGGCAGGAGCAGGGACCGAGTGACGGGAGCTCACCCTGTCGTGGGGATTCGAACCCCCGACCTTCTGATCGGCAAATCCTAGGCTCTGTGGTTTAACCCACAGCGCCACCCATGGCCCTAATGGTGTGGGTACCCACATGCATATCATCTGCATTTCACTTGGTTGCTTTCCAAAAATGGGGTACAGTGGGAGTATACGTGGCAAAAGATGTTTGGGACATACAATGTTGATCTGCTTTAGCGCAAAGCTTCCTCTGAAAGCAGATTTGATTAAGAGCAATTTCTTCAGAGAATTCCTTCTTCATTTAGCATGGTTCTTCCAATGAACAGGAAAATTAATTGGGGTGTGGAGATTTTCTGTCTAATGGGTTCTTGTAAGTAACTCCACCATTGCAGCAAGAGAGGGTTTTATTTGGCAACCTGACATCAAGCAATGACTTGAATGCCACATTCAGTGTTCTCTGAACATCTCCCCGACAGCAAGTGCACACTTTGCCTGCTGTTATTATAATCAGGAAAATGGAAATTGCTGGGGAGAAATTGCATCACAATTTGTATCTCTGCTCTGCTGGAATTCTTACTGGATTCATTAGCAGCTGGTTACAGAGCCTTCCAGAATGTTCTGCATATCCCTAACCTTTCATTATTCAAGAGCTAGCCTAAGCATGTTCAGCCATATATATCAGCCATGTGACACTCAGCTATATTTATTAGCAACATATATATTTCTGGAACCAATGATAACAAGAATTGCATAGATTACGCTGTAGTAGTGGGCAGAAGTGATTTCCAGTAGATCAGCAAAGATTTCTGACTCCCAGTTGTTACACAATGACCATAAGGTAAAGGTAAAGGGACCCCTGACAATTAGGTCCAGCCGTAGATGACTCTGGGGTTGCGGCGCTCATCTCGCTTTATTGGCCGAGGGAGCCGGCGTACAGGTCATGTGGCCAGCATGACTAAGCTGCTTCTGGTGAACCAGAGCAGTGCACAGAAACGCCGTTTACCTTCCCGCCGGAGCGGTACCTATTTATCTACTTGCACTTTGACGTGCTTTCAAACTGCTAGGTTGGCAGGAGCAGGGACCGAGCAACGGGAGCTCACCCCGTTGCAGGGATTCGAACCGCCGACCTTCTGATCAGCAAGTCCTAGGCTCTGTGGTTTAACTCACAGTGCCACCCGCATCCCTTCACAATGACCATAACTCTCCCCAAACCAAATCAGGCTGCTGAAATAAAGCTTGGTGAGAACTCAGGGTTGGGTTTCTGTATGAAAGGATTCAAAGCTGAGTTTTGGCTCACAGAAATAGTTCCTTGGGCTGAGATAGCACAGAAGTGTCATTTTCCTTAATTCTAAGTCACCATTTTGCACTTGGCTCCTCCAGGCAGCCTGTTCATTGAGCATTCATCCTGATTTGCTTGCACAAAGCTTACTCAGAGCTTAGATTATATCTGGTCTTTACTGAACATTCATTCATTCTGATTTGTGTGCAGGGACCTTCTACAACCACGAGCATTCATCTGCATGTGCTTGTGTGATGGTTATGTGCCCTCCTGTGAATCAGTACTTTATCCCACACTTGTAAGTGCACTTCCCCATCACTTTCCTAACAGCAAACGTTTCCCCCCTCTTATTTTAGTAAAATGACTTTTCTGTGTAACAGGGAGCAGCTTCAACTTACTTTAACCAAATAAATCTAAATTTCCAGCAGGCTACTGATTTCCTCCCCTAAAATACTGGCAGTCTGGGAGTGGCTCAGGAGAAACAAAGTAAATCCTGTGAGCTTGAAGTCTGCCCTTCTCTGCATGCGTGTGGTAGCAGAAGGAAGTTATAACCCATAAGTCAAATGTCACTGAAAGTAATCCTTGACCACTCATTCATGCACAGTGTAATGTGCTGTTGGCATGGACCCTTCCTGATAGGCACATGATAATCAGCCATAGACCCAATCAGTGGTGGCAGTGACAATGCACAGCTTTTTCAGATGACAAAAGTGGGCATCCGTGCTGTGTAAAATGTGAAAGCACATTTTTTATTGTCCGAAGGCCATTCAGTGATTGCCCTGGTTCTCTTCTGGGTGCAGTTGTATGAAACTGCTGCAGGTGAACATGCCCTACAGAAAGGAATTAACAGACAGGGTAGGAGGGGGTATCCCCAGTCACGGGGTCCTTTACCCTTACCTTAAAAAAGGTAAAGGGACCCCTGACCATTAGGTCCAGTCATGACCGACTCTGGGGTTGCGACGCTCATCTCGCTTTATTGGCTGAGGGAGCCGGCGTACAGCTTCTGGGTCATGTGTCCAGCATGACTAAGCCACGTCTGGCGAACTAGAGCAGCGCACAGAAACACCGTTTACCTTCCCGCCGGAGCGGTACCTATTTATCTACTTGCACTTTGACGTGCTTTTGAACTGCTAGCTGGGCAGGAGCAGGGACTGAGCAACAGGAGCTCACCCTGTCGCGGTGATTTGAACCGCAAACCTTCTAATCGGCAAGTCCTAGGCTCTGTGGTTTAACCCACAGCGCCACACGCATCCCTATACGAAAAGGCAGAAGGCATACCTTACCTATCTCTTTACTGCTTCTTGCCTTCTGCCTTTTCCTGTTTTTACCCAATTGTTGGTTTTGGGGTTTTAGTTTATGGCTAGTGTCCCGCACCTTGGTTGGCTTTTTAGGCAGAAAGTGACAGATCAGTTTTACACACAAATTTATGAAGAAATAACTGCACCCTGCTCGATTATCAGCACAGACTACGGTATGGGTGTGTGTGTGTGTGTTTTGTTTGTATATCTGGAGTTTTATCTGGGAAGGAGATATTTTGGTTACACTGCTTTAGGGCTTATTGAAAGGAAAAGGGTGCGTGGCTGAGTTTATCATACCGGACTTAAATAGGAAAGCAGCTGTGCAGCCACCCAGGAAATTACCATTTACAATAAGAGACAGAACAGCAAATGGATTTTCATGCATGGCAAAATAATGTAATAAACTGAGCCAGGCCTCTGACTTGATAAATTGTGTGGTCCTAGCAAGGGAGAAAACAATTTGTTTAAATTCTTAAACCTTCAGCCAAACTATACTACAAACCATTTGCCTTCTCAAAGATCTTCCTGTGGTATGCCTTCTTGCATTCTTCCTTCCTATAATGTAATTACTCTTGACGTTTGTAGCGCAAGCTGTAATCCTATGAATGTTTAAGCCTGATTCACTGAATTCAGTGGGTTTTATTGCTGAGTAAACATGAACAGGATCAGAGCACACACAGCCCTAAACTGGGGAAGCGTTTATTAGGGGAACTGGCAGAAAATGCTATTGAGTTCCACAAAAGGAAATAATATCTCATTTGCTTGTAAGAATATTTATAAAGTGCCAACTCATGTAAGATCGCAGAGCAAAGAATTGCATGAATCAAATTTGTTCTCTCAAAATGTTTTGGCATGAGATTGTGGTGGCCATTTTGGGTCCTGCAATCTCACATGCTCTCATCCAGAAAAGGCATATTTGGGGGGCCCACACAAGATCTCACCCCAAAATTTGGGGGGCAGCAAGAGTGAGGTGCAAGTTATGCAACTCACCCAGGAGTGCATCCTGGAAGATGTGTGTCAGTGTGGGTCTTGAAAAAATTGGATAGCATGCATTAAAGGCCTTAGTTTATACACTGTGGTGTCTGGTACCCACTGAGACTGGAATATCAATGTATTCCAAAGGCTCAGAAAAGACTTTTTATGTATGGAACAACTGCCGCCCAGATGCTACCAGCCCAGAGGTGGAAATAAGTTAAGGTCCCTGCAAGAGAGGAATAGCAAACCAAGCCGATGGTCTATGCCAAAATGGCAAAGCTGACTGGAAAACTCAGGAAACAAGAGGACAAAAACTTTACAAAAGAATGGGAAACATTTATAAGTTATCTAAGAGACCACTGTAAGCAGATGGAAACATTGGCAGGATTTTGATTTCACTTGTAGCGTAACAATAACCATGGATAATATGGATGGATATAAAAATTAGAGGTTGGAAGAGGATGCAGTTTTAAATGTTTAAAATGGGACTCCATGAAGTGGGTGAGGAGAAGTCCTGAGATTCGGAGAAATCTCTGTATATGGATACATATTTGGTTTTTTTAAATAACTTTGTACTGGTAAAATCAAATCAAAATGATTTTTTTTGTAAAGAGAGAGACTGATAGGTCAGGAGATGGGAAGACCAACAGCAGATGGCGCCAAAGCCAATGACAGACAGAGCTGGTGGAAGATCCTAATTTCTGCTATAGTTGTTTCTTGCCAGTATATGGAGCAGGTACAGAGGAGCCTAGGCTCAGCCTCTCTGAGGGACCTTATCATCTCCTTTTAATAATATTGCACTGATGGAACAAATCTATAAAGCTTTATGAGTCAAAAGTCCTTCCCATTTTCAGTTGCTATCCCCGGTTACCCCTTCTTCACGCTAAGCTTCAGTTCTTGCCCCTCTCCAATAGTACTTTAATAATCTTCTTCTTCTTGTAGCCGAGTAAGATTGTCTTCTATAACAGTGGGTCCATAAGTGACTGTGGAGGCCAATTCTGGATCCACATGTCCTTCCACAGTGGGGACATAGGTTTCTGGATGGGAGTTGATCATGGTGAGAGTTTGCCAAGCGTGCCTACCTCTTAGCATGTTTCTCCCTTTTGTCTTGAGTTCGAGTTTCTTCAACGTCCATGACACCTTTGGTAAAGGCTGTTCTCCAATTGGAGTGCTCGCACGCCAGTGTTTCTCAGTTGTCGGTGTTTATACTACATTTTTAAAGATTTGCCTTGAGAGAGTCTTTAAACCTCTTTTGTTGACCACCGGCATTACGCTTTCCATTTTTAAGTTCAGAGTAGAGTAGTTGCTTTGGAAGACGATAATCAGGCAGCTGCACAACATGACCTGTCCAACGAAATTGATGTTGAAGAATCATCACTTTGACACTGGTGATCTTTGCTTCTTCCAGTACACTGGCAGTAGTCTTACCATGTGATGTGTAAAGGTTTTTGGAGACACCATTGATGGAATCTTTCGAGGAGTTGGAGATGGCATTTACAAGCGGTCCATGTTTCACAAGCATACAGTAAGGTTGGTAGTACAATAGCTTTTTGGTTTCCTTGCGAATGTCCCAGTCCTCAAACGCTCTGCACTTTGATTAGGAGAAAGCTGCACTTGCAGAGCTCAGGCGATGCTGGATTTCGGCATCAGTGTTGGCCCTTGTGGAAAGATAACTGCCCAGGTAGGAGAAGTGATTGACATTTTTCAGTGTTACACCATTGAGTTGGATTTGTGGTGCTGCAGAGGGGTTGTTTTGTGCTTGTTGGTGCAGCACTTTGGTTTTTTGGATGCTGAGCGATAGGCCGAGCTTTTCGTAAGCTTCTGCGAAGATATTTAGGATGGTTTGGAGTTCATCCTCTGAGTGTGCACACACTACGTTGTCATCAGCATACTGAAGCTCTATGACGGAAGTTGCGGTAAACTTACTCTTTGCTTTCAGCCTGTTCCAATAGTACCTTAATAATAAGGTCTTATGGAAGGAGAATTAGGAGGGGAAGGCCTGGATACAGTTACATAAACCAAATAATAATGACAGAAAGGGTGAAGTAGGCACACCTAAAGGCAGAGGAGAGGTGTTGAATATGAAAGGAAAATGTTCAAAGGAGGTTCATTTGCCCTTGATGCTATAATGGCTGCAAGCGGATTATTGTAATATTATTCAGAGCTGCTTTAGATAGTCCAGCTCCAATTGAGTCATTATTACGATTATGATTAGAATTTATATACTGCCCTATATGCAGAGGTCTCAGGGTGGTCCATGGAACAAGATCAAAATATAAAACCACAAAATATATAATCAAAATAAAAACAACAACCCAATAACCCCCTGCCAAAAAAAAGAGAGTCATGAAAGAGTGAGTCAACATGAGGAACTAGGAAAGCTTTGATAGTATTATATTCTGTGAATTAGTTTCACCCTTGTCTAAAGCCACCTCAACCTAGCTAGTGGCCACCAACAAATCCTGTTTTATTAAAGTTTTTTCATAATACAATAAGATAAAATAAACTAATCTAAATAAAAACAAAAACAGAGAAAGAAAGAGAAAATACCAAAAGAAAATTGAAGAAGGAGGAGGAGGAGGAAAATACAAAGGACTTCCAATTTTCCATGTGTCAGTTACATAAAATAAATTATTCAGAATATTCACTCTAGAATGACACCCAGTGGATCTACTTTCAGGTTAGGCAATATTTTCCCAATCTTCCAACCGAAATAGATTAATTCATTTTCCTTTTTACACAAAAAGTCCAAAAGGGTTCTCCAATTATTATTACTAATAAATGGATACGTTTTCTCTAATAAAACATATCAGCTTTGTCTCCAATAACTTCAACAACCATTTCACCATATTAAACAATCATTAGTCTTCCCATCGTTGTACACAAAAGTCTCACCGCTGTGATCATATATCAAAATAATATTTTGTTGTTCTTTATTTATTATGTATTAATTAGTTTGCAGGCAGTTCCATAGCTTCTGTTCCCGTTTCCTGCTATATTTGGAGTAGTTTTCCATTTTAAAAATATTATTCCTTCCATTTACACTTTTTCAATTCTTCTTCCAAGAAAAACGCCAGTTTGAAAACTTTCACCTCTATATTCACTCCAAGTTGTAAGCAGAGTCCTTTCTCTGTCTTTGACTTCAATATTTTATTTTATTATGAGCTTAAAAGTTCCATTTCGTCACTCTACAGTTATATCCAATTCTACAATACTAATGACTCCTTGCTCACCCGCCACTGATCTTTATAATCAAGATTACAGACAATTGCATTTTATAATTCCAACTATTAAAGAGGCAGGAGTTTGTTCTTCCAACCCACATCTGATTGCTTCCCCTCCAAGCTCTAAACTGTTTCCACTTTCTTTGTAGAGGAAAATATGATATACAATCAAGATGTTAATTAATTAACCCACCACACTAATCTAATCTAATGAAGGTTACCAGCTCGGATGCCTTCAGTCCTGAACAGCTGGGGCATAATTTAAACTATATATTTAGCTTTCACCTGTTTTGAACTCTTCACTAACAGCTAGTTGATGAGAGATCTCTTCCACCCCATCTGCAAATCCATTTCTCACAGTTATTTCTTTTATAGATGGGTGATCCCATGTCTGCTGCAGTTCAAAACCATCAATTTCATTCATTTTATATTAGGGAAGGATTTATGTATTTTTCAGTGATTCAGAAAATTACGTGTATATCTTTGAAACGGGGTTTCCCATTTCTCCAGAAATGCTAAGTGCAAGGGGAGAGATTCATTTGACATTTTCAAAAGGAATATTTCCTTACAAGTGTCCGATTAATTTATAGATCAAAACGTTGTCACAGTGTGCATACGTGAAAAGCTAGGCAACTGTTTCAGCCTTTTCATCTGGACTATTAAATCTGCTTCTGATTCTCTGGTTAAGCAAATGACATTTGCACTGAATGCAAGTGACTTTTTCAGTTAGAACGTTTAGTGGATGACTTTCTGTTTGCCTTGACCACCAGGTTCTAATGTATTAAGTGGATAATTGGATGTGGTGGCTCACAAAGTAGATGTGGGAATTGGGTTCTCAGATGTGCATCAGATTTGGGTGAAAGGAGAATGCTTTGGAGGAGCTTTTTGCTTGTCCAGAGTGAACCAGGATCTGTATGAACTAATTTGAGTTAGTGGATTTCTCCCTACCTTCTTCCTTCACCTCTGGTCTGTAAGGTTTGCTTTAAGTTAGGTGTGTAGTATGTTTTATATAGTCTGTCCCTCTACTTATCTTATTATCTACAGGCCAAGCCATAGTCTGTCCTATTAAGATCACATTCACATTTAGTAATAATAATAATAATAATAATAATAATAATAATAATAATAATAATAATAATGGCTCCCAACAGAATATTAAAAACACGATAAAACATCAAACATTAAAAAATTCCCTAACAGGGCTGCCTTCAGATGTCTTCTAAAAGTCAGAAATTTGTTTATTTCCTTGACATCTGAAGGGAGGGCAATCCACAGGGTGGGCGCCGCTACTGAGAAGGCCCTCTGCCTGGTTCCCTGCAACCTCACTTCTAGCAGTGAGGTAACCACCAGAAGGCCCTTGGAGCTGGACCTCAGTGTCCGGGCTGAACATTGGGGGTGGAGACACTCCTTCAGGTATATTGGACCAAGGCCATTTAGGGCTTTAAAGGTCAGCACCAACACTTTGATTGTGCTCAGAAAAGTACTGGGAGCCATTGTAGGTCTTTCAGGACCAGTGCTATGTGGTCTCGGCAGCCGCTCCCAATCACCAGTCTAGCTGCTGTATTCTGGATAGGTGTAGTTACCGGGTCACCTTCAAAGGTAGCCCCATGTAGAGCGTGTTGCAGTGTCTAAAGCACTATGATACCACTTTATAAACAGTCATAGCTTCTGGCACAGAATTATGGGAGCTGTAGTTTGTTAAGGAGCTAAGAGTTGTTGGGAGATCTCCTCAGAGCTACCATTCCCAGAGTTCCCTTTGAAGATGGATTGATGGTTAAGGAACAAGAAACTGATGGAATTCTATTGACCTATTACTCTCCTGCATCAGGACCAGAAACTCTTCTCATTCAACATAGCAACCTCATTATTAAATCTGGTGGTTTCTGATTTTGTCCATTTAGATCAATCATAGACATATTAGGAGGTTGCTGAATCCTATACGTAGCACAACGTGCAAGGTTTGCCCCTTGGTATCGCTCGCTCTCTTGTTATATTCAAGGCCTTTGACTGCCTGGAATGGCAATATTTACTGAAGGTGTGCCACCACTATTTTTGTATCCATTGTCTCTCAATTATATGATAGGAATTTTGCATATAATACTTGAAGACCACTTGCTCAACAAGTAAGCTGATGACATGGTGATGATGTTAGAGCATCCATGATGTTCAGCTATTGTGCTTTTATAATACTAATCCTCAGCTTGAAGTTGGTGGCGCACTCAAAGTTCAGGTTGTAAAGTTTCATTTTGATATCTTGGAATTCACATACCTTTGGAAAATTAAGGCCTTATTTAAATTAAACCATTGCGCTCTAATCAAACACTCGAAAATACCGTATTGGCCTGAATATAAGCCTCACTTTTTTCCAAATTCTGACTGAAAAGTTAAAGTGTGGCTTGAATTCGCGACCTTATAAAAATTGGCTTTTACGATATCGCTGCTGAAACAGACATGGTCAAATGGAACGGGTATGAGTGCCTACGGAATTTTAAGGGAGCGGCTTATATTTGGGTATTGTCTTTTTTCCCCTCCCCCCCCCCCGAATTTTAAGGGTGCAGCTTATATTCGGGTGCGGCTTATATTTGGGTCAATACGGTATATTTCAAGACAGGCCAAACTTAATTTCTTTTCCAGGTTTTCATCATCGTCCATCAGCCGACAGTCTTGAAGAAATGGCAGACCTTTTAAATTGTATTTATATTTAGTAATAAATCCCCCCCACTGGCCCTAAAATTAGATTACAGATGACTGGATGTAAGTAGGTTGGGGATTTCCAAATTGATCCCTTTATTACAAAATTTTCCAGCTGTGCCAACTTCACTTTATAATCACGTGGGCTAGAAAGAGCTGGATAAAATTAGAGGACGAGATGCTACAGCAGCAAGACTTTTAGGGTTTTAAAATGGGAAGAACTGGGCAAGGTTCAGAATCCATACACAAAAACCACGTTGTTGATTTGGAAGAAATGGCGAGACAAGTAGTGCCCGATTTGGTACCTCTTAAAGGTAAAGGGACCCCTGACCATTAGGTCCAGTCATGGCCCACTCTGGGGTTGCGGCGCTCATCTCGCTTTACTGGCCGAGGGAGCCGGCGTAAAGCTTCCGGGTCATGTGGCCAGCATGACTAAGCCACTTTTGGCGAACCAGAGCAGCGCACAGAAACGCCGTTTACCTTCTCGCCGGAGTGGTACCTATTTATCTACTTGCACTTTGACGTGCTTTCGAACTGCTAGGTTGGCAGGAGCTGGGACTGAACAATGGGAGCTCACCCTGTTGCAGGGATTCGAACTGCCGACCTTCTGATTGGCAAGTCCTAGGCTCTGTGTTTAACCCACAGCGCCACCCGCATCCCTTTCGGTACCTCTTAACTCCTATCCAAATCTAACTTGGGTTGGAAGATACAGGGTTCAAAATTGCAACCTGGGACATGAAAGGGTGCTTGATTCTACTTGAATTTTACATTGGGAGAGATCTGTGCTACCACAGAGCAGCAGCAAAGGAATATAGGAGATTCGTAGTTATCAAAAATATCTGCTATCTCATTTTATTACAGACCAGGCAACTAAATCACATGCTGTTAGACCATCGACATAGAGGGAAAAGAAAACTGCTTTATCCAGTGTTCTTTCCCATCTATATTCATAAGCTTGTAAAATATTCATTTCCTTAATGGTTTTGTCATTTTTAATAGAAACTGGTACCTGGTAAATGTTTATTCTTTTTAAGAACACCCCATCTGGGGTTGTTTTATTTTTGAATTTGTTTCTCAACCACATCCAAATTGCCAAACGACTGAGACGATAAATGGAACAGAGGAGAAAGCCTTTCTAATTCATAAGTTATTTAGCACAGGCAAATTTAAAGAAGTTGGATCACTATCTCAAAATCACATTGGGAAGTTATTTGAGCAAGGTTAACCCAAGTGCAAGGAGAATTCCCTAATCCCATAGAACACATTCAAATCTACTGAAGCCTCTATACCCAAAGTGGATTATTATTGCCAGGGACTCAGGTTGCAGTGCTGATAAGTACCTGGAGCTAGGAATGAATCAATCTATTTCTGGTTCACATTAGTTTCAAAGGTGTACATATGTCATCATGACACATTTCTGTATCATTCCAAGAATTGCATTTTAAAACACATTATTTTTGTGCACACTTTAGGTCCTAAGAGGCACATTTTTGAATACTATTAAACCCAAAATTCGCATTTTAATGTGTAATTATTAAATATTAATATGTAATATGTAATTATTAAATATAATATGGTGTATTGCAACATTTAGAGAAGTATGAAAAGCAAAGGTTAATAACTGAGTTGAGTCTACATACCAGTTCAAGAAGTGTCAGTTGAATTAGTTCAATTAAAAAGACAGAAAACAAATTCTTCTGCATCCCTACTGGAGTAGACTGGTAGGTGAAAACATACCACCATTCTTCAGAATCTGTGGCTATTTAGGAGAGCATATGTTAGAACACAGATCCATTATTAGACAAGCCTGCTCAGTCTATCACACTTGGAATTGACATATCAATTAATGCATACCTGAAATCTCTTCAAAAAATTAGTTCCCGGCTAAAGGATGCGTTTGATGAGGGTAAGCAATTTTAATAGACTTACTAAAGTAATAATTGTAATGGAAACCAAGGCACAGCTTTTCAAAAGTAGATACTTACTTACATTAACTTAATTTGGGCAGAACATTTACACTCCCTCTGAATAAAATGCAAATGGAAGCTTTGAATTCTGCTTACAAAAACTGTGGATTAACTTTACAGAGAATATTAAAAACACAATAAAACACCAAACATTAAAAACTTCCCTAAACAGGGATGCCTTCAGATGTCTTCTGAAAGTCAGATACAGTGGTACCTCTGGATGCGAACGGGATCCGTTCCTGAGCCCCGTTCACATCCTGAGCAGAACGCAACCCGCGTCTGCGCATCTGTACGTGCACGGGTCGTGATTCACCACTTCTGCGCATGTGCGTGACGTCATTTTGAGTGTCTGTGCATGCGCAAGCGGCAAAACACGGAAGTAACCCATTCCATTACTTCCGGGTCGCCGCGGAGCGCAACCTGAAAATGCTCAACCTGAAGCGACTTTAACCCGAGGTATGACTGTAGTTGTTTATTTCCTTGACATCTGATGGGAGGACATTCCACAGGGCGGGCACAACTACCAAGAAGGCCCTCTGCCTGGTTCCCAGTAACCTCACCTCTTGTAGGGAGGGAACCGTCAGAAGGCCCTCAGCGCTGGACCTCAGTGTTTGGGCTGAACAATAGGGGTGGAAATGCTCCTTCAAGTATACTGGGCTTAGTTTTAAAAAGTTTTACTTTTTCCAATGATTGGATTGAAGGTATGTACAAACTTGCTACACATGAACAAGTTGTGTACAAATGCAGACTTGCCACAGACAAATTTAACAATATTTGGAATTTGTTTTTATAAGTACCATGTCTGGTAAACTACAATAACAACCACCCTTTTATGTGATGTACAAAATATCCATTTTTTGTTCTGTTTTGTTTTCTACATTCTTTCTAATTTTTGTTTCTTCTTCTTTATTGCGTATTGTCTTACTTTGTGCAATTGTAATTTTGTACTTTTTATTTTTCAATGAGCATTCAATATAAAATTTAAAAAAGGATTCTTTACCAACCATCTTTGTGATACCCCTTGCATGTTGACAGTGGTTCATCCTCTTGTCCGTAGATAGTGCTGTTTAGACTATATACGGATTCATAGAGAGTGAATTCGGTATCACCATAGGATACTCCTGTAAATGCAAAAGAGAAGACTGCCATCACAGAGGCATGCTCTTTCAATTCAAGCTGGGACAAATCAACCAAGCCTTGGACAAGATGGCAATAGTGTCATTTCATTTCTTAAAAGTGCCTTCTCCTGATTTTCTTGTCCATTGGGTCTTTAAAAAAAGAAAAGGTTGCTGAATTTCTCAGTGCAGTGATAGTTTATTCTTTGTTCACTCGTTCAGTTTATCATGCTGTGTTGTATTTGAATCTATATATTATTCCAGTGCCTTCTATAGCTCCTGCTGCGGTAAAGATTAATGAATAACTTTACGAAGCTGGGTGGTACATGACTCCAGTCAAGCTTGCTAAGATCTACCATTTGCTGGACAATAAATGTTGGAAATGTAAGGAAAATGAAGGCACATTCTTTCACCTCTGGTGGACCTGCCCAAAGATTAAGGCATTCTGGGAAATGATCTATAATGAACTGAAAAAGGTATTTAAATATACCTTCCCTAAGAAACCAGAGGCCTTTCTCTTGGGTATAGTCGGCCAAGGGGTGTTAAAGAAGGATACAACATTTTTTATGTATGCTACAACAGCAGCAAGAATACTTATTGCTAAGTACTGGAAGACACAGGACTTACCCACCGTGGAAGAATGGCAGGTGAAATTGATCGACTACATGGGTCTAGCAGAGATGACGAGCAGAATCCGAAACCAGGGAAGAGAAGCAGCGGAAGAAGAATGGAAAAAATTTAAGGACTATTTAAAGAAACACTGCAAAATTAATGAAGGATAGAACGATGTTGGATTAGGGAGCAAATGGTTGTTAGCGGTAATGGTTAAGACAAAGAGAATATATAAAATTAAATTTAATCAAAATAGGAGAAGATTTGCTGACTATTTGGTTGGAAATTGGAATACAGAAGGGGAAGCATGAGGAAGTCGGGGAAGTAAGGTACATGAAAATGAGACATGAAATTATACATGTTATTTTTCTTTTGTTTGTTGTGATTGTTTTGTTGTGTTTTGTTTATGGTTTTATAAAAATGCTTAATAAAAATTTATTTAAAAAAAATAATAACTTTACGAAGCTGAATTATTATAATTAGCAAATTGAGTTTTGAAAAGTTTTATTTCCCCCCCAAGTCTTTCTGTAAATTTAGAAAAACTAATTCCTCTCAAGGTTAGGTGCTTGTTATATTAAGTTTAATTTTTAGTTAAAAATCATAATACAGGACAAGAATAAAATCACAGCAAGGCATGGGTAAAACCAGCCTTTAGGATTTGATGGAATAGTTGTGAACTGCCAGACCAAAACCCAGATACAGTGGTGCCTCGCAAGACGAAAAGAATCCGTTCCGCGAGTCTCTTCGTCTTGCGGTTTTTTCGTCTTGCGAAGCAAGCCCATTAGCGGCTTAGCGGATTAGCGCTATTAGCGGCTTAGCGGGCTTAGCGATCAGCTGATAAGCGGCTTAGCGGATCAGCTGTTAAGCGGCTTAGTGGATCAGCTGTTAAGCAGCTTAGCGATCAGCTGTTAAGCGGCTTAGCGGATCAGCTGTTAAGCGGCTTAGTGGATCAGCTGTTAAGCGGCTTAGCGATCAGCTGTTAAGCGGCTTAGTGGATCAGCTGTTAAGCGGCTTAGCGATCAGCTGTTAAGCGGCTTAGCGGATCAGCTGTTAAGCGGCTTAGCGGATCAGCTGTTAAGCGGCTTAGCGGATCAGCTGTTAAGCGGCTTAGCGGATCAGCTGTTAAGCGGCTTAGCGGATCAGCTGTTAAGCGGCTTAGCGGATCAGCTGATAAGCGGCTTAGCGGCTTGGGAAAAAGGGGGGGGGGAGGAAAAAAACCCTGCAGGAACTCGCAAGACATTTTCGTCTTGCGAAGCAAGCCCATAGGAAATTCGTTTTGCGAAGCACCTCCAAAACGGAAAACCCTTTCGTCTAGCGGCTTTTCCGTCTTGCGAGGCATTCGTCTTGCGGGGCACCACTGTACTTTGGTGCAGAGCTGAAAAGGCATCATTTCCTCTTCTAGGGACAGTGGAATCGATCAGGGAAACATGATGTTGGACTACAGCTCCCATGAGCCACAGTTGGCATGCACCAGCTCTAGGCTGGTGTAGCAAGCTGCCTATTCCCCACTTTCCACCCTGACCACCAGACAAGGCTGCATTATTATTATTATTATTATTATTATTATTATTATTATTAATTCAACTTATACACCGCCCCATACCTGGAAGTCTCAGGGCGGTTCACTACAAGACCACAATATATACAGTATTTTTCGCCCTATAGGACACACTTTTCCCCCTCCAAAAATGAAGGGGAAATGTGTGTGCGTCCTATGGGGCGAATGCAGGCTTCAGGAAGCTATCCGCAAGCCTTGGGAGCCCGGTGCGACTTCCCGCGGGCTCCCAGGGCTTGCGGATGGCAGCCTGCGGGCTTTTCAGGGAGGTGGGGGAATCCCCCAACCTCCCAGAAAAGCCAATAGAAGCCGCGCAGCCCTTTTAAAGAGTGCACGGCTTCTGCCGGTTTTGCGGGAGGTGGGGGAATTCCCCCACCTCCCAGAAGAGCCAGGAGAAGCCGCGCGCTCTTTAAAGGGGTTGCACAGCTTCTGCAGGCTTTTGCGAGAGGTGAGGGAATCCCCGCACCTCCCAGAAAAGCCAGGAGAAGCCGTGCAGCCCTTTTAAAGAGCGCACGGCTTCTGCCGGTTTTGAGGGAGGTGGGGGAATTCTGGCTTGGGAACAGCCTTGCTAGCCTCTGCAGGACAGTGGTGTGAAGACACCCCGCTGCCCTGCAGAAGCTTTGCGCGCAGCCATCCCCAAGCTAGAAGAGGGAGACGGAGCCCTCCGTCTCGCTGTTCTGGCTTGGGAACAGCCTTCCTTTGCGCGCAGCCGTCCCCAAGCTAGAAGAGCCAATAGAAGCCATGCAACCCCTTTAAAGAGTGTGCGGCTTCTGCGGGAGGTGGGGAATACTCCCAGAGTTTGTCAGGGCTGGTGGGGAAAGGCTTGTGGATAGCAGCCTGTTCTGGGGGCTGGGGTCAGGGGAAGCTCGGGCTTCCCCCGCCCCAGCCCCGTGCCTGGGGGGAAAAATATTTTTTTCCTTTACCCCCCCCCCCCCGAAAACTAGGTCCGTCCTATGGGCCGGTGAGCCCTATAGGGCGAATAATACGGTAAAATCAAACCAAAAGCAGCAACCTAATACCCCCGCAAAAAAGCCACATTCTGAAAGGGTGTTGGCTGTTAATAAGATCAACCAAAGGCCTGGTTAAAAGGAACATTTTTGCCTGGCACCTAAAGGTGTATAAAGAAGGCGCCAGGTGAACTTCCCTGGGGAGAGCATTCCCTAGGTGAGGAGCCACTGCAAAGAAGGCCCGTTCTCGTGTAGCCACCCATCTGACCTCTTGAGGAGGAGGCAGATGAAGGAGGGCCTCAGAAGATGATCTCAGGGTCCAGGTAGCTTCATATGGAAAGAGGTGGTCTTTGAGGTATTGCGGTCCTGAGCAGTTGAAGGCTTTATAGGTCAACACCAGCGCTTTGACCTGGGCCCAGAAAATAATTGGTAGCCAGTGCAGTCGGACCAGGGTGCATGCTCAAACCGTCGCTGGGTTACCAGCCAAAGTGTGCTGGTCCCGGGGTGAAGGTTACCGTTGACGTAGTCGAAGTCCGGTCCTGGGTCAATAGCCTGGAAACAGTTCGCAAGGAGCGGGGCGAGGTCCGAAACAGGAAGCCAAGCGGGGACAGGAACACTGGAGGGTCAGGTCTGGGTCCGGACAGGAGCAGGTACTCAGCGACGACGTTGCTCCCGCAACCTGGGACCGTCGTGACTGGCCTTTATCTTCTCTGAGGCCAGGGGCTGTCCCGGCCCCCAGGAGACCCGCCTCTCCTGGCCTTAAGGCGAGCACTCCTCCTGGGAGAAAGCAGTTCCCTTCGCCTCTCTGCCCTGAGCCTCTGCAGTTCAGGAGAGGCTGAAGGGTTACTGGGCCCAGGGGGAGACTCACCTGTAAGCACTGAGTCCTCAACCACCTCTGGAGCCAGAATGGATTCACCTGGTGCCTGCTCCTGAGGATCCGGCACAGGTGCAGGCTCCTCAGAATCAAGGCCCTGCCCCAGTTCAGCCGGCCCTGGAGGCGGGGACTCCTGTGCAGGCTGGGATTCCTCCATTTCACTCTCTGAATCGGATTCCCAGGCCATCACACAAAGCTAACGGAAGGCATTCCAGGCCACTTAAACCACCTGAGCTTTGAGTGACAACAGAGAATCCAGGAGTTTCCACAGCCTACGAACAGAGGAACTGTAAGCCCATCAAGAGCAGGCAATCTCCCACCCATCAGGCCTAGGGAACCATCCACTAACAGTGCCCTCAGTGTTATCTGGGTTGAGCTTCAGTTTGTTGGCTCTCATCCAGTCCATTACCAAGGCAAGACACTGGTCCAGCACTACCACTGCTTCAGCTGCAAATGTAAAGGAGAAATGGAGCTGAGTGTCATCAGTAACTGGGATTAGGATAGACCCCTAAAACCAGCCTATTAATAATGCTACTCCTGGACATCTGAGTTGTGAGCTTTATACAGTCAGCTCCACAGAATCACCTCATAAGACTGCAGAGCTACCAGCATGTGCATTTGTGCAACAGTTCCCACAGAAACACCGAAGATACTTATTTTGTCTTCCAAAAAATGGGGGTAATAAGGCAATAGACACAGTTTCCCTTCAAGTCACAGTGCTTTATTCCTTTCATAAACAAACCTTTCCCACTGCATGCTATTTATATACGGAATGAAGTCTGAAGATAAGGCATGAGGCCTGCCTGCTGAGAATTGATTTCAGGAGAAACTAGAATGGTTGACATGGCTTTCGAGATAATCTGAATTGCCATTATCTTTCTTCTTCCTTTCTTTCCTCGAGCAATTGTGAGCTCCGGGCAGAAGATTCCTGCTGTTTCTATCAGGTCACACTTTGATAACTTAAAGAGGTGGGTGGAGGTAATTTTTGTACAACACGAAGCTACCTCAGGAATTTCCATATCTTGCTTGTTCCGTTTGTATCACAAGCTTTGAGGAGGAGTTAAGCAGTATTTTAGCACAACAACCATGAAGTCAATAAGACTGAGAAGGAAGCATGAATCACATGAAGGGGCCAGCACAAAATTCTTGGGTGTGTGGTCGTGCAGCTGGCCCTGTCCCAAACATCTGCAAACTGTCATTCACAACCTATAGAAGGTTTCAGGAACCTATGGTGTGCCAGAGGTGTCCCATCTGCCTTATCATGCATGGTCAATGGTCAGGGATGAGATAGTCTCCAACTGCCCCCCAAAATGCTGGGAGCGTCACAAAAACCCGTAAGCTAACACAGCTTCTCAAGATGTTTTTGCAGAGTCCTGAATTCTGCAAGCGGGGAAAGGGATGCGTTATATGTAGGGCTGCCTCTGAAGATGGTTTGGAAACTTCAGCTGGTGCAGAATTCAGCGGCCAGGTTGCTCACCGGAGCAAGATAGTTTGAGCATATTACACCCATCCTGGTCTGACTGCACTGGCTACCAATTAGTTTCCAGGCCCAATGGATTGCCCAACGGAGCAATGGATCCAAACTACAAGAAAGAAGATTCCACCTAAACATTAGGAAGAACTTCCTGACAGTAAGAGCTGTTCGACAGTGGAATTTGCTGCCAAGGAGTGTGGTGGAGTCTCCTTCTTTGGAGGTCTTTAAGCAGAGGCTTGACAACCATATGTCAGGAGTGCTCTGATGGTGTTTCCTGCCTGGCAGGGTGTTGGACTCGATGGCCCTTGTGGTCTATTCCAACTCTATGATTCTATGATTCAAAGTGCTGGTGTTGACCTATAAAGCCTTCAATGGCTCAGGACCGCAATACCTCAAGGACCGCTTCTTTTCATATGAACCTTTTAGTGCAAAGTGAAGTAAATTTCTCCTCCATCCCTATCCATGTGACTTTTAGGGGTTTCTCCCTTTAAAAACCCCCAACAATGTGGGGCATGGCACAGGAGACAACAGTAGCTCCTCTTTAACTAGGTCATCTGCCCAGTTTTAGGGGCTAAAATAAATGCTACATGCACGTGCATATAAGAGAACTGGCAGCTTTCTTTAAAAAATGCTCACACTTCTTTCATGCAACAGTCTGTTCTTAATAGACCCAGAATGATTTAATAAATCTTACAACTGTATCTGAGAATGTTCTGAATCACAATAAGGCTTTTGTGACTAACATGACTTAATTTCAAAGACTGTCGTTGAGGAAAGATGGCAGATTGATTAAACAGCATTACTGATCAGTGTGCTGTGCACTTAGAACATCCTTATTTTCTGAACTGTTCTTGTTTTTCTGTTAGTTGTCAAATACTCCTTTATAATCTCTCATGATGCTCTGTAGCATATTAATAAAGACTAGCTTTAGGCAATTAAAAGATTAAGCCAGCTTTTTAGATGAATCTGCTAGAGACAAGAGCAGTTTCTCATATGGCTAAGAGTACTGCATCAAAGGAATAAGCAGAAAGAGAAAGAAGAGGAAAGTGTTGAAAAATGAAGAAATGCAGGTGAAAGCATATCTAAAATGATATCAGGTAGAATACGTGGTACATACATGCCTCTGTATTGAACTGAAACATTAGTTGAAGCAGTAGGTATGAACAGATGAAACTTTTTTCAGAGATTTGAAGGACTCTTAACGTTGGGTTACTCTGTGAAAACGAACAACAATTGGCAACAATAACAATATCTAAAGCCCTTGGGGGTTGTCATCAGGAAATACTTTCCTAACAACATAGAATTTGTTGCGACAGAACACTTTTATCCACCTTCATTGCACAACCTCAATCTCTCTTGCAACACACTGACATGAACTGAAAAAGCACAATAAAACCTGCACCAGAATTGTGAGCAACCCAACAGCATCCCATGCACAGAA
The DNA here is from genome assembly GCF_964188315.1 of Podarcis muralis. Lineage (NCBI taxonomy): Eukaryota > Metazoa > Chordata > Lepidosauria > Squamata > Lacertidae > Podarcis > Podarcis muralis. The sequence continues at coordinate 61,861,493 of NC_135663.1, forward strand.
AATGAAGAGATTGATAAACAACATCCTGGAGTCAGAAATGTTGAACATCACTGATTTATTGTACCTGTAATTTTCAATACTTTGCTCTTTTACATTTATTCAGTTTGTGAGAGCGCAAGGCTGACTGTTACCATTTCATTTTCTTCTTTTGATTAAGATGGTTTCGGTTCTACATCAGATTATCTTTCATAGTAATTAAGATTCAGTAGCAACGCTTACATGCCACCAGGTTAAATGTATTCCTTGGAGGACTGAAGAACAGACGGGATGCCTTTTTGGTCTCCAAAAGGGATTTATTGTGAATGGGAAATATTCCTCTCAGAAATACAAACATGAGACATGGCTGTGATATAATGAACCACGTGCTGCATCCCTGTGGGACTTCCTGTGAACTTTTCATGTGGTTAAAATTCAAACGGAGTATAATTTATTTAAATGGATGTAATTGATGTGAGCTAAGTGCTAAAATATGCATGGATAGAATATAATGTTTTCCATCCAGACCAAGTTAAAATAACACTTAATACTATCACCTCTAGCAACAACGTCAGGAGCACACAATTATAAAATGAGTTCCATGTTTACTAGTATACTTTTCCAGCCAGCCCTGTCTTAAAGGCATGGCTTTTTAATCTCTCTAGTCACTTTCTGAAAGGCAAGTCATTATATAAACAACTCATGCACATGGTCTCCAAACCCAAATACTCTATGCGTGTATATATATATATTTAAATGATTCTGGATACACCATAACCTCTGGACACCTGAGATGTATATTTTTAGGATCCACCTTATTAGGCCTGCCATAGGTCAGGAATTTCCCGGACATAGCAGGATTCGGCCACCGTAAACAGCATCCAGGAGGAATCACTTAAATGTCCGGGAAAATCCGGATGTATGATATCCCATGTTGGAAGTGTAGATTTTGACGAATTTCCTTAGAAATAGCTCAAAATATCCTCCTCCTCCTTTGGCGGGGGGGAAGGGGATTTTGCAAAAAAAACCCCAAACCCAACAACTTTTGTGTCCGTATTTTCACTTTTTGAAGTATGGCAACCCTACACCTTATTTTTGTAATTGTAAGTGGCTTTTAAATGCTTTTTTAAAAAAATTGTGTTTTTAATGGTTGTATCCCACCCTGGGACCTTAGTAATAGTGATGATGATGGTGATGATGACGATCTAGGCACAGAACAGAGATTTTTAAGTGGTTGTTGGGAAGAAATTGTAACTCTTCACTTGCTCCCTAGGGTTCTGCCTGCTTGGCTGGGTCTAGTTGTTGCAAGTGTGACAAACGTTCTTTCGGTTGTTTGGCCACTGCATATGAGACTGGGCGAGAATTGTGGCAGTGGAGGAAAGTCACTCTGTCTTCAGCCAGATCATTGGTTTATGCTTGGTGAAGCTTTGGGTCTGTTGCTAACTATATGCGACACTATACTACGCTACATGAAAGTACATTTTGCTTTGGGTGGTTGTACGTCCTACTTCACCAAGGACAACCTTCTATTTCAAGGGCTGTCAGATGACAGCTGTATTTGAAGGTGCCCTTCCTGACATCTTCTGAAAGATGGTCTCTACCTTTTTGAAACAAGGCCTGCTTTTTTAAACCGTGTGTGCATATATGATCCTCCTTGATGGACTGTCGCTAAACCTAAGCTTTTTTTGCTTTCTCGCAATGATTAGATGAAGCCTAATCATATAGCTATATTTGCTTTAATCACCTCTTAAGCTCCGTGTACTAAAAATAGCTTTTTTTAAATCAATTTTCCCCCATGAGAGGGTTTTTTTTAGAAAACCAGCTTAATAATTTCAAGTCCTAAGCATGATTATTAATAGCTAAATACATAGCCATGTCTTCAAGAAGACCTGGAGTATTCGAAGCCACAGTATGATTTATTGTTTTTATTTTTTAAAAAAGAGGGTACTTTACGGCAGGGTGGGCAACTTGAGTTCATAAGCCAATGTAAGCTATCAGATCAGGGCTCCGGAAAGAGATAGTTGTTCCTCCCCTTGCAGCCTGTTGGGTGGAGGAGAGAAAGAACAGAGAGAGAGAGAGAATGAGAAAATAAGAAGGAAAATGTGTGTCACTGCCCACTTTGGCTCTAATAATAATAATAATTTATTATTTATACCCCGCCCATCTGGCTGGGTTTCCCCAGCCACTCTGGGCAGCTTCCACAAAGACCAAAAATACACTAAGATGTCACACATTAAAAACTTCCCTGAACAGGGCTGCCTTAAGTTGTCTTCTGAATGTTAGGTAGTTGTTTATCTCTTCGACATCTGGTGGAAGGGTGTTCCACAGGGCGGGCACCACTACCGAGAAGGCCCTCTGCCTGCTTCCCTGTAGCCTCACTTCTCGCAGTGAGGGAACCGCCAGAAGGCCCTCGGAGCTGGACCTCAGTGTCTGGGCTGAACGATGGGGGTGGAGACACTCCTTCAGGTATATTGGGCTGAGGCTCTAGTCCCACCTGCCCTCAACAGATGACCCCCAAGGAAGTGCTGCCCTTAACAGACAAAAGGTTGCACACTCTTGCTTCATCACAACAGATTGTTATACTTTAAATACGGTACATTGATCACTCTCAGATAGGTTTAATGACATCTGTTTTCCTGAAAACTTATTGCAATCAGAAGCAGCAGGAGATACTGACTTTGGAGATTTTCTTTGGCTTTAGGCATATGGCATGACGATGACTTCTTATTTTCTAAATAGAAATGATATACAATGGTACCTTGGTTCTCAAACTTAATCTGTTCCGGGAGTCCGTTCGACTTCCAAAACAGTTCAAAAACCAAGGCACGGCTTCCGATTGGCTGCAGGAACTTCCTGCACTCAATTAGAAGCTGTGGAAGCCATGTTGGACGTTTGGCTTCTGAAAAATGTTCGCGAACTGGAACACTCACTTCCGAGTTTGCGGCGTTCAGGAGCCAATTTGTTCAGGAGCCAAGCCATTCAACCACCAAGGTATATTAATATTAATTGTTGTTGTTGTTTAGTCGTTTAGTCGTGTCCGACTCTTTGTGACCCCATGGATCAGAGCATGCCAGGCACTCCTGTCTTCCACTGCCTCCCGCAGATTGGTCAAACTCATGCTGGTAGCTTCGAGAACACTGTCCAACCATCTCGTCCTCTGTTGTCCCCTTCTCCTTGTGCCCTCCATCTTTCCCACCATCAGGGTCTTTTCCAGGGAGTCTTCTCTTCTCGTGAGGTGGCCAAAGTATTGGAGCCTCAGCTTCACGATCTGTCCTTCCAGTGAGCACTCAGGGCTGATTTCCTTCAGAATGGATTGGTTTGATCTTCTTGCAGTCAATGGGACTCTCAAGAGTCTCCTCCAGCACCATAATTCAAAAGCATCAATTCTTCGGCGATCAGCCTTCTTTATGGTCCAGCTTAATATATCTTGTCTATTAGTCACAGAGAGGGAAAGAGAAAGAAAGAACACAGTATGACTGGGAAACACAAAGATACAAAAAGGATGGTGGAATGGAAAGTACTAAGTCATTGAAGCAGGCGCCCAATAGCTCACTCCATGGGAGGCCAGTGACAGACACAGACAGATACACGACTCCCCTCAAGAAGACACTAGGAAGGAAATGACTCAGCTGTTACTGAGCCTGACACTTGCTATTCCTGGTGTAGTCAGTGATGGGGAAAATGCTCTCCTGGAGAATGAGTGTCTTAGATGTTTGGACATCACTGTCAGATTGATGTCCTACAAGACCAGGGGAAAGAATGGGGATTATCCCCCAGCACACACAGTTGACCATAATATGAATCTAGACTTTCCAGTTCAGGGCCCTGGAGATTGTGACCTGAGTTCGTTGGAGCCTGATTAGCACCAAGTTAAATGCATTGCTCTGTTTACTGGGCAAAGCTAGATACTCCAAGCTCCCAATTTTCAGACCAGACCTTGCCAGTTACTTCATAAAGGTAAAGGTAAAGGGACCCCTGACTGTTAGGTCCAGTTGTGGCTGACACTGGGGTTGCAGTGCTCATCTCGCTTTATTGGCCGAGGGAGCCAGTGTACAGCTGGTCATGTGGCCAGCATGACTAAGCCACTTCTGGCGAACCAGAGCAGCGCACAGAAACGCCGTTTACCTTCCCACCGGAGTGGTACCTATTTATCTACTTGCACTTTGACATGCTTTTGAACTGCTAGGTTGGCAGGAGCAGGGACCGAGCAACGGGAGCTCACCCCGTCGCGGGGACTCAAACCGCCAACCTTCCGATTGGCAAGTCCTAGGCTCTGTGGTTTAACCCACAGCGCCACCCTACAGTCGCTTCATACTGACTGTCGATTATGCCATATACCTGTTCCTTCAAGACCCTGAAATATCTGTACATGAAATCTCTCAGCCCTTGAGTTTCGCAGTTCAGTTTGAACAGGATTCAGCTGCTGGGCTGGGTTATTATCTCCTTCATTCCCTGTGGTCCAAGTATGACAGGTGGGCGGAGCCTGCAAACTTCCTTTTGGCTCAGCTGTATATATATGATGCCAGCTACAAGGCAGGTGGCTTGGCCAAAACAGCTTCACAGGCCCAATTAGACCTCTGGTCCAGAAGTTCCCCATAGCTGAATTAGAGGGTGTCCTTTGTCCTGCTTTAAAGAGAACAGTCTCCTCTTTGGAGGCATCCTTTATTTGAAGAGCTTTTGATTTTATGTCTCACTGATTTCAGAGACCCAAGCACACACTTAGCTCTCCCATGAAAATTTCCAGAAACGTGCCTAGCATTGGCTGAATCAGGCCCTATGGTGTGATAGTTTTGATGCAAACCTGTTTGAAACAATAACACGTTTGACAGGGCAGGGGTGTGGAGTGAGTGCAGTTCAAAAACACACACACACACAATGAGAGTCATCTAACAAAATCTCCCGATATATTTTCATTTCCTTTCGGGGAATTGAGTAATTTCAAATGTTCACAGAGCTTTGCATTCCATTAATAAATAGAGATTAACAGTCATGAAAGAATAACATCCTCTTCAGGTAAGAAAAGTACCAATAATACAGGAAGAGAATACGATGCACTGGAAGAAAGAAATTAATCAGCTTTCATCCTACTTCCAAGTCAATTGAGCTTACATGTTCTAGTGTGTTGTTGTTTTCCTGAAATGGATTACATCTTCTGACATTCCGGATTAATCTCACAGAGAACCTTTTTAAAGCCAGTTGATAAGCTCTGGGCATTTATAAGGATTTCCATCGCAACTTTGCTTTTAAAAGCACCCAGAATTAATTTGGCATATCATCTCCACATAATTGGTCTTGATTGGGTTTTTGTTTTAATATCAGAATGTACTGAAATTTTAAAGGGACATCTCTTGCCCCTGGCCACAGAACTGCTGACAGTACCCAGATGACTTGGCCAGAGGCCTATAATAGTGTTGATGCCTCGCCACAGAAAATATAAGAAAATGGCATGGTAATAGCTGACTGCCTTGGGGAGCTCACAGAGACACAGGCATCCTCTGTTAATAAACTTGTTTATCACCAAGAGGACAGAAAAGGACACTGGTCTGCATTAAATTTGCATATGCCAATTCATATGCATTGATGCAATATAGTAATAGTATATTATATATAGAAATACAATGCATCTAACTTTAGTACGTTTCTGAGCTCAATTCAAAGTGTTGGTGCTGAACTTTAAAACCCTAAACAGCTTTGGCTCTGTATATCTGCCAGCCCCATTGTTCAGCCCAGACACTGAGATCAAGCTCTGAGGGCCTTATAGAAAGGCCCTCATAGAAAGGTTCCCTCATAGAAAGAACTGAGGTTACAGGGAACCAGGCAGAGGTCCTTCTCGGTGGTGACGCCCGCCTTGTGGAATGCCCTCCCATCAGACGTCAATGAAATAAACAACTATCTGACATTTAGAAGGCATTGGAAGCAGCCCTGCTCAAGGAAGTTTTAATGTTTAATGCCCTACTGAGTTTTAATTTGTCGGAAGCAGCCCAGAGTAGCTGGGGTAACCCAGTCAGATGGGTAGCTGATAAATAATGTACAGTGGTACCTTGGTTCTCAAATGCCTTGGTACTCAAACAACTTGAAACCCAAACACTGCAAACTCGGAAGTAAGTGTTCCAGTTTGCGAACTTTTTTCAGAAGCTGAATCTGCTCCGTTTTTAGTATTACACTTCTGATTTGAGTGCCACACTTCTCTTTTGAGTGCCACACTTCTGCTTTCAGTGCCACACTTCCATTTTGAGTGTGACACTGAAATCTGTCTGGTTTTGCTATTTATTTTGCATTTTTGTTTTTGCAACTTTTTTGTTTTTGTGACTGTGTGAAACCCAGTTCAGCTACTGATTGATTGATTGTGTGCCTGCGATGCATTGTTTATTGCTTTCATTTTATGGATCAATGGTCTTGTTAGATAGTAAAATTCATGTTAAATTGCTGTTTCAGGGGTTGTTTTTAAAAGTCTGGAATGGATTAATCCATTTAATAATAATAATAATAATAATTTATTATTTATACCCCGCCCATCTGGCTGGGTTTCCCCAGCCACTCTGGGCGGCTTCCAACTGAATATTAAAAACAGTACAGCATCAGACATTAAAAACTTCCCTAAAGAGGGCTGCCTTCAGTTGTCTTTTAAAAGTAAAATAGTTGTTTATTGCTTTGACATCTGCTGGGAGGGTGTTCCACAGGGCAGGTGCCACTACCGAGAAGGCCCTCTGCCTGGTTCCCTGTAACCTTACTTCTCGCAATGAGGGAACCGCCAGAAGGCCCTCGGCACTGGATCTCAGTGTCCGGGCTGAATGATGGGGGTGGAGACGCTCCTTCAGGTATACAGGACCGAGGCCGTTTTTGCATTAATTTCTATGGGAAAGCGCACCTTGGTTTTGGAATGCTTTGGTTTTGGAACGGACTTCCAGAATGTATTAAGTTTGAGAACCAAGGTACCACTGTATAAAAATGTTTATATTAGAGTACGGTGTGCATACTTGTGCGTATATTAGTGCATTATACTTGGGGGAATAGTTTTTCAAAAATGAGAATGCTCAATAAAATTGCATACAAAAATGGAGAATTGCATACAAAATAAAATTGCATACAAAAATAGGAGAATTTCACACTAAGATGCTGATGAATTTTCACCAGAAAAAAATCTTTCATGAATAAAACCCCCAAACTGGAAATTTGACAAAAGGAGCTTAAGATTGGACCAATGAGAAACTAAGAGGAACTGAAATTGACATGGACCGACCCCTAATCAAGTATTTACACAGAAGTAAGTCTAATTGATTAATTATGTTTGAGAACCAAGGTACCACTGTAATATCATCGTCATCATCAGTGGGCAAAGACTGTGAACAGGTGACCTGCGTTCTTGCTTTAGTCTGCAGAAGTCAACTTCAAGACTTGCTGTCCTTCTGCTTCTTGGACTGGACAGTCCTCCAAACTTTCCTCTGAAAGCTCTTCAAATAGAGGACTGTTCATTGTAAAGTGAGACATGTGGCTACCCTATTGGTCTAGCTTTCCCAAAGAGTCTGTCCCTATTCTCAGGCTGCACACACTGAAAAGTAGTCATATTGACAAGACGAGCAGTTGCCACTGGTACACCAGTTGGGAAAGATGTGAAAGATTTCATCCCGAACATTTTTTAATCGGTTCCTGTGGATGCCTCCATTTCACTCAAGGACAATGGCATAATGAACCTCTCACAACTTGGAAGAGTTTCCCCTACATGACTCTTTGCAGATTGAATGCTGGTGGAGGACTCAGCTTTATGGCCCATCAATGCCACCAAATTGATCTCCATTGCATTGTTTGCTTTATATGTAAATTGTTGCATAGCTGGTTAATATGGCGTTCTGGATAAAGTTAAAGTTATAGAAATAGGTCTATAGTAAAATTATTCTCTTTCCATGATGCCCACATGCCAAACATCCAGTTTATCAATGACATTCATATCCTCTTCCATCTCTCAGTTCATATTAGACGTTGGCCCCAATTAAGCTAAATTAAGAGTCCAGGAGCAAATTTAATTACACTCTTCGCACTAATTGGAAATGTAATTTGTTGCTATGATCAAGGTTAAGTAATTTTTTCCATAGGTAATTCTGTGACACAAATTAAAAATATAATTCAAGTGGAATTTGCATTCTACTAAGTGCACTTTCCCCATTAAGAGTTCCTGAGCTTGTCAACTTTCCACTAAACATTTGCTTCCCTTTGCTCTATTTTTTTTGGGGGGGGGTACCCTACTGGGAGTAGAGCAGATGGGACCAGACTGGCCAAATATTATCACAAAACTTTATCCTTCCATCGGATTCCAAGTGTTCAGTCTTTTTTTTATATATAATTTTTATTGAATGATTTTATGTTACAAAAAACAATACAGCCATACTACCACTAAATATAATTTTACATACACCAATATTTAGTTTGTTATTTGTTATTTACCGTCTTATTTCCTCCCAAACATTGCATACAAAAAACACACATATGTGTAGACACCCACACACCCACACCCACACACAAAATGATAATAATGAAAGTAAATATTTCCCCCCCTTTTATCTTCCAAAATATTTTCTTCTACTTTGACTTCCTGTCAAGTCCCTTTGCATATATTTTATCTTACATTTGAATGTACACAAAACAATAAACCTTTCTATATAAATTTTCTAATACATTCTGAAAACATAATAAATCCTTAATTGTTGTCCACCTCTTTTTAATTCCTTTATCACTCGAATGCTAGCACGGAGACAAAACTATTATTGTATTTTTGAACATATCTTCTATAACCATCCCATTTTTCCGCAAATTTTTGCTTTGAGTTTCTAGCATCTAGATCAAGGGAAGTAATAGTGCCACTGTATTCTGCTCTGGTCAGACCTCACCTGGAGTACTGTGTCCAGTTCTGGGCACCACAGTTCAAGAAGGACACTGACAAACTGGAACGTGTCCAGAGGAGGACAACCAAAATGGTCAAAGGCCTGGAAACGATGCCTTATGAGGAACGGCTAAGGGAGCTGGGCATGTTTAGCCTGGAGAAGAGGAGGTTAAGGGGTGATATGATAGCCATGTTCAAATATATAAAAGGATGTCATATAGAGGAGGGAGAAAGGTTGTTTTCTGCTGCTCCAGAGAAGCGGACACGGAGCAATGGATCCAAACTACAAGAAAGAAGATTCCACCTAAACATTAGGAAGAACTTCCTGACAGTAAGAGCTGTTCGACGGTGGAATTTGCTGCCAAGGAGTGTGGTGGAGTCTCCTTCTTTGGAGGTCTTTAAGCAGAGGCTTGACAACCATATGTCAGGAGTGCTCTGATGGTGTTTCCTGCTTGGCATGGGGTTGGACTCGATGGCCCTTGTGGTCTATTCCAACTCTATGATTCTATGATTCCTCTGAGTTTACTAGTCAGTTGAGCCGTCTCCACCAATTCCTGTAATTTGATTTGCCAATCTGTTATTTTTGGAGCCTCGTCTTCTTTCCATCCCTTGGCCACAAGTATACGAGCCGCTGCGGTTGCATACAAGAATACCTCTCTTAGATTTTTTGGGATCTCTTTATCTAAAATACTTAATAGAAATGCCTCCATTTTTTTAGTAAAAGTTATCCTCCCAAGTGTTCAGTCTTGGCTTATGGTTTCCTAAGCTCCAGTAGTAAGCAGGATGCTACAGGACTATGGGGCTGGCCCAGCACATTTTTCCACTGAGGCAAAACAAGTTCTGCCTCTCTCCTGCCTACACTGCCTTCCTCCCTGATGTTGTCCTCCTGACAATGTCAACTCCTCCTCTGCCAATGTGAAAAAGTAGAGGAAAAGGAAGCTGAAAGGGAGGCCAGTGGAGAGGAGGAGTTGCTGTCAGTGAGAAGGAGGAGTTGTCATCAGCGGTGTGGAAGAAGAGGCATTGATGTGTCAGAGGAGTTGGGTGACAAGGGAGAGGAGATAGTGGAGGCATGAGCAAGGCATTGATGGAGGCGTCAGTGGGCAGTAAGGGGGGCATCACTGTTTGTTTCAGGAAGGGGGAAGGAGCTGGTGTCAGTACGGAGGAGGCGGTGAGTGGCATTCTCCTTCCAAGCCCAAATCTGCTGCCCCTCCAGATGGTTCCAAGACTGAGGCATTGGCTTCATCTTGCCTCATGGGCAGGCTGGCCCTGCAGGACTGGTCCCCAAGCTTAACTTCAAAAATGTTCTCAGAACATTGATGGCAGAACAGAATGGAGATTTTACTGCCCCGGTTTTGTATGCATCATATATATGGAAGAGTTATTTACTAATGTAATTCTACCGGCATAACTGGAATACAATTTCACTTTCTTTCTGGATTTATAAGTGTTTTAAATTAGATTCACGAGGGGTGTGTTGTAGTTTATCTGAATTCTAAAAACAGTTGTACAGTCGTACCTTGGTTTTCAAACAGCCTAGTTCTTGAACGTTTTGGCTCCCGAACGATCAAAACCCGGAAATGATTGTTCCGGTTTGCGAACTATTTTTGGAAGCTGAACAAACAAGCAAGCAAGCAAGCAAGCAAGCAAACAAACAAACAAACAAACAAACAAACTGGTAGTGGTAATGCTAATATCAACATGAAAGTCTTCTTTAAGCGACCATCACACAGGAGGGTCAAAAATAATTCTAGCCCCCCCCCCCTGTTTATCACAAAGTTTTCATAGAGGATTGTTCTCATACCCTCCAATGTTCCTCTGATGGAAATAGGGACGTTCCATTCCATAAGGATAATTTTACTTTTTATACCCCACATATCTTACTGGGTTGCCCCAACCACTCTGGGTGGCTTCCAACATATATAAAAGCATAATAAAACATTAAACATTTAAAAAGCTTCCCTATACAGGATTGCCTTCAGATGGCTTGGGGGTCAGATAACTCCACACTTTCCAACATTTGTCCAAGGAAAATAGGGACATCCTAAGGAAAAGCGGGACATTCCGGGATCAAATCAGAAACTGGGACGGATTCTCTAAATCAGGGACGTCCCTGGAAAACAGGGAGACTTGGATGGTCTGTGATCAGCATTCAAGCAAGGAATCTCTTTTTATTCCCCAGATAGGTTCTCTACACCATCGAAGTGAACAGTTTCGTTACTGACGGAGGGGGAAAGTTCCTAGAAGACTGGAGAACTCTTTGAAAGTTTAATTTGCTCCCCGAGTGGCCTAGCACATCATGAACTTTAGACGCTTCCAGCCTTAATGTGTTCTCCTTCCAGATTGCCAGCTCTGATTAAAAGCAAGCTCAATCTTAGTACCTCCTCTAAGAGCTTGCATACGATCAGTCACATTAGCATGAACCTGTCAAAACGAATATTCAAACCTGCCTGGTTAATGAATGAAGCAATGTATTCTCACCCTTTGTTCCATTCACTTTTGTCTCCTAAATTAATTATTCAGACCCTTTCATAGTGTAACTGGGAGTCTGGCAGGTAATACATTGTCTCTTTAATGAGCCTTTCCCCAAGATACTATGTCATGTCTCTACATTTTTAAAGGTGTGTTGACTGATGTGACTGGCTCATCTTTTCTCTGGCTGAAAATTTGCTAGTTGCTAAACATCATTGTACATTATCTTTCAGATCTTAACAGATGCTAATGGAATTTCCTATATAATATAAAATAATCAATACGTTTTCTATCATCTGCAAAACACTACTCAATACAATACAATACAAGTGGAACCTGCGACAAAATGTTGCAGTATCCTTGCATGCTGTCAGGTAACTTCATAGGCAAGAATCACAAGCAGTTTGTATTTTATAGTCCTTTTTACTCAGTCATCTGGTTGCAAAGCAAGAATCCATATCTCTCCACAAAGAGAGGTGTTGGCTACTCTGAGCCCTTCCGTCCCCAGCAACATCCTGGGTGCCAACGGGAAGTTCCTGTCAGAACCTGGGATGAAAACCAGCTGGCTTAGCCCCAGCCGGAGTGTCTCCCTTCTCAGCCTTGCCGCTGCGGAGATCCATCAGTCATCCTCCTCCAACATGCGTCTGCAACTCAAGCTGCTGTGTATGCAAGAGCACACATTACTCAGCAGAGTAAACACACAACAGATCAGGCTCGAGGCGTGGATACTGTACTAAACTATGCATTTATTATACATAAATCAGGACAAAGAAAAACATGGCCTCTCTCCTTGTCGTTCTTCTCGGAGAGAAAGAAAACAAAAGCAATACAGAGCGGATATTCCGCTAACTGAACTCCAGCAATCTGTGCTGGAGTGTAAGCAGACATGTGACACATAACAATCCCACATATCTGCAGCAAAGGGTGGAATGGAATTCCCAACAGTTCCACCCCTATGCATTCACTGTTCTCTAATACGGAGTGACCTACGAGCCCAAGGGGAGGGGAGATTGCCCAGGCTCTCTAGGGAGGTCTCTGCTGGCTGTTCCCTCCCTTCCCCCTCTTCTTCCACTATCTCATAACTAGGTACCGTAACTCCTGCAGAGGCTGTGCAGCATTCTCCTCTCTCTCTCCTACTGAAACTTCTGGGGAGAAGGGGGGCGAATCTTTGCCCTCCTCCTCCTCTTCAGAGGATCTGATCTGATTGAGGATACACTTTCCAGTCCTCCAGTTGGGGTCATTCCCTGACACATCCTATAATGTGCTGGGACATGATTGGGGACGAGTAGTGGAAGACTTGTTGGGATGGAGGCACCTAGCTGACCTTCCAGTAAGTGAGTTACTGCAACTTACTGGGAAGGGAGGGGGGGTGAGGCAGTGGTACAGGCACTGCAGTGCAAATGCACCAATCCTGTGATCCTGCCAGTGTGCTTGCACCATGCTACCCACCTCCTAGTATACAGCAGTGACTCACCTGCCGGGAGGTCAGGGAAGTGTCTCTGCCCCACCACAGTGTCGCCTACCGGTGGAGACCTTGTGACCCTCCAGCCCACTTGTTGGACTACATTTCCCATTATTCCCAACTATTGATCAGACTTATGGGAGCTGGAGTCCAGCAAGACCTGGAGGGTCACAGATTCCCCACCTGTATATGCAGAGATAAGTGGCTTCAACAACTCTCTCTCTGGTGCTTGCATCTACTTCTGTTGATGTTCCTGTGGAACGCCCTCCCACCAGATGTCAAAGAGAACAACAACTACCAGACTTTTAGAAGACATCTGAAGGCAGTCCTGTTTAGGGAAGCTTTTAATGTTTGATGTATTAGAGTATTTTAATATTTTTTTGGAAGCCGCCCAGAGTGGCTGGGGAAGCCCAGCCAGATGGGCGGGGTATAAATAATATATTATTATTATTATTATTATTATTATTATTATTATTATTATTATTATTATTATTATACCTTTTAGGCTGAGACTTTTAAGGGGTCAACTTTATGTAAGGATGTTTTAGATGAGTATGTCTGAGTCCCTGTCGGGGGAAAAGCTGGGGTAGAAAACAACAACAACAACAACAACAACATGTATTATGTCATATAATGGAATGTGATCTTAAATGTCATATCTACTGTATATGGGCTATACATCAGTGGCCGTAGCATTCATTTTGCATTCCTGAGGAAAAGGGGAAGTCTACTGTAGACTATTAGCTCTGAACCAAAAGCAGCATTGTGTGTCAAACTCAAGGTTTATCTGTGAAAGGCAAGCTAGTCGCAGCCTTTGAACCTCCCAGTTAGCTTATTACTCTTCATATTTTACCTGTCATGGCACATTCTACATTTTTTCCTGAATAAATGCTGAATATACAGCGTCATAATAACTTCAGCAAGCACTGGGTTATAGTGTTAAAGCAATGCTAGATCCAGACCAGTTTAGGCCTCCTCCAGAGGCATCAAGGGAGAATTGACATCCTCCTAACTCTGTATCATACAATTCTCTTCCGCAATGTGATGCTACACAGTTCAAATTTGTGGGAACAAATTAGCTTTTAGCTTTTCCAGAAGGGAATGCAGGGGCATTAAAAGTACTGGTGTATCTGACAAAAATACCCATATATATAATACACACACACACACACACACACACACACACACTTCAACAGCATAATATTTATGATACTGGCCAAATCTTAAAATGACATTACTGCCTTATTAAATTCGAAACTTGGCAAGCCTTGACATGCTTAATTATGTTTATGAAACAGAGCAGTGATTCACTTCAACAGCACAATACCTAAATAAGAGACAGTATAACATGGGTAGGCAAACTAAGGCCCGGGGGCCGGATCCAGCCCAATTGCCTTCTCAATCCGGCCTGTGGATGGTCTGGGAATCAGCATGTTTTTACATGAGTAGAATGTGTGCTTTTGTTTAAAATGCATCTCTGGGTTATTTGTGGGGCATAGGAATTTGATCATATTTTTTTTCAAAATATGGTCCGGCCCCCCACAAGGTCTGAGGGACAGTGGACCAGCCCCCTGCTGAAAAAGTTTGCTGACCCCTGCGAATATAAGCTGGTTCTTCTCCCACCCCAAATGTTTTATTCAGTGTCTCTGCCTGACATTTAAAAGGGGGAAATACACATAAACAGTGGTGGCTAATGTCCAATGGGACTAATAGGCAGGAGACAGGAAGCCCCCCCACACCTCTCTCTCTCTCTCTCTCTCTCTCTCTCTCTCTCTCTCTCTCTCTCTCTTTCTCTCTCTCTCTCTCTCTCACACACACACACATGAAAGGAGCACTGAGAAGCGAGAAGCATGGGGTGAACACATTATTAATAGAAAGACATATAAATACCTCACAAACAAATCAAGATGAATGCTCATTGACATGTGTCAGGGGCTGGGCAGAGGAGCAGGAGTGGTGGAGACCACCTCCCCATCTTGACCCTTCCAGGGAGGAGGAAGAGGAAGACAGTGGTTTGCAGGAGGTCACAGCTCAGAGGCCATGAGAGGAAAAGTTGGGGGGGATAGGAGAGGGGGAACAGGCAGAGCCAGAGCAGCAGCTGGCTGACATGTTGTCGCTAGAAAGCATTCCAGACCCACCATCTCCCAGAACCTGGCGAGCCTTAAAAGTAGGAGAGCAAAGAGCTCAAAGACAGAGGGCACTTAGCAGCACCCGTAGAAGAGATGATGATGATTAATGAGGAAGTGGGAAAGACAGGGGGGGGGGTGGAGATTCACTCGGGACAAAGCCATTATCCAAGAGGCTGGGTTCTTTAACCTCTCTCTGTAAAGATTGAAATAAAAAACTTTCCCTCATCTTTATACTTTCCTGGGCAACCAGCCGGGAGCCGCTGACAGCATCCTGACACCATGGAACTTCCCCATAAGCAAATCAGAATGAATGCGCAGGAAAGGCTGGACATGATCTAACCTTCCCATAAGCTTTAAGATGAACTTTAACAGGGAGAAATGTAAAGTATTGCACTTGGGCAAAAAAAATGAGAGGCACAAATACAAGATGGGGGACACCTGGCTTGAGAGCAGTACATGTGAAAAGGATCTAGGAGTCTTGGTTGACCACAAACTTGACATGAGCCAACAGTGTGACGTGGCAGCTAAAAAAGCCAATGCAATTCTGGGCTGCATCAATAGGAGTATAGCATCTAGATCAAGGGAAGTAATAGTGCCACTGTATTCTGCTCTGGTCAGACCTCACCTGGAGTACTGTGTCCAGTTCTGGGCACCACAGTTTAAGAAGGACACTGACAAACTGGAACGTGTCCAGAGGAGGGCAACCAAAATGGTCAAAGTCCTGGAAACGATGCCTTATGAGGAACGGCTAAGGGAGCTGGGCATGTTTAGCCTGGAGAAGAGGAGGTTAAGGGGTGATATGATAGCCATGTTCAAATATATAAAAGGATGTCACATAGAGGAGGGAGAAAGGTTGTTTTCTGCTGCTCCAGAGAAGCGGACACGGAGCAATGGATCCAAACTACAAGAAAGAAGATTCCACCTAAACATTAGGAAGAACTTCCTGGCAGTAAGAGCTGTTTGACAGTGGAATTTGCTGCCAAGGAGTGTGGTGGAGTCTCCATCTTTGGAGGTCTTTAAGCAGAGGCTTGACAACCATATGTCAGGAGTGCTCTGATGGTGTTTCCTGCTTGGCATGGGGTTGGACTCGATGGCCCTTGTGGTCTCTTCCAACTTTATGATTCTATGATTCAAGCAAGTCAGGATGATTATTCAACAAAGTATCCATTGGTACAGTCAATTGCAACATTCCTTATTTTCCTAGAGTGGGCACATGCAGAGGATCATCCAGTCAGTGTAAATTCCTGTTCCACTGGTCTGGAGCTTCCTCCCAGTGCATGTGACCTGGGAGATGGGCATGGCTCTGGCTGACTCTATAAAAGAGGCAAGTCATGCAGTCATTTTCTCAGTTCGTCTTGATACTGCTATTGTCTTGTTGCTGTTCTTTTGCTGCCATGCTGCTCTCCTGCAGCCATTTTGTTGTCTTAATATAAATTTTGCTGTCTGCTGGCTCTCAGCCAGCAACACATGAGTTCAGTCTCTCTATGAGATGAACTCACAGTTTCATTGTGTATGTTTCCAAGCATAATTCAAAGTGTTGGTGCTGACCTTTAAAGCCCTAAACAGCCTCGGCCCAGTATACCTGAAGGAGCATCTCCACCCCCATCGTTCAGCCTGGATACTGAGGTCCAGCTCCGAGGGCCTTCTGGCAGTTCCCTCACTGCAAGAACCAGTGTTACAGGGAACCAGGCAAAGGGCCTTCTTGGTGCTGGCTTCTGCACTGTGGAATGTCCTCCCCTCAGATGTCAAGGAAATAAACAATGATCTGACTTTTAGAAGACATCTGAAGGCAGCTCTGTTTAGGGAAGTTTTTAATGTTTGATGTTTTATTCTGTTTTTAATGTTCTATTGGGAGCTGCCCAGAGTGGCTGGGGAAACCCAGCCAGATGGGCGGAGTATAATAATAATAATAATAATAATAATAATAATAATAATAATAATAACTACTACTACTACTACTACTACTAAGAAAAGTCTGCCTTTCAGGGATCAAATCATGAACTGAAATGTGAGTAAACTTTTTGTTACTCAGAAAGACTCAGAAAGACTCTTGTGTCTTTATTCTTTTAAGAGGGATCAAAGGGGACACCAGGAAACAATCTTAGCTAAGAAGCTGCAAGCTTTGTTTTTTGTTTAGTCGTTTAGTCGTGACTGACTCTTTGTGACCCCATGGACCAGAGCACACCAGGCACTTCTGTCTTCCACTGCCTCCTGCAGTTTAGTCAAACTCATGCTGGTAGCTTCGAGAACACTATCCAACCATCTCGTCCTCCGTCATCCCCTTCTCCTTGTGCCCTCAATCTTTCCCAACATCAGGGTCTTTTCCAGGGAGTCCTCTTCTCATGAGGTGGCCAAAGTATTGGAGCCTCAGCTTCACGATCTGTCCTTCCAGTGAGCACTCAGGGCTGATTTCCTTCAGAATGGAGAGGTTTGTTCTTCTTGCAGTCCATGGGACCCTCAAGAGTCTCCTCCAGCACCATAATTCAAAAGCATCAATTCTTCGGCGATCAGCCTTTTTTATGGTCCAGTTTCATCCTCCTATGATAACTGGAAGTGGGTCAGGGGAAATCTTTAATGAATGACCCTCATATTTCCATGTCCTGTGCAGAGTGTTTCTGAATATCCCCTTTCTGGAAGTCGCCAGCCCATCCTTTGGATTTCGCCTTGCGAGAGAATGTTGCTCTTGGGGAAGAGGAAGAGGCAAGGACACTGTTGAGTGTACATACTCCAGCCCTTGAGCGGCCTAAAGGGGCTCTTTGCAGCCTATATGTTTTGCTTTCAGTCACCCTGTCTAAACTTCTCTGTGTGGACCTTTCTCTTGATGCTTTTTATTAGCATGGACATCTCATCCTAGGGGACAGATTCCATTTTTAAAGAGCCTTCTGGTAATGAATGTACAGTACTTTGGCATTACATAACAGTCCAATACGGATGACATATTAATTTCCTTCCAGTTATATTTTTTTAAAAGCTTCTTTGATTCATGTTTTCATCTTTAGAAACTTTGCATGGAGAGTCATTTTCTTTTTTTTTTTGTGTGTCTAATTTAATCTTTATTGATTTTAAATATTGAATCCATTCACCACAAAAAGAACGAAAGAAAAAGCAAATCACATAAAATGCAAAAAAAGTCACATATAAAATTCTTCCATACGTTGAGACTTCCATCTTCCTCAGTATGGGTCCTTTGTTTCCTTGTTGACTGCATATTGTATGACCTTTAACTTAAATTATCTATAATCGTTGCAGCATATAATATTGCAGGAGTTAATCAAAGCATGTCAGAGATTTCATATGTGAACAATGTTCTTTTAAACATAATCTGCATATATCCCATTGATTATTAAACTTTTGGTTTGTCTGGTTCCTATTTTTTCCTGTCATCTTTGCCAATTCTACATAATCAAATAATTTCACCTGCTACTCCATTTTAGTTGGTATTTTGTCTACCTTCCACCATTTGGCTATCAGCATTCTCGCGGCAGTGGTTGCATACAGTGGTACCTCGGGTTACAGATGCTTCAGGTTACAGACTCCGCTAACCCAGAAATAGTACCTCGGGTTAAGAACTTTGCTTCAGGAAGAGAACAGAAATCGCACGGCAGCAGCGCAGCAGCAGGAGGCCCCATTAGCTAAAGTGGTATCTCAGGTTAAGAACAGTTTCAGGTTAAGAACAGACCTCCAGAACGAATTAAGTTCTTAACCCGAGGTACCACTGTACATGAATACCTTCCTCAGTTCCTTCGGAAGATCTGCCGCCATGATGCCTAAAAGGAAGGCTTCCCTTTTTTTGATGAAAGTTAGTTTAAACATTATTATTTTTTTAGGTCATTATAAATAATTTCCCTAAAGATATGGAGAGTAATTTTCACAATGGTGCCATGACAACTTGGGGTGTGGTTCACAGTCTCAGGAACCAAAATAGAAATGGGGTTCATATTTGGCTAGTAGATTGTGGGGGGCACTTTCCATCTGTATATTACTTCTGTGTAAGTAATATAACACCAGTCTTGAAAGACCTACATTGGCTCCTAGTACATTTCTGAGCACAATTCAAAGTGTTGGTGCTGACATTTAAAGCCCTAAACAGCCTTGGCCCAGTATACCTGAAGGAGCGTCTCCACCCCCATCATTCAGCCAGGACATTGAGGTCCGGCTCCGAGGGCCTTCTGGCGGTTCCCTCACTTCAAAAATTGAGGTTACAGGGAATCAGGCACAGGGCCTTCTCGATAGTGGCGGCTGCCTTGTGGAATGCCCTCCCATCAGATGTCAAGGAAATAAACAACTGTCTGACTTTTAGAGGACATCTGAAGGCATTTAGGGAAGTTTTTAATCTTTGAAGTTTTATCATGTTTTTAATATTCTGTTGGGAGCAGCCCAGAGTGACTGGGGAAATCCAGTCAGATGGGCGGGAAATAAACAAACAAACAAATAAATAAATAATTGCTTGAAGGGGCTCCAAGTGCTGCTGCCTCTGCCACTGGGTATCACACAGCTTCTGGAGTCCTCATTCTGACACATATACATAGAGTACAAATGTCTGTATTAGGGAAACTGATGTGCCTAGACTTTCACAGGAGCAAAGAACCTGATTGTGCTGAGTTGCAGTTCCCATGGAAGACGCTGCACATCGGAGCATACCCTCCAACATTTCTCTGATGAAAATAGGGCTGTCCTATTTAATAACAATAGTAGTAGTAATAGTAGTAGTAGTAGTAATAATAATAATAATTTAATTTATACCCCGCCATCTGAGCGGCTTGTCCCAGCTGCTCTGGGCAACTTCCAACATATATAAAAACATAATAAAACACTCAACTTTTTTCTTTTAAAAAACCTTCCCTATACAGGGGTGCCTTCATATGTCTTCTAAAGGTTGTATAGTTACTAGTCTTTTTAACCATGCCTTTGGTTGATTGGATTTACATCCTATGCCCTTTTAAAATGTTTTTTGTTTTGTTTTGTTAGGGGTGGTTATTGGGTTGTGGTTTTCATTTTTATTATGTATTTTGTGGTTTTATATCTTGATTTTCTTCTGTGAACTGCCCTGAGACCTCCCGGGCATAGGGTGGTATATAAATTCAATTAATAATAATAGTACAGTGGTACCTCGGGTTAAGTACTTAATTCATTCCAGAGGTCCGTTCTTAACCTGAAACTGTTCTTAACCTGAAGCACCACTTTAGCTAATGGGGCCTCCTGCTGCCGCTGTGCCGCCGGAGCACTATTTCTGTTCTCATCCTGAAGCAAAGTTCTTAACCCAAGGTAATATTTCTGGGTTAGCGGAGTCTGTAACCTGAATCATATGTAACTTGAGGTACCACTGTAGTAATCATCATCATCATCTCCTTGGCTCTGGGGCAGCATAACTCCATACCCTCCAACACTTCTCCAATGAAAATAGGGACGTCCTAAGGAAAAGCACGACATCCTGGGATCAAATCAGAAACAGGTCCAGCTTCTGTAAAGCTGAAACTGTCTCTGGAAAACAGGAACAGTTGGAGGTTCTGTAGAAGGGTGGGGGCAAGGACGTCACATGGAATTAATTCATCTCATGTGACTGATGCATGAAGGGGGCAGCCACTGTGATTTATTGGGGAAGGGCCATAGCTTAGTGATCCCAGGTTCAGTCCCCTGGAGATACTGAAGCCCTGGACAGCCATGGCCAGTCAGAGTAGCACTGAGCTAGATGGACTAATGACCTGACTCACTATAGGGCAACTTCCTGTGTCTCTGTTTATCATAGGAACTGTGCCTCCACACAAGATATCAGGATCAGTGAGAGAAAATCTGTGACTGCAGTGGGATATTTCAAATCCTAAGTAAGGTAAAGGTATAGGGACCCCAGACTGTTAAGTCCAGTCATGACCGACTCTGGGGTTGCAGTGCTCATCTCGCTTTATTGGCCGAGCGAGCTGGCGTACAGCTTCCGGGTCATGTGGCCAGCATGACTAAGCCGCTTCTGGCGAACCAGAGCAGTGAACGGAAACGCCGTTTACCTTCCCGCCAGAGTGGTACCTATTTATCTACTTGCACTTTGACGTGTTTTCAAACTGCTACGTTGGCAGAAGCTGGGACTGAACAACTGGAGCTCGCCCCATCATGGGGATTTGAACCACCGACCTTCTTATTGGGTTATACTTGCTCCTAACCTGACTAATGTGGTACCTCGGGTTAAGAACTTAATTCGTTCTGGAGGTCCGTTCTTAACCTGAAACTGTTCTTAACCTGAGGTACCACTTTAGCTAATGGGACCGCCGTGCCACCGCCGCACAATTTCTGTTCTCATTCTGAAGCAAAGTTCTTAACCTGAGGTACTATTTCTGGATTAGTGGAGTCTGTAACCTGAAGCGTCTGTAACCTGAAGAGTCTGTAACCCGAGGTACCGCTGTAATGTCAGCAGATGAATTTCCTGTACACATCTCGATAAAAATGAGCGAAATGCCGACCCCTTTTTAAAAATTAATACTGCTGTATTTGGGATGCATACATGCCAACGGGATGCCTTTATTAATAACTCTAATGGCTGGAATTACTTCTGTGCTGACATTTTAAGATGATGACTCAGCCATGATTACTTTAATGACCTAGCTGGAGCTGCGTTAAGTAACTGTTTGACCCCACAGTAAAACCACTTTTTCGAAACTTGTGGTAGATACTGATGTGCTGCGTCTTTAGATTAGGAAACTGTTGGTGGCTCCATCACGCAGGACTTCTTTGAGTGCTATGCATGCAGAGTGTGATCATACTTAATGCAAGCCCATGTCTAAATCATTGTCCTTTTCACTGCCATAGGCTGTATTGTAATCCAATTAGCTAAAGCTTCCTGAGTCACATTTTCATCTTTTATAAGTTGCCAGAACAAGAGCCTTCTACCCAGATGTGATTCCCTGATTAGATTTTCCCTTTCGTGACAAATTCTATTTTATTTTTGTTATTTTACTGTTTTAAATGTTGTGTAAGAGCAATTTTTCTTCACTGAACCTTGAAAGCACTACCAGTGCTATTTATTTCATTTGCTTTCAAATTTATACTTCATTTGATTGTTTAAAAAAGTGGTTTATTCACTTATGTGAGTTGGAGCATCATGCAATTATCAACTGAGGCTGAAACAAGGGCACTGCAAAGGTATTCTGTGCCAGAAGCTAAATCTCAGGTGGTAACACTGAAGAAACTTCTGGAAATTAATCTTGGATGGGAAGATGGTTAACTCTATGAAACTTACTGTTTCTTAAGGTAAAGGTAAATGTACCCCTGCCCGTCAGGGCCAGTCATGACCGACTCTAGGGTTGTGCGCTCATCTCACTCTAGAGGCCGGGAGCCGGCGCCGTCCGAAGACACTTCTGGGTCACATGGCCAGTGTGATGAAGCTGCTCTGGCGAGCCTGCACCAGCGCAGCACACGGAAACGGCGTTTACCTTCCCGCTATAAAGTGGTCCCTATTTATCTACTTGCACTTAAGGGTGCTTTTGAACTGCTAGGTGGGCAGGACCTGGGACTGAACGACGGGAGCTCACTCCACCGCGGGGATTCGAACCGCCGACCATACGATTGGCAAGTCCTAGGCACTGAGGTTTTACCCACAGTGCCACCCGCGTCCTTACTGTTTCTTAGCCTTGTTCAAAACAATGAAGCCTTGATTATCTACAATAAATAAATTAACCTCAAGCAGAAACCGAGACTAAACTCAATTTTAGTAAAAGCTCCAAATAGGGCTCCAAACTGAGAAAGAGACCCTTATGAACAAAACCGTAGCCTTAGACTTCAGCTGTATCTCAATTCAAGCTTTAACTGCACTTTAAGTGTAAGTTAATGGTAAGTGTAGACCTTTTTTAAGTAAAAAAAATACATCTTTAATTTTAATTTTAAAAGCAGCATGTTTGGAAAAGGATCAGCTAAGGCAGGTTTATTGTGAGTCATACCTTTTAGATTCCCACAGTGTCTCAAACTTTCGAAATCCTCTTTTTAATCAGGACTCATTGTCCACTTTCCAGATTAAAAAACAACATCATTCCTAGGGAGCTCAGCTGAGTCAAAAGTCCTTTAAATTGCCAATCACTGAAGTCCTCTCTGGAAACACTCCTACATTTCTGCCAAAGTTTCACAGCACGTTTTCTTCTTTCGTCAAGTAATTCATTTATCCACATCATAGCTGTCAACTTAGAGATTTGAAAATAAGGGACCAGCAGCCTCAAAAATAAGGGATCAGCAGCCAAAATAAGGGATTTTATGGGCACAGGTATGTTCAACTTCTGAGCCCCTCCGAGCCAAAGGCAGAAAGCCCAGCCAGCAGCCAAACAAAGCCTCAAGCGGTGGTTCCCACAACGCAGCAACCTGGCAAAGGGGATGCAGCAAGGAAAACCACCGTCACCTCTCTGCTGGGAAGTGCTGAGCAAAGGCGAGTCCCCAGGCGGTGCTCCCAATTAAGGATCACACCTCTTTCCATCCCTATTAATATATGTCACTCCTATGTCTTGTAATCTGAGTTTGAACCCACCCAGTGTTTCCCAGCTTCTGCCTTCTGAACTATGTCCCTCTACAAACCACTGTTCCAAATCTATACTGTCCTCCTGCTCCCGGGAAGATTCAGGATCCGGAGCAGGAGCAGGGGTGGGTGGGTGGCTCCCACCATTCCTCCTCAGTGTAGCCATTCACAGCATGGTCCCTGACACTAAGGGACCTGGGGTAGATAGAGCATTGGGGGCCATGTGAACTTCTCTGCACCCCCTGTGTTAGCCTCCTTACCTTGGGCATAATGGAGGACACTGTCCCATTCTCAATGCTGAAGTAAGAATCAAGTACCTATATTATTTATTGTCATCATAATCATCACTATCATTTATATACCACCTTTTTCTTCCAAGGAGTTCAAGATGTACATGTTTCTCCATTTCATCCTTCCAACAACTCTGTGAAGTAGGTAAGGCTAAGAGTCAGCGACTGGCCCAAGGTCACCTACTGGGCTTCATGACTTGAGTGGAGATTCAATCCCCGGTCTTCCAGGTCATTGTCCAGCACTCTAATCATTATATCACAGTTGGCTTCTGTATAAAGAATGGATGAGGGCATCATCTTGTCTTTTGCCTCAGACAGCAAATTGTCTTGGAAACCCTAGAGACTGGCTGAAACTCACAATCAGTTGTCAATCACATCTTCACATTGCTCACATATTACAGTGTTCACTCTGTAGACATGGGGTGTTCCCAGACTTTTAACTGTTTTCTGGTGGGATTCAACCAAGCACCGACACAATCAGGTCACACAATTACTGTTGATTTGGGAGTCCTTGTGCCACAAACCTGCTCCTCCCCCAAACTGGACTTTTGCTGATAACAAAGGTGACAAGGAAAGGCACTACAAAGTGTGGGGTACCACTTGGTGCAATGTCAACTAATAACTGAATACCGAACATCATCTAGCCAAACAACTCAGGATGAATGCTCCAGAAATAGGTCATCAGTTGACTAGGAAAACATATGTATCTTAAAGCTACACATCTTATGTGGAAAAACGTCAGAGTTTCCATTTTGAATCCAGTCCTGAACCCAAAGCCCATTGGGATTTCAACCCCATTTCAGATCTTCACCCCAGTGTCAAGATATGGTAATCCCATTTCTTTGTAATGTGTGAACTGGGCCAGAATATAATAATGATAATGATAATAATGATAATAATGATAATAATGATAATAATGATAATAATGATAATAATGATAATAATGATAATAATGATAATAATGATAATTTATTATTTATACCCCGCCCATCTGGCTGAGTTTCCCCAGCCACTCTGGGCAGCTCCCAATCAAGTGTTAAAAACAGTACAGCATTAAATATTAAAAACTTCCTTGAACAGGGCTGCCTTCAGACGTCTTTTGAAGATAGGATAGCTGCTTATTTCCTTCACATCTGAAGGGAGGGTGTTCCACAGGGTGGGCGCCACTACCGAGAAGGCCCTCTGTCTGGTTCCCTGTAACCTCACTTCTTGCAATGAGGGAACCGCCAGCAGGCCCTTGGCGCTGGATCTCAGTGTCCGGGCAGAACTATGGGTGTGGAGACGCTCCTTCAGGTATACAGGACTGAGGCCGTTTAGGGCTTTAAAGGTCAGCAGTTTTGAACAGTTACAATACAGAATAAAGTCTTAATGATGCTATAGTCTTATCAGTGGCTGAATCCTTTTCAGTATATATCAATACATGCAAAAATTGCAGTGTAAACAAATCAACAAGCATATCCTTGGATGACAGGAAAGAAAGTGTCAGGAAACATGACTCATTTCTTTTCTATCGATTCAGAATGTTTTGCTGCCAAGTTGCTATTCCTAATGTAATTGTCTAACCTTAGCTATCATGACATCACATATATCAGTGTCTTTATATAACAAAAAAAAAAAAAAACCTGCTTAGAGGATTGAAGCAGCAAACTAATTAGAGCTGCAATAGCACACAAAAGCTAATAGCAAATCTTTTGACACAAGCCTGGTCTTTTCTTTTTTCTTTTTTTGCCCTTTTCCTGGAATTTTGCAAATGGAGATTCTTAAGAAGGGATATTTGTCATGTTACAGAGAAAATAAGGAAGTCTATTTCATTAATTGCATTTCATCTGAGGAAATGAGATATTATGAAACGAAATGGAGCTTCTGAAAGGATAATATATTCCAAGGCACAGAATTCGTATGGCAGTTCAACAAATGACATGAGCAGGCCTTGTAAGCGATGCCTCTTGGAAAACATGATCCTCATTGATGTGCTGCCAGTGCTACCAATATCTGGGCAGGGCTTCAAGTGCAATGAGGTACAGTCACGAACATAGTTGTTCCATCCTGGACCAGCTACTGTCAGTAAGCCTGTGTGTAAAGAGATGCCTTTGGCCCTTGGTTTGCCTAGTGATGGATCAAGGGTGCAGTATTAATGCAAGGAGGTGGAGTGTGGACATCCAGGACATTCTTAGAAGCAGAGGGAGCTGCTTTATGCAGAGTTAGACCATGGGTCCATTTAGGGATCTCCCGGATAGCTTCTTTGTGTGGGAATGTTAAGGACAATAGGAAAAGATATATTGAATAAGTATTATCCTTCCTTCACTCACACTAGTAAGTGATATAGCAGAGCAGAGTCCCCTCAATATAGCTGGAAGCTAGTTTGCATCTTGGGAGAAAAGCAATGACAAACCTAGACAGCATCTTAAAAAGCAGAGACATCACCTTGCCAACAAAGGTCCATATAGTTAAAGCTATGGTTTTCCCAGTAGTGATGTATGGAAGTGAGAGCTGGACCATAAAGAAGGCTGATCGCTGAAGAATTGATGCTTTTGAATTATGGTGCTGGAGGAGACTCTTGAGAGTCCCATGGACTGCAAGAAGATCAAACCTCTCCATTCTGAAGGAAATCAGCCCGAGTGCTCACTGGAAGGACAGATCGTGAAGCTGAGGCTCCAATACTTTGGCCACCTCATGAGAAGAGAAGACTCCCTGGAAAAGACCCTGATGTTGGGAAAGATGGAGGGCACAAGGAGAAGGGGACGACAGAGGACGAGATGGTTGGACAGTGTTCTCGAAGCTACCAGCATGAGTTTGACTAAACTGCGGGAGTTTGACTAAACTGTCTTCTGTATCATTGTTGTTTAGTCATTTAGTCGTGTCCTGGTGTGCCTGGTATGCTCTGGTCCATGGGGTCAGGAAGAGCCGGACACGACTAAATGACTAAACAACAATGATACATCTCTCCATAGGTTACGAGGTAATTTGTAGCTCTGAACTCCGAACGGTTTATCTGCTACTGGTGCTAACGTGGAGTAGCGTCTGATAATGTAACCAGTTGAATGCAGAGCAGTCATCAGGTTGCTGTACTTGAAAGGGCGCACACCATGGGAGATGTTCAATGAGATGAAAGGGAATTATGGGGAGGATGCCCCATTGTATGATGTGGTCAAGCCCTGGCATCGTCAGTTCAAGTGTGGTCAGACTTTGGTGGAAACGGCTCCCATTTCTGGGCGACCACAGTCCGCCATTGATGAAGACACCATCCGGCAAGTGGAGGCCGCCATTTTGGAGGCTCGCCGCATAACCGTTCACCAACTAGCCGCAGATGTCAAGATCAGTGTGGGTTCTGTAGAAAAGAATCGTCCGTAAGCATTTGCACATGGAAAAGGTTTCCGAACGGTGGGTACAAATAAACAATGGGTAGCAAGTAGCATGTGGCTTCAACACAGAGGTTTCCAGTTACAGTAACAAACCTTTTAGAGAACTCAAAGCTGATAGCTTGTTTCAAGAAGTGCTGGAGCTCAGATGAGGCCTTTTGGCCAGAATACCCCTACTAGGCCTGAGGTGTGGTGAGCCTTAAAGGGCTAGTTTTCTGTTGTCTTTCAGTCAGCTCATGTCAGGAGAATCTGTCTCAAGAAGTGCCAGTTCAAGGGGATTGTGGCTCCTGACCCATCTGAGTCCTTCTCCCCTGCCTCAAAGTCCTGGCTTCTGCTCAAGGTCCAGATTATGAGACTTCCACACTATGCCACTTGCTAATTTATATGTAATTGTATGTGTCTGATCCAGACATTACTGATGTGCTTGCTGCTGCAAAATCTTCCTTGCCATAGTCAACTCCAACAGCACACTGGTGATGCGGTAATCTGTTCTCATGTGGATTGGTTGGAATATGTGGGTTCTTCCCACTATAATATCTATGGTCCAAATGAAAGTGGGGCACAAGCTTGAAAAGTAGCCACATGATTTGACCTGCCAGGGATAGCCTAGATCAGGGATAACCAACTCTAACTCTGTTAGAACTCCAGACCTTGTACAGAGTAAAATTAATTTGATCTCCGCCACCAAAATGAGTTTCAAAACTTTATTGCAGAACAGTCTTATAACAGTTACTTTGTATTTTTGTAACATTTGTTCGTAACACATTGCTCTAAACAGCAATTAATGAAGTCTAGACTTCCATTAAGTCCATAAAACAGTTCAATAAACTTTTCTCTCTGGTATCAGAGAGAGTGATCCTAAGCAACTTGTTTTTTCATAATCGCAGAGCTTACCCACAACTGCTACTGCTACGGGCTCCCTCATTGATAAAGACACTGAGGTCTCAGGCTGCAGCTTGGGCTTCCGGGATGAGTCATCAGTTTGCCTAAATACTGAAGTGGAAACATCCAACATTTTCTGCCGCATTTGTCAGAGTGAAACCTAATGCAAACTTCTCTTTGCAAAATGCTTTCTAACACAATGCAGACAAACATTACATTTTATGTATATTAAACTTATACCTTTAACACCCTCAAGATGAGTGTTATAACTACTAGTCAAAGGCTTCTGGTGTCTGGTATATAGTTCTTTGTACATTTAATGTCTTTGGCAGAAACAACCCTTTCCACTTGGAATTTATAATGTGACTGAAATTCTATATTATTTGAGCATGGGGCTTGGTTTACCTGTATACCTTGTTCTAGGCCATGGAACAGCTATGCCAATTCAGATATTTTGGACTACAACTTCCATCATCCCCTGCCTTCATAGCTGTGCTGACTGGGATTGATAGGAGTTGTAGTAATGTAACATCTGGAGGCCACCAGCTTGGTAGAAGTTGCCATAGGATAAATACAATTTAGACTGCAATCCTAAACCCACTTAGGAATTTAGTAGGACTTACTTCTTTGTAGACAAGGTTTTGATTGCAGTCTTAATTCTGTTTTCAAGGCAGCTCCCCCTTGAGGTGTTCTCCTATCGTTCCTATAAAAAAATAAGGCACAATCCTTTGCATGAAGTTTAAGTCCAAATTGAGTTCAATCGGGCTTTCTCTCAGTGAAATGAAAATCAGTCTATGCACACCTACCAGGGAGTATGTCCCACTGAATTTAATAGAAGTGATGTTTCAGTAGACATGCATAGGATTGAACTGACCATGAATTAATCACAAAGAAATTCTAGTTGTACGGCAGCTTAGATAATTATATGTGTGGTATTAAGTGGATCCCTATTATTATTACAGGCTGTTGTGTCTCATTTGTGCCTTATTTGTAAACAAGGTATTAAATTTTGGGTTCACTGTAGAAGTGACTTTGTGCTTGTGATTGCCCTGGCTCTTTGCTAGTGGAAACAGATGGAAAAGTTTTTACCAAACATTCTCTTTTGAATAACACCTGCAAGCCATGTGAGAAGATGACTCATTCTAAATAGGAATATATTAATAGTGTTGCTATCAGCATCTTGCACCAAGCGTCAGAGCACAAAAAGTGAAATTAGCTGTGGCCGTAGAAGAGAATGTGGACTCATGGATGATTGTGCATTGTAAAATGGCCCTTTCCATTTGCACCTTGGCTTTTCAAATCTTTTGCATTAAAGCGTCAATGAAATTATGCAGTGAATCACATGTGAAGCTCATAAACTTAAGCAAAATGTCCTCATTTAGGGCTCTTTAAGCATAGACTAATTCCTTCTAAATCTTGGCAAAATGCCATTTATTTGAAAACGAGAATCTTTCTGGAATATTAATGCATGCCAGCCTAAATCTATTAATTTTCCAGTTTTCAAGAAGTGTCAGGTTGCTTGTAGTGTTTCATGTCAAGCTAAGCCAACTGATAAGGAGATTTGAATAATGCATGTGTAATTTGCCTAAACTGCAAAAAGGGAAAATAGAAACAGTATTTGCAAAATAAGTACAATTGCATTTTCCCCCCAGAAAGCCTTTGAAGACAGCTGTTACAAAGCACTGATAAGAATAGCTGCCGTAGGGCTTAATTGAGAAATTGATTCCAAGGAGTATGTGGGAAATGATAGACTGAAAGTTATCTTGCTTAGATTTTTACGGCAATTTCTTTGTTTGGTGGTTTTAATCTATATCCATGTTCATACATATGTTGTCGTTTAAAGGCTCTGATCAGCTTACAGAAATATTTGAAATTGGACATTAAAAAGGGGGCACACTAAAGAAATTATGGTGTGTGAGAGGAGGGGGGCACACTTCCAAACAGGCCTTTTTTATCTGGGAAACAGCTGGGGCACAGTGTCCTTTTACTTACCTTTGCTGTCACAGGATAGAAACATTTCAGTCTGTTGGAACACACCTGTACAAAATACAACCAAGTTTGCACCAGGGGTTTATACCTGTAGCCCATTAGATCAGGTATAAACAACATGGTGCCCTCTAGGTAAAGGTAAAGGACCCCTGGACGGTTAAGTCCAGTCAAAGGTAACTATGGGGTGTGGTGCTCATCTTGCTTTTCAGGCCGAGGGAACTGGCGTTTGTCCACAGACAGCTTTCCGGGTCGTGTGACCAGCATGACTAAACAACAACTGGTGCACAGAGGACTGTGATAAGTGCCAGAGCGCACAAAAACGCCGTTTACCTTCCCACCACAGCGGTGCCTATTTACCTACTTGCACTGGTATGCTTTCAAACTGTTAGGTTGACAGAAGCTCAGACAGAGCAATGGGAGCTCATCCTGTTGCACAGATTCGAACTGCTGACCTCCCTATTGGCAAGCCTGAGAGGCTCAGTGATTTAGACCACAGTGCCACCCACGTCCCGGTACCCTCTAGATAGTGTTAGGCTACAACACTACATCATTCGTGATCATTGTGCATGCTGGCTGGGGCTAATGGGAGTTGAAATCTCAAACATCTGGTCTGGAAGGTTCAACTAGTGAAGACTGCAGTGGCCAGGATACTCACAGGAGCAGCACACTTCTGTGTTGAGAGACTACAGTGGTACCTCAGTTTTTGAATGTCTCCATTGACAAACACTTCAGTTTTCGAATGCCGAAAACTCGGAAGTACAGTGGTGCCTCGCAAGACGGAAAACCCGCTAGACAAAAGGGTTTTCCGTTTTTGAGTTGCTTCACAAGACGATTTTCCCTATGGGCTTGCTTCGCAAGACGAAACGTCTTGCTAGTCTTGCGATTCCCCCCCGCTATTTCCCCCCTTTTTCTAAGCCACTAAGCCGCTAATAGCCTTTTAGCAGCTAAGCCGCTAAGCCTATAATAGCCGCTAAACTGCTAAACCGCTAATAGCGCTAATCCGCTTAATAGGGTTGCTTCGCAAGATGAAAAAACCGCTAGACGAAGAGAATCGCGGAACGGATTCTTTTCGTCTTGCGAGGCACCACTGTAAATGCTTCCGTTTTTGAACGTGCCTCAGAAGTCAAATGACTTCCACTTAGTGTTTCTCAATTTTCTCAGTTAAATTTGCAGGCTGCCCCTTGCGCCTTAGTTTTTTAACGTTTCGGAACTCGAACGGTCTTCTGGAACGGATTGCGTTCTAAAACTGAGGTACCACTGTACACTGGTTGCCAATTTGCTTCCAGGCCAGGTTTAGTGTTTGTGTGTTAATTCACAAAGACCTTAACAACTGATTTCAAAGTACCTTAAACCACCTGATTCCTTTGATCCCATGTTAGAGATATAACTTTAATATACATAAAATGCTATGCAGAGAGGTTTGCATGAGGCAGGAGGTTTAACTATGGCAAATGTGGCAAGGAGAGTGTTTAAGGCTAACTGAGGACTCACCCCGAAACCTAAGCAGAGATCTCTCACAGCAGGATGGTGCAACTGAGAACTCAGCATCTTAGTCAGTTCTTGGAGCCGACAGCAGTAGAAGCTCATCTTAGTGATCCGAAATAAGCAAGAGGCTTGCATAGGAGCTCTCTCTGGGACCAGAGAGAGGAAAGTTTATTGAACTGTATTAAGGACTAAAAAGAAGACTGGACCACATTGCTAGTTTGTTAAATAGCAATGTGTTACTTTGTATTTCTGCAATGTTTTATTTTGTAACTAGTTTACTTTAAAAAACAAACATTTTTTATTGATTTTAACCTATAAATTATAAAATGTACCACAAAACTTATCACTTATACAATCTTTTTAGACTTCCATCAGCACCTCTGATGATCCACCGTTTTAACCACTTCTTATGCATTTCTTAACTTTATATTGCCTTCACATCTCTTAACAAATAATCCTTCCCCTTCTCCATTTTTGCAATACTTCCAATAATACACCTCACAAAACTTCTTGCAAACCTACAAACGTCGTCTGATCATCACAAATACTTTTCAAATAGTCCGTAAATTTACTCCAGTCTACCGTGAATTTCTGGTCCCGCCGGTTTCGAATCCTTCCTGTTAGTTTATCTAGTTCTGCATAGTCCATTAACTATTTTGTAACTAGTTTGCAACAGTTTTGCAGTAAAACTTTTTGGAACGCGTTCTTGGGGTGGAGCGTATTCCTTTCCAGTCTGCACAAGGTCCAGATCAGGGATTCTGCTTGCAGCAACACTCAATGCCCCTAAGGTTTGTTTGCTCTTTACCAGGGACCAAGTCTTTAGTGTGACTAACTCTGCCCTGTGAGTCTTATTGCCAATAGAAGTCTGGCAGGACTCATCTCTTCTTTTAGATGTCTTTTAAAAATGATACTGTTCAGACTAGAAAGTATTTTTCCTAACCAACCAGTTTTTATTGATATGCTATTGATGTTTATACCTGTTGTCTGTGTGTGTTGTGGGTTTTTTAAAAAGTATTATATACAGTGGTACCTTGGTTCTTAAACTTAATCTGTTCCGGAAGTCCGTTCCAAAACCAAAGCATTCTAAAACCAAGGCGCGCTTTCTCATAAAAAGTAATGCAAAACGGATTAATCCGTTCCAGACTTTTAAAAACAACCGCTAAAATAGCAATTCAACATGAATTTTACTATCTAATGAGACCATGAAATTAAAGCAATTATCAATGTACTGTATTATAAAATAAATAAGACAGTATTGTAAATGATAAAAATAATAATAATAAAAAAATTCTCACCTGCACTGATTGGATTGGATTGAATTTATCCATTTCCACAGTCACATAATCAATTAATCAGTAGCTGAACTGGGTTCCACTCAGTCACAAAAACAAATTAACTGAAAAAGCCTCAAATACACAACAAAATAACGCAACAAAAATCAAAATAATGCAACAAAAACGCAAAATAAATAGCAAAAACAAAAGCACCAAATACAGTGGAATCTTGGTTCTTGAACTTAATCCATTCCAGAAAGTCCGTTTGACTTCCAAAATTTTCAAAAACCAAGGTGCGACTTCTGATTGGTGCAGGTGCCCCGGAAACAATAGCCGACAACCGCATTGGATGTTCGGCTTCCAAAAAAAGTTTGAAAACCAGAACACTTACTTCTGGGTTTTTGGCGTTTGGGAACCAAGGCATTTGAGAACCAAGGCACCACTGTATATTGAAAGCATGGTTTCTAAACATTTTAATAAATATTGATGTGTTTCCCTGCATCTCTTGTGAATACATTTTATTTATTTCCTTTTATAGCCCACCTTTTCTTCTAAGAAGTATGTGGTTCTCCCCTCATTTAATCCCCAGAACAACCCTGTGAGGTAGGATAAACTGAGAGGCAGTGACTGAACCAAAGTCACCAAGTGAACTTCAGGGCAGGTGGGGATTTGAATCACAGTCTCCCAGGTCCTAGTCCGATAATCTAAACCAGTACAGAAAGACCTACACTGGCTCCCAGTATGTTTCCCAGCACAATTCAAAGTGTTGGTGCTGACCTTTAAAGCCCTAAGCAGCCTCGGTCCAGTATACCTGAAGGAGCGTCTCCACCCCCATCGTTCTGCCCGGACACTAAGGTCCGGCGCCGAGGACCTTCTGGCAGTTTCCTCGCTATGAGAAGCCAAGTTACAGGGAATCAGGCAGAGGGCCTTCTCGGTGATGGCGCCTGCCCTGTGGAACACCCTGCCACCAGATGTCAAAGAGAAAAACAACTACCAGACTTTTAGAAGACATCTGAAGGCAGCCCTGTTTAGGGAAACCTTTAATGTTTAATAGGTTATTGTATTCTAAAATTCTGTTGGAAGCTGCCCAGAGTGGCTGGGGAAACCCAGCTAGATAGACGGGGTATAAAGAATAAATTATTATTATTATTATTATTATTATTATTATTATTATTATTATTATTATATACACCGACTTAACAGATGGAAAGTGTGACAGCATGTAACCTCCCTGTTAACTTTAAGAAAGCAAATCATGACACAAGCTCAGTAAACAGTCTGTCTGCAGGCAACCACACACACAGCTGATGGAGTTTCTGCCTGGTTTTGCACATCATATTTTGAGACACTGTTTCAGTCAACCGGTCCATTAAACAGAAACTAATGAGCATGACTGTAAACAAGTCCACTGACCAGATACTGAGAAAGTATGTAGTTCAGGAATGCAATGCTTATCTCAGAGAAACATGAGGCATATATTCCTTGTGAGATGGTCTACATACTCAGCTGAGACATGGAAGGGACAAGCATGTCATTTAAGCATTTTTCCCCCTTGCAGGTCTTATCATGTGTTGAGATGCTAGCTGCTGTTATATGTTAATTTCCTCTCCCTTTTTTTCGGTAGACTGATCTCTGCGCAAATTGATTGATTGGTTTATTGTACAGTATTTCTATGCCGCTGTTCATTCAAATGAATCTCAAAGCGGCTTACAACCAATAAATTGCCGCAACATAATAGTGCATCGCGAATACAGCGTACATCATATAAAACAATTAACAAATTATCAATAAAACAGTTGCAACCTTTAAAAAAAATAACAAAACAGCAACTAAAAAATAAGCCAAACCTCACAATTATGACAAGTCGTGTGATTAACAAATCAATGCAGCATTTAGAATTTAGAATTTATAAAACAATATTAAAAAATTAACAAAATAGCAACTAAAAATATCAGCTAAGCACCAAGTTCATTCACACAATCTCTACACCCCCATGTATGGAATCATTGTTCCGGAAGATTATTGTACGAGGAGATTAGTGGTCTGACATGGTCACCTCTTCCTGTCTCTGATTATGTCTTCCTGGCTCTGGTTATCTATGTTTTATTGCTTTCTCTATTCTGGTCAGTAAAAGCCTTTGGTCTGGCATTTTGTATCTTTGATGTAGAGTAGCTTGTAGAACCCGTACTGGCCCTAACAGAGCACAGCATCTATAAAATATCTTGTTTTGGGAGATAGCAGTTGGGAGTTCACACACAGGCTGTTGGCCACAGAGCTGTGCAAAAGAAGGCTATCTGGGGGTCACCTTGCCACATCTGCATTTTAATGTTTTAATTGTTTTAATGTTGTGTTTTAATCTTGTTTTTTAAGTTGTATAGTGGTACCTCAGGTTAAGTACTTAGTTCGTTCCGGAGGTCCGTACTTAACCTGAAACTGTTCTTAACCTGAAGCACCACTTTAGCTAATGGGGCCTCCCGCTGCCACCGCGCCGCCGGAGCACAATTTCTGTTCTCATCCTGAAGCAAAGTGCTTAACCTGAAGCACTATTTCTGGGTTAGCGGAGTCTGTAACCTGAAGCGTATGTAACCTGAAGCATGTGTAACCCAAGGTACCACTGTATTTCAATCAACTTGTTTTTATTATTAGTTGTTAGCCGCCCTGAGCCCGATCTTGGCTGGGGAGGGTGGGGTATAAATAAATATTATTATTATTATTATTATTATTATTATTATTATTATTATTATTATTATTATTATTATTATTTTCTATTAATAATAATAATAACAGGACATGGAAATACGAGGGTCACTCATTAAAGATTTTCCCTGATCCACTTCCAGTTATCATAGGAGGATGAAACTGGACCATAAAAAAGGCTGATTGCCGAAGAATTGATGCTTTTAAATTATGGTGCTGGAGGAGAGTCTTGAGAGTCCCATGGACTGCAAGAAGATCAAACCTCTCCATTCTGAAGGAAATCAGCCCTGAGTGCTCACTGGAAGGACAGATCCTGAAGCTGAGGCTCCAATACTTTGGCCACCTTGTGAGAAGAGAAGACTCTCTGGAAAAGACCCTGATGTTGGGAAAGATGGAGGGCACAAGGAGAAGGGGATGACGGAGGACAAGATGGCTGGATAGTGTTCTCGAAGCTACCAGCATGAGTTTGACTAAACTGCAGGAGGCAGTGGAAGACAGGAGTGCCTGGTGTGCTCTGGTCCATGGGGTAATGAAGAGTCGGACACGACTAAACGACTAAACAACAACAATTATCTTCAGGGCTTCCCTCTGGCAGATTGAAGTGTTTGCTTGGCAATGGATATACTGCTTGCTGTTTGGAATAAAATCTGTAATCTTCTCATTCACTTGCGTTTGTTTTGCTTCTGAATCTAAATTTTAAAAAATCATTTTGCATGATTTGGCAAGAAACCCCATGACTCGTAACCTTTCACTCTGTTCAGTCCATGAAAATACACAAATGCACAAAATGCCTATTGTCAAGCCAGCTCAGCCAGATGCTACGCTGGCTGGGATCCTTGAGTAGTGGGCTATGGTGGAGATGGTGGGGCTCTCAGGCCTACTGCCAATGGTAAGATGGATGTTGACTCCAGGTAGCCTGCCTAGGCACGGTTGAGGAGGAAGTTGCCCACATCTCTTTCTTTTTTTAAAAAAAAAATAATTTTTATTGGATTTTCAACTCGAATCACATTCACATTTTGTTACATAATTCTATAACTTAATATATTACTCTATAAGAGCATTGACCTCCTTCCCTCCCTCATTCTGACTTCCACATACCTTTCCATTTTCTTCGCATTTCTATAATCACTTGTTAAATTATAATATTTCACCTTATTATCGGTAAATCAGTTCCTTATATTTGCATTACAAAACATTTCAATTCAGACCTACAAACGTTTTCAAATGTTTACAATTTTCTTTCATATAAAATATAAATTGGTTCCAGTCCTTTTGAAACAGTTCGTCACACTGATTCCGGATCTTCCCCGTCAGCTTGGCCATCTCTATGTACTCCTCCGTCTTGACCTGCCAGTCTTCCAATGTTGGAAGTTCCTCCTGCTTCCATTTCTGAGCCAGAAGTGTCTTTGCAGCCGCTGTGGCATACATAAACATATTTACATCTCTTTTGTGTATTTCCTAATAAAACCTAATTAAACCTAATAAAAATGCCTCTGTTTTTTTTACTGAAGTTATATTTCAGAACCTTTTTTAATTCATTATATATTGTATCCCAAGGGACGAGGGTGGCGCTGTGGGTTAAACCACAGAGCCTAGCACTTGCTGATCAGAAGGTCGGCGGTTCGAATCCCCGGACGGGGTGAGCTCCCATTGCTCAGTCCCTGCTCCTGCCAACCTAGCAGTTTGAAAGCACGTCAAAGTGCAAGTAGATAAATAGGTACCGCTCTGGCAGGAAGGTAAACGGCGTTTCTGTGCGCTGCTCTGGTTCACCAGAAGCGGCTTAGTCATGCTGGCCACAAGACCCGGAAGCTGTACGCCGGCTCCCTCGGCCAATAAAGGGGGATGAGCGCTGCAATCCCAGAGTCGGCCACGACTGGACCTAATGATCAGGGGTCCCTTTACCTTTATATTGTATCCCAGAAGGCTTTCACTTTGGAGCAAGTCCACCACATATGGAGGAAATTCCCCTCCTTCTCCTTGCACTTCCAACAAATTTTTTGTCTTGATTTCTATAAATTTTAGGAACTTGCCCACATCTCTTTCGATAACCAGGAGGTCTTTTCCCACTTGAGGAAGCCCAAGATAAGCCTGTCCCTCTGGAGCAGCAAATGGCAACTGCACTTGGTGTAGAAGCTGACCAGAAGGTCCAGCAGAACCCTGTGTCCTGTCCACCAGGAGCTGCTCCAGGCTGTCAGTTCCCACCCTAAGCCATTTGGAGAGAGGCAAGGCAGGGCCCTCGGGCTCTCAGCAGGGGAGAATGTTTAACAGCAAAGCTAACCACACAGGCAGAATGATCATGTTGACATACACAAGATGAAGACAACTGTGGTCCTCGTAACTTCAGAACAGGAGGATTCTAATATGGGAATTGTTAAGTTGTGGGTGAACATATCAGACGACACAGCAATTCTTCAAACAGCTCTTGTTTATTTACAGACCAGAACAGAAACTGAACTGAAGGGTTCAGCCAGCCTGCTTATATAGAGCTCCACTACAACGCAGCAGTAACAAGTTTCTGTAACTGTCCAATCACTGAACATCACTTTCAATCCCTTATTTGCATATGTGGACCTGAGAATATCCTGCTGGCCCAGGGTGAGAACTTCAGTACGTAACAGGAATTATATGACAACTTAATTACCTAGGAGTTTTGCACAGACAAGATTAAGTATATAAATGCATTAATCTCACATGGTATCACTGGGCTTGCCTCTTTGCGTGTTCAAAGATTTGTTTTGAAGCACGTAACAAAATGATTTCTACATGGACAAATTGACAAATTAGTCACAAAGGAAGACATGTTTTGGTTGCTTAAATGCAGATGTCCTCATTTGCTCACGACTAGTAGCTCCTCGCTTCCTGCCTCCACTCCAAAGGGGAGCTGAAAAGCCAGCACCTGCTATCATCTCAATCTGATGGACAAATATTCATCTAATTAGGACTCCTAAAATATATTCAGTTAGAAAAGGAAAATGTTGTTGGGAAAATAGTTCCCGAGGCTTCTAGTGCTGATGTGTTTGCAGATTTCAAAAATAAACAGAACTGGCAAAGTGCTCTATTTTGGCACTATAAATAAAGCTGCATCTGTCAGAATAAAAATTATCCGCAAATCTGCTCTGAAATCAGTGAGCCAACCAGCAGTGGGCAATTTATTTTACACCCATGGGTGCAGGATTTGTTGGAACAGTGGAATGCACAAGAGGCTATTCAACTTTCAAAAAACCTTCTGGTTTAAGGTCATGCTGCCTCGCACAGATCTGGGAAATTAGAAGTGAATGCTGACGCCTTAATAAATGGGTCCTGGGATCAGCAATGATGCTTACAACTTACCCTCCATGCTCCCACACTTTCCTTGGCTCAAATCCAGTTGGGGAGGATGCAGCTCCTGGCACCAACAAAGATATTCATCATCATCATATTTAGACCTTACCCATCTGGCTGGGTTTCCCCAGCCACCCTGGACAGCTGCCAACAGAACATTAAAAACACAATAAAAGATCAAACATTCAAAACTTCCCTAAACAGGGCTGCCTTCAGATGTCTTCTAAAAGTCAGATCATTGTTTATTTCCTTGACATCTGATGGGAGGGTGCCACCACTGAGAAGGCCCTCTGCCGGGTTCCCTGTAACCAGTGGCGTAGCGTGGGTTGTTAGCACCCGGGGCAAGGCAAATAATTTGCGCCCCCTAACCCGTGTATTTGCGCCCCCTAACCCTAATCCCCAGATGTTGCGCCCGGTTTGGCCGGCCCCCCTTGTACCCCCCACGCTACGCCACTGCCTGTATTTTTTTTTTAATATATATTTATTAAGGTTTTCCATACAAAACATATTTGAAAAAAAAATACAAGTCATCATTATCCATTTAACATCTTTCCATTGTTACATTGGACTCCCCCACACCTCCCGCATTCACTTGCATCGTTATAAAGTTAATTCCAGACAAATTATCGTTTTGCTCATAATCTTAAATTTGATTAGCATATAATTCACACTTAAATCTAATTTGGTGATAGACAATTGTTTTCTGCTCTGACATCCCAGTCAACACTCAATCAAATTACAATACTTTTGTAAATAAATCTTAAATTTAAGATTTACGCCACTGCCTGTAACCTCACTTCTCACAGGGAGGGAATCAGCAGAAGGCCCTCAGAGCTGTGTCTGGGTTGATCCTGAGGAGATCCTGAGAGAAATTAAACTCTATCAAGCACAATATTCAAAATTGATAAATCAGGAAGTTGAATGGAGAATCAAACAAATGAAACAAAGGACTTTTGAATCTGCCAATAAATGTGGAAAACTGTTAGCTTGGCAGTTGAAAAAGAGACAGAAGCTGAACACGGTCACCAATTTAGAGATTGAAGGGAGAAATATTCAGAACCCTGTGGACATTAGAAAATGCTTCCAGAGATACTTTAAACAACTGTACACCCAAGGGCCGCAAAAAGAGACTGATATAGACCAATTTTTAAGAACTAATGGATTACCAGAACTATCTCAAGAAAATAAGACAATATTGAACTATAAAATAACAGAACAGGAGATCGAAGGTGCCATTCAGAACATGCAACTGGGCAAATCTCCAGGGCCGGATGGGCTAACCTCCAAGTATTATAAGACTTTGAAAGACTCAACCACTGAAGGAGGTGTGCAACGAAATTATGGAGGGGAAGAAGGCACCGGAATCGTGGAAAGAAGCTTTCATCACACTTATACCGAAATCTGAATCTGAAAAGACACAACTTAAGAACTACCGTCCCATCTCCCTTTTCAGGGGAGCATTTGGAAGCATTTGGCACCATTTTTTTGTGAATTGCCAAAAGTCAGATTTTTGCTGAAATTGTGACCCCGGGGCTTAGGGATTTTTTCAAAAAAAACTTTTTCCGCGGGTTAAGTTTTTTAGGGCTGATTTCTTGTCCTGTGATAAAAAGCCTTCTGTTTCGACTGCCAAACGTTTCAGGGGAGCATTTGCAAGCGTTTGGCACCATTTTTGAATGAATTGCCAAACGTCAGATTTTTGCTGAAATGGTGACCCCGGGGCTTAGGTATTTTTTTCAAAAAAATCTTTTTCCGCCGGTTTAGTTTTTTAGGGCTGATTTCTTGTCCTGTGATAAAAAGCCTTCTGTTTCGACTGCCAAACGTTTCAGGGGAGCATTTGGAAGCGTTTGGCACCATTTTTGTGTGAATTGCCAAAAGTCAGATTTTTGCTGAAATTGTGACCCCGGGGCTTAGGGATTTTTTCAAAAAAATCTTTTTCCGCCGGTTGAATTGTTGAGGGCTGATATCTTGTCCTGTGAAAAAAACCCTTCTGTTTCGACTGCCAAACCTTTCAGGGGAGCATTTGCAAGCGTTTGGCACCATTTTTGTGTGAATTGCCAAAAGTCAGATTTTTGCTGAAATTGTGACCCCGGGGCTTAGGGATTTTTTCAAA
This sequence comes from Podarcis muralis, assembly GCF_964188315.1. NCBI lineage: Eukaryota > Metazoa > Chordata > Lepidosauria > Squamata > Lacertidae > Podarcis > Podarcis muralis. Next base: position 61,902,296 of record NC_135663.1, read on the forward strand.
AAAAACTTTTTCCGCGGGTTAAGTTTTTTAGGGCTGATTTCTTGTCCTGTGATAAAAAGCCTTCTGTTTCGACTGCCAAACGATTCAGGGGAGCATTTGGAAGCGTTTGGCACCATTTTTTTGTGAATTGCCAAAAGTCAGATTTTTGCTGAAATTGTGACCCCGGGGCTTAGGGATTTTTTCAAAAAAATCTTTTTCCGCCGGTTGAGTTGTTGAGGGCTGATTTCTTGTCCTGTGATAAAAAGCCTTCTGTTTTGACTGCCAAACCTTTCAGGGGAGCATTTGCAAGCGTTTGGCAGCATTTTTGAGTGAATTGCCAAAAGTCAGATTTTTGCTGAAATTGTGACCCCGGGGCTTAGGGTTTTTTTCAAAAAAAACTTTTTCGCGGGTTAAGTTTTTTGGGCTGATTTCTTGTCCTGTGATAAAAAGCCTTCTGTTTCGACTGCTAAACGTTTCAGGGGCGCATTTGGAAGCGTTTGGCACCATTTTTGAGTGAATTGCCAAAAGTCAGATTTTTGCTGAAATTGTGACCCCGGGGCTTAGGGAATTTTTCAAAAAAATCTTTTTCCGCCGGTTGAATTGTTGAGGGTTGATTTCTTGTCCTGTGATAAAAAGCCTTCTGTTTCGACTGCCAAATGTTTCAGGGGAGCATTTGGAAGCGTTTGGCACCATTTTTGTGTGAATTGCCAAAAGTCAGATTTTTGCTGAAATTGTGACCCCGGGGCTTAGGGATTTTTTCAAAAAAATCTTTTTCCACCGGTTGAGTTGTTGAGGGCTGATTTCTTGTCCTGTGATAAAAAGCCTTCTGTTTCGACTGCCAAACCTTTCAGGGGAGCATTTGCAAGCGTTTGGCACCATTTTTGAGTGAATTTCCAAAGTCAGATTTTTGCTGAAATTGTGACCCCGGGGCTTAGGGTTTTTTTCAAAAAAGACTTTTTCCGCGGGTTATGTTTTTTAGGGCTGATTTCTTGTCCTGTGATAAAAAGCCTTCTGTTTCGACTGCCAAACATTTCAGGGGCGCATTTGCAAGCGTTTGGTAGCATTTTTGAGTGAATTGCCAAAAGTCAGATTTTTGCTGAAATTGTGACCCCGGGGCTTAGGGATTTTTTTTAAAAAAATCTTTTCCCGCTGGTTTAGTTTTTTAGGGCTGATTTCTTGTCCTGTGATAAAAAGCCTTCTGTTTCGACTGCCAAATGTTTCAGGGGAGCATTTGGAAGCGTTTGGCACCATTTTTGAGTGAATTGCCAAAAGTCAGATTTTTGCTGAAATTGTGACCCCGGGGCTTAGGGATTTTTTCAAAAAAAACTTTTTCCGCCGGTTGAGTTGTTGAGGGCTGATTTCTTGTCCTGTGATAAAAAGCCTTCTGTTTTGACTGCCAAACCTTTCAGGGGAGCATTTGCAAGCGTTTGGCAGCATTTTTGAGTGAATTGCCAAAAGTCAGATTTTTGCTGAAATTGTGACCCCGGGGCTTAGGGTTTTTTTCAAAAAAAACTTTTTCGCGGGTTAAGTTTTTTGGGCTGATTTCTTGTCCTGTGATAAAAAGCCTTCTGTTTCGACTGCTAAACGTTTCAGGGGCGCATTTGGAAGCGTTTGGCACCATTTTTGAGTGAATTGCCAAAAGTCAGATTTTTGCTGAAATTGTGACCCCGGGGCTTAGGGAATTTTTCAAAAAAATCTTTTTCCGCCGGTTGAATTGTTGAGGGTTGATTTCTTGTCCTGTGATAAAAAGCCTTCTGTTTCGACTGCCAAATGTTTCAGGGGAGCATTTGGAAGCGTTTGGCACCATTTTTGTGTGAATTGCCAAAAGTCAGATTTTTGCTGAAATTGTGACCCCGGGGCTTAGGGATTTTTTCAAAAAAATCTTTTTCCACCGGTTGAGTTGTTGAGGGCTGATTTCTTGTCCTGTGATAAAAAGCCTTCTGTTTCGACTGCCAAACCTTTCAGGGGAGCATTTGCAAGCGTTTGGCACCATTTTTGAGTGAATTTCCAAAGTCAGATTTTTGCTGAAATTGTGACCCCGGGGCTTAGGGTTTTTTTCAAAAAAGACTTTTTCCGCGGGTTAAGTTTTTTAGGGCTGATTTCTTGTCCTGTGATAAAAAGCCTTCTGTTTCGACTGCCAAACATTTCAGGGGCGCATTTGCAAGCGTTTGGTACCATTTTTGAGTGAATTGCCAAAAGTCAGATTTTTGCTGAAATTGTGACCCCGGGGCTTAGGGATTTTTTTAAAAAAAATCTTTTCCCGCTGGTTTAGTTTTTTAGGGCTGATTTCTTGTCCTGTGATAAAAAGCCTTCTGTTTCGACTGCCAAATGTTTCAGGGGAGCATTTGGAAGCGTTTGGCACCATTTTTGAGTGAATTGCCAAAAGTCAGATTTTTGCTGAAATTGTGACCCCGGGGCTTAGGGATTTTTTCAAAAAAAACTTTTTCCGCGGGTTAAGTTTTTTAGGGCTAATTTCTTGTCCTGTGATAAAAAGCCTTCTGTTTCGACTGCCAAACGTTTCAGCGGCGCATTTGCAAGCGTTTGGCACCTTTTTTGAATGAATTGCCAAAAGTCAGATTTTTGCTGAAATTGTGATGCCGGGGCTTAGGGATTTTTCTAAAAAAATCTTTTTCCGCCGGTTAAGTTTTTTAGGGCTGATTTCTTGTCCTGTGATAAAAAGCCTTCTGTTTCGACTGCCAAACGTTTCAGGGGAGCATTTGCAAGCGTTTGGTACCATTTTTGAGTAAATTGCCAAAAGTCAGATTTTTGCTGAAATTGTGACCTCGGGGCTTAGGGATTTTTTAAAAAAAAATCTTTTCCCGCTGGTTTAGTTTTTTAGGGCTGATTTCTTGTCCTGTGATAAAAAGCCTTCTGTTTCGACTGCCAAATGTTTCAGGGGAGCATTTGGAAGCGTTTGGCACCATTTTTTTGTGAATTGCCAAAAGTCAGATTTTTGCTGAAATTGTGACCCCGGGGCTTAGGGATTTTTTCAAAAAAAACTTTTTCCGCGGGTTAAGTTTTTTAGGGCTAATTTCTTGTCCTGTGATAAAAAGCCTTCTGTTTCGACTGCCAAACATTTCAGCGGCGCATTTGCAAGCGTTTGGCACCTTTTTTGAATGAATTGCCAAAAGCCAGATTTTTGCTGAAATTGTGATGCCGGGGCTTAGGGATTTTTCTAAAAAAATCTTTTTACGCCGGTTAAGTTTTTTAGGGCTGATTTCTTGTCCTGTGATAAAAAGCCTTCTGTTTCGACTGCCAAACGTTTCAGGGGAGCATTTGCAAGCGTTTGGTACCATTTTTGAGTAAATTGCCAAAAGTCAGATTTTTGCTGAAATTGTGACCTCGGGGCTTAGGGATTTTTTTTAAAAAAATCTTTTCCCGCTGGTTTAGTTTTTTAGGGCTGATTTCTTGTCCTGTGATAAAAAGCCTTCTGTTTCGACTGCCAAATGTTTCAGGGGAGCATTTGGAAGCGTTTGGCACCATTTTTTTGTGAATTGCCAAAAGTCAGATTTTTGCTGAAATTGTGACCCCGGGGCTTAGGGATTTTTTCAAAAAAAACTTTTTCCGCGGGTTAAGTTTTTTAGGGCTAATTTTTGTCCTGTGATAAAAAGCCTTCTGTTTCGACTGCCAAACGTTTCAGCGGCGCATTTGCAAGCGTTTGGCACCTTTTTTGAATGAATTGCCAAAAGTCAGATTTTTGCTGAAATTGTGATGCCGGGGCTTAGGGATTTTTCTAAAAAAATCTTTTTACGCCGGTTAAGTTTTTTAGGGCTGATTTCTTGTCCTGTGATAAAAAGCCTTCTGTTTCGACTGCCAAACGTTTCAGGGGAGCATTTGCAAGCGTTTGGTACCATTTTTGAGTGAATTGCCAAAAGTCAGATTTTTGCTGAAATTGTGACCCCGGGGCTTAGGGATTTTTTTAAAAAAAATCTTTTCCCGCTGGTTTAGTTTTTTAGGGCCGATTTCTTGTCCTGTGATAAAAACCTTCAGTTTCGACTGCCAAACCTTTCAGGGGAGCATTTGGACGCGTTTGGCACCATTTTTGAGTGAATTGCCAAAAGTCAGATTTTTGCTGAAATTGTGACCCCGGGGCTTAGGGATTTTTTCAAAAAAATCTTTTTCGGCCGGTTGAGTTGTTGAGGGCTGATTTCTTGTCCTGTGATAAAAAGCCTTCTGTTTCGACTGCCAAACCTTTCAGGGGAGCATTTGCAAGCGTTTGGAATCATTTTTGAGTGAATTGCCAAAAGTCAGATTTTTGCTGAAATTGTGACCCCGGGGCTTAGGGTTTTTTTCAAAAAAAACTTTTTCGCGGGTTAAGTTTTTTGGGTTGATTTCTTGTCCTGTGATAAAAAGCCTTCTGTTTCGACTGCCAAACGTTTCAGGGGAGCATTTGGAAGCGTTTGGCACCATTTTTGAGTGAATTGCCAAAAGTCAGATTTTTGCTGAAATTGTGACCCCGGGGCTTAGGGATTTTTTCAAAAAAATCTTTTTCCGCGGGTTAAGTTTTTTAGGGCTGATTTCTTGTCCTGTGATAAAAAGCCTTCTATTTCGACTGCCAAACGTTTCAGGGGCGCATTTGGAAGCGTTTGGCACCATTTTTGAGTGAATTGCCAAAAGTCAGATTTTTGCTGAAATGGTGACCCCGGGGCTTAGGTATTTTTTTTTAAAAAATCTTTTCCCGCCGGTTTAGTTTTTTAGGGCTGATTTCTTGTCCTGTGATAAAAAGCCTTCTGTTTCGACTGCCAAACGTTTCAGGGGAGCATTTGGAAGCGTTTGGCACCATTTTTTTGTGAATTGCCAAAAGTCAGATTTTTGCTGAAATTGTGACCCCGGGGCTTAGGGATTTTTTCAAAAAAAACTTTTTCCGCGGGTTAAGTTTTTTAGGGCTGATTTCTTGTCCTGTGATAAAAAGCCTTCTGTTTCGACTGCCAAACGTTTCAGGGGAGCATTTGCAAGCGTTTGGCACCATTTTTGAATGAATTGCCAAACGTCAGATTTTTGCTGAAATTGTGACCCCGGGGCTTAAGGACAGTTTCTAAAAAATCTTTTCCCACCGGTTAAGTTTTTTAGGGCTGATTTCTTGTCCTGTGATAAAAAGCCTTCTGTTTCGACTGCCAAATGTTTCAGGGGAGCATTTGCAAGCGTTTGGTACCATTTTTGAGTGAATTGCCAAAAGTCAGATTTTTGCTGAAATTGTGACCTCGGGGCTTAGGGATTTTTTTTAAAAAAATCTTTTCCCGCTGGTTTAGTTTTTTAGGGCTGATTTCTTGTCCTGTGATAAAAAGCCTTCTGTTTCGACTGCCAAATGTTTCAGGGGAGCATTTGGAAGCGTTTGGCACCATTTTTTTGTGAATTGCCAAAAGTCAGATTTTTGCTGAAATTGTGACCCCGGGGCTTAGGGATTTTTTCAAAAAAAACTTTTTCCGCGGGTTAAGTTTTTTAGGGCTAATTTCTTGTCCTGTGATAAAAAGCCTTCTGTTTCGACTGCCAAACGTTTCAGCGGTGCATTTGCAAGCGTTTGGCACCTTTTTTGAATGAATTGCCAAAAGTCAGATTTTTGCTGAAATTGTGATGCCGGGGCTTAGGGATTTTTCTAAAAAAATCTTTTTACGCCGGTTAAGTTTTTTAGGGCTGATTTCTTGTCCTGTGATAAAAAGCCTTCTGTTTCGACTGCCAAACGTTTCAGGGGAGCATTTGCAAGCGTTTGGTACCATTTTTGAGTGAATTGCCAAAAGTCAGATTTTTGCTGAAATTGTGACCCCGGGGCTTAGGGATTTTTTTAAAAAAAATCTTTTCCCGCTGGTTTAGTTTTTTAGGGCCGATTTCTTGTCCTGTGATAAAAACCTTCAGTTTCGACTGCCAAACCTTTCAGGGGAGCATTTGGAAGCGTTTGGCACCATTTTTGAGTGAATTGCCAAAAGTCAGATTTTTGCTGAAATTGTGACCCCGGGGCTTAGGGATTTTTTCAAAAAAATCTTTTTCGGCCGGTTGAGTTGTTGAGGGCTGATTTCTTGTCCTGTGATAAAAAGCCTTCTGTTTCGACTGCCAAACCTTTCAGGGGAGCATTTGCAAGCGTTTGGAATCATTTTTGAGTGAATTGCCAAAAGTCAGATTTTTGCTGAAATTGTGACCCCGGGGCTTAGGGTTTTTTTCAAAAAAAACTTTTTCGCGGGTTAAGTTTTTTGGGTTGATTTCTTGTCCTGTGATAAAAAGCCTTCTGTTTCGACTGCCAAACGTTTCAGGGGAGCATTTGGAAGCGTTTGGCACCATTTTTGAGTGAATTGCCAAAAGTCAGATTTTTGCTGAAATTGTGACCCCGGGGCTTAGGGATTTTTTCAAAAAAATCTTTTTCCGCGGGTTAAGTTTTTTAGGGCTGATTTCTTGTCCTGTGATAAAAAGCCTTCTATTTCGACTGCCAAACGTTTCAGGGGCGCATTTGGAAGCGTTTGGCACCATTTTTGAGTGAATTGCCAAAAGTCAGATTTTTGCTGAAATGGTGACCCCGGGGCTTAGGTATTTTTTTTTAAAAAATCTTTTCCCGCCGGTTTAGTTTTTTAGGGCTGATTTCTTGTCCTGTGATAAAAAGCCTTCTGTTTCGACTGCCAAACGTTTCAGGGGAGCATTTGGAAGCGTTTGGCACCATTTTTTTGTGAATTGCCAAAAGTCAGATTTTTGCTGAAATTGTGACCCCGGGGCTTAGGGATTTTTTCAAAAAAAACTTTTTCCGCGGGTTAAGTTTTTTAGGGCTGATTTCTTGTCCTGTGATAAAAAGCCTTCTGTTTCGACTGCCAAACGTTTCAGGGGAGCATTTGCAAGCGTTTGGCACCATTTTTGAATGAATTGCCAAACGTCAGATTTTTGCTGAAATTGTGACCCCGGGGCTTAAGGACAGTTTCTAAAAAATCTTTTCCCGCTGGTTTAGTTTTTTAGGGCTGATTTCTTGTCCTGTGATAAAAAGCCTTCTGTTTCGACTGCCAAACCTTTCAGGGGAGCATTTGCAAGCGTTTGGCACCATTTTTGAGTGAATTGCCAAAAGTCAGATTTTTGCTGAAATTGTGACGCCGGGGCTTAGGGATTTTTTCAAAAAAATCTTTTTCCGCCGGTTAAGTTTTTTAGGGTTGATTTCTTGTCCTGTGATAAAAAGCCTTCTGTTTCGACTGCCAAACGTTTCAGGGGAGCATTTGCAAGCGTTTGGTATCATTTTTGAGTGAATTGCCAAAAGTCAGATTTTTGCTGAAATTGTGACCCCGGGGCTTAGGGATTTTTTTAAAAAAAATCTTTTTCCGCCGGTTTAGTTTTTTAGGGCTGATTTCTTGTCCTGTGATAAAAAGCCTTCTGTTTCGACTGCCAAACGTTTCAGGGGAGCATTTGGAAGCGTTTGGCACCATTTTTGTGTGAATTGCCAAAAGTCAGATTTTTGCTGAAATTGTGACCCCGGGGCTTAGGGATTTTTTCAAAAAAATCTTTTTCCGCCGGTTGAATTGTTGAGGGCTGATATCTTGTCCTGTGAAAAAAACCCTTCTGTTTCGACTGCCAAACCTTTCAGGGGAGCATTTGCAAGCGTTTGGCACCATTTTTGTGTGAATTGCCAAAAGTCAGATTTTTGCTGAAATTGTGACCCCGGGGCTTAGGGTTTTTTTCAAAAAAAACTTTTTCCGCGGGTTAAGTTTTTTAGGGCTGATTTCTTGTCCTGTGATAAAAAGCCTTCAGTTTCGACTGCCAAACGTTTCAGGGGAGCATTTGGAAGCATTTGGCACCATTTTTGAGTGAATTGCCAAAAGTCAGATTTTTGCTGAAATTGTGACCCCGGGGCTTAGGGATTTTTTCAAAAAAAAACTTTTTCCGCGGGTTAAGTTTTTTAGGGCTGATTTCTTGTCCTGTGATAAAAAGCCTTCTGTTTCGACTGCCAAACGATTCAGGGGAGCATTTGGAAGCGTTTGGCACCATTTTTGTGTGAATTGCCAAAAGTCAGATTTTTGCTGAAATTGTGACCCCGGGGCTTAGGGATTTTTTCAAAAAAATCTTTTTCCGCCGGTTGAGTTGTTGAGGGCTGATTTCTTGTCCTGTGAAAAAAACCCTTCTGTTTCGACTGCCAAACCTTTCAGGGGAGCATTTGCAAGCGTTTGGCACCATTTTTGTGTGAATTGCCAAAAGTCAGATTTTTGCTGAAATTGTGACCCCGGGGCTTAGGGTTTTTTTCAAAAAAAACTTTTTCCGCGGGTTAAGTTTTTTAGGGCTGATTTCTTGTCCTGTGATAAAAAGCCTTCAGTTTCGACTGCCAAACGTTTCAGGGGAGCATTTGGAAGCATTTGGCACCTTTTTTGAGTGAATTGCCAAAAGTCAGATTTTTGCTGAAATTGTGACCCCGGGGCTTAGGGATTTTTTCAAAAAAAAACTTTTTCCGCGGGTTAAGTTTTTTAGGGCTGATTTCTTGTCCTGTGATAAAAAGCCTTCTGTTTCGACTGCCAAACGATTCAGGGGAGCATTTGGAAGCGTTTGGCACCATTTTTGTGTGAATTGCCAAAAGTCAGATTTTTGCTGAAATTGTGACCCCGGGGCTTAGGGATTTTTTCAAAAAAATCTTTTTCCGCCGGTTGAGTTGTTGAGGGCTGATTTCTTGTCCTGTGATAAAAAGCCTTCTGTTTCGACTGCCAAACCTTTCAGGGGAGCATTTGCAAGCGTTTGGCAGAATTTTTGAGTGAATTGCCAAAAGTCAGATTTTTGCTGAAATTGTGACCCCGGGGCTTAGGGTTTTTTTCAGAAAAAACTTTTTCGCGGGTTAAGTTTTTTGGGCTGATTTCTTGTCCTGTGATAAAAAGCCTTCTGTTTCGACTGCTAAACGTTTCAGGGGCGCATTTGGAAGCGTTTGGCACCATTTTTGAGTGAATTGCCAAAAGTCAGATTTTTGCTGAAATTGTGACCCCGGGGCTTAGGGAATTTTTCAAAAAAATCTTTTTCCGCCGGTTGAATTGTTGAGGGTTGATTTCTTGTCCTGTGATAAAAAGCCTTCTGTTTCGACTGCCAAATGTTTCAGGGGAGCATTTGGAAGCGTTTGGCACCATTTTTGAATGAATTGCCAAAAGTCAGATTTTTGCTGAAATTGTGACCCCGGGGCTTAGGGATTTTTTCAAAAAAATCTTTTTCCACCGGTTGAGTTGTTGAGGGCTGATTTCTTGTCCTGTGATAAAAAGCCTTCTGTTTCGACTGCCAAACATTTCAGGGGCGCATTTGCAAGCGTTTGGTACCATTTTTGAGTGAATTGCCAAAAGTCAGATTTTTGCTGAAATTGTGACCCCGGGGCTTAGGGATTTTTTTTAAAAAAATCTTTTCCCGCTGGTTTAGTTTTTTAGGGCTGATTTCTTGTCCTGTGATAAAAAGCCTTCTGTTTCGACTGCCAAATGTTTCAGGGGAGCATTTGGAAGCATTTGGCACCATTTTTGAGTGAATTGCCAAAAGTCAGATTTTTGCTGAAATTGTGACCCCGGGGCTTAGGGATTTTTTCAAAAAAAAAACTTTTTCCGCGGGTTAAGTTTTTTAGGGCTGATTTCTTGTCCTGTGATAAAAAGCCTTCTGTTTCGACTGCCAAACGATTCAGGGGAGCATTTGGAAGCGTTTGGCACCATTTTTGTGTGAATTGCCAAAAGTCAGATTTTTGCTGAAATTGTGACCCCGGGGCTTAGGGATTTTTTCAAAAAAATCTTTTTCCGCCGGTTGAGTTGTTGAGGGCTGATTTCTTGTCCTGTGAAAAAAACCCTTCTGTTTCGACTGCCAAACCTTTCAGGGGAGCATTTGCAAGCGTTTGGCACCATTTTTGTGTGAATTGCCAAAAGTCAGATTTTTGCTGAAATTGTGACCCCGGGGCTTAGGGTTTTTTTCAAAAAAAACTTTTTCCGCGGGTTAAGTTTTTTAGGGCTGATTTCTTGTCCTGTGATAAAAAGCCTTCAGTTTCGACTGCCAAACGTTTCAGGGGAGCATTTGGAAGCATTTGGCACCATTTTTGAGTGAATTGCCAAAAGTCAGATTTTTGCTGAAATTGTGACCCCGGGGCTTAGGGATTTTTTCAAAAAAAAACTTTTTCCGCGGGTTAAGTTTTTTAGGGCTGATTTCTTGTCCTGTGATAAAAAGCCTTCTGTTTCGACTGCCAAACGATTCAGGGGAGCATTTGGAAGCGTTTGGCACCATTTTTGTGTGAATTGCCAAAAGTCAGATTTTTGCTGAAATTGTGACCCCGGGGCTTAGGGATTTTTTCAAAAAAATCTTTTTCCGCCGGTTGAGTTGTTGAGGGCTGATTTCTTGTCCTGTGATAAAAAGCCTTCTGTTTCGACTGCCAAACCTTTCAGGGGAGCATTTGCAAGCGTTTGGCAGAATTTTTGAGTGAATTGCCAAAAGTCAGATTTTTGCTGAAATTGTGACCCCGGGGCTTAGGGTTTTTTTCAAAAAAAACTTTTTCGCGGGTTAAGTTTTTTGGGCTGATTTCTTGTCCTGTGATAAAAAGCCTTCTGTTTCGACTGCTAAACGTTTCAGGGGCGCATTTGGAAGCGTTTGGCACCATTTTTGAGTGAATTGCCAAAAGTCAGATTTTTTCTGAAATTGTGACCCCGGGGCTTAGGGAATTTTTCAAAAAAATCTTTTTCCGCCGGTTGAATTGTTGAGGGTTGATTTCTTGTCCTGTGATAAAAAGCCTTCTGTTTCGACTGCCAAATGTTTCAGGGGAGCATTTGGAAGCGTTTGGCACCATTTTTGAATGAATTGCCAAAAGTCAGATTTTTGCTGAAATTGTGACCCCGGGGCTTAGGGATTTTTTCAAAAAAATCTTTTTCCACCGGTTGAGTTGTTGAGGGCTGATTTCTTGTCCTGTGATAAAAAGCCTTCTGTTTCGACTGCCAAACCTTTCAGGGGAGCATTTGCAAGCGTTTGGCACCATTTTTGAGTGAATTTCCAAAAGTCAGATTTTTGCTGAAATTGTGACCCCGGGGCTTAGGGTTTTTTTCAAAAAAGACTTTTTCCGCGGGTTAAGTTTTTTAGGGCTGATTTCTTGTCCTGTGATAAAAAGCCTTCTGTTTCGACTGCCAAACATTTCAGGGGCGCATTTGCAAGCGTTTGGTACCATTTTTGAGTGAATTGCCAAAAGTCAGATTTTTGCTGAAATTGTGACCCCGGGGCTTAGGGATTTTTTTTAAAAAAATCTTTTCCCGCTGGTTTAGTTTTTTAGGGCTGATTTCTTGTCCTGTGATAAAAAGCCTTCTGTTTCGACTGCCAAATGTTTCAGGGGAGCATTTGGAAGCGTTTGGCACCATTTTTGAGTGAATTGCCAAAAGTCAGATTTTTGCTGAAATTGTGACCCCGGGGCTTAGGGATTTTTTCAAAAAAAACTTTTTCCGCGGGTTAAGTTTTTTAGGGCTAATTTCTTGTCCTGTGATAAAAAGCCTTCTGTTTCGACTGCCAAACGTTTCAGCGGCGCATTTGCAAGCGTTTGGCACCTTTTTTGAATGAATTGCCAAAAGTCAGATTTTTGCTGAAATTGTGATGCCGGGGCTTAGGGATTTTTCTAAAAAAATCTTTTTCCGCCGGTTAAGTTTTTTAGGGCTGATTTCTTGTCCTGTGATAAAAAGCCTTCTGTTTCGACTGCCAAACGTTTCAGGGGAGCATTTGCAAGCGTTTGGTACCATTTTTGAGTAAATTGCCAAAAGTCAGATTTTTGCTGAAATTGTGACCTCGGGGCTTAGGGATTTTTTTTAAAAAAATCTTTTCCCGCTGGTTTAGTTTTTTAGGGCTGATTTCTTGTCCTGTGATAAAAAGCCTTCTGTTTCGACTGCCAAATGTTTCAGGGGAGCATTTGGAAGCGTTTGGCACCATTTTTTTGTGAATTGCCAAAAGTCAGATTTTTGCTGAAATTGTGACCCCGGGGCTTAGGGATTTTTTCAAAAAAAACTTTTTCCGCGGGTTAAGTTTTTTAGGGCTAATTTCTTGTCCTGTGATAAAAAGCCTTCTGTTTCGACTGCCAAACGTTTCAGCGGCGCATTTGCAAGCGTTTGGCACCTTTTTTGAATGAATTGCCAAAAGTCAGATTTTTGCTGAAATTGTGATGCCGGGGCTTAGGGATTTTTCTAAAAAAATCTTTTTACGCCGGTTAAGTTTTTTAGGGCTGATTTCTTGTCCTGTGATAAAAAGCCTTCTGTTTCGACTGCCAAACTTTTCAGGGGAGCATTTGCAAGCGTTTGGTACCATTTTTGAGTAAATTGCCAAAAGTCAGATTTTTGCTGAAATTGTGACCTCGGGGCTTAGGGATTTTTTTTAAAAAAATCTTTTCCCGCTGGTTTAGTTTTTTAGGGCTGATTTCTTGTCCTGTGATAAAAAGCCTTCTGTTTCGACTGCCAAATGTTTCAGGGGAGCATTTGGAAGCGTTTGGCACCATTTTTTTGTGAATTGCCAAAAGTCAGATTTTTGCTGAAATTGTGACCCCGGGGCTTAGGGATTTTTTCAAAAAAAACTTTTTCCGCGGGTTAAGTTTTTTAGGGCTAATTTCTTGTCCTGTGATAAAAAGCCTTCTGTTTCGACTGCCAAACGTTTCAGCGGCGCATTTGCAAGCGTTTGGCACCTTTTTTGAATGAATTGCCAAAAGTCAGATTTTTGCTGAAATTGTGATGCCGGGGCTTAGGGATTTTTCTAAAAAAATCTTTTTACGCCGGTTAAGTTTTTTAGGGCTGATTTCTTGTCCTGTGATAAAAAGCCTTCTGTTTCGACTGCCAAACGTTTCAGGGGAGCATTTGCAAGCGTTTGGTACCATTTTTGAGTGAATTGCCAAAAGTCAGATTTTTGCTGAAATTGTGACCCCGGGGCTTAGGGATTTTTTTAAAAAAAATCTTTTCCCGCTGGTTTAGTTTTTTAGGGCCGATTTCTTGTCCTGTGATAAAAACCTTCAGTTTTGACTGCCAAACCTTTCAGGGGAGCATTTGGAAGCGTTTGGCACCATTTTTGAGTGAATTGCCAAAAGTCAGATTTTTGCTGAAATTGTGACCCCGGGGCTTAGGGATTTTTTCAAAAAAATCTTTTTCGGCCGGTTGAGTTGTTGAGGGCTGATTTCTTGTCCTGTGATAAAAAGCCTTCTGTTTCGACTGCCAAACCTTTCAGGGGAGCATTTGCAAGCGTTTGGAATCATTTTTGAGTGAATTGCCAAAAGTCAGATTTTTGCTGAAATTGTGACCCCGGGGCTTAGGGTTTTTTTCAAAAAAAACTTTTTCGCGGGTTAAGTTTTTTGGGCTGATTTCTTGTCCTGTGATAAAAAGCCTTCTGTTTCGACTGCCAAACGTTTCAGGGGAGCATTTGGAAGCGTTTGGCACCATTTTTGAGTGAATTGCCAAAAGTCAGATTTTTGCTGAAATTGTGACCCCGGGGCTTAGGGATTTTTTCAAAAAAATCTTTTTCCGCCGGTTGAGTTGTTGAGGGCTGATTTCTTGTCCTGTGATAAAAACCCTTCTGTTTCGACTGCCAAACCTTTCAGGGGAGCATTTGCAAACGTTTGGCACCATTTTTGAGTGAATTGCCAAAAGTCAGATTTTTGCTGAAATTGTGACCCCGGGGCTTAGGGATTTTTTCAAAAAAAACTTTTTCCGCGGGTTAAGTTTTTTAGGGCTGATTTCTTGTCCTGTGATAAAAAGCCTTCTATTTCGACTGCCAAACGTTTCAGGGGCGCATTTGGAAGCGTTTGGCACCATTTTTGAGTGAATTTCCAAAAGTCAGATTTTTGCTGAAATGGTGACCCCGGGGCTTAGGTATTTTTTTTAAAAAAATCTTTTCCCGCCGGTTTAGTTTTTTAGGGCTGATTTCTTGTCCTGTGATAAAAAGCCTTCTGTTTCGACTGCCAAACGTTTCAGGGGAGCATTTGGAAGCGTTTGGCACCATTTTTGTGTGAATTGCCAAAAGTCAGATTTTTGCTGAAATTGTGACCCCGGGGCTTAGGGATTTTTTCAAAAAAAACTTTTTCCGCGGGTTAAGTTTTTTAGGGCTGATTTCTTGTCCTGTGATAAAAAGCCTTCTGTTTCGACTGCCAAACGTTTCAGGGGAGCATTTGCAAGCGTTTGGCACCATTTTTGAATGAATTGCCAAACGTCAGATTTTTGCTGAAATTGTGACCCCGGGGCTTAGGGAATTTTTCAAAAAAATCTTTTTCCGCCGGTTGAATTGTTGAGGGTTGATTTCTTGTCCTGTGATAAAAAGCCTTCTGTTTCGACTGCCAAATGTTTCAGGGGAGCATTTGGAAGCGTTTGGCACCATTTTTGAATGAATTGCCAAAAGTCAGATTTTTGCTGAAATTGTGACCCCGGGGCTTAGGGATTTTTTCAAAAAAATCTTTTTCCACCGGTTGAGTTGTTGAGGGCTGATTTCTTGTCCTGTGATAAAAAGCCTTCTGTTTCGACTGCCAAACCTTTCAGGGGAGCATTTGCAAGCGTTTGGCACCATTTTTGAGTGAATTTCCAAAAGTCAGATTTTTGCTGAAATTGTGACCCCGGGGCTTAGGGTTTTTTTCAAAAAAGACTTTTTCCGCGGGTTAAGTTTTTTAGGGCTGATTTCTTGTCCTGTGATAAAAAGCCTTCTGTTTCGACTGCCAAATGTTTCAGGGGAGCATTTGGAAGCATTTGGCACCATTTTTGAGTGAATTGCCAAAAGTCAGATTTTTGCTGAAATTGTGACCCCGGGGCTTAGGGATTTTTTTTAAAAAAATCTTTTCCCGCTGGTTTAGTTTTTTAGGGCTGATTTCTTGTCCTGTGATAAAAAGCCTTTTGTTTCGACTGCCAAATGTTTCAGGGGAGCATTTGGAAGCATTTGGCACCATTTTTGAGTGAATTGCCAAAAGTCAGATTTTTGCTGAAATTGTGACCCCGGGGCTTAGGGATTTTTTCAAAAAAAAACTTTTTCCGCGGGTTAAGTTTTTTAGGGCTGATTTCTTGTCCTGTGATAAAAAGCCTTCTGTTTCGACTGCCAAACGATTCAGGGGAGCATTTGGAAGCGTTTGGCACCATTTTTGTGTGAATTGCCAAAAGTCAGATTTTTGCTGAAATTGTGACCCCGGGGCTTAGGGATTTTTTCAAAAAAATCTTTTTCCGCCGGTTGAGTTGTTGAGGGCTGATTTCTTGTCCTGTGAAAAAAACCCTTCTGTTTCGACTGCCAAACCTTTCAGGGGAGCATTTGCAAGCGTTTGGCACCATTTTTGTGTGAATTGCCAAAAGTCAGATTTTTGCTGAAATTGTGACCCCGGGGCTTAGGGTTTTTTTCAAAAAAAACTTTTTCCGCGGGTTAAGTTTTTTAGGGCTGATTTCTTGTCCTGTGATAAAAAGCCTTCAGTTTCGACTGCCAAACGTTTCAGGGGAGCATTTGGAAGCATTTGGCACCATTTTTGAGTGAATTGCCAAAAGTCAGATTTTTGCTGAAATTGTGACCCCGGGGCTTAGGGATTTTTTCAAAAAAAAACTTTTTCCGCGGGTTAAGTTTTTTAGGGCTGATTTCTTGTCCTGTGATAAAAAGCCTTCTGTTTCGACTGCCAAACGATTCAGGGGAGCATTTGGAAGCGTTTGGCACCATTTTTGTGTGAATTGCCAAAAGTCAGATTTTTGCTGAAATTGTGACCCCGGGGCTTAGGGATTTTTTCAAAAAAATCTTTTTCCGCCGGTTGAGTTGTTGAGGGCTGATTTCTTGTCCTGTGATAAAAAGCCTTCTGTTTCGACTGCCAAACCTTTCAGGGGAGCATTTGCAAGCGTTTGGCAGAATTTTTGAGTGAATTGCCAAAAGTCAGATTTTTGCTGAAATTGTGACCCCGGGGCTTAGGGTTTTTTTCAAAAAAAACTTTTTCGCGGGTTAAGTTTTTTGGGCTGATTTCTTGTCCTGTGATAAAAAGCCTTCTGTTTCGACTGCTAAACGTTTCAGGGGCGCATTTGGAAGCGTTTGGCACCATTTTTGAGTGAATTGCCAAAAGTCAGATTTTTGCTGAAATTGTGACCCCGGGGCTTAGGGAATTTTTCAAAAAAATCTTTTTCCGCCGGTTGAATTGTTGAGGGTTGATTTCTTGTCCTGTGATAAAAAGCCTTCTGTTTCGACTGCCAAATGTTTCAGGGGAGCATTTGGAAGCGTTTGGCACCATTTTTGAATGAATTGCCAAAAGTCAGATTTTTGCTGAAATTGTGACCCCGGGGCTTAGGGATTTTTTCAAAAAAATCTTTTTCCACCGGTTGAGTTGTTGAGGGCTGATTTCTTGTCCTGTGATAAAAAGCCTTCTGTTTCGACTGCCAAACCTTTCAGGGGAGCATTTGCAAGCGTTTGGCACCATTTTTGAGTGAATTTCCAAAAGTCAGATTTTTGCTGAAATTGTGACCCCGGGGCTTAGGGTTTTTTTCAAAAAAGACTTTTTCCGCGGGTTAAGTTTTTTAGGGCTGATTTCTTGTCCTGTGATAAAAAGCCTTCTGTTTCGACTGCCAAACATTTCAGGGGCGCATTTGCAAGCGTTTGGTACCATTTTTGAGTGAATTGCCAAAAGTCAGATTTTTGCTGAAATTGTGACCCCGGGGCTTAGGGATTTTTTCAAAAAAAACTTTTTCCGCGGGTTAAGTTTTTTAGGGCTAATTTCTTGTCCTGTGATAAAAAGCCTTCTGTTTCGACTGCCAAACGTTTCAGCGGCGCATTTGCAAGCGTTTGGCACCTTTTTTGAATGAATTGCCAAAAGTCAGATTTTTGCTGAAATTGTGATGCCGGGGCTTAGGGATTTTTCTAAAAAAATCTTTTTCCGCCGGTTAAGTTTTTTAGGGCTGATTTCTTGTCCTGTGATAAAAAGCCTTCTGTTTCGACTGCCAAACGTTTCAGGGGAGCATTTGCAAGCGTTTGGTACCATTTTTGAGTAAATTGCCAAAAGTCAGATTTTTGCTGAAATTGTGACCTCGGGGCTTAGGGATTTTTTTAAAAAAAATCTTTTCCCGCTGGTTTAGTTTTTTAGGGCTGCTTTCTTGTCCTGTGATAAAAAGCCTTCTGTTTCGACTGCCAAATGTTTCAGGGGAGCATTTGGAAGCGTTTGGCACCATTTTTTTGTGAATTGCCAAAAGTCAGATTTTTGCTGAAATTGTGACCCCGGGGCTTAGGGATTTTTTCAAAAAAAACTTTTTCCGCGGGTTAAGTTTTTTAGGGCTAATTTCTTGTCCTGTGATAAAAAGCCTTCTGTTTCGACTGCCAAACGTTTCAGCGGCGCATTTGCAAGCGTTTGGCACCTTTTTTGAATGAATTGCCAAAAGTCAGATTTTTGCTGAAATTGTGATGCCGGGGCTTAGGGATTTTTCTAAAAAAATCTTTTTACGCCGGTTAAGTTTTTTAGGGCTGATTTCTTGTCCTGTGATAAAAAGCCTTCTGTTTCGACTGCCAAACTTTTCAGGGGAGCATTTGCAAGCGTTTGGTACCATTTTTGAGTAAATTGCCAAAAGTCAGATTTTTGCTGAAATTGTGACCTCGGGGCTTAGGGATTTTTTTTAAAAAAATCTTTTCCCGCTGGTTTAGTTTTTTAGGGCTGATTTCTTGTCCTGTGATAAAAAGCCTTCTGTTTCGACTGCCAAATGTTTCAGGGGAGCATTTGGAAGCGTTTGGCACCATTTTTTTGTGAATTGCCAAAAGTCAGATTTTTGCTGAAATTGTGACCCCGGGGCTTAGGGATTTTTTCAAAAAAAACTTTTTCCGCGGGTTAAGCTTTTTAGGGCTAATTTCTTGTCCTGTGATAAAAAGCCTTCTGTTTCGACTGCCAAACGTTTCAGCGGCGCATTTGCAAGCGTTTGGCACCTTTTTTGAATGAATTGCCAAAAGTCAGATTTTTGCTGAAATTGTGATGCCGGGGCTTAGGGATTTTTCTAAAAAAATCTTTTTACGCCGGTTAAGTTTTTTAGGGCTGATTTCTTGTCCTGTGATAAAAAGCCTTCTGTTTCGACTGCCAAACGTTTCAGGGGAGCATTTGCAAGCGTTTGGTACCATTTTTGAGTGAATTGCCAAAAGTCAGATTTTTGCTGAAATTGTGACCCCGGGGCTTAGGGATTTTTTAAAAAAAAATCTTTTCCCGCTGGTTTAGTTTTTTAGGGCCGATTTCTTGTCCTGTGATAAAAACCTTCAGTTTCGACTGCCAAACCTTTCAGGGGAGCATTTGGAAGCGTTTGGCACCATTTTTGAGTGAATTGCCAAAAGTCAGATTTTTGCTGAAATTGTGACCCCGGGGCTTAGGGATTTTTTCAAAAAAATCTTTTTCGGCCGGTTGAGTTGTTGAGGGCTGATTTCTTGTCCTGTGATAAAAAGCCTTCTGTTTCGACTGCCAAACCTTTCAGGGGAGCATTTGCAAGCGTTTGGAATCATTTTTGAGTGAATTGCCAAAAGTCAGATTTTTGCTGAAATTGTGACCCCGGGGCTTAGGGTTTTTTTCAAAAAAAACTTTTTCGCGGGTTAAGTTTTTTGGGCTGATTTCTTGTCCTGTGATAAAAAGCCTTCTGTTTCGACTGCCAAACGTTTCAGGGGAGCATTTGGAAGCGTTTGGCACCATTTTTGAGTGAATTGCCAAAAGTCAGATTTTTGCTGAAATTGTGACCCCGGGGCTTAGGGATTTTTTCAAAAAAATCTTTTTCCGCCGGTTGAGTTGTTGAGGGCTGATTTCTTGTCCTGTGATAAAAACCCTTCTGTTTCGACTGCCAAACCTTTCAGGGGAGCATTTGCAAGCGTTTGGCACCATTTTTGAGTGAATTGCCAAAAGTCAGATTTTTGCTGAAATTGTGACCCCGGGGCTTAGGGATTTTTTCAAAAAAAACTTTTTCCGCGGGTTAAGTTTTTTAGGGCTGATTTCTTGTCCTGTGATAAAAAGCCTTCTATTTCGACTGCCAAACGTTTCAGGGGCGCATTTGGAAGCGTTTGGCACCATTTTTGAGTGAATTTCCAAAAGTCAGATTTTTGCTGAAATGGTGACCCCGGGGCTTAGGTATTTTTTTTAAAAAAATCTTTTCCCGCCGGTTTAGTTTTTTAGGGCTGATTTCTTGTCCTGTGATAAAAAGCCTTCTGTTTCGACTGCCAAACGTTTCAGGGGAGCATTTGGAAGCGTTTGGCACCATTTTTGTGTGAATTGCCAAAAGTCAGATTTTTGCTGAAATTGTGACCCCGGGGCTTAGGGATTTTTTCAAAAAAAACTTTTTCCGCGGGTTAAGTTTTTTAGGGCTGATTTCTTGTCCTGTGATAAAAATCCTTCTGTTTCGACTGCCAAACGTTTCAGGGGAGCATTTGCAAGCGTTTGGCACCATTTTTGAATGAATTGCCAAACGTCAGATTTTTGCTGAAATTGTGACCCCGGGGCTTAAGGACAGTTTCTAAAAAATCTTTTCCCACCGGTTAAGTTTTTTAGGGCTGATTTCTTGTCCTGTGATAAAAAGCCTTCTGTTTCGACTGCCAAATGTTTCAGGGGAGCATTTGCAAGCGTTTGGTACCATTTTTGAGTGAATTGCCAAAAGTCAGATTTTTGCTGAAATTGTGACCCCGGGACTTAGGGAATTTTTTTAAAAAAATCTTTTCCCGCTGGTTTAGTTTTTTAGGGCTGATTTCTTGTCCTGTGATAAAAAGCCTTCTGTTTCGACTGCCAAACCTTTCAGGGGAGCATTTGCAAGCGTTTGGCACCATTTTTGAGTGAATTGCCAAAAGTCAGATTTTTGCTGAAATTGTGACGCCGGGGCTTAGGGATTTTTTCAAAAAAATCTTTTTCCGCCGGTTAAGTTTTTTAGGGTTGATTTCTTGTCCTGTGATAAAAAGCCTTCTGTTTCGACTGCCAAACGTTTCAGGGGAGCATTTGCAAGCGTTTGGTACCATTTTTGAGTGAATTGCCAAAAGTCAGATTTTTGCTGAAATTGTGACCCCGGGGCTTAGGGATTTTTTTAAAAAAAATCTTTTCCCGCTGGTTTAGTTTTTTAGGGCTGATTTCTTGTCCTGTGATAAAAAGCCTTCTGTTTCGACTGCCACATGTTTCAGGGGAGCATTTGGAAGCGTTTGGCACCATTTTTTGGTGAATTGCCAAAAGTCAGATTTTTGCTGAAATTGTGACCCCGGGGCTTAGGGATTTTTTCAAAAAAACCTTTTTCCGCCGGTTAAGTTTTTTAGGGCTGATTTCTTGTCCTGTGATAAAAAGCCTTCTGTTTCGACTGCCAAACGTTTCAGGGGAGCATTTGCAAGCGTTTGGCACCATTTTTGAATGAATTGCCAAACGTCAGATTTTTGCTGAAATGGTGACCCCGGGGCTTAGGTATTTTTTTCAAAAAAATCTTTTTCCGCCGGTTTAGTTTTTTAGGGCTGATTTCTTGTCCTGTGATAAAAAGCCTTCTGTTTCGACTGCCAAACGTTTCAGGGGAGCATTTGGAAGCGTTTGGCACCATTTTTGTGTGAATTGCCAAAAGTCAGATTTTTGCTGAAATTGTGACCCCGGGGCTTAGGGATTTTTTCAAAAAAATCTTTTTCCGCCGGTTGAATTGTTGAGGGCTGATATCTTGTCCTGTGAAAAAAACCCTTCTGTTTCGACTGCTAAACCTTTCAGGGGAGCATTTGCAAGCGTTTGGCACCATTTTTGTGTGAATTGCCAAAAGTCAGATTTTTGCTGAAATTGTGACCCCGGGGCTTAGGGTTTTTTTCAAAAAAAACTTTTTCCGCGGGTTAAGTTTTTTAGGGCTGATTTCTTGTCCTGTGATAAAAAGCCTTCTGTTTCGACTGCCAAACGTTTCAGGGGAGCATTTGCAAGCGTTTGGCAGCATTTTTGAGTGAATTGCCAAAAGTCAGATTTTTGCTGAAATTGTGACCCCGGGGCTTAGGGTTTTTTTCAAAAAAAACTTTTTCGCGGGTTAAGTTTTTTGGGCTGATTTCTTGTCCTGTGATAAAAAGCCTTCTGTTTCGACTGCTAAACGTTTCAGGGGCGCATTTGGAAGCGTTTGGCACCATTTTTGAGTGAATTGCCAAAAGTCAGATTTTTGCTGAAATTGTGACCCCGGGGCTTAGGGAATTTTTCAAAAAAATCTTTTTCCGCCGGTTGAATTGTTGAGGGTTGATTTCTTGTCCTGTGATAAAAAGCCTTCTGTTTCGACTGCCAAATGTTTCAGGGGAGCATTTGGAAGCGTTTGGCACCATTTTTGTGTGAATTGCCAAAAGTCAGATTTTTGCTGAAATTGTGACCCCGGGGCTTAGGGATTTTTTCAAAAAAATCTTTTTCCACCGGTTGAGTTTTTGAGGGCTGATTTCTTGTCCTGTGATAAAAACCCTTCTGTTTCGACTGCCAAACCTTTCAGGGGAGCATTTGCAAGCGTTTGGCACCATTTTTGAGTGAATTTCCAAAAGTCAGATTTTTGCTGAAATTGTGACCCCGGGGCTTAGGGTTTTTTTCAAAAAAGACTTTTTCCGCGGGTTAAGTTTTTTAGGGCTGATTTCTTGTCCTGTGATAAAAAGCCTTCTGTTTCGACTGCCAAACATTTCAGGGGCGCATTTGCAAGCGTTTGGTACCATTTTTGAGTGAATTGCCAAAAGTCAGATTTTTGCTGAAATTGTGACCCCGGGGCTTAGGGATTTTTTTTAAAAAAATCTTTTCCCGCTGGTTTAGTTTTTTAGGGCTGATTTCTTGTCCTGTGATAAAAAGCCTTCTGTTTCGACTGCCAAACGTTTCAGCGGCGCATTTGCAAGCGTTTGGCACCTTTTTTGAATGAATTGCCAAAAGTCAGATTTTTGCTGAAATTGTGATGCCGGGGCTTAGGGATTTTTCTAAAAAAATCTTTTTCCGCCGGTTAAGTTTTTTAGGGCTAATTTCTTGTCCTGTGATAAAAAGCCTTCTGTTTCGACTGCCAAACGTTTCAGCGGCGCATTTGCAAGCGTTTGGCACCTTTTTTGAATGAATTGCCAAAAGTCAGATTTTTGCTGAAATTGTGATGCCGGGGCTTAGGGATTTTTCTAAAAAAATCTTTTTCCGCCGGTTAAGTTTTTTAGGGCTGATTTCTTGTCCTGTGATAAAAAGCCTTCTGTTTCGACTGCCAAACGTTTCAGGGGAGCATTTGCAAGCGTTTGGTACCATTTTTGAGTAAATTGCCAAAAGTCAGATTTTTGCTGAAATTGTGACCTCGGGGCTTAGGGATTTTTTTTAAAAAAATCTTTTCCCGCTGGTTTAGTTTTTTAGGGCCGATTTCTTGTCCTGTGATAAAAACCTTCAGTTTCGACTGCCAAACCTTTCAGGGGAGCATTTGGAAGCGTTTGGCACCATTTTTGAGTGAATTGCCAAAAGTCAGATTTTTGCTGAAATTGTGACCCCGGGGCTTAGGGATTTTTTCAAAAAAATCTTTTTCGGCCGGTTGAGTTGTTGAGGGCTGATTTCTTGTCCTGTGATAAAAAGCCTTCTGTTTCGACTGCCAAACCTTTCAGGGGAGCATTTGCAAGCGTTTGGAATCATTTTTGAGTGAATTGCCAAAAGTCAGATTTTTGCTGAAATTGTGACCCCGGGGCTTAGGGTTTTTTTCAAAAAAAACTTTTTCGCGGGTTAAGTTTTTTGGGCTGATTTCTTGTCCTGTGATAAAAAGCCTTCTGTTTCGACTGCCAAACGTTTCAGGGGCGCATTTGGAAGCGTTTGGCACCATTTTTGAGTGAATTGCCAAAAGTCAGATTTTTGCTGAAATTGTGACCCCGGGGCTTAGGTATTTTTTTTAAAAAAATCTTTTCCCGCCGGTTTAGTTTTTTAGGGCTGATTTCTTGTCCTGTGATAAAAAGCCTTCTGTTTCGACTGCCAAACGTTTCAGGGGAGCATTTGGAAGCGTTTGGCACCATTTTTTTGTGAATTGCCAAAAGTCAGATTTTTGCTGAAATTGTGACCCCGGGGCTTAGGGATTTTTTCAAAAAAAACTTTTTCCGCGGGTTAAGTTTTTTAGGGCTGATTTCTTGTCCTGTGATAAAAAGCCTTCTGTTTCGACTGCCAAACGTTTCAGGGGAGCATTTGCAAGCGTTTGGCACCATTTTTGAATGAATTGCCAAACGTCAGATTTTTGCTGAAATTGTGACCCCGGGGCTTAAGGACAGTTTCTAAAAAATCTTTTCCCACCGGTTAAGTTTTTTAGGGCTGATTTCTTGTCCTGTGATAAAAAGCCTTCTGTTTCGACTGCCAAACGTTTCAGGGGCGCATTTGGAAGCGTTTGGCACCATTTTTGAGTGAATTGCGAAAAGTCAGATTTTTGCTGAAATTGTGACCCCGGGGCTTAGGGATTTTTTCAAAAAAAACTTTTTCCGCCGGTTAAGTTTTTTAGGGCTAATTTCTTGTCCTGTGATAAAAAGCCTTCTGTTTCGACTGCCAAACGTTTCAGCGGCGCATTTGCAAGCGTTTGGCACCATTTTTGAATGAATTGCCAAACGTCAGATTTTTGCTGAAATTGTGACCCCGGGGCTTAAGGACAGTTTCTAAAAAATCTTTTCCCACCGGTTAAGTTTTTTAGGGCTGATTTCTTGTCCTGTGATAAAAAGCCTTCTGTTTCGACTGCCAAACGTTTCAGGGGCGCATTTGGAAGCGTTTGGCACCATTTTTGAGTGAATTGCGAAAAGTCAGATTTTTGCTGAAATTGTGACCCCGGGGCTTAGGGATTTTTTCAAAAAAAACTTTTTCCGCCGGTTAAGTTTTTTAGGGCTAATTTCTTGTCCTGTGATAAAAAGCCTTCTGTTTCGACTGCCAAACGTTTCAGCGGCGCATTTGCAAGCGTTTGGCACCTTTTTTGAATGAATTGCCAAAAGTCAGATTTTTGCTGAAATTGTGATGCCGGGGCTTAGGGATTTTTCTAAAAAAATCTTTTTACGCCGGTTAAGTTTTTTAGGGCTGATTTCTTGTCCTGTGATAAAAAGCCTTCTGTTTCGACTGCCAAACGTTTCAGGGGAGCATTTGCAAGCGTTTGGTACCATTTTTGAGTGAATTGCCAAAAGTCAGATTTTTGCTGAAATTGTGACCCTGGGGCTTAGGGATTTTTTTTAAAAAAATCTTTTCCCGCTGGTTTAGTTTTTTAGGGCCGATTTCTTGTCCTGTGATAAAAACCTTCAGTTTCGACTGCCAAACCTTTCAGGGGAGCATTTGGAAGCGTTTGGCATCATTTTTGAGTGAATTGCCAAAAGTCAGATTTTTGCTGAAATTGTGACCCCGGGGCTTAGGGATTTTTTCAAAAAAATCTTTTTCGGCCGGTTGAGTTGTTGAGGGCTGATTTCTTGTCCTGTGATAAAAAGCCTTCTGTTTCGACTGCCAAACGTTTCAGGGGAGCATTTGGAAGCGTTTGGCACCATTTTTTTGTGAATTGCCAAAAGTCAGATTTTTGCTGAAATTGTGACCCCGGGGCTTAGGGATTTTTTCAAAAAAAACTTTTTCCGCGGGTTAAGTTTTTTAGGGCTGATTTCTTGTCCTGTGATAAAAAGCCTTCTGTTTCGACTGCCAAACGTTTCAGGGGAGCATTTGCAAGCGTTTGGCACCATTTTTGAATGAATTGCCAAACGTCAGATTTTTGCTGAAATTGTGACCCCGGGGCTTAAGGACAGTTTCTAAAAAATCTTTTCCCACCGGTTAAGTTTTTTAGGGCTGATTTCTTGTCCTGTGATAAAAAGCCTTCTGTTTCGACTGCCAAACGTTTCAGGGGAGCATTTGCAAGCGTTTGGCACCATTTTTGAATGAATTGCCAAACGTCAGATATTTGCTGAAATTGTGACCCCGGGGCTTAAGGACAGTTTCTAAAAAATCTTTTCCCACCGGTTAAGTTTTTTAGGGCTGATTTCTTGTCCTGTGATAAAAAGCCTTCTGTTTCGACTGCCAAACGTTTCAGCGGCGCATTTGCAAGCGTTTGGCACCTTTTTTGAATGAATTGCCAAAAGTCAGATTTTTGCTGAAATTGTGATGCCGGGGCTTAGGGATTTTTCTAAAAAAATCTTTTTACGCCGGTTAAGTTTTTTAGGGCTGATTTCTTGTCCTGTGATAAAAAGCCTTCTGTTTCGACTGCCAAACGTTTCAGGGGAGCATTTGCAAGCGTTTGGTACCATTTTTGAGTGAATTGCCAAAAGTCAGATTTTTGCTGAAATTGTGACCCTGGGGCTTAGGGATTTTTTTTAAAAAAATCTTTTCCCGCTGGTTTAGTTTTTTAGGGCCGATTTCTTGTCCTGTGATAAAAACCTTCAGTTTCGACTGCCAAACCTTTCAGGGGAGCATTTGGAAGCGTTTGGCATCATTTTTGAGTGAATTGCCAAAAGTCAGATTTTTGCTGAAATTGTGACCCCGGGGCTTAGGGATTTTTTCAAAAAAATCTTTTTCGGCCGGTTGAGTTGTTGAGGGCTGATTTCTTGTCCTGTGATAAAAAGCCTTCTGTTTCGACTGCCAAACCTTTCAGGGGAGCATTTGCAAGCGTTTGGAATCATTTTTGAGTGAATTGCCAAAAGTCAGATTTTTGCTGAAATTGTGACCCCGGGGCTTAGGGTTTTTTTCAAAAAAAACTTTTTCGCGGGTTAAGTTTTTTGGGCTGATTTCTTGTCCTGTGATAAAAAGCCTTCTGTTTCGACTGCCAAACGTTTCAGGGGAGCATTTGGAAGCGTTTGGCAC
Organism: Podarcis muralis; assembly: GCF_964188315.1. NCBI lineage: Eukaryota > Metazoa > Chordata > Lepidosauria > Squamata > Lacertidae > Podarcis > Podarcis muralis. The sequence goes on from NC_135663.1 coordinate 61,927,893, forward strand.
CATTTTTTTGTGAATTGCCAAAAGTCAGATTTTTGCTGAAATTGTGACCCCGGGGCTTAGGGATTTTTTCAAAAAAAACTTTTTCCGCGGGTTAAGTTTTTTAGGGCTGATTTCTTGTCCTGTGATAAAAAGCCTTCTGTTTCGACTGCCAAACGTTTCAGGGGAGCATTTGCAAGCGTTTGGCACCATTTTTGAATGAATTGCCAAACGTCAGATTTTGCTGAAATTGTGACCCCGGGGCTTAAGGACAGTTTCTAAAAAATCTTTTCCCACCGGTTAAGTTTTTTAGGGCTGATTTCTTGTCCTGTGATAAAAAGCCTTCTGTTTCGACTGCCAAACGTTTCAGGGGAGCATTTGCAAGCGTTTGGCACCATTTTTGAATGAATTGCCAAACGTCAGATATTTGCTGAAATTGTGACCCCGGGGCTTAAGGACAGTTTCTAAAAAATCTTTTCCCACCGGTTAAGTTTTTTAGGGCTGATTTCTTGTCCTGTGATAAAAAGCCTTCTGTTTCGACTGCCAAACGTTTCAGGGGCGCATTTGGAAGCGTTTGGCACCATTTTTGAGTGAATTGCCAAAAGTCAGATTTTTGCTGAAATTGTGACCCCGGGGCTTAGGTATTTTTTTTAAAAAAATCTTTTCCCGCCGGTTTAGTTTTTTAGGGCTGATTTCTTGTCCTGTGATAAAAAGCCTTCTGTTTCGACTGCCAAACGTTTCAGGGGAGCATTTGGAAGCGTTTGGCACCATTTTTTTGTGAATTGCCAAAAGTCAGATTTTTGCTGAAATTGTGACCCCGGGGCTTAGGGATTTTTTCAAAAAAAACTTTTTCCGCGGGTTAAGTTTTTTAGGGCTGATTTCTTGTCCTGTGATAAAAAGCCTTCTGTTTCGACTGCCAAACGTTTCAGGGGAGCATTTGCAAGCGTTTGGCACCATTTTTGAATGAATTGCCAAACGTCAGATTTTTGCTGAAATTGTGACCCCGGGGCTTAAGGACAGTTTCTAAAAAATCTTTTCCCACCGGTTAAGTTTTTTAGGGCTGATTTCTTGTCCTGTTATAAAAAGCCTTCTGTTTCGACTGCCAAACGTTTCAGGGGCGCATTTGGAAGCGTTTGGCACCATTTTTGAGTGAATTGCGAAAAGTCAGATTTTTGCTGAAATTGTGACCCCGGGGCTTAGGGATTTTTTCAAAAAAAACTTTTTCCGCCGGTTAAGTTTTTTAGGGCTAATTTCTTGTCCTGTGATAAAAAGCCTTCTGTTTCGACTGCCAAACGTTTCAGCGGCGCATTTGCAAGCGTTTGGCACCATTTTTGAATGAATTGCCAAACGTCAGATTTTTGCTGAAATTGTGACCCCGGGGCTTAAGGACAGTTTCTAAAAAATCTTTTCCCACCGGTTAAGTTTTTTAGGGCTGATTTCTTGTCCTGTGATAAAAAGCCTTCTGTTTCGACTGCCAAACGTTTCAGGGGCGCATTTGGAAGCGTTTGGCACCATTTTTGAGTGAATTGCGAAAAGTCAGATTTTTGCTGAAATTGTGACCCCGGGGCTTAGGGATTTTTTCAAAAAAAACTTTTTCCGCCGGTTAAGTTTTTTAGGGCTAATTTCTTGTCCTGTGATAAAAAGCCTTCTGTTTCGACTGCCAAACGTTTCAGCGGCGCATTTGCAAGCGTTTGGCACCTTTTTTGAATGAATTGCCAAAAGTCAGATTTTTGCTGAAATTGTGATGCCGGGGCTTAGGGATTTTTCTAAAAAAATCTTTTTACGCCGGTTAAGTTTTTTAGGGCTGATTTCTTGTCCTGTGATAAAAAGCCTTCTGTTTCGACTGCCAAACGTTTCAGGGGAGCATTTGCAAGCGTTTGGTACCATTTTTGAGTGAATTGCCAAAAGTCAGATTTTTGCTGAAATTGTGACCCTGGGGCTTAGGGATTTTTTTAAAAAAAATCTTTTCCCGCTGGTTTAGTTTTTTAGGGCCGATTTCTTGTCCTGTGATAAAAACCTTCAGTTTCGACTGCCAAACCTTTCAGGGGAGCATTTGGAAGCGTTTGGCATCATTTTTGAGTGAATTGCCAAAAGTCAGATTTTTGCTGAAATTGTGACCCCGGGGCTTAGGGATTTTTTCAAAAAAATCTTTTTCGGCCGGTTGAGTTGTTGAGGGCTGATTTCTTGTCCTGTGATAAAAAGCCTTCTGTTTCGACTGCCAAACCTTTCAGGGGAGCATTTGCAAGCGTTTGGAATCATTTTTGAGTGAATTGCCAAAAGTCAGATTTTTGCTGAAATTGTGACCCCGGGGCTTAGGGTTTTTTTCAAAAAAAACTTTTTCGCGGGTTAAGTTTTTTGGGCTGATTTCTTGTCCTGTGATAAAAAGCCTTCTGTTTCGACTGCCAAACGTTTCAGGGGAGCATTTGGAAGCGTTTGGCACCATTTTTTTGTGAATTGCCAAAAGTCAGATTTTTGCTGAAATTGTGACCCCGGGGCTTAGGGATTTTTTCAAAAAAAACTTTTTCCGCGGGTTAAGTTTTTTAGGGCTGATTTCTTGTCCTGTGATAAAAAGCCTTCTGTTTCGACTGCCAAACGTTTCAGGGGAGCATTTGCAAGCGTTTGGCACCATTTTTGAATGAATTGCCAAACGTCAGATTTTTGCTGAAATTGTGACCCCGGGGCTTAAGGACAGTTTCTAAAAAATCTTTTCCCACCGGTTAAGTTTTTTAGGGCTGATTTCTTGTCCTGTGATAAAAAGCCTTCTGTTTCGACTGCCAAACGTTTCAGGGGAGCATTTGCAAGCGTTTGGCACCATTTTTGAATGAATTGCCAAACGTCAGATATTTGCTGAAATTGTGACCCCGGGGCTTAAGGACAGTTTCTAAAAAATCTTTTCCCACCGGTTAAGTTTTTTAGGGCTGATTTCTTGTCCTGTGATAAAAAGCCTTCTGTTTCGACTGCCAAACGTTTCAGCGGCGCATTTGCAAGCGTTTGGCACCTTTTTTGAATGAATTGCCAAAAGTCAGATTTTTGCTGAAATTGTGATGCCGGGGCTTAGGGATTTTTCTAAAAAAATCTTTTTACGCCGGTTAAGTTTTTTAGGGCTGATTTCTTGTCCTGTGATAAAAAGCCTTCTGTTTCGACTGCCAAACGTTTCAGGGGAGCATTTGCAAGCGTTTGGTACCATTTTTGAGTGAATTGCCAAAAGTCAGATTTTTGCTGAAATTGTGACCCTGGGGCTTAGGGATTTTTTTTAAAAAAATCTTTTCCCGCTGGTTTAGTTTTTTAGGGCCGATTTCTTGTCCTGTGATAAAAACCTTCAGTTTCGACTGCCAAACCTTTCAGGGGAGCATTTGGAAGCGTTTGGCATCATTTTTGAGTGAATTGCCAAAAGTCAGATTTTTGCTGAAATTGTGACCCCGGGGCTTAGGGATTTTTTCAAAAAAATCTTTTTCGGCCGGTTGAGTTGTTGAGGGCTGATTTCTTGTCCTGTGATAAAAAGCCTTCTGTTTCGACTGCCAAACCTTTCAGGGGAGCATTTGCAAGCGTTTGGAATCATTTTTGAGTGAATTGCCAAAAGTCAGATTTTTGCTGAAATTGTGACCCCGGGGCTTAGGGTTTTTTTCAAAAAAAACTTTTTCGCGGGTTAAGTTTTTTGGGCTGATTTCTTGTCCTGTGATAAAAAGCCTTCTGTTTCGACTGCCAAACGTTTCAGGGGAGCATTTGGAAGCGTTTGGCACCATTTTTTTGTGAATTGCCAAAAGTCAGATTTTTGCTGAAATTGTGACCCCGGGGCTTAGGGATTTTTTCAAAAAAAACTTTTTCCGCGGGTTAAGTTTTTTAGGGCTGATTTCTTGTCCTGTGATAAAAAGCCTTCTGTTTCGACTGCCAAACGTTTCAGGGGAGCATTTGCAAGCGTTTGGCACCATTTTTGAATGAATTGCCAAACGTCAGATTTTTGCTGAAATTGTGACCCCGGGGCTTAAGGACAGTTTCTAAAAAATCTTTTCCCACCGGTTAAGTTTTTTAGGGCTGATTTCTTGTCCTGTGATAAAAAGCCTTCTGTTTCGACTGCCAAACGTTTCAGGGGAGCATTTGCAAGCGTTTGGCACCATTTTTGAATGAATTGCCAAACGTCAGATATTTGCTGAAATTGTGACCCCGGGGCTTAAGGACAGTTTCTAAAAAATCTTTTCCCACCGGTTAAGTTTTTTAGGGCTGATTTCTTGTCCTGTGATAAAAAGCCTTCTGTTTCGACTGCCAAACGTTTCAGCGGCGCATTTGCAAGCGTTTGGCACCTTTTTTGAATGAATTGCCAAAAGTCAGATTTTTGCTGAAATTGTGATGCCGGGGCTTAGGGATTTTTCTAAAAAAATCTTTTTACGCCGGTTAAGTTTTTTAGGGCTGATTTCTTGTCCTGTGATAAAAAGCCTTCTGTTTCGACTGCCAAACGTTTCAGGGGAGCATTTGCAAGCGTTTGGTACCATTTTTGAGTGAATTGCCAAAAGTCAGATTTTTGCTGAAATTGTGACCCTGGGGCTTAGGGATTTTTTTTAAAAAAATCTTTTCCCGCTGGTTTAGTTTTTTAGGGCCGATTTCTTGTCCTGTGATAAAAACCTTCAGTTTCGACTGCCAAACCTTTCAGGGGAGCATTTGGAAGCGTTTGGCATCATTTTTGAGTGAATTGCCAAAAGTCAGATTTTTGCTGAAATTGTGACCCCGGGGCTTAGGGATTTTTTCAAAAAAATCTTTTTCGGCCGGTTGAGTTGTTGAGGGCTGATTTCTTGTCCTGTGATAAAAAGCCTTCTGTTTCGACTGCCAAACCTTTCAGGGGAGCATTTGCAAGCGTTTGGAATCATTTTTGAGTGAATTGCCAAAAGTCAGATTTTTGCTGAAATTGTGACCCCGGGGCTTAGGGTTTTTTTCAAAAAAAACTTTTTCGCGGGTTAAGTTTTTTGGGCTGATTTCTTGTCCTGTGATAAAAAGCCTTCTGTTTCGACTGCCAAACGTTTCAGGGGAGCATTTGGAAGCGTTTGGCACCATTTTTTTGTGAATTGCCAAAAGTCAGATTTTTGCTGAAATTGTGACCCCGGGGCTTAGGGATTTTTTCAAAAAAAACTTTTTCCGCGGGTTAAGTTTTTTAGGGCTGATTTCTTGTCCTGTGATAAAAAGCCTTCTGTTTCGACTGCCAAACGTTTCAGGGGAGCATTTGCAAGCGTTTGGCACCATTTTTGAATGAATTGCCAAACGTCAGATATTTGCTGAAATTGTGACCCCGGGGCTTAAGGACAGTTTCTAAAAAATCTTTTCCCACCGGTTAAGTTTTTTAGGGCTGATTTCTTGTCCTGTGATAAAAAGCCTTCTGTTTCGACTGCCAAACGTTTCAGCGGCGCATTTGCAAGCGTTTGGCACCTTTTTTGAATGAATTGCCAAAAGTCAGATTTTTGCTGAAATTGTGATGCCGGGGCTTAGGGATTTTTCTAAAAAAATCTTTTTACGCCGGTTAAGTTTTTTAGGGCTGATTTCTTGTCCTGTGATAAAAAGCCTTCTGTTTCGACTGCCAAACGTTTCAGGGGAGCATTTGCAAGCGTTTGGTACCATTTTTGAGTGAATTGCCAAAAGTCAGATTTTTGCTGAAATTGTGACCCTGGGGCTTAGGGATTTTTTTTAAAAAAATCTTTTCCCGCTGGTTTAGTTTTTTAGGGCCGATTTCTTGTCCTGTGATAAAAACCTTCAGTTTCGACTGCCAAACCTTTCAGGGGAGCATTTGGAAGCGTTTGGCATCATTTTTGAGTGAATTGCCAAAAGTCAGATTTTTGCTGAAATTGTGACCCCGGGGCTTAGGGATTTTTTCAAAAAAATCTTTTTCGGCCGGTTGAGTTGTTGAGGGCTGATTTCTTGTCTTGTGATAAAAAGCCTTCTGTTTCGACTGCCAAACCTTTCAGGGGAGCATTTGCAAGCGTTTGGAATCATTTTTGAGTGAATTGCCAAAAGTCAGATTTTTGCTGAAATTGTGACCCCGGGGCTTAGGGTTTTTTTCAAAAAAAACTTTTTCGCGGGTTAAGTTTTTTGGGCTGATTTCTTGTCCTGTGATAAAAAGCCTTCTGTTTCGACTGCCAAACGTTTCAGGGGAGCATTTGGAAGCGTTTGGCACCATTTTTTTGTGAATTGCCAAAAGTCAGATTTTTGCTGAAATTGTGACCCCGGGGCTTAGGGATTTTTTCAAAAAAAACTTTTTCCGCGGGTTAAGTTTTTTAGGGCTGATTTCTTGTCCTGTGATAAAAAGCCTTCTGTTTCGACTGCCAAACGTTTCAGGGGAGCATTTGCAAGCGTTTGGCACCATTTTTGAATGAATTGCCAAACGTCAGATTTTTGCTGAAATTGTGACCCCGGGGCTTAAGGACAGTTTCTAAAAAATCTTTTCCCACCGGTTAAGTTTTTTAGGGCTGATTTCTTGTCCTGTGATAAAAAGCCTTCTGTTTCGACTGCCAAACGTTTCAGGGGAGCATTTGCAAGCGTTTGGCACCATTTTTGAATGAATTGCCAAACGTCAGATATTTGCTGAAATTGTGACCCCGGGGCTTAAGGACAGTTTCTAAAAAATCTTTTCCCACCGGTTAAGTTTTTTAGGGCTGATTTCTTGTCCTGTGATAAAAAGCCTTCTGTTTCGACTGCCAAATGTTTCAGGGGAGCATTTGCAAGCGTTTGGTACCATTTTTGAGTGAATTGCCAAAAGTCAGATTTTTGCTGAAATTGTGACCCCGGGACTTAGGGAATTTTTTTAAAAAAATCTTTTCCCGCTGGTTTAGTTTTTTAGGGCTGATTTCTTGTCCTGTGATAAAAAGCCTTCTGTTTCGACTGCCAAACCTTTCAGGGGAGCATTTGCAAGCGTTTGGCACCATTTTTGAGTGAATTGCCAAAAGTCAGATTTTTGCTGAAATTGTGACGCCGGGGCTTAGGGATTTTTTCAAAAAAATCTTTTTCCGCCGGTTAAGTTTTTTAGGGTTGATTTCTTGTCCTGTGATAAAAAGCCTTCTGTTTCGACTGCCAAACGTTTCAGGGGAGCATTTGCAAGCGTTTGGTACCATTTTTGAGTGAATTGCCAAAAGTCAGATTTTTGCTGAAATTGTGACCCCGGGGCTTAGGGATTTTTTTAAAAAAAATCTTTTCCCGCTGGTTTAGTTTTTTAGGGCTGATTTCTTGTCCTGTGATAAAAAGCCTTCTGTTTCGACTGCCACATGTTTCAGGGGAGCATTTGGAAGCGTTTGGCACCATTTTTTGGTGAATTGCCAAAAGTCAGATTTTTGCTGAAATTGTGACCCCGGGGCTTAGGGATTTTTTCAAAAAAATCTTTTTCCGCCGGTTAAGTTTTTTAGGGCTGATTTCTTGTCCTGTGATAAAAAGCCTTCTGTTTCGACTGCCAAACGTTTCAGGGGAGCATTTGCAAGCGTTTGGCACCATTTTTGAATGAATTGCCAAACGTCAGATTTTTGCTGAAATGGTGACCCCGGGGCTTAGGTATTTTTTTCAAAAAAATCTTTTTCCGCCGGTTTAGTTTTTTAGGGCTGATTTCTTGTCCTGTGATAAAAAGCCTTCTGTTTCGACTGCCAAACGTTTCAGGGGAGCATTTGGAAGCGTTTGGCACCATTTTTGTGTGAATTGCCAAAAGTCAGATTTTTGCTGAAATTGTGACCCTGGGGCTTAGGGATTTTTTTAAAAAAAATCTTTTCCCGCTGGTTTAGTTTTTTAGGGCCGATTTCTTGTCCTGTGATAAAAACCTTCAGTTTCGACTGCCAAACCTTTCAGGGGAGCATTTGGAAGCGTTTGGCATCATTTTTGAGTGAATTGCCAAAAGTCAGATTTTTGCTGAAATTGTGACCCCGGGGCTTAGGGATTTTTTCAAAAAAATCTTTTTCGGCCGGTTGAGTTGTTGAGGGCTGATTTCTTGTCCTGTGATAAAAAGCCTTCTGTTTCGACTGCCAAACCTTTCAGGGGAGCATTTGCAAGCGTTTGGAATCATTTTTGAGTGAATTGCCAAAAGTCAGATTTTTGCTGAAATTGTGACCCCGGGGCTTAGGGTTTTTTTCAAAAAAAACTTTTTCGCGGGTTAAGTTTTTTGGGCTGATTTCTTGTCCTGTGATAAAAAGCCTTCTGTTTCGACTGCCAAACGTTTCAGGGGAGCATTTGGAAGCGTTTGGCACCATTTTTTTGTGAATTGCCAAAAGTCAGATTTTTGCTGAAATTGTGACCCCGGGGCTTAGGGATTTTTTCAAAAAAAACTTTTTCCGCGGGTTAAGTTTTTTAGGGCTGATTTCTTGTCCTGTGATAAAAAGCCTTCTGTTTCGACTGCCAAACGTTTCAGGGGAGCATTTGCAAGCGTTTGGCACCATTTTTGAATGAATTGCCAAACGTCAGATTTTTGCTGAAATTGTGACCCCGGGGCTTAAGGACAGTTTCTAAAAAATCTTTTCCCACCGGTTAAGTTTTTTAGGGCTGATTTCTTGTCCTGTGATAAAAAGCCTTCTGTTTCGACTGCCAAACGTTTCAGGGGAGCATTTGCAAGCGTTTGGCACCATTTTTGAATGAATTGCCAAACGTCAGATATTTGCTGAAATTGTGACCCCGGGGCTTAAGGACAGTTTCTAAAAAATCTTTTCCCACCGGTTAAGTTTTTTAGGGCTGATTTCTTGTCCTGTGATAAAAAGCCTTCTGTTTCGACTGCCAAACGTTTCAGCGGCGCATTTGCAAGCGTTTGGCACCTTTTTTGAATGAATTGCCAAAAGTCAGATTTTTGCTGAAATTGTGATGCCGGGGCTTAGGGATTTTTCTAAAAAAATCTTTTTACGCCGGTTAAGTTTTTTAGGGCTGATTTCTTGTCCTGTGATAAAAAGCCTTCTGTTTCGACTGCCAAACGTTTCAGGGGAGCATTTGCAAGCGTTTGGTACCATTTTTGAGTGAATTGCCAAAAGTCAGATTTTTGCTGAAATTGTGACCCTGGGGCTTAGGGATTTTTTTTAAAAAAATCTTTTCCCGCTGGTTTAGTTTTTTAGGGCCGATTTCTTGTCCTGTGATAAAAACCTTCAGTTTCGACTGCCAAACCTTTCAGGGGAGCATTTGGAAGCGTTTGGCATCATTTTTGAGTGAATTGCCAAAAGTCAGATTTTTGCTGAAATTGTGACCCCGGGGCTTAGGGATTTTTTCAAAAAAATCTTTTTCGGCCGGTTGAGTTGTTGAGGGCTGATTTCTTGTCCTGTGATAAAAAGCCTTCTGTTTCGACTGCCAAACCTTTCAGGGGAGCATTTGCAAGCGTTTGGAATCATTTTTGAGTGAATTGCCAAAAGTCAGATTTTTGCTGAAATTGTGACCCCGGGGCTTAGGGTTTTTTTCAAAAAAAACTTTTTCGCGGGTTAAGTTTTTTGGGCTGATTTCTTGTCCTGTGATAAAAAGCCTTCTGTTTCGACTGCCAAACGTTTCAGGGGAGCATTTGGAAGCGTTTGGCACCATTTTTTTGTGAATTGCCAAAAGTCAGATTTTTGCTGAAATTGTGACCCCGGGGCTTAGGGATTTTTTCAAAAAAAACTTTTTCCGCGGGTTAAGTTTTTTAGGGCTGATTTCTTGTCCTGTGATAAAAAGCCTTCTGTTTCGACTGCCAAACGTTTCAGGGGAGCATTTGCAAGCGTTTGGCACCATTTTTGAATGAATTGCCAAACGTCAGATTTTTGCTGAAATTGTGACCCCGGGGCTTAAGGACAGTTTCTAAAAAATCTTTTCCCACCGGTTAAGTTTTTTAGGGCTGATTTCTTGTCCTGTGATAAAAAGCCTTCTGTTTCGACTGCCAAACGTTTCAGGGGAGCATTTGCAAGCGTTTGGCACCATTTTTGAATGAATTGCCAAACGTCAGATATTTGCTGAAATTGTGACCCCGGGGCTTAAGGACAGTTTCTAAAAAATCTTTTCCCACCGGTTAAGTTTTTTAGGGCTGATTTCTTGTCCTGTGATAAAAAGCCTTCTGTTTCGACTGCCAAACGTTTCAGCGGCGCATTTGCAAGCGTTTGGCACCTTTTTTGAATGAATTGCCAAAAGTCAGATTTTTGCTGAAATTGTGATGCCGGGGCTTAGGGATTTTTCTAAAAAAATCTTTTTACGCCGGTTAAGTTTTTTAGGGCTGATTTCTTGTCCTGTGATAAAAAGCCTTCTGTTTCGACTGCCAAACGTTTCAGGGGAGCATTTGCAAGCGTTTGGTACCATTTTTGAGTGAATTGCCAAAAGTCAGATTTTTGCTGAAATTGTGACCCTGGGGCTTAGGGATTTTTTTTAAAAAAATCTTTTCCCGCTGGTTTAGTTTTTTAGGGCCGATTTCTTGTCCTGTGATAAAAACCTTCAGTTTCGACTGCCAAACCTTTCAGGGGAGCATTTGGAAGCGTTTGGCATCATTTTTGAGTGAATTGCCAAAAGTCAGATTTTTGCTGAAATTGTGACCCCGGGGCTTAGGGATTTTTTCAAAAAAATCTTTTTCGGCCGGTTGAGTTGTTGAGGGCTGATTTCTTGTCCTGTGATAAAAAGCCTTCTGTTTCGACTGCCAAACCTTTCAGGGGAGCATTTGCAAGCGTTTGGAATCATTTTTGAGTGAATTGCCAAAAGTCAGATTTTTGCTGAAATTGTGACCCCGGGGCTTAGGGTTTTTTTCAAAAAAAACTTTTTCGCGGGTTAAGTTTTTTGGGCTGATTTCTTGTCCTGTGATAAAAAGCCTTCTGTTTCGACTGCCAAACGTTTCAGGGGAGCATTTGGAAGCGTTTGGCACCATTTTTTTGTGAATTGCCAAAAGTCAGATTTTTGCTGAAATTGTGACCCCGGGGCTTAGGGATTTTTTCAAAAAAAACTTTTTCCGCGGGTTAAGTTTTTTAGGGCTGATTTCTTGTCCTGTGATAAAAAGCCTTCTGTTTCGACTGCCAAACGTTTCAGGGGAGCATTTGCAAGCGTTTGGCACCATTTTTGAATGAATTGCCAAACGTCAGATTTTTGCTGAAATTGTGACCCCGGGGCTTAAGGACAGTTTCTAAAAAATTTTTTCCCACCGGTTAAGTTTTTTAGGGCTGATTTCTTGTCCTGTGATAAAAAGCCTTCTGTTTCGACTGCCAAACGTTTCAGGGGAGCATTTGCAAGCGTTTGGCACCATTTTTGAATGAATTGCCAAACGTCAGATATTTGCTGAAATTGTGACCCCGGGGCTTAAGGACAGTTTCTAAAAAATCTTTTCCCACCGGTTAAGTTTTTTAGGGCTGATTTCTTGTCCTGTGATAAAAAGCCTTCTGTTTCGACTGCCAAACGTTTCAGCGGCGCATTTGCAAGCGTTTGGCACCTTTTTTGAATGAATTGCCAAAAGTCAGATTTTTGCTGAAATTGTGATGCCGGGGCTTAGGGATTTTTCTAAAAAAATCTTTTTACGCCGGTTAAGTTTTTTAGGGCTGATTTCTTGTCCTGTGATAAAAAGCCTTCTGTTTCGACTGCCAAACGTTTCAGGGGAGCATTTGCAAGCGTTTGGTACCATTTTTGAGTGAATTGCCAAAAGTCAGATTTTTGCTGAAATTGTGACCCTGGGGCTTAGGGATTTTTTTTAAAAAAATCTTTTCCCGCTGGTTTAGTTTTTTAGGGCCGATTTCTTGTCCTGTGATAAAAACCTTCAGTTTCGACTGCCAAACCTTTCAGGGGAGCATTTGGAAGCGTTTGGCATCATTTTTGAGTGAATTGCCAAAAGTCAGATTTTTGCTGAAATTGTGACCCCGGGGCTTAGGGATTTTTTCAAAAAAATCTTTTTCGGCCGGTTGAGTTGTTGAGGGCTGATTTCTTGTCTTGTGATAAAAAGCCTTCTGTTTCGACTGCCAAACCTTTCAGGGGAGCATTTGCAAGCGTTTGGAATCATTTTTGAGTGAATTGCCAAAAGTCAGATTTTTGCTGAAATTGTGACCCCGGGGCTTAGGGTTTTTTTCAAAAAAAACTTTTTCGCGGGTTAAGTTTTTTGGGCTGATTTCTTGTCCTGTGATAAAAAGCCTTCTGTTTCGACTGCCAAACGTTTCAGGGGAGCATTTGGAAGCGTTTGGCACCATTTTTTTGTGAATTGCCAAAAGTCAGATTTTTGCTGAAATTGTGACCCCGGGGCTTAGGGATTTTTTCAAAAAAAACTTTTTCCGCGGGTTAAGTTTTTTAGGGCTGATTTCTTGTCCTGTGATAAAAAGCCTTCTGTTTCGACTGCCAAACGTTTCAGGGGAGCATTTGCAAGCGTTTGGCACCATTTTTGAATGAATTGCCAAACGTCAGATTTTTGCTGAAATTGTGACCCCGGGGCTTAAGGACAGTTTCTAAAAAATCTTTTCCCACCGGTTAAGTTTTTTAGGGCTGATTTCTTGTCCTGTGATAAAAAGCCTTCTGTTTCGACTGCCAAACGTTTCAGGGGAGCATTTGCAAGCGTTTGGCACCATTTTTGAATGAATTGCCAAACGTCAGATATTTGCTGAAATTGTGACCCCGGGGCTTAAGGACAGTTTCTAAAAAATCTTTTCCCACCGGTTAAGTTTTTTAGGGCTGATTTCTTGTCCTGTGATAAAAAGCCTTCTGTTTCGACTGCCAAATGTTTCAGGGGAGCATTTGCAAGCGTTTGGTACCATTTTTGAGTGAATTGCCAAAAGTCAGATTTTTGCTGAAATTGTGACCCCGGGACTTAGGGAATTTTTTTAAAAAAATCTTTTCCCGCTGGTTTAGTTTTTTAGGGCTGATTTCTTGTCCTGTGATAAAAAGCCTTCTGTTTCGACTGCCAAACCTTTCAGGGGAGCATTTGCAAGCGTTTGGCACCATTTTTGAGTGAATTGCCAAAAGTCAGATTTTTGCTGAAATTGTGACGCCGGGGCTTAGGGATTTTTTCAAAAAAATCTTTTTCCGCCGGTTAAGTTTTTTAGGGTTGATTTCTTGTCCTGTGATAAAAAGCCTTCTGTTTCGACTGCCAAACGTTTCAGGGGAGCATTTGCAAGCGTTTGGTACCATTTTTGAGTGAATTGCCAAAAGTCAGATTTTTGCTGAAATTGTGACCCCGGGGCTTAGGGATTTTTTTAAAAAAAATCTTTTCCCGCTGGTTTAGTTTTTTAGGGCTGATTTCTTGTCCTGTGATAAAAAGCCTTCTGTTTCGACTGCCACATGTTTCAGGGGAGCATTTGGAAGCGTTTGGCACCATTTTTTGGTGAATTGCCAAAAGTCAGATTTTTGCTGAAATTGTGACCCCGGGGCTTAGGGATTTTTTCAAAAAAATCTTTTTCCGCCGGTTAAGTTTTTTAGGGCTGATTTCTTGTCCTGTGATAAAAAGCCTTCTGTTTCGACTGCCAAACGTTTCAGGGGAGCATTTGCAAGCGTTTGGCACCATTTTTGAATGAATTGCCAAACGTCAGATTTTTGCTGAAATGGTGACCCCGGGGCTTAGGTATTTTTTTCAAAAAAATCTTTTTCCGCCGGTTTAGTTTTTTAGGGCTGATTTCTTGTCCTGTGATAAAAAGCCTTCTGTTTCGACTGCCAAACGTTTCAGGGGAGCATTTGGAAGCGTTTGGCACCATTTTTGTGTGAATTGCCAAAAGTCAGATTTTTGCTGAAATTGTGACCCCGGGGCTTAGGGATTTTTTCAAAAAAAACTTTTTCCGCGGGTTAAGTTTTTTAGGGCTGATTTCTTGTCCTGTGATAAAAAGCCTTCTGTTTCGACTGCCAAACGTTTCAGGGGAGCATTTGGAAGCATTTGGCACCATTTTTGAGTGAATTGCCAAAAGTCAGATTTTTGCTGAAATTGTGACCCCGGGGCTTAGGGATTTTTTCAAAAAAAACTTTTTCCGCGGGTTTAGTTTTTTAGGGCTGATTTCTTGTCCTGTGATAAAAAGCCTTCTGTTTCGACTGCCAAACGTTTCAGGGGAGCATTTGGAAGCGTTTGGCACCATTTTTTTGTGAATTGCCAAAAGTCAGATTTTTGCTGAAATTGTGACCCCGGGGCTTAGGGATTTTTTCAAAAAAAACTTTTTCCGCGGGTTAAGTTTTTTAGGGCTGATTTCTTGTCCTGTGATAAAAAGCCTTCTGTTTCGACTGCCAAACGTTTCAGGGGAGCATTTGCAAGCGTTTGGCACCATTTTTGAATGAATTGCCAAACGTCAGATTTTTGCTGAAATTGTGACCCCGGGGCTTAAGGACAGTTTCTAAAAAATCTTTTCCCACCGGTTAAGTTTTTTAGGGCTGATTTCTTGTCCTGTGATAAAAAGCCTTCTGTTTCGACTGCCAAACGTTTCAGGGGCGCATTTGGAAGCGTTTGGCACCATTTTTGAGTGAATTGCGAAAAGTCAGATTTTTGCTGAAATTGTGACCCCGGGGCTTAGGGACTTTTTCAAAAAAATCTTTTTCCGCCGGTTAAGTTTTTTAGGGCTGATTTCTTGTCCTGTGATAAAAAGCCTTCTGTTTCGACTGCCAAATGTTTCAGGGGAGCATTTGCAAGCGTTTGGTACCATTTTTGAGTGAATTGCCAAAAGTCAGATTTTTGCTGAAATTGTGATCCCGGGACTTAGGGAATTTTTTAAAAAAAATCTTTTCCCGCTGGTTTAGTTTTTTAGGGCTGATTTCTTGTCCTGTGATAAAAAGCCTTCTGTTTCGACTGCCAAACCTTTCAGGGGAGCATTTGCAAGCGTTTGGCACCATTTTTGAGTGAATTGCCAAAAGTCAGATTTTTGCTGAAATTGTGACGCCGGGGCTTAGGGATTTTTTCAAAAAAATCTTTTTCCGCCGGTTAAGTTTTTTAGGGTTGATTTCTTGTCCTGTGATAAAAAGCCTTCTGTTTCGACTGCCAAACGTTTCAGGGGAGCATTTGCAAGCGTTTGGTACCATTTTTGAGTGAATTGCCAAAAGTCAGATTTTTGCTGAAATTGTGACCCCGGGGCTTAGGGATTTTTTTAAAAAAAATCTTTTCCCGCTGGTTTAGTTTTTTAGGGCTGATTTCTTGTCCTGTGATAAAAAGCCTTCTGTTTCGACTGCCACATGTTTCAGGGGAGCATTTGGAAGCGTTTGGCACCATTTTTGAGTGAATTGCCAAAAGTCAGATTTTTGGTGAAATTGTGACCCCGGGGCTTAGGGTTTTTTTCAAAAAAAACTTTTTCGCGGGTTAAGTTTTTTGGGCTGATTTCTTGTCCTGTGATAAAAAGCCTTCTGTTTCGACTGCCAAACCTTTCAGGGGAGCATTTGGAAGCGTTTGGCACCATTTTTGAGTGAATTGCCAAAAGTCAGATTTTTGCTGAAATTGTGACCCCGGGGCTTAGGGATTTTTTCAAAAAAAACTTTTTCCGCCGGTTGAGTTGTTGAGGGCTGATTTCTTGTCCTGTGATAAAAAGCCTTCTGTTTCGACTGCCAAACCTTTCAGGGGAGCATTTGGAAGCGTTTGGCACCATTTTTGTGTGAATTGCCAAAAGTCAGATTTTTGCTGAAATTGTGACCCCGGGGCTTAGGGATTTTTTCAAAAAAATCTTTTTCCGCCGGTTGAGTTGTTGAGGGCTGATTTCTTGTCCTGTGATAAAAAGCCTTCTGTTTCGACTGCCAAACCTTTCAGGGGAGCATTTGGAAGCGTTTGGCACCATTTTTGTGTGAATTGCCAAAAGTCAGATTTTTGCTGAAATTGTGACCCCGGGGCTTAGGGATTTTTTCAAAAAAATCTTTTTCCGCCAGTTGAGTTGTTGAGGGCTGATTTCTTGTCCTGTGAGAAAAAGCCTTTTGTTTCGACTGCCAAACCTTTCAGGGGAGCATTTGCAAGCGTTTGGCACCATTTTTGAGTGAATTTCCAAAAGTCAGATTTTTGCTGAAATTGTGACCCCGGGGCTTAGGGTTTTTTTCAAAAAAATCTTTTTCCGCCGGTTGAGTTGTTGAGGGCTGATTTCTTGTCCTTTGAAAAAAACCCTTCTGTTTCGACTCCCAAACCTTTCAGGGGAGCATTTGCAAGCGTTTGGCACCATTTTTGAGTGAATTGCCAAAAGTCAGATTTTGCTGAAATTGTGACCCCGGGGCTTAGGGATTTTTTTTAAAAAAATCTTTTCCCGCTGGTTTAGTTTTTTAGGGCCGATTTCTTGTCCTGTGATAAAAACCTTCAGTTTCGACTGCCAAACCTTTCAGGGGAGCATTTGGAAGCGTTTGGCACCATTTTTGAGTGAATTGCCAAAAGTCAGATTTTTGCTGAAATTGTGACCCCGGGGCTTAGGGATTTTTTCAAAAAAATCTTTTTCGGCCGGTTGAGTTGTTGAGGGCTGATTTCTTGTCCTGTGATAAAAAGCCTTCTGTTTCGACTGCCAAACCTTTCAGGGGAGCATTTGCAAGCGTTTGGAATCATTTTTGAGTGAATTGCCAAAAGTCAGATTTTTGCTGAAATTGTGACCCCGGGGCTTAGGGTTTTTTTCAAAAAAAACTTTTTCGCGGGTTAAGTTTTTTGGGCTGATTTCTTGTCCTGTGATAAAAAGCCTTCTGTTTCGACTGCCAAACGTTTCAGGGGAGCATTTGGAAGCGTTTGGCACCATTTTTTTGTGAATTGCCAAAAGTCAGATTTTTGCTGAAATTGTGACCCCGGGGCTTAGGGATTTTTTCAAAAAAAACTTTTTCCGCGGGTTAAGTTTTTTAGGGCTGATTTCTTGTCCTGTGATAAAAAGCCTTCTGTTTCGACTGCCAAACCTTTCAGGGGAGCATTTGCAAGCGTTTGGCACCATTTTTTTGTGAATTGCCAAAAGTCAGATTTTTGCTGAAATTGTGACCCCGGGGCTTAAGGACAGTTTCTAAAAAATCTTTTCCCACCGGTTAAGTTTTTTAGGGCTGATTTCTTGTCCTGTGATAAAAAGCCTTCTGTTTCGATTGCCAAACGTTTCAGGGGCACATTTGGAAGCGTTTGGCACCATTTTTGAGTGAATTGCGAAAAGTCAGATTTTTGCTGAAATTGTGACCCCGGGGCTTAGGGACTTTTTCAAAAAAATCTTTTTCCGCCGGTTAAGTTTTTTAGGGCTGATTTCTTGTCCTGTGATAAAAAGCCTTCTGTTTCGACTGCCAAATGTTTCAGGGGAGCATTTGCAAGCGTTTGGTACCATTTTTGAGTGAATTGCCAAAAGTCAGATTTTTGCTGAAATTGTGACCCCGGGGCTTAGGGATTTTTTCAAAAAAATCTTTTTCCGCAAGTTGAGTTGTTGAGGGCTGATTTCTTGTCCTGTGATAAAAAGCCTTCTGTTTCGACTGCCAAACCTTTCAGGGGAGCATTTGGAAGCGTTTGGCACCATTTTTGTGTGAATTGCCAAAAGTCAGATTTTTGCTGAAATTGTGACCCCGGGGCTTAGGGATTTTTTCAAAAAAATCTTTTTCCGCCGGTTGAGTTGTTGAGGGCTGATTTCTTGTCCTGTGAGAAAAAGCCTTCTGTTTCGACTGCCAAACCTTTCAGGGGAGCATTTGCAAGCGTTTGGCACCATTTTTGAGTGAATTTCCAAAAGTCAGATTTTTGCTGAAATTGTGACCCCGGGGCTTAGGGATTTTTTCAAAAAAATCTTTTTCCGCCGGTTGAGTTGTTGAGGGCTGATTTCTTGTCCTTTGAAAAAAACCCTTCTGTTTCGACTCCCAAACCTTTCAGGGGAGCATTTGCAAGCGTTTGGCACCATTTTTGAGTGAATTGCCAAAAGTCAGATTTTTGCTGAAATTGTGACCCCGGGGCTTAGGGTTTTTTTCAAAAAAAAACTTTTCCCGCGGGTTAAGTTTTTGAGGCCTGATTTCTTGTCCTGTGATAAAAAGCCTTCTGTTTCGACTGCCAAACATTTCAGGGGAGCATTTGCAAGCGTTTGGCACCATTTTTGAGTGAATTGCCAAAAGTCAGATTTTTGCTGAAATTGTGACCCCGGGGCTTAGGGATTTTTTTTAAAAAAATCTTTTCCCGCTGGTTTAGTTTTTTAGGGCCGATTTCTTGTCCTGTGATAAAAACCTTCAGTTTCGACTGCCAAACCTTTCAGGGGAGCATTTGGAAGCGTTTGGCACCATTTTTGAGTGAATTGCCAAAAGTCAGATTTTTGCTGAAATTGTGACCCCGGGGCTTAGGGATTTTTTCAAAAAAATCTTTTTCGGCCGGTTGAGTTGTTGAGGGCTGATTTCTTGTCCTGTGATAAAAAGCCTTCTGTTTCGACTGCCAAACCTTTCAGGGGAGCATTTGCAAGCGTTTGGAATCATTTTTGAGTGAATTGCCAAAAGTCAGATTTTTGCTGAAATTGTGACCCCGGGGCTTAAGGACAGTTTCTAAAAAATCTTTTCCCACCGGTTAAGTTTTTTAGGGCTGATTTCTTGTCCTGTGATAAAAAGCCTTCTGTTTCGATTGCCAAACGTTTCAGGGGTGCATTTGGAAGCGTTTGGCACCATTTTTGAGTGAATTGCGAAAAGTCAGATTTTTGCTGAAATTGTGACCCCGGGGCTTAGGGACTTTTTCAAAAAAATCTTTTTCCGCCGGTTAAGTTTTTTAGGGCTGATTTCTTGTCCTGTGATAAAAAGCCTTCTGTTTCGACTGCCAAATGTTTCAGGGGAGCATTTGCAAGCGTTTGGTACCATTTTTGAGTGAATTGCCAAAAGTCAGATTTTTGCTGAAATTGTGACCCCGGGACTTAGGGAATTTTTTTAAAAAAATCTTTTCCCGCTGGTTTAGTTTTTTAGGGCTGATTTCTTGTCCTGTGATAAAAAGCCTTCTGTTTCGACTGCCACATGTTTCAGGGGAGCATTTGGAAGCGTTTGGCACCATTTTTTGGTGAATTGCCAAAAGTCAGATTTTTGCTGAAATTGTGACCCCGGGGCTTAGGGATTTTTTCAAAAAAATCTTTTTCCGCCGGTTGAGTTGTTGAGGGCTGATTTCTTGTCCTGTGATAAAAAGCCTTCTGTTTCGACTGCCAAACCTTTCAGGGGAGCATTTGCAAGCGTTTGGAATCATTTTTGAGTGAATTGCCAAAAGTCAGATTTTTGCTGAAATTGTGACCCCGGGGCTTAGGGTTTTTTTCAAAAAAAACTTTTTCGCGGGTTAAGTTTTTTGGGCTGATTTCTTGTCCTGTGATAAAAAGCCTTCTGTTTCGACTGCCAAACGTTTCAGGGGAGCATTTGGAAGCGTTTGGCACCATTTTTTTGTGAATTGCCAAAAGTCAGATTTTTGCTGAAATTGTGACCCCGGGGCTTAGGGATTTTTTCAAAAAAAACTTTTTCCGCGGGTTAAGTTTTTTAGGGCTGATTTCTTGTCCTGTGATAAAAAGCCTTCTGTTTCGACTGCCAAACCTTTCAGGGGAGCATTTGCAAGCGTTTGGCACCATTTTTTTGTGAATTGCCAAAAGTCAGATTTTTGCTGAAATTGTGACCCCGGGGCTTAAGGACAGTTTCTAAAAAATCTTTTCCCACCGGTTAAGTTTTTTAGGGCTGATTTCTTGTCCTGTGATAAAAAGCCTTCTGTTTCGATTGCCAAACGTTTCAGGGGCGCATTTGGAAGCGTTTGGCACCATTTTTGAGTGAATTGCGAAAAGTCAGATTTTTGCTGAAATTGTGACCCCGGGGCTTAGGGACTTTTTCAAAAAAATCTTTTTCCGCCGGTTAAGTTTTTTAGGGCTGATTTCTTGTCCTGTGATAAAAAGCCTTCTGTTTCGACTGCCAAATGTTTCAGGGGAGCATTTGCAAGCGTTTGGTACCATTTTTGAGTGAATTGCCAAAAGTCAGATTTTTGCTGAAATTGTGACCCCGGGGCTTAGGGATTTTTTCAAAAAAATCTTTTTCCGCAAGTTGAGTTGTTGAGGGCTGATTTCTTGTCCTGTGATAAAAAGCCTTCTGTTTCGACTGCCAAACCTTTCAGGGGAGCATTTGGAAGCGTTTGGCACCATTTTTGTGTGAATTGCCAAAAGTCAGATTTTTGCTGAAATTGTGACCCCGGGGCTTAGGGATTTTTTCAAAAAAATCTTTTTCCGCCGGTTGAGTTGTTGAGGGCTGATTTCTTGTCCTTTGAAAAAAACCCTTCTGTTTCGACTCCCAAACCTTTCAGGGGAGCATTTGCAAGCGTTTGGCACCATTTTTGAGTGAATTGCCAAAAGTCAGATTTTTGCTGAAATTGTGACCCCGGGGCTTAGGGTTTTTTTCAAAAAAAAAACTTTTCCCGCGGGTTAAGTTTTTGAGGCCTGATTTCTTGTCCTGTGATAAAAAGCCTTCTGTTTCGACTGCCAAACATTTCAGGGGCGCATTTGGAAGCGTTTGGCACCATTTTTGAGTGAATTGCCAAAAGTCAGATTTTTGCTGAAATTGTGACCCCGGGGCTTTGGGATTTTTTTTAAAAAAATCTTTTCCCGCTGGTTTAGTTTTTTAGGGCCGATTTCTTGTCCTGTGATAAAAACCTTCAGTTTCGACTGCCAAACCTTTCAGGGGAGCATTTGGAAGCGTTTGGCACCATTTTTGAGTGAATTGCCAAAAGTCAGATTTTTGCTGAAATTGTGACCCCGGGGCTTAGGGATTTTTTCAAAAAAATCTTTTTCGGCCGGTTGAGTTGTTGAGGGCTGATTTCTTGTCCTGTGATAAAAAGCCTTCTGTTTCGACTGCCAAACCTTTCAGGGGAGCATTTGCAAGCGTTTGGAATCATTTTTGAGTGAATTGCCAAAAGTCAGATTTTTGCTGAAATTGTGACCCCGGGGCTTAAGGACAGTTTCTAAAAAATCTTTTCCCACCGGTTAAGTTTTTTAGGGCTGATTTCTTGTCCTGTGATAAAAAGCCTTCTGTTTCGATTGCCAAACGTTTCAGGGGTGCATTTGGAAGCGTTTGGCACCATTTTTGAGTGAATTGCGAAAAGTCAGATTTTTGCTGAAATTGTGACCCCGGGGCTTAGGGACTTTTTCAAAAAAATCTTTTTCCGCCGGTTAAGTTTTTTAGGGCTGATTTCTTGTCCTGTGATAAAAAGCCTTCTGTTTCGACTGCCAAATGTTTCAGGGGAGCATTTGCAAGCGTTTGGTACCATTTTTGAGTGAATTGCCAAAAGTCAGATTTTTGCTGAAATTGTGACCCCGGGACTTAGGGAATTTTTTTAAAAAAATCTTTTCCCGCTGGTTTAGTTTTTTAGGGCTGATTTCTTGTCCTGTGATAAAAAGCCTTCTGTTTCGACTGCCACATGTTTCAGGGGAGCATTTGGAAGCGTTTGGCACCATTTTTTGGTGAATTGCCAAAAGTCAGATTTTTGCTGAAATTGTGACCCCGGGGCTTAGGGATTTTTTCAAAAAAATCTTTTTCCGCCGGTTGAGTTGTTGAGGGCTGATTTCTTGTCCTGTGATAAAAAGCCTTCTGTTTCGACTGCCAAACCTTTCAGGGGAGCATTTGGAAGCGTTTGGCACCATTTTTGTGTGAATTGCCAAAAGTCAGATTTTTGCTGAAATTGTGACCCCGGGGCTTAGGGATTTTTTCAAAAAAATCTTTTTCCGCCAGTTGAGTTGTTGAGGGCTGATTTCTTGTCCTGTGATAAAAAGCCTTCTGTTTCGACTGCCAAACCTTTCAGGGGAGCATTTGCAAGCGTTTGGAATCATTTTTGAGTGAATTGCCAAAAGTCAGATTTTTGCTGAAATTGTGACCCCGGGGCTTAAGGACAGTTTCTAAAAAATCTTTTCCCACCGGTTAAGTTTTTTAGGGCTGATTTCTTGTCCTGTGATAAAAAGCCTTCTGTTTCGATTGCCAAACGTTTCAGGGGTGCATTTGGAAGCGTTTGGCACCATTTTTGAGTGAATTGCGAAAAGTCAGATTTTTGCTGAAATTGTGACCCCGGGGCTTAGGGACTTTTTCAAAAAAATCTTTTTCCGCCGGTTAAGTTTTTTAGGGCTGATTTCTTGTCCTGTGATAAAAAGCCTTCTGTTTCGACTGCCAAATGTTTCAGGGGAGCATTTGCAAGCGTTTGGTACCATTTTTGAGTGAATTGCCAAAAGTCAGATTTTTGCTGAAATTGTGACCCCGGGACTTAGGGAATTTTTTTAAAAAAATCTTTTCCCGCTGGTTTAGTTTTTTAGGGCTGATTTTTTGTCCTGTGATAAAAAGCCTTCTGTTTCGACTGCCACATGTTTCAGGGGAGCATTTGGAAGCGTTTGGCACCATTTTTTGGTGAATTGCCAAAAGTCAGATTTTTGCTGAAATTGTGACCCCGGGGCTTAGGGATTTTTTCAAAAAAATCTTTTTCCGCCGGTTGAGTTGTTGAGGGCTGATTTCTTGTCCTGTGATAAAAAGCCTTCTGTTTCGACTGCCAAACCTTTCAGGGGAGCATTTGGAAGCGTTTGGCACCATTTTTGTGTGAATTGCCAAAAGTCAGATTTTTGCTGAAATTGTGACCCCGGGGCTTAGGGATTTTTTCAAAAAAATCTTTTTCCGCCAGTTGAGTTGTTGAGGGCTGATTTCTTGTCCTGTGAGAAAAAGCCTTCTGTTTCGACTGCCAAACCTTTCAGGGGAGCATTTGCAAGCGTTTGGCACCATTTTTGAGTGAATTTCCAAAAGTCAGATTTTTGCTGAAATTGTGACCCCGGGGCTTAGGGTTTTTTTCAAAAAAATCTTTTTCCGCCGGTTGAGTTGTTGAGGGCTGATTTCTTGTCCTTTGAAAAAAACCCTTCTGTTTCGACTCCCAAACCTTTCAGGGGAGCATTTGCAAGCGTTTGGCACCATTTTTGAGTGAATTGCCAAAAGTCAGATTTTGCTGAAATTGTGACCCCGGGGCTTAGGGATTTTTTTTAAAAAAATCTTTTCCCGCTGGTTTAGTTTTTTAGGGCCGATTTCTTGTCCTGTGATAAAAACCTTCAGTTTCGACTGCCAAACCTTTCAGGGGAGCATTTGGAAGCGTTTGGCACCATTTTTGAGTGAATTGCCAAAAGTCAGATTTTTGCTGAAATTGTGACCCCGGGGCTTAGGGATTTTTTCAAAAAAATCTTTTTCGGCCGGTTGAGTTGTTGAGGGCTGATTTCTTGTCCTGTGATAAAAAGCCTTCTGTTTCGACTGCCAAACCTTTCAGGGGAGCATTTGCAAGCGTTTGGAATCATTTTTGAGTGAATTGCCAAAAGTCAGATTTTTGCTGAAATTGTGACCCCGGGGCTTAGGGTTTTTTTCAAAAAAAACTTTTTCGCGGGTTAAGTTTTTTGGGCTGATTTCTTGTCCTGTGATAAAAAGCCTTCTGTTTCGACTGCCAAACGTTTCAGGGGAGCATTTGGAAGCGTTTGGCACCATTTTTTTGTGAATTGCCAAAAGTCAGATTTTTGCTGAAATTGTGACCCCGGGGCTTAGGGATTTTTTCAAAAAAAACTTTTTCCGCGGGTTAAGTTTTTTAGGGCTGATTTCTTGTCCTGTGATAAAAAGCCTTCTGTTTCGACTGCCAAACCTTTCAGGGGAGCATTTGCAAGCGTTTGGCACCATTTTTTTGTGAATTGCCAAAAGTCAGATTTTTGCTGAAATTGTGACCCCGGGGCTTAAGGACAGTTTCTAAAAAATCTTTTCCCACCGGTTAAGTTTTTTAGGGCTGATTTCTTGTCCTGTGATAAAAAGCCTTCTGTTTCGATTGCCAAACGTTTCAGGGGCGCATTTGGAAGCGTTTGGCACCATTTTTGAGTGAATTGCGAAAAGTCAGATTTTTGCTGAAATTGTGACCCCGGGGCTTAGGGACTTTTTCAAAAAAATCTTTTTCCGCCGGTTAAGTTTTTTAGGGCTGATTTCTTGTTCTGTGATAAAAAGCCTTCTGTTTCGACTGCCAAATGTTTCAGGGGAGCATTTGCAAGCGTTTGGTACCATTTTTGAGTGAATTGCCAAAAGTCAGATTTTTGCTGAAATTGTGACCCCGGGGCTTAGGGAATTTTTTTAAAAAAATCTTTTCCCGCTGGTTTAGTTTTTTAGGGCTGATTTCTTGTCCTGTGATAAAAAGCCTTCTGTTTCGACTGCCACATGTTTCAGGGGAGCATTTGGAAGCGTTTGGCACCATTTTTTGGTGAATTGCCAAAAGTCAGATTTTTGCTGAAATTGTGACCCCGGGGCTTAGGGATTTTTTCAAAAAAATCTTTTTCCGCCGGTTGAGTTGTTGAGGGCTGATTTCTTGTCCTGTGAAAAAAACCCTTCTGTTTCGACTGCCAAACCTTTCAGGGGAGCATTTGCAAGCGTTTGGCACCATTTTTGAGTGAATTGCCAAAAGTCAGATTTTTGGTGAAATTGTGACCCCGGGGCTTAGGGTTTTTTTCAAAAAAAACTTTTTCGCAGGTTAAGTTTTTTGGGCTGATTTCTTGTCCTGTGATAAAAAGCCTTCTGTTTCGACTGCCAAACCTTTCAGGGGAGCATTTGGAAGCGTTTGGCACCATTTTTGAGTGAATTGCCAAAAGTCAGATTTTTGCTGAAATTGTGACCCCGGGGCTTAGGGATTTTTTCAAAAAAATCTTTTTCCGCCGGTTGAGTTGTTGAGGGCTGATTTCTTGTCCTGTGATAAAAAGCCTTCTGTTTCGACTGCCAAACCTTTCAGGGGAGCATTTGGAAGCGTTTGGCACCATTTTTGTGTGAATTGCCAAAAGTCAGATTTTTGCTGAAATTGTGACCCCGGGGCTTAGGGATTTTTTCAAAAAAATCTTTTTCCGCCGGTTGAATTGTTGAGGGCTGATATCTTGTCCTGTGAAAAAAACCCTTCTGTTTCGACTGCCAAAAGTTTCAGGGGAGCATTTGCAAGCGTTTGGCACCATTTTTGAATCAATTGCCAAAAGTCAGATTTTTGCTGAAATTGTGACCCCGGGGTTTCGGGATTTTTTCAAAAAAATCTTTTTCCGCAAGTTGAGTTGTTGAGGGCTGATTTCTTGTCCTGTGAGAAAAAGCCTTCTGTTTCGACTGCCAAACCTTTCAGGGGAGCATTTGCAAGCGTTTGGCACCATTTTTGAGTGAATTGCCAAAAGTCAGATTTTTGCTGAAATTGTGACCCCGGGGCTTAGGGTTTTTTTCAAAAAAAACTTTTCCGCCGGTTGAGTTGTTGAGGGCTGATTTCTTGTCCTGTGATAAAAACCCTTCTGTTTCGACTGCCAAACCTTTCAGGGGAGCATTTGCAAGCGTTTGGCACCATTTTTGAGTGAATTGCCAAAAGTCAGATTTTTGCTGAAATTGTGACCCCGGGGCTTAGGGACTTTTTCAAAAAAATCTTTTTCCGCCGGTTAAGTTTTTTAGGGCTGATTTCTTGTCCTGTGATAAAAAGCCTTCTGTTTCGACTGCCAAATGTTTCAGGGGAGCATTTGCAAGCGTTTGGTACCATTTTTGAGTGAATTGCCAAAAGTCAGATTTTTGCTGAAATTGTGACCCCGGGACTTAGGGAATTTTTTTAAAAAAATCTTTTCCCGCTGGTTTAGTTTTTTAGGGCTGATTTCTTGTCCTGTGATAAAAAGCCTTCTGTTTCGACTGCCACATGTTTCAGGGGAGCATTTGGAAGCGTTTGGCACCATTTTTTGGTGAATTGCCAAAAGTCAGATTTTTGCTGAAATTGTGACCCCGGGGCTTAGGGATTTTTTCAAAAAAATCTTTTTCCGCCGGTTGAGTTGTTGAGGGCTGATTTCTTGTCCTGTGAAAAAAACCCTTCTGTTTCGACTGCCAAACCTTTCAGGGGAGCATTTGCAAGCGTTTGGCACCATTTTTGAGTGAATTGCCAAAAGTCAGATTTTTGGTGAAATTGTGACCCCGGGGCTTAGGGTTTTTTTCAAAAAAAACTTTTTCGCGGGTTAAGTTTTTTGGGCTGATTTCTTGTCCTGTGATAAAAAGCCTTCTGTTTCGACTGCCAAAGCTTTCAGGGGAGCATTTGGAAGCGTTTGGCACCATTTTTGAGTGAATTGCCAAAAGTCAGATTTTTGCTGAAATTGTGACCCCGGGGCTTAGGGATTTTTTCAAAAAAATCTTTTTCCGCCGGTTGAGTTGTTGAGGGCTGATTTCTTGTCCTGTGATAAAAAGCCTTCTGTTTCGACTGCCAAACCTTTCAGGGGAGCATTTGGAAGCGTTTGGCACCATTTTTGTGTGAATTGCCAAAAGTCAGATTTTTGCTGAAATTGTGACCCCGGGGCTTAGGGATTTTTTCAAAAAAATCTTTTTCCGCCGGTTGAATTGTTGAGGGTTGATTTCTTGTCCTGTGATAAAAAGCCTTCTATTTCGACTGCCAAATGTTTCAGGGTAGCATTTGGAAGCGTTTGGCACCATTTTTGTGTGAATTGCCAAAAGTCAGATTTTTGCTGAAATTGTGACCCCGGGGTTTCGGGATTTTTTCAAAAAAAATCTTTTTCCGCAAGTTGAGTTGTTGAGGGCTGATTTCTTGTCCTGTGAGAAAAAGCCTTCTGTTTCGACTGCCAAACCTTTCAGGGGAGCATTTGCAAGCGTTTGGCACCATTTTTGAGTGAATTGCCAAAAGTCAGATTTTTGCTGAAATTGTGACCCCGGGGCTTAGGGTTTTTTTCAAAAAAAACTTTTCCGCCGGTTGAGTTGTTGAGGGCTGATTTCTTGTCCTGTGATAAAAACCCTTCTGTTTCGACTGCCAAACCTTTCAGGGGAGCATTTGCAAGCGTTTGGCACCATTTTTGAGTGAATTGCCAAAAGTCAGATTTTTGCTGAAATTGTGACCCCGGGGCTTAGGGATTTTTTCAAAAAAAACTTTTTCCGCGGGTTAAGTTTTTTAGGGCTGATTTCTTGTCCTGTGATAAAAAGCCTTCTATTTCGACTGCCAAACGTTTCAGGGGCGCATTTGGAAGCGTTTGGCACCATTTTTGAGTGAATTGCCAAAAGTCAGATTTTTGCTGAAATGGTGACCCCGGGGCTTAGGTATTTTTTTTAAAAAAATCTTTTCCCGCCGGTTTAGTTTTTTAGGGCTGATTTCTTGTCCTGTGATAAAAAGCCTTCTGTTTCGACTGCCAAACGTTTCAGGGGAGCATTTGGAAGCGTTTGGC
This sequence comes from Podarcis muralis, assembly GCF_964188315.1. NCBI lineage: Eukaryota > Metazoa > Chordata > Lepidosauria > Squamata > Lacertidae > Podarcis > Podarcis muralis. Next base: position 61,954,847 of record NC_135663.1, read on the forward strand.
ACCATTTTTTTGTGAATTGCCAAAAGTCAGATTTTTGCTGAAATTGTGACCCCGGGGCTTAGGGATTTTTTCAAAAAAAACTTTTTCCGCGGGTTAAGTTTTTTAGGGCTGATTTCTTGTCCTGTGATAAAAAGCCTTCTGTTTCGACTGCCAAACGTTTCAGGGGAGCATTTGCAAGCGTTTGGCACCATTTTTGAATGAATTGCCAAACGTCAGATTTTTGCTGAAATTGTGACCCCGGGGCTTAAGGACAGTTTCTAAAAAATCTTTTCCCACCGGTTAAGTTTTTTAGGGCTGATTTCTTGTCCTGTGATAAAAAGCCTTCTGTTTCGACTGCCAAATGTTTCAGGGGCGCATTTGGAAGCGTTTGGCACCATTTTTGAGTGAATTGCGAAAAGTCAGATTTTTGCTGAAATTGTGACCCCGGGGCTTAGGGACTTTTTCAAAAAAATCTTATTCCGCCGGTTAAGTTTTTTAGGGCTGATTTCTTGTCCTGTGATAAAAAGCCTTCTGTTTCGACTGCCAAATGTTTCAGGGGAGCATTTGCAAGCGTTTGGTACCATTTTTGAGTGAATTGCCAAAAGTCAGATTTTTGCTGAAATTGTGACCCCGGGACTTAGGGAATTTTTTTAAAAAAATCTTTTCCCGTTGGTTTAGTTTTTTAGGGCTGATTTCTTGTCCTGTGATAAAAAGCCTTCTGTTTCGACTGCCAAACCTTTCAGGGGAGCATTTGCAAGCGTTTGGCACCATTTTTGAGTGAATTGCCAAAAGTCAGATTTTTGCTGAAATTGTGACGCCGGGGCTTAGGGATTTTTTTCAAAAAAATCTTTTTCCGCCGGTTAAGTTTTTTAGGGTTGATTTCTTGTCCTGTGATAAAAAGCCTTCTGTTTCGACTGCCAAACGTTTCAGGGGAGCATTTGCAAGCGTTTGGTACCATTTTTGAGTGAATTGCCAAAAGTCAGATTTTTGCTGAAATTGTGACCCCGGGGCTTAGGGATTTTTTTAAAAAAAATCTTTTCCCGCTGGTTTAGTTTTTTAGGGCTGATTTCTTGTCCTGTGATAAAAAGCCTTCTGTTTCGACTGCCACATGTTTCAGGGGAGCATTTGGAAGCGTTTGGCACCATTTTTTGGTGAATTGCCAAAAGTCAGATTTTTGCTGAAATTGTGACCCCGGGGCTTAGGGATTTTTTCAAAAAAATCTTTTTCCGCCGGTTGAGTTGTTGAGGGCTGATTTCTTGTCCTGTGAAAAAAACCCTTCTGTTTCGACTGCCAAACCTTTCAGGGGAGCATTTGCAAGCGTTTGGCACCATTTTTGAGTGAATTGCCAAAAGTCAGATTTTTGGTGAAATTGTGACACCGGGGCTTAGGGTTTTTTTCAAAAAAAACTTTTTCGCGGGTTAAGTTTTTTGGGCTGATTTCTTGTCCTGTGATAAAAAGCCTTCTGTTTCGACTGCCAAACCTTTCAGGGGAGCATTTGGAAGCGTTTGGCACCATTTTTGAGTGAATTGCCAAAAGTCAGATTTTTGCTGAAATTGTGACCCCGGGGCTTAGGGATTTTTTCAAAAAAATCTTTTTCCGCCGGTTGAGTTGTTGAGGGCTGATTTCTTGTCCTGTGATAAAAAGCCTTCTGTTTCGACTGCCAAACCTTTCAGGGGAGCATTTGCAAGCGTTTGGCACCATTTTTGTGTGAATTGCCAAAAGTCAGATTTTTGCTGAAATTGTGACCCCGGGGCTTAGGGATTTTTTCAAAAAAATCTTTTTCCGCCGGTTGAATTGTTGAGGGCTGATATCTTGTCCTGTGAAAAAAACCCTTCTGTTTCGACTGCCAAAAGTTTCAGGGGAGCATTTGCAAGCGTTTGGCACCATTTTTGAATCAATTGCCAAAAGTCAGATTTTTGCTGAAATTGTGACCCCGGGGCTTAGGGTTTTTTTCAAAAAAATCTTTTTCCGCCGGTTGAGTTGTTTAGGGTTGATTTCTTGTCCTGTGATAAAAAGCCTTCTATTTCGACTGCCAAATGTTTCAGGGTAGCATTTGGAAGCGTTTGGCACCATTTTTGTGTGAATTGCCAAAAGTCAGATTTTTGCTGAAATTGTGACCCCGGGGTTTCGGGATTTTTTCAAAAAAATCTTTTTCCGCAAGTTGAGTTGTTGAGGGCTGATTTCTTGTCCTGTGAGAAAAAGCCTTCTGTTTCGACTGCCAAACCTTTCAGGGGAGCATTTGCAAGCGTTTGGCTCCATTTTTGAGTGAATTTCCAAAAGTCAGATTTTTGCTGAAATTGTGACCCCGAGGCTAAGGGACTTTTTCAAAAAAATCTTTTTCCGCCGGTTGAGTTGTTGAGGGCTGATTTCTTGTCCTGTGATAAAAAGCCTTCTGTTTCGACTGCCAAATGTTTCAGGGGAGCATTTGCAAGCGTTTGGTACCATTTTTGAGTGAATTGCCAAAAGTCAGATTTTTGCTGAAATTGTGACCCCGGGACTTAGGGAATTTTTTTAAAAAAATCTTTTCCCGCTGGTTTAGTTTTTTAGGGCTGATTTCTTGTCCTGTGATAAAAAGCCTTCTGTTTCGACTGCCAAACGTTTCAGGGGAGCATTTGGAAGCGTTTGGCACCATTTTTTTGTGAATTGCCAAAAATCAGATTTTTGCTGAAATTGTGACCCCGGGGCTTAGGGATTTTTTCAAAAAAAACTTTTTCGCGGGTTAAGTTTTTGAGGGCTGATTTCTTGTCCTGTGATAAAAAGCCTTCTGTTTCGACTCCCAAACCTTTCAGGGGAGCATTTGCAAGCGTTTGGCACCATTTTTGAGTGAATTTCCAAAAGTCAGATTTTTGCTGAAATTGTGACCCCGGGGCTTAGGGTTTTTTTCAAAAAAATCTTTTTCCGCCGGTTGAGTTGTTGAGGGCTGATTTCTTGTCCTTTGAAAAAAACCCTTCTGTTTCGACTCCCAAACCTTTCAGGGGAGCATTTGCAAGCGTTTGGCACCATTTTTGAGTGAATTGCCAAAAGTCAGATTTTTGCTGAAATTGTGACCCCGGGGCTTAGGGTTTTTTTTCAAAAAAAACTTTTTCGCGGGTTAAGTTTTTGAGGGCTGATTTCTTGTCCTGTGATAAAAAGCCTTCTGTTTCGACTGCCAAACATTTCAGGGGAGCATTTGCAAGCGTTTGGCACCATTTTTGAGTGAATTGCCAAAAGTCAGATTTTTGCTGAAATTGTGACCCGGGGGCTTAGGTATTTTTTTTAAAAAAAATCTTTTCCCGCCGGTTTAGTTTTTTAGGGCTGATTTCTTGTCCTGTGATAAAAAGCCTTCTGTTTCGACTGCCAAACGTTTCAGGGGAGCATTTGGAAACGTTTGGCACCATTTTTGTGTGAATTGCCAAAAGTCAGATTTTTGCTGAAATTGTGACCCCGGGGCTTAGGGTTTTTTTCAAAAAAAAACTTTTTCCGCCGGTTGAGTTGTTGAGGGCTGATTTCTTGTCCTGTGATAAAAAGCCTTCTGTTTCGACTGCCAAACGTTTCAGGGGAGCATTTGCATGCGTTTGGCACCATTTTTGAATGAATTGCCAAACGTCAGATTTTTGCTGAAATTGTGACCCCGGGGCTTAGGGACTTTTTCAAAAAAATCTTTTCCCACCGGTTAAGTTTTTTAGGGCTGATTTCTTGTCCTGTGATAAAAAGCCTTCTGTTTCGACTGACAAACGTTTCAGGGGCGCATTTGGAAGCGTTTGGCACCATTTTTGAGTGAACTGCGAAAAGTCAGATTTTTGCTGAAATTGTGACCCCGAGGCTAAGGGACTTTTTCAAAAAAATCTTTTTCCGCCGGTTAAGTTTTTTAGGGCTGATTTCTTGTCCTGTGATAAAAAGCCTTCTGTTTCGACTGCCAAATGTTTCAGGGGAGCATTTGCAAGCGTTTGGTACCATTTTTGAGTGAATTGCCAAAAGTCAGATTTTTGCTGAAATTGTGACCCCGGGACTTAGGGAATTTTTTTAAAAAAATCTTTTCCCGCTGGTTTAGTTTTTTAGGGCTGATTTCTTGTCCTGTGATAAAAAGCCTTCTGTTTCGACTGCCAAACCTTTCAGGGGAGCATTTGCAAGCGTTTGGCACCATTTTTGAGTGAATTGCCAAAAGTCAGATTTTTGCTGAAATTGTGACGCCGGGGCTTAGGGATTTTTTCAAAAAAATCTTTTTCCGCCGGTTAAGTTGTTGAGGGCTGATTTCTTGTCCTGTGATAAAAATCCTTCTGTTTCGACTGCAAAACCTTTCAGGGGAGCATTTGCAAGCGTTTGGCACCATTTTTGTGTGAATTGCCAAAAGTCAGATTTTTGCTGAAATTGTGACCCCGGGTCTTAGGGTTTTTTTCAAAAAAATCTTTTTCCGCCGGTTGAGTTCTTGAGGGCTGATTTCTTGTCCTGTGAAAAAAACCCTTCTGTTTCGACTGCCAAACCTTTCAGGGGAGCATTTGCAAGCGTTTGGCACCATTTTTGAGTGAATTGCCAAAAGTCAGATTTTTGCTGAAATTGTGACCCCGGGGCTTAGGGTTTTTTTCAAAAAAACTTTTTCGCGGGTTAAGTTTTTGAGGGCTGATTTCTTGTCCTGTGATAAAAAGCCTTCTGTTTCGACTGGCAAACATTTCAGGGGAGCATTTGCAAGCGTTTGGCACCATTTTTGAGTGAATTGCCAAAAGTCAGATTTTTGCTGAAATTGTGACCCGGGGGCTTAGGTATTTTTTTTAAAAAAATCTTTTCCCGCCGGTTTAGTTTTTTAGGGCTGATTTCTTGTCCTGTGATAAAAAGCCTTCTGTTTCGACTGCCAAACGTTTCAGGGGAGCATTTGGAAGCGTTTGGCACCATTTTTTTGTGAATTGCCAAAAATCAGATTTTTGCTGAAATTGTGACCCCGGGGCTTAGGGATTTTTTCAAAAAAAACTTTTTCGCGGGTTAAGTTTTTGAGGGCTGATTTCTTGTCCTGTGATAAAAAGCCTTCTGTTTCGACTGCCAAACATTTCAGGGGAGCATTTGCAAGCGTTTGGCACCATTTTTGAGTGAATTGCCAAAAGTCAGATTTTTGCTGAAATTGTGACCCCGGGGGCTTAGGTATTTTTTTTTAAAAAATCTTTTCCCGCCGGTTTAGTTTTTTAGGGCTGATTTCTTGTCCTGTAATAAAAAGCCTTCTGTTTCGACTGCCAAACGTTTCAGGGGAGCATTTGGAAGCGTTTGGCACCATTTTTGAGTGAATTGCCAAAAGTCAGATTTTTGCTGAAATTGTGACGCCGGGGCTTAGGGATTTTTTCAAAAAAATCTTTTTCCGCCGTTTGAGTTCTTGAGGGCTGATTTCTTGTCCTGTGAAAAAAACCCTTCTGTTTCGACTGCCAAACCTTTCAGGGGAGCATTTGCAAGCGATTGGCACCTTTTTTGAGTGAATTGCCAAAAGTCAGATTTTTGCTGAAATTGTGACCCCGGGTCTTAGGGTTTTTTTCAAAAAAATCTTTTTCCGCCGGTTGAGTTCTTGAGGGCTGATTTCTTGTCCTGTGAAAAAAACCCTTCTGTTTCGACTGCCAAACCTTTCAGGGGAGCATTTGCAAGCGTTTGGCACCATTTTTGAGTGAATTGCCAAAAGTCAGATTTTTGCTGAAATTGTGACCCCGGGGCTTAGGGTTTTTTTCAAAAAAAACTTTTTCGCGGGTTAAGTTTTTGAGGGCTGATTTCTTGTCCTGTGATAAAAAGCCTTCTGTTTCGACTGCCAAACATTTCAGGGGAGCATTTGCAAGCGTTTGGCACCATTTTTGAGTGAATTGCCAAAAGTCAGATTTTTGCTGAAATTGTGACCCGGGGGCTTAGGTATTTTTTTAAAAAAAATCTTTTCCCGCCGGTTTAGTTTTTTAGGGCTGATTTCTTGTCCTGTGATAAAAAGCCTTCTGTTTCGACTGCCAAACGTTTCAGGGGAGCATTTGGAAGCGTTTGGCACCATTTTTTTGTGAATTGCCAAAAATCAGATTTTTGCTGAAATTGTGACCCCGGGGCTTAGGGATTTTTTCAAAAAAAACTTTTTCGCGGGTTAAGTTTTTGAGGGCTGATTTCTTGTCCTGTGATAAAAAGCCTTCTGTTTCGACTGCCAAACATTTCAGGGGAGCATTTGCAAGCGTTTGGCACCATTTTTGAGTGAATTGCCAAAAGTCAGATTTTTGCTGAAATTGTGACCCGGGGGCTTAGGTATTTTTTTTAAAAAAATCTTTTCCCGCCGGTTTAGTTTTTTAGGGCTGATTTCTTGTCCTGTGATAAAAAGCCTTCTGTTTCGACTGCCAAACGTTTCAGGGGAGCATTTGGAAGCGTTTGCCACCATTTTTTTGTGAATTGCCAAAAGTCAGATTTTTGCTGAAATTGTGACCCCGGGGCTTAGGGATTTTTTCAAAAAAAACTTTTTCCGCGGGTTAAGTTTTTTAGGGCTGATTTCTTGTCCTGTGATAAAAAGCCTTCTGTTTCGACTGCCAAACGTTTCAGGTGAGCATTTGCAAGCGTTTGGCACCATTTTTGAATGAATTGCCAAACGTTAGATTTTTGCTGAAATTGTGACCCCGGGGCTTAGGTATTTTTTTAAAAAAAATCTTTTCCCGCCGGTTTAGTTTTTTAGGGCTGATTTCTTGTCCTGTGATAAAAAGCCTTCTGTTTCGACTGCCAAACGTTTCAGGGGCGCATTTGGAAGCGTTTGGCACCATTTTTGAGTGAATTGCGAAAAGTCAGATTTTTGCTGAAATTGTGACCCCGGGGCTTAGGGACTTTTTCAAAAAAATATTTTTCCGCCGGTTAAGTTTTTTAGGGCTGATTTCTTGTCCTGTGATAAAAAGCCTTCTGTTTCGACTGCCAAATGTTTCAGGGGAGCATTTGCAAGCGTTTGGTACCATTTTTGAGTGAATTGCCAAAAGTCAGGTTTTTGCTGAAATTGTGACCCCGGGACTTAGGGAATTTTTTTAAAAAAATCTTTTCCCGCTGGTTTAGTTTTTTAGGGATGATTTCTTGTCCTGTGATAAAAAGCCTTCTGTTTTGACTGCCAAACCTTTCAGGGGAGCATTTGCAAGCGTTTGGCACCATTTTTGAGTGAATTGCCAAAAGTCAGATTTTTGCTGAAATTGTGACGCCGGGGCTTAGGGATTTTTTCAAAAAAATCTTTTTCCGCCGGTTAAGTTTTTTAGGGTTGATTTCTTGTCCTGTGATAAAAAGCCTTCTGTTTCGACTGCCAAACGTTTCAGGGGAGCATTTGCAAGCGTTTGGTACCATTTTTGAGTGAATTGCCAAAAGTCAGATTTTTGCTGAAATTGTGACCCCGGGGCTTAGGGATTTTTTTCAAAAAAATCTTTTTCCACAAGTTGAGTTGTTGAGGGCTGATTTCTTGTCCTGTGATAAAAAGCCTTCTGTTTCGACTGCCACATGTTTCAGGGGAGCATTTGGAAGCGTTTGGCACCATTTTTTGGTGAATTGCCAAAAGTCAGATTTTTGCTGAAATTGTGACCCCGGGGCTTAGGGATTTTTTCAAAAAAATCTTTTTCCGCCGGTTGAGTTGTTGAGGGCTGATTTCTTGTCCTGTGAAAAAAACCCTTCTGTTTCGACTGCCAAACCTTTCAGGGGAGCATTTGCAAGCGTTTGGCACCATTTTTGAGTGAATTGCCAAAAGTCAGATTTTTGGTGAAATTGTGACCCCGGGGCTTAGGGTTTTTTTCAAAAAAAACTTTTTCGCGGGTTAAGTTTTTTGGGCTGATTTCTTGTCCTGTGAAAAAACCCCTTCTGTTTCGACTGCCAAACCTTTCAGGGGAGCATTTGGAAGCGTTTGGCACCATTTTTGTGTGAATTGCCAAAAGTCAGATTTTTGCTGAAATTGTGACCCCGGGGCTTAGGGATTTTTTCAAAAAAATCTTTTTACGCCGGTTGAGTTGTTGAGGGCTGATTTCTTGTCCTGTGATAAAAAGCCTTCTGTTTCGACTGCCAAACCTTTCAGGGGAGCATTTGCAAGCGTTTGGCACCATTTTTGAGTGAATTGCCAAAATTCAGATTTTTGCTGAAATTGTGACCCCGGGGCTTAGGGATTTTTTCAAAAAAAACTTTTTCCGCCGGTTAAGTTTTTTAGGGCTGATTTCTTGTCCTGTGATAAAAAGCCTTCTGTTTCGACTGCCAAACGTTTCAGGGGAGCATTTGCAAGCGTTTGGCACCATTTTTGAGTGAATTGCCAAAAGTCAGATTTTTGCTGAAATTGTGACCCCGGGGCTTAGGGATTTTTTCAAAAAAATCTTTTTCCGCCGGTTGAGTTGTTGAGGGCTGATTTCTTGTCCTGTGAAAAAAACCCTTCTGTTTCGACTGCCAAACCTTTCAGGGGAGCATTTGCAAGCGTTTGGCACCATTTTTGAGTGAATTGCCAAAAGTCAGATTTTTGCTGAAATTGTGACCCCGGGGCTTAGGGATTTTTTCAAAAAAATCTTTTTCCGCCGGTTGAATTGTTGAGGGCTGATTTCTTGTCCTGTGATAAAAAGCCTTCTATTTCGACTGCCAAATGTTTCAGGGGAGCATTTGGAAGCGTATGGCACCATTTTTGTGTGAATTGCCAAAAGTCAGATTTTTGCTGAAATTGTGACCCCGGGGTTTAGGGATTTTTTCAAAAAAATCTTTTTCCGCAAGTTGAGTTGTTGAGGGCTGATTTCTTGTCCTGTGAGAAAAAGCCTTCTGTTTCGACTGCCAAACCTTTCAGGGGAGCATTTGCAAGCGTTTGGCACCATTTTTGAGTGAATTTCCAAAAGTCAGATTTTTGCTGAAATTGTGACCCCGGGGCTTAGGGTTTTTTTCAAAAAAATCTTTTTCCACAAGTTGAGTTGTTGAGGGCTGATTTCTTGTCCTGTGATAAAAAGCCTTCTGTTTCAACTGCCAAACATTTCAGGGGAGCATTTGCAAGCGTTTGGCACCATTTTTGAGTGAATTGCCAAAAGTCAGATTTTTCCTGAAATTGTGACCCCGGGGCTTAGGTATTTTTTTTAAAAAAATCTTTTCCCGCCGGTTTAGTTTTTTAGGGCTGATTTCTTGTCCTGAGATAAAAAGCCTTCTGTTTCGACTGCCAAACCTTTCAGGGGAGCATTTGCAAGCGTTTGGCACCATTTTTGAGTGAATTTCCAAAAGTCAGATTTTTGCTGAAATTGTGACCCCGGGGCTTAGGGTTTTTTTCAAAAAAATCTTTTTCCACAAGTTGAGTTGTTGAGGGCTGATTTCTTGTCCTGTGAGAAAAAGCCTTCTGTTTCGACTGCCAAACCTTTCAGGGGAGCATTTGCAAGCATTTGGCACCATTTTTGAGTGAATTTCCAAAAGTCAGATTTTTGCTGAAATTGTGACCCCGGGGCTTAGGGTTTTTTTTCAAAAAAATCTTTTTCCGCCGGTTGAGTTGTTGCGGGCTGATTTCTTGTCCTGTGAAAAAAACCCTTCTGTTTCGACTGCCAAACCTTTCAGGGGAGCATTTGCAAGCGTTTGGTACCATTTTTGAGTGAATTGCCAAAAGTCAGATTTTTGCTGAAATTGTGAACCAGGGGCTTAGGGTTTTTTTCAAAAAAAATTTTTTCGCGGGTTAAGTTTTTTAGGGCTGATTTCTTGTCCTGTGATAAAAAGCCTTCTGTTTCGACTGCCAAACATTTCAGGGGAGCATTTGCAAGCGTTTGGCACCATTTTTGAATGAATTGCCAAACGTCAGATTTTTGCTGAAATTGTGACCCCGGGGCTTAGGGACTTTTTCAAAAAAATCTTTTTCCACCGGTTAAGTTTTTTAGGGCTGATTTCTTGTCCTGTGATAAAAAGCCTTCTGTTTCGACTGCCAAACGTTTCAGGGGCGCATTTGGAAGCGTTTGGCACCATTTTTGAGTGAATTGCGAAAAGTCAGATTTTTGCTGAAATTGTGACCCCGGGGCTTAGGGACTTTTTCAAAAAAATCTTTTTCCGCCGGTTAAGTTTTTTAGGGTTGATTTCTTGTCCTGTGATAAAAAGCCTTCTGTTTCGACTGCCAAACGTTTCAGGGGAGCATTTGCAAGCGTTTGGTACCATTTTTGAGTGAATTGCCAAAAGTCAGATTTTTGCTGAAATTGTGACCCCGGGGCTTAGGGATTTTTTTTAAAAAAATCTTTTCCCGCTGGTTTAGTTTTTTAGGGCTGATTTCTTGTCCTGTGATAAAAAGCCTTCTGTTTCGACTGCCACATGTTTCAGGGGAGCATTTGGAAGCGTTTGGCACCATTTTTTTGTGAATTGCCAAAAGTCAGATTTTTGCTGAAATTGTGACCCCGGGGCTTAGGGTTTTTTTCAAAAAAAACTTTTTCGCGGGTTAAGTTTTTTGGGCTGATTTCTTGTCCTGTGATAAAAAGCCTTCTGTTTCGAATGCCAAACGTTTCAGGGGCGCATTTGGAAGCGTTTGGCACCATTTTTGAGTGAATTGCCAAAAGTCAGATTTTTGCTGAAATTGTGACCCCGGGGCTTAGGGATTTTTTCAAAAAAATCTTTTTCCGCCGGTTGAATTGTTGAGGGTTGATTTCTTGTCCTGTGATAAAAAGCCTTCTGTTTCGACTGCCAAATGTTTCAGGGGAGCATTTGGAAGCGTTTGGCACCATTTTTGTGTGAATTGCCAAAAGTCAGATTTTTGGTGAAATTGTGACCCCGGGGCTTAGGGATTTTTTCAAAAAAATCTTTTTCCGCCGGTTGAGTTGTTGAGGGCTGATTTCTTGTCCTGTGATAAAAAGCCTTCTGTTTCGACTGCCAAACCTTTCAGGGGAGCATTTGGAAGCGTTTGGCACCATTTTTGAGTGAATTGCCAAAAGTCAGATTTTTGCTGAAATTGTGACCACGGGGCTTAGGGATTTTTTCAAAAAAAACTTTTTCCGCGGGTTAAGTTTTTTAGGGCTGATTTCTTGTCCTGTGATAAAAAGCCTTCTGTTTCGACTGCCAAATGTTTCAGGGGAGCATTTGCAAGCGTTTGGTACCATTTTTGAGTGAATTGCCAAAAGTCAGATTTTTGCTGAAATTGTGACCCCGGGACTTAGGGAATTTTTTTAAAAAAATCTTTTCCCGCTGGTTTAGTTTTTTAGGGATGATTTCTTGTCCTGTGATAAAAAGCCTTCTGTTTTGACTGCCAAACCTTTCAGGGGAGCATTTGCAAGCGTTTGGCACCATTTTTGAGTGAATTGCCAAAAGTCAGATTTTTGCTGAAATTGTGACGCCGGGGCTTAGGGATTTTTTCAAAAAAATCTTTTTCCGCCGGTTAAGTTTTTTAGGGTTGATTTCTTGTCCTGTGATAAAAAGCCTTCTGTTTCGACTGCCAAACGTTTCAGGGGAGCATTTGCAAGCGTTTGGTACCATTTTTGAGTGAATTGCCCAAAGTCAGATTTTTGCTGAAATTGTGACCCCGGGGCTTAGGGATTTTTTTCAAAAAAATCTTTTTCCACAAATCGAGTTGTTGAGGGCTGATTTCTTGTCCTGTGATAAAAAGCCTTCTGTTTCGACTGCCACATGTTTCAGGGGAGCATTTGGAAGCGTTTGGCACCATTTTTTGGTGAATTGCCAAAAGTCAGATTTTTGCTGAAATTGTGACCCCGGGGCTTAGGGATTTTTTCAAAAAAATCTTTTTCCGCCGGTTGAGTTGTTGAGGGCTGATTTCTTGTCCTGTGAAAAAAACCCTTCTGTTTCGACTGCCAAACCTTTCAGGGGAGCATTTGCAAGCGTTTGGCACCATTTTTGAGTGAATTGCCAAAAGTCAGATTTTTGGTGAAATTGTGACCCCGGGGCTTAGGGTTTTTTTCAAAAAAAACTTTTTCGCGGGTTAAGTTTTTTGGGCTGATTTCTTGTCCTGTGAAAAAAACACTTCTGTTTCGACTGCCAAACCTTTCAGGGGAGCATTTGGAAGCGTTTGGCACCATTTTTGTGTGAATTGCCAAAAGTCAGATTTTTGCTGAAATTGTGACCCCGGGGCTTAGGGATTTTTTCAAAAAAATCTTTTTACGCCGGTTGAGTTGTTGAGGGCTGATTTCTTGTCCTGTGATAAAAAGCCTTCTGTTTCGACTGCCAAACCTTTCAGGGGAGCATTTGCAAGCGTTTGGCACCATTTTTGAGTGAATTGCCAAAATTCAGATTTTTGCTGAAATTGTGACCCCGGGGCTTAGGGATTTTTTCAAAAAAAACTTTTTCCGCCGGTTAAGTTTTTTATGGCTGATTTCTTGTCCTGTGATAAAAAGCCTTCTGTTTCGACTGCCAAACGTTTCAGGGGAGCATTTGCAAGCGTTTGGCACCATTTTTGAGTGAATTGCCAAAAGTCAGATTTTTGCTGAAATTGTGACCCCGGGGCTTAGGGATTTTTTCAAAAAAATCTTTTTCCGCCGGTTGAGTTGTTGAGGGCTGATTTCTTGTCCTGTGAAAAAAACCCTTCTGTTTCGACTGCCAAACCTTTCAGGGGAGCATTTGCAAGCGTTTGGCACCATTTTTGAGTGAATTGCCAAAAGTCAGATTTTTGCTGAAATTGTGACCCCGGGGCTTAGGGATTTTTTCAAAAAAAACTTTTTCCGCCGGTTGAGTTGTTGAGGGCTGATTTCTTGTCCTGTGATAAAAAGCCTTCTATTTCGACTGCCAAATGTTTCAGGGGAGCATTTGGAAGCGTATGGCACCATTTTTGTGTGAATTGCCAAAAGTCAGATTTTTGCTGAAATTGTGACCCCGGGGTTTAGGGATTTTTTCAAAAAAATCTTTTTCCGCAAGTTGAGTTGTTGAGGGCTGATTTCTTGTCCTGTGAGAAAAAGCCTTCTGTTTCGACTGCCAAACCTTTCAGGGGAGCATTTGCAAGCGTTTGGCACCATTTTTGAGTGAATTTCCAAAAGTCAGATTTTTGCTGAAATTGTGACCCCGGGGCTTAGGGTTTTTTTCAAAAAAATCTTTTTCCACAAGTTGAGTTGTTGAGGGCTGATTTCTTGTCCTGTGAGAAAAAGCCTTCTGTTTCGACTGCCAAACCTTTCAGGGGAGCATTTGCAAGCGTTTGGCACCATTTTTGAGTGAATTTCCAAAAGTCAGATTTTTGCTGAAATTGTGACCCCGGGGCTTAGGGTTTTTTTCAAAAAAATCTTTTTCCGCCGGTTGAGTTGTTGCGGGCTGATTTCTTGTCCTGTGAAAAAAACCCTTCTGTTTCGACTGCCAAACCTTTCAGGGGAGCATTTGCAAGCGTTTGGCACCATTTTTGAGTGAATTGCCAAAAGTCAGATTTTTGCTGAAATTGTGACCCCGGGGCTTAGGGATTTTTTCAAAAAAAACTTTTTCCGCGGGTTAAGTTTTTTAGGGCTGATTTCTTGTCCTGTGATAAAAAGCCTTCTGTTTCGACTGCCAAACATTTCAGGGGAGCATTTGCAAGCGTTTGGCACCATTTTTGAGTGAATTGCCAAAAGTCAGATTTTTCCTGAAATTGTGACCCCGGGGCTTAGGTATTTTTTTTAAAAAAATCTTTTCCCGCCGGTTTAGTTTTTTAGGGCTGATTTCTTGTCCTGAGATAAAAAGCCTTCTGTTTCGACTGCCAAACGTTTCAGGGGAGCATTTGGAAGCGTTTGGCACCATTTTTTTGTGAATTGCCAAAAGTCAGATTTTTGCTGAAATTGTGACCCCGGGGCTTAGGGATTTTTTCAAAAAAAACTTTTTCCGCCGGTTGAGTTGTTGAGGGCTGATTTCTTGTCCTGTGAAAAAAACCCTTCTGTTTCGACTGCCAAACCTTTCAGGGGAGCATTTGCAAGCGTTTGGCACCATTTTTGAGTGAATTGCCAAAAGTCAGATTTTTGCTGAAATTGTGACCCCGGGGCTTAGGGTTTTTTTCAAAAAAAACTTTTTCCGCCGGTTGAGTTGTTGAGGGCTGATTTCTTGTCCTGTGATAAAAAGCCTTCTATTTCGACTGCCAAATGTTTCAGGGGAGCATTTGGAAGCGTTTGGCACCATTTTTGTGAGAATTGCCAAAAGTCAGATTTTTGCTGAAATTGTGACCCCGGGGTTTAGGGATTTTTTCAAAAAAATCTTTTTCCGCAAGTTGAGTTGTTGAGGGCTGATTTCTTGTCCTGTGAGAAAAAGCCTTCTGTTTCGACTGCCAAACCTTTCAGGGGAGCATTTGCAAGCGTTTGGCACCATTTTTGAGTGAATTTCCAAAAGTCAGATTTTTGCTGAAATTGTGACCCCGGGGCTTAGGGTTTTTTTCAAAAAAATCTTTTTCCACAAGTTGAGTTGTTGAGGGCTGATTTCTTGTCCTGTGAGAAAAAGCCTTCTGTTTCGACTGCCAAACCTTTCAGGGGAGCATTTGCAAGCATTTGGCACCATTTTTGAGTGAATTTCCAAAAGTCAGATTTTTGCTGAAATTGTGACCCCGGGGCTTAGGGTTTTTTTTCAAAAAAATCTTTTTCCGCCGGTTGAGTTGTTGCGGGCTGATTTCTTGTCCTGTGAAAAAAACCCTTCTGTTTCGACTGCCAAACCTTTCAGGGGAGCATTTGCAAGCGTTTGGTACCATTTTTGAGTGAATTGCCAAAAGTCAGATTTTTGCTGAAATTGTGAACCCGGGGCTTAGGGTTTTTTTCAAAAAAATTTTTTTCGCGGGTTAAGTTTTTTAGGGCTGATTTCTTGTCCTGTGATAAAAAGCCTTCTGTTTCGACTGCCAAACATTTCAGGGGAGCATTTGCAAGCGTTTGGCACCATTTTTGAGTGAATTGCCAAAAGTCAGATTTTTGCTGAAATTGTGACCCCGGGGCTTAGGGATTTTTTCAAAAAAAACTTTTTCCGCGGGTTAAGTTTTTTAGGGCTGATTTCTTGTCCTGTGATAAAAAGCCTTCTGTTTCAACTGCCAAACGTTTCAGGGGAGCATTTGCAAGCGTTTGGCACCATTTTTGAATGAATTGCCAAACGTCAGATTTTTGCTGAAATTGTGACCCCGAGGCTTAGGGACTTTTTCAAAAAAATCTTTTTCCACCGGTTAAGTTTTTTAGGGCTGATTTCTTGTCCTGTGATAAAAAGCCTTCTGTTTCGACTGCCAAATGTTTCAGGGGCGCATTTGGAAGCGTTTGGCACCATTTTTGAGTGAATTGCGAAAAGTCAGATTTTTGCTGAAATTGTGACCCCGGGGCTTAGGGACTTTTTCAAAAAAATCTTTTTCCGCCGGTTAAGTTTTTTAGGGTTGATTTCTTGTCCTGTGATAAAAAGCCTTCTGTTTCGACTGCCAAACGTTTCAGGGGAGCATTTGCAAGCGTTTGGTACCATTTTTGAGTGAATTGCCAAAAGTCAGATTTTTGCTGAAATTGTGACCCCGGGGCTTAGGGATTTTTTTTAAAAAAAATCTTTTCCCGCTGGTTTAGTTTTTTAGGGCTGATTTCTTGTCCTGTGATAAAAAGCCTTCTGTTTCGACTGCCACATGTTTCAGGGGAGCATTTGGAAGCGTTTGGCACCATTTTTTTGTGAATTGCCAAAAGTCAGATTTTTGCTGAAATTGTGACCCCGGGGCTTAGGGATTTTTTCAAAAAAATCTTTTTCCGCCGGTTGAGTTGTTGAGGGCTGATTTCTTGTCTTGTGAAAAAAACCCTTCTGTTTCGACTGCCAAACCTTTCAGGGGAGCATTTGCAAGCGTTTGGCACCATTTTTGAGTGAATTGCCAAAAGTCAGATTTTTGCTGAAATTGTGACCCCGGGGCTTAGGGTTTTTTTCAAAAAAAACTTTTTCGCGGGTTAAGTTTTTTGGGCTGATTTCTTGTCCTGTGATAAAAAGCCTTCTGTTTCGAATGCCAAACGTTTCAGGGGCGCATTTGGAAGCGTTTGGCACCATTTTTGAGTGAATTGCCAAAAGTCAGATTTTTGCTGAAATTGTGACCCCGGGGCTTAGGGATTTTTTCAAAAAAATCTTTTTCCGCCGGTTGAATTGTTGAGGGTTGATTTCTTGTCCTGTGATAAAAAGCCTTCTATTTCGACTGCCAAATGTTTCAGGGGAGCATTTGGAAGCGTATGGCACCATTTTTGTGTGAATTGCCAAAAGTCAGATTTTTGCTGAAATTGTGACCCCGGGGTTTAGGGATTTTTTCAAAAAAATCTTTTTCCGCAAGTTGAGTTGTTGAGGGCTGATTTCTTGTCCTGTGAGAAAAAGCCTTCTGTTTCGACTGCCAAACCTTTCAGGGGAGCATTTGCAAGCGTTTGGCACCATTTTTGAGTGAATTTCCAAAAGTCAGATTTTTGCTGAAATTGTGACCCCGGGGCTTAGGGTTTTTTTCAAAAAAATCTTTTTCCACAAGTTGAGTTGTTGAGGGCTGATTTCTTGTCCTGTGAGAAAAAGCCTTCTGTTTCGACTGCCAAACCTTTCAGGGGAGCATTTGCAAGCGTTTGGCACCATTTTTGAGTGAATTTCCAAAAGTCAGATTTTTGCTGAAATTGTGACCCCGGGGCTTAGGGTTTTTTTCAAAAAAATCTTTTTCCGCCGGTTGAGTTGTTGCGGGCTGATTTCTTGTCCTGTGAAAAAAACCCTTCTGTTTCGACTGCCAAACCTTTCAGGGGAGCATTTGCAAGCGTTTGGCACCATTTTTGAGTGAATTGCCAAAAGTCAGATTTTTGCTGAAATTGTGACCCCGGGGCTTAGGGATTTTTTCAAAAAAAACTTTTTCCGCGGGTTAAGTTTTTTAGGGCTGATTTCTTGTCCTGTGATAAAAAGCCTTCTGTTTCGACTGCCAAACATTTCAGGGGAGCATTTGCAAGCGTTTGGCACCATTTTTGAGTGAATTGCCAAAAGTCAGATTTTTCCTGAAATTGTGACCCCGGGGCTTAGGTATTTTTTTTAAAAAAATCTTTTCCCGCCGGTTTAGTTTTTTAGGGCTGATTTCTTGTCCTGAGATAAAAAGCCTTCTGTTTCGACTGCCAAACCTTTCAGGGGAGCATTTGGAAGCGTTTGGCACCATTTTTGAGTGAATTGCCAAAAGTCAGATTTTTGCTGAAATTGTGACCCCAGGGCTTAGGGATTTTTTCAAAAAAAACTTTTTCCGCCGGTCGAGTTGTTGAGGGCTGATTTCTTGTCCTGTGAAAAAAACCCTTCTGTTTCGACTGCCAAACCTTTCAGGGGAGCATTTGCAAGCGTTTGGCACCATTTTTGAGTGAATTGCCAAAAGTCAGATTTTTGCTGAAATTGTGACCCCAGGGCTTAGGGATTTTTTCAAAAAAAACTTTTTCCGCCGGTTGAGTTGTTGAGGGCTGATTTCTTGTCCTGTGATAAAAAGCCTTCTATTTCGACTGCCAAATGTTTCAGGGGAGCATTTGGAAGCGTTTGGCACCATTTTTGTGAGAATTGCCAAAAGTCAGATTTTTGCTGAAATTGTGACCCCGGGGTTTAGGGATTTTTTCAAAAAAATCTTTTTCCGCAAGTTGAGTTGTTGAGGGCTGATTTCTTGTCCTGTGAGAAAAAGCCTTCTGTTTCGACTGCCAAACCTTTCAGGGGAGCATTTGCAAGCGTTTGGCACCATTTTTGAGTGAATTTCCAAAAGTCAGATTTTTGCTGAAATTGTGACCCCGGGGCTTAGGGTTTTTTTCAAAAAAATCTTTTTCCACAAGTTGAGTTGTTGAGGGCTGATTTCTTGTCCTGTGAGAAAAAGCCTTCTGTTTCGACTGCCAAACCTTTCAGGGGAGCATTTGCAAGCATTTGGCACCATTTTTGAGTGAATTTCCAAAAGTCAGATTTTTGCTGAAATTGTGACCCCGGGGCTTAGGGTTTTTTTTCAAAAAAATCTTTTTCCGCCGGTTGAGTTGTTGCGGGATGATTTCTTGTCCTGTGAAAAAAACCCTTCTGTTTCGACTGCCAAACCTTTCAGGGGAGCATTTGCAAGCGTTTGGTACCATTTTTGAGTGAATTGCCAAAAGTCAGATTTTTGCTGAAATTGTGAACCCGGGGCTTAGGGTTTTTTTCAAAAAAAATTTTTTCGCGGGTTAAGTTTTTTAGGGCTGATTTCTTGTCCTGTGATAAAAAGCCTTCTGTTTCGACTGCCAAACCTTTCAGGGGAGCATTTGCAAGCGTTTGGCACCATTTTTGAGTGAATTGCCAAAAGTCAGATTTTTGCTGAAATTGTGACCCCGGGGCTTAGGGATTTTTTCAAAAAAAACTTTTTCCGCGGGTTAAGTTTTTTAGGGCTGATTTCTTCTCCTGTGATAAAAAGCCTTCTGTTTCAACTGCCAAACGTTTCAGGGGAGCATTTGCAAGCGTTTGGCACCATTTTTGAATGAATTGCCAAACGTCAGATTTTTGCTGAAATTGTGACCCCGGGGCTTAGGGACTTTTTCAAAAAAATCTTTTTCCACCGGTTAAGTTTTTTAGGGCTGATTTCTTGTCCTGTGATAAAAAGCCTTCTGTTTCGACTGCCAAACGTTTCAGGGGCGCATTTGGAAGCGTTTGGCACCATTTTTGAGTGAATTGCGAAAAGTCAGATTTTTGCTGAAATTGTGACCCCGGGGCTTAGGGACTTTTTCAAAAAAATCTTTTTCCGCCGGTTAAGTTTTTTAGGGTTGATTTCTTGTCCTGTGATAAAAAGCCTTCTGTTTCGACTGCCAAACGTTTCAGGGGAGCATTTGCAAGCGTTTGGTACCATTTTTGAGTGAATTGCCAAAAGTCAGATTTTTGCTGAAATTGTGACCCCGGGGCTTAGGGATTTTTTTTAAAAAAATCTTTTCCCGCTGGTTTAGTTTTTTAGGGCTGATTTCTTGTCCTGTGATAAAAAGCCTTCTGTTTCGACTGCCACATGTTTCAGGGGAGCATTTGGAAGCGTTTGGCACCATTTTTTTGTGAATTGCCAAAAGTCAGATTTTTGCTGAAATTGTGACCCCGGGGCTTAGGGATTTTTTCAAAAAAATCTTTTTCCGCCGGTTGAGTTGTTGAGGGCTGATTTCTTGTCTTGTGAAAAAAACCCTTCTGTTTCGACTGCCAAACGTTTCAGGGGAGCATTTGCAAGCGTTTGGCACCATTTTTGAGTGAATTGCCAAAAGTCAGATTTTTGCTGAAATTGTGACCCCGGGGCTTAGGGTTTTTTTCAAAAAAAACTTTTTCGCGGGTTAAGTTTTTTGGGCTGATTTCTTGTCCTGTGATAAAAAGCCTTCTGTTTCGAATGCCAAACGTTTCAGGGGCGCATTTGGAAGCGTTTGGCACCATTTTTGAGTGAATTGCCAAAAGTCAGATTTTTGCTGAAATTGTGACCCCGGGGCTTAGGGATTTTTTCAAAAAAATCTTTTTCCGCCGGTTGAATTGTTGAGGGTTGATTTCTTGTCCTGTGATAAAAAGCCTTCTGTTTCGACTGCCAAATGTTTCAGGGGAGCATTTGGAAGCGTTTGGCACCATTTTTGTGTGAATTGCCAAAAGTCAGATTTTTGGTGAAATTGTGACCCCGGGGCTTAGGGATTTTTTCAAAAAAATCTTTTTCCGCCGGTTGAGTTGTTGAGGGCTGATTTCTTGTCCTGTGATAAAAAGCCTTCTGTTTCGACTGCCAAACCTTTCAGGGGAGCATTTGGAAGCGTTTGGCACCATTTTTTTCTGAATTGCCAAAAGTCAGATTTTTGCTGAAATTGTGACCCCGGGGCTTAGGGATTTTTTCAAAAAAAAACTTTTTCAGCGGGTTAAGTTTTTTAGGGCTGATTTCTTGTCCTGTGATAAAAAGCCTTCTGTTTCGACTGCCAAACGTTTCAGCGGCACATTTGCAAGCGTTTTGCACCATTTTTGAATGAATTGCCAAACGTCAGATTTTTGCTGAAATTGTGACCCCGGGGCTTAGGGATTTTTTCAAAAAAATCTTTTTCCGCCGGTGGAATTGTTGAGGGTTGATTTCTTGTCCTGTGATAAAAAGCCTTCTGTTTCGACTGCCAAATGTTTCAGGGGAGCATTTGGAAGCGTTTGGCACCATTTTTGTGTGAATTGCCAAAAGTCAGATTTTTGCTGAAATTGTGACCCCGGGGCTTAGGGATTTTTTCAAAAAAATCTTTTTCCGCCGGTTGAGTTGTTGAGGGCTGATTTCTTGTCCTGTGATAAAAAGCCTTCTGTTTCGACTGCCACATGTTTCAGGGGAGCATTTGGAAGCGTTTGGCACCATTTTTTTGTGAATTGCCAAAAGTCAGATTTTTGCTGAAATTGTGACCCCGGGGCTTAGGGTTTTTTTTAAAAAAAACTTTTTCGCGGGTTAAGTTTTTTGGGCTGATTTCTTGTCCTGTGATAAAAAGCCTTCTGTTTCGACTGCCACATGTTTCAGGGGAGCATTTGGAAGCGTTTGGCACCATTTTTTTGTGAATTGCCAAAAGTCAGATTTTTGCTGAAATTGTGACCCCGGGGCTTAGGGATTTTTTCAAAAAAATCTTTTTCCGCCGGTTGAATTGTTGAGGGTTGATTTCTTGTCCTGTGATAAAAAGCCTTCTGTTTCGACTGCCAAATGTTTCAGGGGAGCATTTGGAAGCGTTTGGCACCATTTTTGTGTGAATTGCCAAAAGTCAGATTTTTGGTGAAATTGTGACCCCGGGGCTTAGGGATTTTTTCAAAAAAATCTTTTTCCGCCGGTTGAGTTGTTGAGGGCTGATTTCTTGTCCTGTGATAAAAAGCCTTCTGTTTCGACTGCCAAACCTTTCAGGGGAGCATTTGGAAGCGTTTGGCACCATTTTTTTCTGAATTGCCAAAAGTCAGATTTTTGCTGAAATTGTGACCCCGGGGCTTAGGGATTTTTTCAAAAAAAACTTTTTCCGCGGGTTAAGTTTTTTAGGGCTGATTTCTTGTCCTGTGATAAAAAGCCTTCTGTTTCGACTGCCAAACGTTTCAGGGGAGCATTTGCAAGCGTTTGGCACCATTTTTGAATGAATTGCCAAACGTCAGATTTTTGCTGAAATTGTGACCCCGGGGCTTAGGGATTTTTTCAAAAAAATCTTTTTCCACCGGTGGAATTGTTGAGGGTTGATTTCTTGTCCTGTGATAAAAAGCCTTCTGTTTCGACTGCCAAATGTTTCAGGGGAGCATTTGGAAGCGTTTGGCACCATTTTTGTGTGAATTGCCAAAAGTCAGATTTTTGCTGAAATTGTGACCCCGGGGCTTAGGGATTTTTTCAAAAAAATCTTTTTCCGCCGGTTGAGTTGTTGAGGGCTGATTTCTTGTCCTGTGATAAAAAGCCTTCTGTTTCGACTGCCAAACCTTTCAGGGGAGCATTTGGAAGCGTTTGGCACCATTTTTTTGTGAATTGCCAAAAGTCAGATTTTTGCTGAAATTGTGACCCCGGGGCTTAGGGATTTTTTCAAAAAAAACTTTTTCCGCGGGTTAAGTTTTTTAGGGCTGATTTCTTGTCCTGTGATAAAAAGCCTTCTGTTTCGACTGTCAAACGTTTCAGGGGAGCATTTGCAAGCGTTTGGCACCATTTTTGAATGAATTGCCAAACGTCAGATTTTTGCTGAAATTGTGACCCCGGGGCTTAGGGATTTTTTTTAAAAAAATCTTTTCCCGCTGGTTTAGTTTTTTAGGGCTGATTTCTTGTCCTGTGATAAAAAGCCTTCTGTTTCGACTGCCAAATGTTTCAGGGGAGCATTTGGAAGCGTTTGGCACCATTTTTTTGTGAATTGCCAAAAGTCAGATTTTTGCTGAAATTGTGACCCCGGGGTTTAGGGATTTTTTCAAAAAAAACTTTTTCCGCGGGTTAAGTTTTTTAGGGCTAATTTCTTGTCCTGTGATAAAAAGCCTTCTGTTTCGACTGCCAAACGTTTCAGCGGCGCATTTGCAAGCGTTTTGCACCTTTTTTGAATGAATTGCCAAAAGTCAGATTTTTGCTGAAATTGTGATGCCGGGGCTTAGGGATTTTTTTAAAAAAATCTTTTTCCGCCGGTTAAGTTTTTTAGGGCTGATTTCTTGTCCTGTGATAAAAAGCCTTCTGTTTCGACTGCCAAACGTTTCAGGGGAGCATTTGCAAGCGTTTGGTACCATTTTTGAGTGAATTGCCAAAAGTCAGATTTTTGCTGAAATTGTGACCCCGGGGCTTAGGGATTTTTTTAAAAAAAATCTTTTTCCGCCGGTTTAGTTTTTTAGGGCCGATTTCTTGTCCTGTGATAAAAAGCTTTCTGTTTCGACTGCCAAACCTTTCAGGGGAGCATTTGGAAGCGTTTGGCAAAATTTTTTTCTGAATTGCCAAAAGTCAGATTTTTGCTGAAATTGTGACCCCGGGGCTTAGGGATTTTTTCAAAAAAAACTTTTTCCGCGGGTTAAGTTTTTTAGGGCTGATTTCTTGTCCTGTGATAAAAAGCCTTCTGTTTCGACTGCCAAACGTTTCAGCGGCGCATTTGCAAGCGTTTTGCACCATTTTTGAATGAATTGCCAAACGTCAGATTTTTGCTGAAATTGTGACCCCGGGGCTTAGGGATTTTTTCAAAAAAATCTTTTTCCGCCGGTGGAATTGTTGAGGGTTGATTTCTTGTCCTGTGATAAAAAGCCTTCTGTTTCGACCGCCAAATGTTTCAGGGGAGCATTTGGAAGCGTTTGGCACCATTTTTGTGTGAATTGCCAAAAGTCAGATTTTTGCTGAAATTGTGACCCCGGGGCTTAGGGATTTTTTCAAAAAAAACTTTTTCCGCGGGTTAAGTTTTTTAGGGCTGATTTCTTGTCCTGTGATAAAAAGCCTTCTGTTTCGACTGCATAACGTTTCAGGGGAGCATTTGCAAGCGTTTGGTACCATTTTTGAGTGAATTGCCAAAAGTCAGATTTTTGCTGAAATTGTGACCCCGGGGCTTAGGGATTTTTTCAAAAAAGTCTTTTTCCGCCGGTTGAGTTGTTGAGGGCTGATTTCTTGTCTTGTGAAAAAAACCCTTCTGTTTCGACTCCCAAACCTTTCAGGGGAGCATTTGCAAGCGTTTGGCACCATTTTTTTGTGAATTGCCAAAAGTCAGATTTTTGCTGAAATTGTGACCCCGGGGCTTAGGGTTTTTTTCAAAAAAACTTTTTCGCGGGTTAAGTTTTTTGGGCTGATTTCTTGTCCTGTGATAAAAAGCCTTCTGTTTCGAATGCCAAACGTTTCAGGGGAGCATTTGCAAGCGTTTGGCACCATTTTTGAGTGAATTGCCAAAAGTCAGATTTTTGCTGAAATTGTGACCCCGGGGCTTAGGGATTTTTTCAAAAAAAACTTTTTCGCGGGTTAAGTTTTTTGGGCTGATTTCTTGTCCTGTGATAAAAAGCCTTCTGTTTCGACTGCTAAACGTTTCAGGGGCGCATTTGGAAGCGTTTGGCACCATTTTTGAGTGAATTGCCAAAAGTCAGATTTTTGCTGAAATTGGGACCCCGGGGCTTAGGGATTTTTTCAAAAAAATCTTTTTCCGCCAGTTGAATTGTTGAGGGTTGATTTCTTGTCCTGTGATAAAAAGCCTTCTGTTTCGACCGCCAAATGTTTCAGGGGAGCATTTGGAAGCGTTTGGCACCATTTTTGAGTGAATTGCCAAAAGTCAGATTTTTGGTGAAATTGTGACCCCGGGGCTTAGGGTTTTTTTCAAAAAAAACTTTTTCGCGGGTTAAGTTTTTTGGGCTGATTTCTTGTCCTGTGAAAAAAACCCTTCTGTTTCGACTGCCAAACCTTTCAGGGGAGCATTTGGAAGCGTTTGGCACCATTTTTGTGTGAATTGCCAAAAGTCAGATTTTTGCTGAAATTGTGACCCCGGGGCTTAGGGATTTTTTCAAAAAAATCTTTTTACGCCGGTTGAGTTGTTGAGGGCTGATTTCTTGTCCTGTGATAAAAAGCCTTCTGTTTCGACTGCCAAACCTTTCAGGGGAGCATTTGCAAGCGTTTGGCACCATTTTTGAGTGAATTGCCAAAATTCAGATTTTTGCTGAAATTGTGACCCCGGGGCTTAGGGATTTTTTCAAAAAAATCTTTTTCCGCCGGTTAAGTTTTTTAGGGCTGATTTCTTGTCCTGTGATAAAAAGCCTTCTGTTTCGACTGCCAAACGTTTCAGGGGAGCATTTGCAAGCGTTTGGCACCATTTTTGAGTGAATTGCCAAAAGTCAGATTTTTGCTGAAATTGTGACCCCGGGGCTTAGGGATTTTTTCAAAAAAATCTTTTTCCGCCGGTTGAGTTGTTGAGGGCTGATTTCTTGTCCTGTGAAAAAAACCCTTCTGTTTCGACTGCCAAACCTTTCAGGGGAGCATTTGCAAGCGTTTGGCACCATTTTTGAGTGAATTGCCAAAAGTCAGATTTTTGCTGAAATTGTGACCCCGGGGCTTAGGGATTTTTTCAAAAAAAACTTTTTCCGCCGGTTGAGTTGTTGAGGGCTGATTTCTTGTCCTGTGATAAAAAGCCTTCTATTTCGACTGCCAAATGTTTCAGGGGAGCATTTGGAAGCGTATGGCACCATTTTTGTGTGAATTGCCAAAAGTCAGATTTTTGCTGAAATTGTGACCCCGGGGTTTAGGGATTTTTTCAAAAAAATCTTTATCCGCAAGTTGAGTTGTTGAGGGCTGATTTCTTGTCCTGTGAGAAAAAGCCTTCTGTTTCGACTGCCAAACCTTTCAGGGGAGCATTTGCAAGCGTTTGGCACCATTTTTGAGTGAATTTCCAAAAGTCAGATTTTTGCTGAAATTGTGACCCCGGGGCTTAGGGTTTTTTTCAAAAAAATCTTTTTCCACAAGTTGAGTTGTTGAGGGCTGATTTCTTGTCCTGTGAGAAAAAGCCTTCTGTTTCGACTGCCAAACCTTTCAGGGGAGCATTTGCAAGCGTTTGGCACCATTTTTGAGTGAATTTCCAAAAGTCAGATTTTTGCTGAAATTGTGACCCCGGGGCTTAGGGTTTTTTTCAAAAAAATCTTTTTCCGCCGGTTGAGTTGTTGCGGGCTGATTTCTTGTCCTGTGAAAAAAACCCTTCTGTTTCGACTGCCAAACCTTTCAGGGGAGCATTTGCAAGCGTTTGGCACCATTTTTGAGTGAATTGCCAAAAGTCAGATTTTTGCTGAAATTGTGACCCCGGGGCTTAGGGATTTTTTCAAAAAAAACTTTTTCCGCGGGTTAAGTTTCTTAGGGCTGATTTCTTGTCCTGTGATAAAAAGCCTTCTGTTTCGACTGCCAAACATTTCAGGGGAGCATTTGCAAGCGTTTGGCACCATTTTTGAGTGAATTGCCAAAAGTCAGATTTTTCCTGAAATTGTGACCCCGGGGCTTAGGTATTTTTTTTAAAAAAATCTTTTCCCGCCGGTTTAGTTTTTTAGGGCTGATTTCTTGTCCTGAGATAAAAAGCCTTCTGTTTCGACTGCCAAACGTTTCAGGGGAGCATTTGGAAGCGTTTGGCACCATTTTTTTGTGAATTGCCAAAAGTCAGATTTTTGCTGAAATTGTGACCCCGGGGCTTAGGGATTTTTTCAAAAAAAACTTTTTCCGCCGGTTGAGTTGTTGAGGGCTGATTTCTTGTCCTGTGAAAAAAACCCTTCTGTTTCGACTGCCAAACCTTTCAGGGGAGCATTTGCAAGCGTTTGGCACCATTTTTGAGTGAATTGCCAAAAGTCAGATTTTTGCTGAAATTGTGACCCCGGGGCTTAGGGATTTTTTCAAAAAAAACTTTTTCCGCCGGTTGAGTTGTTGAGGGCTGATTTCTTGTCCTGTGATAAAAAGCCTTCTATTTCGACTGCCAAATGTTTCAGGGGAGCATTTGGAAGCGTTTCGCACCATTTTTGTGAGAATTGCCAAAAGTCAGATTTTTGCTGAAATTGTGACCCCGGGGTTTAGGGATTTTTTCAAAAAAATCTTTTTCCGCAAGTTGAGTTGTTGAGGGCTGATTTCTTGTCCTGTGAGAAAAAGCCTTCTGTTTCGACTGCCAAACCTTTCAGGGGAGCATTTGCAAGCGTTTGGCACCATTTTTGAGTGAATTTCCAAAAGTCAGATTTTTGCTGAAATTGTGACCCCGGGGCTTAGGGTTTTTTTCAAAAAAATCTTTTTCCACAAGTTGAGTTGTTGAGGGCTGATTTCTTGTCCTGTGAGAAAAAGCCTTCTGTTTCGACTGCCAAACCTTTCAGGGGAGCATTTGCAAGCATTTGGCACCATTTTTGAGTGAATTTCCAAAAGTCAGATTTTTGCTGAAATTGTGACCCCGGGGCTTAGGGTTTTTTTTCAAAAAAATCTTTTTCCGCCGGTTGAGTTGTTGCGGGCTGATTTCTTGTCCTGTGAAAAAAACCCTTCTGTTTCGACTGCCAAACCTTTCAGGGGAGCATTTGCAAGCGTTTGGTACCATTTTTGAGTGAATTGCCAAAAGTCAGATTTTTGCTGAAATTGTGAACCCGGGGCTTAGGGTTTTTTTCAAAAAAAAATTTTTCGCGGGTTAAGTTTTTTAGGGCTGATTTCTTGTCCTGTGATAAAAAGCCTTCTGTTTCGACTGCCAAACATTTCAGGGGAGCATTTGCAAGCGTTTGGCACCATTTTTGAATGAATTGCCAAACGTCAGATTTTTGCTGAAATTGTGACCCCGGGGCTTAGGGACTTTTTCAAAAAAATCTTTTTCCACCGGTTAAGTTTTTTAGGGCTGATTTCTTGTCCTGTGATAAAAAGCCTTCTGTTTCGACTGCCAAACGTTTCAGGGGCGCATTTGGAAGCGTTTGGCACCATTTTTGAGTGAATTGCGAAAAGTCAGATTTTTGCTGAAATTGTGACCCCGGGGCTTAGGGATTTTTTCAAAAAAAACTTTTTCCGCGGGTTAAGTTTCTTAGGGCTGATTTCTTGTCCTGTGATAAAAAGCCTTCTGTTTCGACTGCCAAACATTTCAGGGGAGCATTTGCAAGCGTTTGGCACCATTTTTGAGTGAATTGCCAAAAGTCAGATTTTTCCTGAAATTGTGACCCCGGGGCTTAGGTATTTTTTTAAAAAAAATCTTTTCCCGCCGGTTTAGTTTTTTAGGGCTGATTTCTTGTCCTGAGATAAAAAGCCTTCTGTTTCGACTGCCAAACGTTTCAGGGGAGCATTTGGAAGCGTTTGGCACCATTTTTTTGTGAATTGCCAAAAGTCAGATTTTTGCTGAAATTGTGACCCCGGGGCTTAGGGATTTTTTCAAAAAAAACTTTTTCCGCCGGTTGAGTTGTTGAGGGCTGATTTCTTGTCCTGTGAAAAAAACCCTTCTGTTTCGACTGCCAAACCTTTCAGGGGAGCATTTGCAAGCGTTTGGCACCATTTTTGAGTGAATTGCCAAAAGTCAGATTTTTGCTGAAATTGTGACCCCGGGGCTTAGGGATTTTTTCAAAAAAAACTTTTTCCGCCGGTTGAGTTGTTGAGGGCTGATTTCTTGTCCTGTGATAAAAAGCCTTCTATTTCGACTGCCAAATGTTTCAGGGGAGCATTTGGAAGCGTTTCGCACCATTTTTGTGAGAATTGCCAAAAGTCAGATTTTTGCTGAAATTGTGACCCCGGGGTTTAGGGATTTTTTCAAAAAAATCTTTTTCCGCAAGTTGAGTTGTTGAGGGCTGATTTCTTGTCCTGTGAGAAAAAGCCTTCTGTTTCGACTGCCAAACCTTTCAGGGGAGCATTTGCAAGCGTTTGGCACCATTTTTGAGTGAATTTCCAAAAGTCAGATTTTTGCTGAAATTGTGACCCCGGGGCTTAGGGTTTTTTTCAAAAAAATCTTTTTCCACAAGTTGAGTTGTTGAGGGCTGATTTCTTGTCCTGTGAGAAAAAGCCTTCTGTTTCGACTGCCAAACCTTTCAGGGGAGCATTTGCAAGCATTTGGCACCATTTTTGAGTGAATTTCCAAAAGTCAGATTTTTGCTGAAATTGTGACCCCGGGGCTTAGGGTTTTTTTTCAAAAAAATCTTTTTCCGCCGGTTGAGTTGTTGCGGGCTGATTTCTTGTCCTGTGAAAAAAACCCTTCTGTTTCGACTGCCAAACCTTTCAGGGGAGCATTTGCAAGCGTTTGGTACCATTTTTGAGTGAATTGCCAAAAGTCAGATTTTTGCTGAAATTGTGAACCCGGGGCTTAGGGTTTTTTTCAAAAAAAAATTTTTCGCGGGTTAAGTTTTTTAGGGCTGATTTCTTGTCCTGTGATAAAAAGCCTTCTGTTTCGACTGCCAAACATTTCAGGGGAGCATTTGCAAGCGTTTGGCACCATTTTTGAATGAATTGCCAAACGTCAGATTTTTGCTGAAATTGTGACCCCGGGGCTTAGGGACTTTTTCAAAAAAATCTTTTTCCACCGGTTAAGTTTTTTAGGGCTGATTTCTTGTCCTGTGATAAAAAGCCTTCTGTTTCGACTGCCAAACGTTTCAGGGGCGCATTTGGAAGCGTTTGGCACCATTTTTGAGTGAATTGCGAAAAGTCAGATTTTTGCTGAAATTGTGACCCCGGGGCTTAGGGACTTTTTCAAAAAAATCTTTTTCCGCCGGTTAAGTTTTTTAGGGTTGATTTCTTGTCCTGTGATAAAAAGCCTTCTGTTTCGACTGCCAAACGTTTCAGGGGAGCATTTGCAAGCGTTTGGTACCATTTTTGAGTGAATTGCGAAAAGTCAGATTTTTGCTGAAATTGTGACCCCGGGGCTTAGGGATTTTTTTTAAAAAAATCTTTTCCCGCTGGTTTAGTTTTTTAGGGCTGATTTCTTGTC
The DNA here is from genome assembly GCF_964188315.1 of Podarcis muralis. Classification (NCBI taxonomy): domain Eukaryota; kingdom Metazoa; phylum Chordata; class Lepidosauria; order Squamata; family Lacertidae; genus Podarcis; species Podarcis muralis. The sequence goes on from NC_135663.1 coordinate 61,983,430, forward strand.
CTGTGATAAAAAGCCTTCTGTTTCGACTGCCACATGTTTCAGGGGAGCATTTGGAAGCGTTTGGCACCATTTTTTTGTGAATTGCCAAAAGTCAGATTTTTGCTGAAATTGTGACCCCGGGGCTTAGGGTTTTTTTCAAAAAAAACTTTTTCGCGGGTTAAGTTTTTTGGGCTGATTTCTTGTCCTGTGATAAAAAGCCTTCTGTTTCGAATGCCAAACGTTTCAGGGGCGCATTTGGAAGCGTTTGGCACCATTTTTGAGTGAATTGCCAAAAGTCAGATTTTTGCTGAAATTGTGACCCCGGGGCTTAGGGATTTTTTCAAAAAAATCTTTTTCCGCCGGTTGAATTGTTGAGGGTTGATTTCTTGTCCTGTGATAAAAAGCCTTCTGTTTCGACTGCCAAATGTTTCAGGGGAGCATTTGGAAGCGTTTGGCACCATTTTTGTGTGAATTGCCAAAAGTCAGATTTTTGGTGAAATTGTGACCCCGGGGCTTAGGGATTTTTTCAAAAAAATCTTTTTCCGCCGGTTGAGTTGTTGAGGGCTGATTTCTTGTCCTGTGATAAAAAGCCTTCTGTTTCGACTGCCAAACCTTTCAGGGGAGCATTTGGAAGCGTTTGGCACCATTTTTGAGTGAATTGCCAAAAGTCAGATTTTTGCTGAAATTGTGACCACGGGGCTTAGGGATTTTTTCAAAAAAAACTTTTTCCGCGGGTTAAGTTTTTTAGGGCTGATTTCTTGTCCTGTGATAAAAAGCCTTCTGTTTCGACTGCCAAATGTTTCAGGGGAGCATTTGCAAGCGTTTGGTACCATTTTTGAGTGAATTGCCAAAAGTCAGATTTTTGCTGAAATTGTGACCCCGGGACTTAGGGAATTTTTTTAAAAAAATCTTTTCCCGCTGGTTTAGTTTTTTAGGGATGATTTCTTGTCCTGTGATAAAAAGCCTTCTGTTTTGACTGCCAAACCTTTCAGGGGAGCATTTGCAAGCGTTTGGCACCATTTTTGAGTGAATTGCCAAAAGTCAGATTTTTGCTGAAATTGTGACGCCGGGGCTTAGGGATTTTTTCAAAAAAATCTTTTTCCGCCGGTTAAGTTTTTTAGGGTTGATTTCTTGTCCTGTGATAAAAAGCCTTCTGTTTCGACTGCCAAACGTTTCAGGGGAGCATTTGCAAGCGTTTGGTACCATTTTTGAGTGAATTGCCAAAAGTCAGATTTTTGCTGAAATTGTGACCCCGGGGCTTAGGGATTTTTTTCAAAAAAATCTTTTTCCACAAATTGAGTTGTTGAGGGCTGATTTCTTGTCCTGTGATAAAAAGCCTTCTGTTTCGACTGCCAAACGTTTCAGGGGCGCATTTGGAAGCGTTTGGCACCATTTTTGAGTGAATTGCGAAAAGTCAGATTTTTGCTGAAATTGTGACCCCGGGGCTTAGGGATTTTTTCAAAAAAAACTTTTTCCGCGGGTTAAGTTTCTTAGGGCTGATTTCTTGTCCTGTGATAAAAAGCCTTCTGTTTCGACTGCCAAACATTTCAGGGGAGCATTTGCAAGCGTTTGGCACCATTTTTGAGTGAATTGCCAAAAGTCAGATTTTTCCTGAAATTGTGACCCCGGGGCTTAGGTATTTTTTTAAAAAAAATCTTTTCCCGCCGGTTTAGTTTTTTAGGGCTGATTTCTTGTCCTGAGATAAAAAGCCTTCTGTTTCGACTGCCAAACGTTTCAGGGGAGCATTTGGAAGCGTTTGGCACCATTTTTTTGTGAATTGCCAAAAGTCAGATTTTTGCTGAAATTGTGACCCCGGGGCTTAGGGATTTTTTCAAAAAAAACTTTTTCCGCCGGTTGAGTTGTTGAGGGCTGATTTCTTGTCCTGTGAAAAAAACCCTTCTGTTTCGACTGCCAAACCTTTCAGGGGAGCATTTGCAAGCGTTTGGCACCATTTTTGAGTGAATTGCCAAAAGTCAGATTTTTGCTGAAATTGTGACCCCGGGGCTTAGGGATTTTTTCAAAAAAAACTTTTTCCGCCGGTTGAGTTGTTGAGGGCTGATTTCTTGTCCTGTGATAAAAAGCCTTCTATTTCGACTGCCAAATGTTTCAGGGGAGCATTTGGAAGCGTTTCGCACCATTTTTGTGAGAATTGCCAAAAGTCAGATTTTTGCTGAAATTGTGACCCCGGGGTTTAGGGATTTTTTCAAAAAAATCTTTTTCCGCAAGTTGAGTTGTTGAGGGCTGATTTCTTGTCCTGTGAGAAAAAGCCTTCTGTTTCGACTGCCAAACCTTTCAGGGGAGCATTTGCAAGCGTTTGGCACCATTTTTGAGTGAATTTCCAAAAGTCAGATTTTTGCTGAAATTGTGACCCCGGGGCTTAGGGTTTTTTTCAAAAAAATCTTTTTCCACAAGTTGAGTTGTTGAGGGCTGATTTCTTGTCCTGTGAGAAAAAGCCTTCTGTTTCGACTGCCAAACCTTTCAGGGGAGCATTTGCAAGCATTTGGCACCATTTTTGAGTGAATTTCCAAAAGTCAGATTTTTGCTGAAATTGTGACCCCGGGGCTTAGGGTTTTTTTTCAAAAAAATCTTTTTCCGCCGGTTGAGTTGTTGCGGGCTGATTTCTTGTCCTGTGAAAAAAACCCTTCTGTTTCGACTGCCAAACCTTTCAGGGGAGCATTTGCAAGCGTTTGGTACCATTTTTGAGTGAATTGCCAAAAGTCAGATTTTTGCTGAAATTGTGAACCCGGGGCTTAGGGTTTTTTTCAAAAAAAAATTTTTCGCGGGTTAAGTTTTTTAGGGCTGATTTCTTGTCCTGTGATAAAAAGCCTTCTGTTTCGACTGCCAAACATTTCAGGGGAGCATTTGCAAGCGTTTGGCACCATTTTTGAATGAATTGCCAAACGTCAGATTTTTGCTGAAATTGTGACCCCGGGGCTTAGGGACTTTTTCAAAAAAATCTTTTTCCACCGGTTAAGTTTTTTAGGGCTGATTTCTTGTCCTGTGATAAAAAGCCTTCTGTTTCGACTGCCAAACGTTTCAGGGGCGCATTTGGAAGCGTTTGGCACCATTTTTGAGTGAATTGCGAAAAGTCAGATTTTTGCTGAAATTGTGACCCCGGGGCTTAGGGACTTTTTCAAAAAAATCTTTTTCCGCCGGTTAAGTTTTTTAGGGTTGATTTCTTGTCCTGTGATAAAAAGCCTTCTGTTTCGACTGCCAAACGTTTCAGGGGAGCATTTGCAAGCGTTTGGTACCATTTTTGAGTGAATTGCGAAAAGTCAGATTTTTGCTGAAATTGTGACCCCGGGGCTTAGGGATTTTTTTTAAAAAAATCTTTTCCCGCTGGTTTAGTTTTTTAGGGCTGATTTCTTGTCCTGTGATAAAAAGCCTTCTGTTTCGACTGCCACATGTTTCAGGGGAGCATTTGGAAGCGTTTGGCACCATTTTTTTGTGAATTGCCAAAAGTCAGATTTTTGCTGAAATTGTGACCCCGGGGCTTAGGGTTTTTTTCAAAAAAAACTTTTTCGCGGGTTAAGTTTTTTGGGCTGATTTCTTGTCCTGTGATAAAAAGCCTTCTGTTTCGAATGCCAAACGTTTCAGGGGCGCATTTGGAAGCGTTTGGCACCATTTTTGAGTGAATTGCCAAAAGTCAGATTTTTGCTGAAATTGTGACCCCGGGGCTTAGGGATTTTTTCAAAAAAATCTTTTTCCGCCGGTTGAATTGTTGAGGGTTGATTTCTTGTCCTGTGATAAAAAGCCTTCTGTTTCGACTGCCAAATGTTTCAGGGGAGCATTTGGAAGCGTTTGGCACCATTTTTGTGTGAATTGCCAAAAGTCAGATTTTTGGTGAAATTGTGACCCCGGGGCTTAGGGATTTTTTCAAAAAAATCTTTTTCCGCCGGTTGAGTTGTTGAGGGCTGATTTCTTGTCCTGTGATAAAAAGCCTTCTGTTTCGACTGCCAAACCTTTCAGGGGAGCATTTGGAAGCGTTTGGCACCATTTTTGAGTGAATTGCCAAAAGTCAGATTTTTGCTGAAATTGTGACCACGGGGCTTAGGGATTTTTTCAAAAAAAACTTTTTCCGCGGGTTAAGTTTTTTAGGGCTGATTTCTTGTCCTGTGATAAAAAGCCTTCTGTTTCGACTGCCAAATGTTTCAGGGGAGCATTTGCAAGCGTTTGGTACCATTTTTGAGTGAATTGCCAAAAGTCAGATTTTTGCTGAAATTGTGACCCCGGGACTTAGGGAATTTTTTTAAAAAAATCTTTTCCCGCTGGTTTAGTTTTTTAGGGATGATTTCTTGTCCTGTGATAAAAAGCCTTCTGTTTTGACTGCCAAACCTTTCAGGGGAGCATTTGCAAGCGTTTGGCACCATTTTTGAGTGAATTGCCAAAAGTCAGATTTTTGCTGAAATTGTGACGCCGGGGCTTAGGGATTTTTTCAAAAAAATCTTTTTCCGCCGGTTAAGTTTTTTAGGGTTGATTTCTTGTCCTGTGATAAAAAGCCTTCTGTTTCGACTGCCAAACGTTTCAGGGGAGCATTTGCAAGCGTTTGGTACCATTTTTGAGTGAATTGCCAAAAGTCAGATTTTTGCTGAAATTGTGACCCCGGGGCTTAGGGATTTTTTTCAAAAAAATCTTTTTCCACAAATTGAGTTGTTGAGGGCTGATTTCTTGTCCTGTGATAAAAAGCCTTCTGTTTCGACTGCCACATGTTTCAGGGGAGCATTTGGAAGCGTTTGGCACCATTTTTTGGTGAATTGCCAAAAGTCAGATTTTTGCTGAAATTGTGACCCCGGGGCTTAGGGATTTTTTCAAAAAAATCTTTTTCCGCCGGTTGAGTTGTTGAGGGCTGATTTCTTGTCCTGTGAAAAAAACCCTTCTGTTTCGACTGCCAAACCTTTCAGGGGAGCATTTGCAAGCGTTTGGCACCATTTTTGAGTGAATTGCCAAAAGTCAGATTTTTGGTGAAATTGTGACCCCGGGGCTTAGGGTTTTTTTCAAAAAAAACTTTTTCGCGGGTTAAGTTTTTTGGGCTGATTTCTTGTCCTGTGAAAAAAACCCTTCTGTTTCGACTGCCAAACCTTTCAGGGGAGCATTTGGAAGCGTTTGGCACCATTTTTGTGTGAATTGCCAAAAGTCAGATTTTTGCTGAAATTGTGACCCCGGGGCTTAGGGATTTTTTCAAAAAAATCTTTTTACGCCGGTTGAGTTGTTGAGGGCTGATTTCTTGTCCTGTGATAAAAAGCCTTCTGTTTCGACTGCCAAACCTTTCAGGGGAGCATTTGCAAGCGTTTGGCACCATTTTTGAGTGAATTGCCAAAATTCAGATTTTTGCTGAAATTGTGACCCCGGGGCTTAGGGATTTTTTCAAAAAAAACTTTTTCCGCCGGTTAAGTTTTTTAGGGCTGATTTCTTGTCCTGTGATAAAAAGCCTTCTGTTTCGACTGCCAAACGTTTCAGGGGAGCATTTGCAAGCGTTTGGCACCATTTTTGAGTGAATTGCCAAAAGTCAGATTTTTGCTGAAATTGTGACCCCGGGGCTTAGGGATTTTTTCAAAAAAATCTTTTTCCGCCGGTTGAGTTGTTGAGGGCTGATTTCTTGTCCTGTGAAAAAAACCCTTCTGTTTCGACTGCCAAACCTTTCAGGGGAGCATTTGCAAGCGTTTGGCACCATTTTTGAGTGAATTGCCAAAAGTCAGATTTTTGCTGAAATTGTGACCCCGGGGCTTAGGGATTTTTTCAAAAAAAACTTTTTCCGCCGGTTGAGTTGTTGAGGGCTGATTTCTTGTCCTGTGATAAAAAGCCTTCTATTTCGACTGCCAAATGTTTCAGGGGAGCATTTGGAAGCGTATGGCACCATTTTTGTGTGAATTGCCAAAAGTCAGATTTTTGCTGAAATTGTGACCCCGGGGTTTAGGGATTTTTTCAAAAAAATCTTTTTCCGCAAGTTGAGTTGTTGAGGGCTGATTTCTTGTCCTGTGAGAAAAAGCCTTCTGTTTCGACTGCCAAACCTTTCAGGGGAGCATTTGCAAGCGTTTGGCACCATTTTTGAGTGAATTTCCAAAAGTCAGATTTTTGCTGAAATTGTGACCCCGGGGCTTAGGGTTTTTTTCAAAAAAATCTTTTTCCACAAGTTGAGTTGTTGAGGGCTGATTTCTTGTCCTGTGAGAAAAAGCCTTCTGTTTCGACTGCCAAACCTTTCAGGGGAGCATTTGCAAGCGTTTGGCACCATTTTTGAGTGAATTTCCAAAAGTCAGATTTTTGCTGAAATTGTGACCCCGGGGCTTAGGGTTTTTTTCAAAAAAATCTTTTTCCGCCGGTTGAGTTGTTGCGGGCTGATTTCTTGTCCTGTGAAAAAAACCCTTCTGTTTCGACTGCCAAACCTTTCAGGGGAGCATTTGCAAGCGTTTGGCACCATTTTTGAGTGAATTGCCAAAAGTCAGATTTTTGCTGAAATTGTGACCCCGGGGCTTAGGGATTTTTTCAAAAAAAACTTTTTCCGCGGGTTAAGTTTTTTAGGGCTGATTTCTTGTCCTGTGATAAAAAGCCTTCTGTTTCGACTGCCAAACATTTCAGGGGAGCATTTGCAAGCGTTTGGCACCATTTTTGAGTGAATTGCCAAAAGTCAGATTTTTCCTGAAATTGTGACCCCGGGGCTTAGGTATTTTTTTTAAAAAAATCTTTTCCCGCCGGTTTAGTTTTTTAGGGCTGATTTCTTGTCCTGAGATAAAAAGCCTTCTGTTTCGACTGCCAAACGTTTCAGGGGAGCATTTGGAAGCGTTTGGCACCATTTTTTTGTGAATTGCCAAAAGTCAGATTTTTGCTGAAATTGTGACCCCGGGGCTTAGGGATTTTTTCAAAAAAAACTTTTTCCGCCGGTTGAGTTGTTGAGGGCTGATTTCTTGTCCTGTGAAAAAAACCCTTCTGTTTCGACTGCCAAACCTTTCAGGGGAGCATTTGCAAGCGTTTGGCACCATTTTTGAGTGAATTGCCAAAAGTCAGATTTTTGCTGAAATTGTGACCCCGGGGCTTAGGGTTTTTTTCAAAAAAAACTTTTTCCGCCGGTTGAGTTGTTGAGGGCTGATTTCTTGTCCTGTGATAAAAAGCCTTCTATTTCGACTGCCAAATGTTTCAGGGGAGCATTTGGAAGCGTTTGGCACCATTTTTGTGAGAATTGCCAAAAGTCAGATTTTTGCTGAAATTGTGACCCCGGGGTTTAGGGATTTTTTCAAAAAAATCTTTTTCCGCAAGTTGAGTTGTTGAGGGCTGATTTCTTGTCCTGTTAGAAAAAGCCTTCTGTTTCGACTGCCAAACCTTTCAGGGGAGCATTTGCAAGCGTTTGGCACCATTTTTGAGTGAATTTCCAAAAGTCAGATTTTTGCTGAAATTGTGACCCCGGGGCTTAGGGTTTTTTTCAAAAAAATCTTTTTCCACAAGTTGAGTTGTTGAGGGCTGATTTCTTGTCCTGTGAGAAAAAGCCTTCTGTTTCGACTGCCAAACCTTTCAGGGGAGCATTTGCAAGCATTTGGCACCATTTTTGAGTGAATTTCCAAAAGTCAGATTTTTGCTGAAATTGTGACCCTGGGGCTTAGGGTTTTTTTTCAAAAAAATCTTTTTCCGCCGGTTGAGTTGTTGCGGGCTGATTTCTTGTCCTGTGAAAAAAACCCTTCTGTTTCGACTGCCAAACCTTTCAGGGGAGCATTTGCAAGCGTTTGGTACCATTTTTGAGTGAATTGCCAAAAGTCAGATTTTTGCTGAAATTGTGAACCCGGGGCTTAGGGTTTTTTTCAAAAAAAATTTTTTCGCGGGTTAAGTTTTTTAGGGCTGATTTCTTGTCCTGTGATAAAAAGCCTTCTGTTTCAACTGCCAAACGTTTCAGGGGAGCATTTGCAAGCGTTTGGCACCATTTTTGAATGAATTGCCAAACGTCAGATTTTTGCTGAAATTGTGACCCCGGGGCTTAGGGACTTTTTCAAAAAAATCTTTTTCCGCCGGTTAAGTTTTTTAGGGTTGATTTCTTGTCCTGTGATAAAAAGCCTTCTGTTTCGACTGCCAAACGTTTCAGGGGAGCATTTGCAAGCGTTTGGTACCATTTTTGAGTGAATTGCCAAAAGTCAGATTTTTGCTGAAATTGTGACCCCGGGGCTTAGGGATTTTTTTTAAAAAAATCTTTTCCCGCTGGTTTAGTTTTTTAGGGCTGATTTCTTGTCCTGTGATAAAAAGCCTTCTGTTTCGACTGCCACATGTTTCAGGGGAGCATTTGGAAGCGTTTGGCACCATTTTTTTGTGAATTGCCAAAAGTCAGATTTTTGCTGAAATTGTGACCCCGGGGCTTAGGGATTTTTTCAAAAAAATCTTTTTCCGCCGGTTGAGTTGTTGAGGGCTGATTTCTTGTCTTGTGAAAAAAACCCTTCTGTTTCGACTGCCAAACCTTTCAGGGGAGCATTTGCAAGCGTTTGGCACCATTTTTGAGTGAATTGCCAAAAGTCAGATTTTTCCTGAAATTGTGACCCCGGGGCTTAGGGTTTTTTTCAAAAAAAACTTTTTCGCGGGTTAAGTTTTTTGGGCTGATTCTTGTCCTGTGATAAAAAGCCTTCTGTTTCGAATGCCAAACGTTTCAGGGGCGCATTTGGAAGCGTTTGGCACCATTTTTGAGTGAATTGCCAAAAGTCAGATTTTTGCTGAAATTGTGACCCCGGGGCTTAGGGATTTTTTCAAAAAAATCTTTTTCCGCCGGTTGAATTGTTGAGGGTTGATTTCTTGTCCTGTGATAAAAAGCCTTCTATTTCGACTGCCAAATGTTTCAGGGGAGCATTTGGAAGCGTATGGCACCATTTTTGTGTGAATTGCCAAAAGTCAGATTTTTGCTGAAATTGTGACCCCGGGGTTTAGGGATTTTTTCAAAAAAATCTTTTTCCGCAAGTTGAGTTGTTGAGGGCTGATTTCTTGTCCTGTGAGAAAAAGCCTTCTGTTTCGACTGCCAAACCTTTCAGGGGAGCATTTGCAAGCGTTTGGCACCATTTTTGAGTGAATTTCCAAAAGTCAGATTTTTGCTGAAATTGTGACCCCGGGGCTTAGGGTTTTTTTCAAAAAAATCTTTTTCCACAAGTTGAGTTGTTGAGGGCTGATTTCTTGTCCTGTGAGAAAAAGCCTTCTGTTTCGACTGCCAAACCTTTCAGGGGAGCATTTGCAAGCGTTTGGCACCATTTTTGAGTGAATTTCCAAAAGTCAGATTTTTGCTGAAATTGTGACCCCGGGGCTTAGGGTTTTTTTCAAAAAAATCTTTTTCCGCCGGTTGAGTTGTTGCGGGCTGATTTCTTGTCCTGTGAAAAAAACCCTTCTGTTTCGACTGCCAAACCTTTCAGGGGAGCATTTGCAAGCGTTTGGCACCATTTTTGAGTGAATTGCCAAAAGTCAGATTTTTGCTGAAATTGTGACCCCGGGGCTTAGGGATTTTTTCAAAAAAAACTTTTTCCGCGGGTTAAGTTTTTTAGGGCTGATTTCTTGTCCTGTGATAAAAAGCCTTCTGTTTCGACTGCCAAACATTTCAGGGGAGCATTTGCAAGCGTTTGGCACCATTTTTGAGTGAATTGCCAAAAGTCAGATTTTTCCTGAAATTGTGACCCCGGGGCTTAGGTATTTTTTTAAAAAAAATCTTTTCCCGCCGGTTTAGTTTTTTAGGGCTGATTTCTTGTCCTGAGATAAAAAGCCTTCTGTTTCGACTGCCAAACGTTTCAGGGGAGCATTTGGAAGCGTTTGGCACCATTTTTTTGTGAATTGCCAAAAGTCAGATTTTTGCTGAAATTGTGACCCCGGGGCTTAGGGATTTTTTCAAAAAAAACTTTTTCCGCCGGTTGAGTTGTTGAGGGCTGATTTCTTGTCCTGTGAAAAAAACCCTTCTGTTTCGACTGCCAAACCTTTCAGGGGAGCATTTGCAAGCGTTTGGCACCATTTTTGAGTGAATTGCCAAAAGTCAGATTTTTGCTGAAATTGTGACCCCAGGGCTTAGGGATTTTTTCAAAAAAAACTTTTTCCGCCGGTTGAGTTGTTGAGGGCTGATTTCTTGTCCTGTGATAAAAAGCCTTCTATTTCGACTGCCAAATGTTTCAGGGGAGCATTTGGAAGCGTTTGGCACCATTTTTGTGAGAATTGCCAAAAGTCAGATTTTTGCTGAAATTGTGACCCCGGGGTTTAGGGATTTTTTCAAAAAAATCTTTTTCCGCAAGTTGAGTTGTTGAGGGCTGATTTCTTGTCCTGTGAGAAAAAGCCTTCTGTTTCGACTGCCAAACCTTTCAGGGGAGCATTTGCAAGCGTTTGGCACCATTTTTGAGTGAATTTCCAAAAGTCAGATTTTTGCTGAAATTGTGACCCCGGGGCTTAGGGTTTTTTTCAAAAAAATCTTTTTCCACAAGTTGAGTTGTTGAGGGCTGATTTCTTGTCCTGTGAGAAAAAGCCTTCTGTTTCGACTGCCAAACCTTTCAGGGGAGCATTTGCAAGCATTTGGCACCATTTTTGAGTGAATTTCCAAAAGTCAGATTTTTGCTGAAATTGTGACCCCGGGGCTTAGGGTTTTTTTTCAAAAAAATCTTTTTCCGCCGGTTGAGTTGTTGCGGGCTGATTTCTTGTCCTGTGAAAAAAACCCTTCTGTTTCGACTGCCAAACCTTTCAGGGGAGCATTTGCAAGCGTTTGGTACCATTTTTGAGTGAATTGCCAAAAGTCAGATTTTTGCTGAAATTGTGAACCCGGGGCTTAGGGTTTTTTTCAAAAAAATTTTTTTCGCGGGTTAAGTTTTTTAGGGCTGATTTCTTGTCCTGTGATAAAAAGCCTTCTGTTTCGACTGCCAAACCTTTCAGGGGAGCATTTGCAAGCGTTTGGCACCATTTTTGAGTGAATTGCCAAAAGTCAGATTTTTGCTGAAATTGTGACCCCGGGGCTTAGGGATTTTTTCAAAAAAAAACTTTTTCCGCGGGTTAAGTTTTTTAGGGCTGATTTCTTGTCCTGTGATAAAAAGCCTTCTGTTTCAACTGCCAAACGTTTCAGGGGAGCATTTGCAAGCGTTTGGCACCATTTTTGAATGAATTGCCAAACGTCAGATTTTTGCTGAAATTGTGACCCCGGGGCTTAGGGACTTTTTCAAAAAAATCTTTTTCCACCGGTTAAGTTTTTTAGGGCTGATTTCTTGTCCTGTGATAAAAAGCCTTCTGTTTCGACTGCCAAACGTTTCAGGGGCGCATTTGGAAGCGTTTGGCACCATTTTTGAGTGAATTGCGAAAAGTCAGATTTTTGCTGAAATTGTGACCCCGGGGCTTAGGGACTTTTTCAAAAAAATCTTTTTCCGCCGGTTAAGTTTTTTAGGGTTGATTTCTTGTCCTGTGATAAAAAGCCTTCTGTTTCGACTGCCAAACGTTTCAGGGGAGCATTTGCAAGCGTTTGGTACCATTTTTGAGTGAATTGCCAAAAGTCAGATTTTTGCTGAAATTGTGACCCCGGGGCTTAGGGATTTTTTTAAAAAAAATCTTTTCCCGCTGGTTTAGTTTTTTAGGGCTGATTTCTTGTCCTGTGATAAAAAGCCTTCTGTTTCGACTGCCACATGTTTCAGGGGAGCATTTGGAAGCGTTTGGCACCATTTTTTTGTGAATTGCCAAAAGTCAGATTTTTGCTGAAATTGTGACCCCGGGGCTTAGGGATTTTTTCAAAAAAATCTTTTTCCGCCGGTTGAGTTGTTGAGGGCTGATTTCTTGTCTTGTGAAAAAAACCCTTCTGTTTCGACTGCCAAACGTTTCAGGGGAGCATTTGCAAGCGTTTGGCACCATTTTTGAGTGAATTGCCAAAAGTCAGATTTTTGCTGAAATTGTGACCCCGGGGCTTAGGGTTTTTTTCAAAAAAAACTTTTTCGCGGGTTAAGTTTTTTGGGCTGATTTCTTGTCCTGTGATAAAAAGCCTACTGTTTCGAATGCCAAACGTTTCAGGGGCGCATTTGGAAGCGTTTGGCACCATTTTTGAGTGAATTGCCAAAAGTCAGATTTTTGCTGAAATTGTGACCCCGGGGCTTAGGGATTTTTTCAAAAAAATCTTTTTCCGCCGGTTGAATTGTTGAGGGTTGATTTCTTGTCCTGTGATAAAAAGCCTTCTGTTTCGACTGCCAAATGTTTCAGGGGAGCATTTGGAAGCGTTTGGCACCATTTTTGTGTGAATTGCCAAAAGTCAGATTTTTGGTGAAATTGTGACCCCGGGGCTTAGGGATTTTTTCAAAAAAATCTTTTTCCGCCGGTTGAGTTGTTGAGGGCTGATTTCTTGTCCTGTGATAAAAAGCCTTCTGTTTCGACTGCCAAACCTTTCAGGGGAGCATTTGGAAGCGTTTGGCACCATTTTTTTCTGAATTGCCAAAAGTCAGATTTTTGCTGAAATTGTGACCCCGGGGCTTAGGGATTTTTTCAAAAAAAAACTTTTTCAGCGGGTTAAGTTTTTTAGGGCTGATTTCTTGTCCTGTGATAAAAAGCCTTCTGTTTCGACTGCCAAACGTTTCAGCGGCACATTTGCAAGCGTTTTGCACCATTTTTGAATGAATTGCCAAACGTCAGATTTTTGCTGAAATTGTGACCCCGGGGCTTAGGGATTTTTTCAAAAAAATCTTTTTCCGCCGGTGGAATTGTTGAGGGTTGATTTCTTGTCCTGTGATAAAAAGCCTTCTGTTTCGACTGCCAAATGTTTCAGGGGAGCATTTGGAAGCGTTTGGCACCATTTTTGTGTGAATTGCCAAAAGTCAGATTTTTGCTGAAATTGTGACCCCGGGGCTTAGGGATTTTTTCAAAAAAATCTTTTTCCGCCGGTTGAGTTGTTGAGGGCTGATTTCTTGTCCTGTGATAAAAAGCCTTCTGTTTCGACTGCCAAACCTTTCAGGGGAGCATTTGGAAGCGTTTGCCACCATTTTTTTGTGAATTGCCAAAAGTCAGATTTTTGCTGAAATTGTGACCCCGGGGCTTAGGGATTTTTTCAAAAAAAACTTTTTCCGCGGGTTAAGTTTTTTAGGGCTGATTTCTTGTCCTGTGATAAAAAGCCTTCTGTTTCGACTGCCAAACATTTCAGGGGAGCATTTGCAAGCGTTTGGCACCATTTTTGAATGAATTGCCAAACGTCAGATTTTTGCTGAAATTGTGACCCCGGGGCTTAGGGACTTTTTCAAAAAAATCTTTTCCCGCTGGTTTAGTTTTTTAGGGCTGATTTCTTGTCCTGTGATAAAAAGCCTTCTGTTTCGACTGCCACATGTTTCAGGGGAGCATTTGGAAGCGTTTGGCACCATTTTTTTGTGAATTGCCAAAAGTCAGATTTTTGCTGAAATTGTGACCCCGGGGCTTAGGGTTTTTTTTAAAAAAAACTTTTTCGCGGGTTAAGTTTTTTGGGCTGATTTCTTGTCCTGTGATAAAAAGCCTTCTGTTTCGACTGCCACATGTTTCAGGGGAGCATTTGGAAGCGTTTGGCACCATTTTTTTGTGAATTGCCAAAAGTCAGATTTTTGCTGAAATTGTGACCCCGGGGCTTAGGGATTTTTTCAAAAAAATCTTTTTCCGCCGGTTGAATTGTTGAGGGTTGATTTCTTGTCCTGTGATAAAAAGCCTTCTGTTTCGACTGCCAAATGTTTCAGGGGAGCATTTGGAAGCGTTTGGCACCATTTTTGTGTGAATTGCCAAAAGTCAGATTTTTGGTGAAATTGTGACCCCGGGGCTTAGGGATTTTTTCAAAAAAATCTTTTTCCGCCGGTTGAGTTGTTGAGGGCTGATTTCTTGTCCTGTGATAAAAAGCCTTCTGTTTCGACTGCCAAACCTTTCAGAGGAGCATTTGGAAGCGTTTGGCACCATTTTTTTCTGAATTGCCAAAAGTCAGATTTTTGCTGAAATTGTGACCCCGGGGCTTAGGGATTTTTTCAAAAAAAACTTTTTCCGCGGGTTAAGTTTTTTAGGGCTGATTTCTTGTCCTGTGATAAAAAGCCTTCTGTTTCGACTGCCAAACGTTTCAGGGGAGCATTTGCAAGCGTTTGGCACCATTTTTGAATGAATTGCCAAACGTCAGATTTTTGCTGAAATTGTGACCCCGGGGCTTAGGGATTTTTTCAAAAAAATCTTTTTCCACCGGTGGAATTGTTGAGGGTTGATTTCTTGTCCTGTGATAAAAAGCCTTCTGTTTCGACTGCCAAATGTTTCAGGGGAGCATTTGGAAGCGTTTGGCACCATTTTTTTGTGAATTGCCAAAAGTCAGATTTTTGCTGAAATTGTGACCCCGGGGCTTAGGGATTTTTTCAAAAAAAACTTTTTCCGCGGGTTAAGTTTTTTAGGGCTGATTTCTTGTCCTGTGATAAAAAGCCTTCTGTTTCGACTGTCAAACGTTTCAGGGGAGCATTTGCAAGCGTTTGGCACCATTTTTGAATGAATTGCCAAACGTCAGATTTTTGCTGAAATTGTGACCCCGGGGCTTAGGGATTTTTTTAAAAAAAATCTTTTCCCGCTGGTTTAGTTTTTTAGGGCTGATTTCTTGTCCTGTGATAAAAAGCCTTCTGTTTCGACTGCCAAATGTTTCAGGGGAGCATTTGGAAGCGTTTGGCACCATTTTTTTGTGAATTGCCAAAAGTCAGATTTTTGCTGAAATTGTGACCCCGGGGTTTAGGGATTTTTTCAAAAAAAACTTTTTCCGCGGGTTAAGTTTTTTAGGGCTAATTTCTTGTCCTGTGATAAAAAGCCTTCTGTTTCGACTGCCAAACGTTTCAGCGGCGCATTTGCAAGCGTTTTGCACCTTTTTTGAATGAATTGCCAAAAGTCAGATTTTTGCTGAAATTGTGATGCCGGGGCTTAGGGATTTTTTTAAAAAAATCTTTTCCCGCCGGTTAAGTTTTTTAGGGCTGATTTCTTGTCCTGTGATAAAAAGCCTTCTGTTTCGACTGCCAAACGTTTCAGGGGAGCATTTGCAAGCGTTTGGTACCATTTTTGAGTGAATTGCCAAAAGTCAGATTTTTGCTGAAATTGTGACCCCGGGGCTTAGGGATTTTTTTAAAAAAAATCTTTTTCCGCCGGTTTAGTTTTTTAGGGCCGATTTCTTGTCCTGTGATAAAAAGCTTTCTGTTTCGACTGCCAAACCTTTCAGGGGAGCATTTGGAAGCGTTTGGCAAAATTTTTTTCTGAATTGCCAAAAGTCAGATTTTTGCTGAAATTGTGACCCCGGGGCTTAGGGATTTTTTCAAAAAAAACTTTTTCCGCGGGTTAAGTTTTTTAGGGCTGATTTCTTGTCCTGTGATAAAAAGCCTTCTGTTTCGACTGCCAAACGTTTCAGCGGCGCATTTGCAAGCGTTTTGCACCATTTTTGAATGAATTGCCAAACGTCAGATTTTTGCTGAAATTGTGACCCCGGGGCTTAGGGATTTTTTCAAAAAAATCTTTTTCCGCCGGTGGAATTGTTGAGGGTTGATTTCTTGTCCTGTGATAAAAAGCCTTCTGTTTCGACCGCCAAATGTTTCAGGGGAGCATTTGGAAGCGTTTGGCACCATTTTTGTGTGAATTGCCAAAAGTCAGATTTTTGCTGAAATTGTGACCCCGGGGCTTAGGGATTTTTTCAAAAAAAACTTTTTCCGCGGGTTAAGTTTTTTAGGGCTGATTTCTTCTCCTGTGATAAAAAGCCTTCTGTTTCGACTGCATAACGTTTCAGGGGAGCATTTGCAAGCGTTTGGTACCATTTTTGAGTGAATTGCCAAAAGTCAGATTTTTGCTGAAATTGTGACCCCGGGGCTTAGGGATTTTTTCAAAAAAATCTTTTTCCGCCGGTTGAGTTGTTGAGGGCTGATTTCTTGTCTTGTGAAAAAAACCCTTCTGTTTCGACTCCCAAACCTTTCAGGGGAGCATTTGCAAGCGTTTGGCACCATTTTTTTGTGAATTGCCAAAAGTCAGATTTTTGCTGAAATTGTGACCCCGGGGCTTAGGGTTTTTTTCAAAAAAACTTTTTCGCGGGTTAAGTTTTTTGGGCTGATTTCTTGTCCTGTGATAAAAAGCCTTCTGTTTCGAATGCCAAACGTTTCAGGGGCGCATTTGGAAGCGTTTGGCACCATTTTTGAGTGAATTGCCAAAAGTCAGATTTTTGCTGAAATTGTGACCCCGGGGCTTAGGGATTTTTTCAAAAAAAACTTTTTCGCGGGTTAAGTTTTTTGGGCTGATTTCTTGTCCTGTGATAAAAAGCCTTCTGTTTCGACTGCTAAACGTTTCAGGGGCGCATTTGGAAGCGTTTGGCACCATTTTTGAGTGAATTGCCAAAAGTCAGATTTTTGCTGAAATTGGGACCCCGGGGCTTAGGGATTTTTTCAAAAAAATCTTTTTCCGCCAGTTGAATTGTTGAGGGTTGATTTCTTGTCCTGTGATAAAAAGCCTTCTGTTTCAACCGCCAAATGTTTCAGGGGAGCATTTGGAAGCGTTTGGCACCATTTTTGTGTGAATTGCCAAAAGTCAGATTTTTGCTGAAATTGTGACCCCGGGGCTTAGGGATTTTTTCAAAAAAATCTTTTTCCGCCGGTTGAGTTGTTGAGGGCTGATTTATTGTCCTGTCATAAAAAGCCTTCTGTTTCGACTGCAAAACGTTTCAGGGGAGCATTTGCAAGCATTTGGCACCATTTTTGAGTGAATTGCCAAAAGTCAGATTTTTGCTGAAATTGTGACCCCGGGGCTTAGGGATTTTTTCAAAAAAAACTTTTTCCGCGGGTTAAGTTTTTTAGGGCTGATTTCTTGTCCTGTGGTAAAAAGCCTTCTGTTTCGACTGCCAAATGTTTCAGGGGCGCATTTGGAAGTGTTTGGCACCATTTTTGAGTGAATTTCCAAAAGTCAGATTTTTGCTGAAATTGTGACCCCGGCGCTTAGGGATTTTTTCAAAAAAATCTTTTTCCGCCGGTTGAGTTTTTTAGGGCTGATTTCTTGTCCTGTGATAAAAAGCCTTCTGTTTCGACTGCCAAACCTTTCAGGGGAGCATTTGCAAGCGTTTGGCACCATTTTTGAGTGAATTTCCAAAAGTCAGATTTTTGCTGAAATTGTGACCCCGGGGCTTAGGGATTTTTTTAAAAAAAATCTTTTTCCGCCGGTTGAGTTTTTTAGGGCCGATTTCTTGTCCTGTGAAAAAAACCCTTCTGTTTCGACTGCCAAACCTTTCAGGGGAGCATTGGCAAGCGTTTGGCACCATTTTTGAGTGAATTGCCAAAAGTCAGATTTTTGCTGAAATTGTGACCCCGGGGCTTAGGGTTTTTTTCAAAAAAAACTTTTTCGCGGGTTAAGTTTTTTGGGCTGATTTCTTGTCCTGTGATAAAAAGCCTTCTGTTTCGACTGCCAAACGTTTCAGCGGAGCATTTGCAAGCGTTTGGTACCATTTTTGAGTGAATTGCCAAAAGTCAGATTTTTGCTGAAATTGTGACCCCGGGGCTTAGGGATTTTTTCAAAAAAATCTTTTTCCGCCGGTTGAGTTGTTGAGGGTTGATTTCTTCTCCTGTGATAAAAAGCCTTCTGTTTCGACTGCCAAATGTTTCAGGGGAGCATTTGGAAGCGTTTGGCACCATTTTTGTGTGAATTGCCAAAAGTCAGATTTTTGCTGAAATTGTGACCCCGGGGCTTAGGGATTTTTTCAAAAAAATCTTTTTCCGCCGGTTGAGTTGTTGAGGGCTGATTTCTTGTCCTGTGATAAAAAGCCTTCTGTTTCGACTGCCAAAGCTTTCAGGGGAGCATTTGGAAGCGTTTGGCACCATTTTTGTGTGAATTGCCAAAAGTCAGATTTTTGCTGAAATTGTGACCCCGGGGCTTAGGGATTTTTTCAAAAAAATCTTTTTCCGCCGGTTGAAATGTTGAGGGCTGATTTCTTGTCCTGTGAAAAAAACCCTTCTGTTTCGACTGCCAAACCTTTCAGGGGAGCATTTGCAAGCGTTTGGCACCATTTTTGAGTGAATTGCCAAAAGTCAGATTTTTGCTGAAATTGTGACCCCGGGGCTTAGGGACTTTTTCAAAAAAATCTTTTTCCGCCGGTTTAGTTTTTTAGGGCCGATTTCTTGTCCTGTGATAAAAAGCCTTCTGTTTCGACTGCCAAACGTTTCAGGGGAGCATTTGCAAGCGTTTGGTACCATTTTTGAGTGAATTGCCAAAAGTCAGATTTTTGCTGAAATTGTTACCCCGGGGCTTAGGGATTTTTTCAAAAAATTCTTTTTCCGCCGGTTGAGTTGTTGAGGGTTGATTTCTTGTCCTGTGATAAAAAGCCTTCTGTTTCGACTGCCAAATGTTTCAGGGTAGCATTTGGAAGTGTTTGGCACCATTTTTGTGTGAATTGCCAAAAGTCAGATTTTTGCTGAAATTGTGACCCCGGGGCTTAGGGATTTTTTCAAAAAAATCTTTTTCCGCCGGTTGAGTTGTTGAGGGCTGATTTCTTGTCCTGTGATAGAAAGCCTTCTGTTTCGACTGGCAAACCTTTAAGGGGAGAATTTGGAAGCGTTTGGCACCATTTTTGTGTGAATTGCCAAAAGTCAGATTTTTGCTGAAATTGTGACCCTGGGGCTTAGGGATTTTTTCAAAAAAAACTTTTTCCGCCGGTTAAGTTTTTTAGGGCTGATTTCTTGTCCTGTGATAAAAAGCCTTCTGTTTCGACTGCCAAACGTTTCAGCGGCGTATTTGGAAGCGTTTGGCACCATTTTTGAGTGAATTTCCAAAAGTCAGATTTTTGCTGAAATTGTGACCCCGGGGCTTAGGGATTTTTTCAAAAAAATCTTTTTCCGCCGGTTGAGTTGTGGAGGGCTGATTTCTTGTCCTGTGAAAAAAACCCTTCTGTTTCGACTGCCAAACCTTTCAGGGGAGCATTTGCAAGCGTTTGGCACCATTTTTGAGTGAATTTCCAAAAGTCAGATTTTTGCTGAAATTGTGACCCCGGGGCTTCGGGATTTTTTTTAAAAAAAATCTTTTTCCGCCGGTTAAGTTTTTTAGGGCTGATTTCTTGTCCTGTGATAAAAAGCCTTCTGTTTCGACTGCCAAACGTTTCAGGGAAGCATTTGCAAGCGTTTGGCACCATTTTTGAGTGAATTTCCAAAAGTCAGATTTTTGCTGAAATTGTGACCCCGGGGCCTAGGGACTTTTTCAAAAAAATCTTTTTCCGCCGGTTGAGTTGTTGAGGGTTGATTTCTTGTCCTGTTATAAAAAGCCTTCTATTTCGACTGCCAAATGTTTTAGGGGAGCATTTGAAAGCGTTTGGCACCATTTTTGTGTGAATTGCCAAAAGTCAGATTTTTGCTGAAATTGTGACCCCAGGGCTTAGGGATTTTTTTTTAAAAAATCTTTTTCCGCCGGTTAAGTTTTTTAGGGCTGATTTCTTGTCCTGTGATAAAAAGCCTTCTGTTTCGACTGCCAAACCTTTCAGGGGAGCATCTGCAAGCGTTTGGCACCATTTTTGAGTGAATTTCCAAAAGTCAGATTTTTGCTGAAATTGTGACCCCGGGGCTTAGGGATTTTTTTTAAAAAAATCTTTTTCCGCCGGTTGAGTTTTTTAGGGCCGATTTCTTGTCCTGTGAATAAAACCCTTCTGTTTCGACTGCCAAACCTTTCAGGGGAGCATTTGCAAGCGTTTGGCACCATTTTTGAGTGAATTGCCAAAAGTCAGATTTTTGCTGAAATTGTGACCCCGGGGCTTAGGGTTTTTTTCAAAAAAAATTTTTTTGCGGGTTAAGTTTTTTGGGCTGATTTCTTGTCCTGTGATAAAAAGCCTTCTGTTTCGACTGCCAAAGCTTTCAGGGGAGCATTTGGAAGCGTTTGGCACCATTTTTGTGTGAATTGCCAAAAGTCAGATTTTTGCTGAAATTGTGACCCCGGGGCTTAGGGATTTTTTCAAAAAAATCTTTTTCCGCCGGTTGAGTTGTTGAGGGTTGATTTCTTGTCCTGTGATAAAAAGCCTTCTGTTTCGACTGCCAAATGTTTCAGGGGAGCATTTGGAAGCGTTTGGCACCATTTTTGTGTGAATTGCCAAAAGTCAGATTTTTGCTGAAATTGTGACCCTGGGGCTTAGGGATTTTTTCAAAAAAATCTTTTTCCGCCGGTTGAGTTGTTGAGGGCTGATTTCTTGTCCTGTGATAAAAAGCCTTCTGTTTCGACTGCCAAACCTTTCAGGGGAGCATTTGGAAGCGTTTGGCACCATTTTTGAGTGAATTGCCAAAAGTCAGATTTTTGCTGAAATTGTGACCCCGGGGCTTAGGGTTTTTTTCAAAAAAAACTTTTTCGCGGGTTAAGTTTTTTGGGCTGATTTCTTGTCCTGTGATAAAAAGCCTTCTGTTTCGACTGCCAAACGTTTCAGGGGAGCATTTGCAAGCGTTTGGTACCATTTTTGAGTGAATTGCCAAAAGTCAGATTTTTGCTGAAATTGTGACCCTGGGGCTTAGGGATTTTTTCAAAAAAATCTTTTTCCGCCGGTTGAGTTGTTGAGGGTTGATTTCTTGTCCTGTGATAAAAAGCCTTCTGTTTCGACTGCCAAATGTTTCAGGGGAGCATTTGGAAGCGTTTGGCACCATTTTTGTGTAAATTGCCAAAAGTCAGATTTTTGCTGAAATTGTGACCCCGGGGCTTAGGGATTTTTTCAAAAAAATCTTTTTCCGCCGGTTGAAATGTTGAGGGCTGATTTCTTGTCCTGTGAAAAAAACCCTTCTGTTTCGACTGCCAAACCTTTCAGGGGAGCATTTGCAAGCGTTTGGCACCATTTTTGAGTGAATTGCCAAAAGTCAGATTTTTGCTGAAATTGTGACCCCGGGGCTTAGGGATTTTTTCAAAAAAATCTTTTTCCGCCGGTTGAGTTGTTGAGGGTTGATTTCTTCTCCTGTGATAAAAAGCCTTCTGTTTCGACTGCCAAATGTTTCAGGGGAGCATTTGGAAGCGTTTGGCACCATTTTTGTGTGAATTGCCAAAAGTCAGATTTTTGCTGAAATTGTGACCCCGGGGCTTAGGGATTTTTTCAAAAAAATCTTTTTCCGCCGGTTGAGTTGTTGAGGGCTGATTTCTTGTCCTGTGATAAAAAGCCTTCTGTTTCGACTGCCAAAGCTTTCAGGGGAGCATTTGGAAGCGTTTGGCACCATTTTTGTGTGAATTGCCAAAAGTCAGATTTTTGCTGAAATTGTGACCCCGGGGCTTAGGGATTTTTTCAAAAAAATCTTTTTCCGCCGGTTGAAATGTTGAGGGCTGATTTCTTGTCCTGTGAAAAAAACCCTTCTGTTTCGACTGCCAAACCTTTCAGGGGAGCATTTGCAAGCGTTTGGCACCATTTTTGAGTGAATTGCCAAAAGTCAGATTTTTGCTGAAATTGTGACCCCGGGGCTTAGGGACTTTTTCAAAAAAATCTTTTTCCGCCGGTTTAGTTTTTTAGGGCCGATTTCTTGTCCTGTGATAAAAAGCCTTCTGTTTCGACTGCCAAACGTTTCAGGGGAGCATTTGCAAGCGTTTGGTACCATTTTTGAGTGAATTGCCAAAAGTCAGATTTTTGCTGAAATTGTTACCCCGGGGCTTAGGGATTTTTTCAAAAAATTCTTTTTCCGCCGGTTGAGTTGTTGAGGGTTGATTTCTTGTCCTGTGATAAAAAGCCTTCTGTTTCGACTGCCAAATGTTTCAGGGTAGCATTTGGAAGTGTTTGGCACCATTTTTGTGTGAATTGCCAAAAGTCAGATTTTTGCTGAAATTGTGACCCCGGGGCTTAGGGATTTTTTCAAAAAAATCTTTTTCCGCCGGTTGAGTTGTTGAGGGCTGATTTCTTGTCCTGTGATAGAAAGCCTTCTGTTTCGACTGGCAAACCTTTAAGGGGAGAATTTGGATGCGTTTGGCACCATTTTTGTGTGAATTGCCAAAAGTCAGATTTTTGCTGAAATTGTGACCCTGGGGCTTAGGGATTTTTTCAAAAAAAACTTTTTCCGCCGGTTAAGTTTTTTAGGGCTGATTTCTTGTCCTGTGATAAAAAGCCTTCTGTTTCGACTGCCAAACGTTTCAGCGGCGTATTTGGAAGCGTTTGGCACCATTTTTGAGTGAATTTCCAAAAGTCAGATTTTTGCTGAAATTGTGACCCCGGGGCTTAGGGATTTTTTCAAAAAAATCTTTTTCCGCCGGTTGAGTTGTGGAGGGCTGATTTCTTGTCCTGTGAAAAAAACCCTTCTGTTTCGACTGCCAAACCTTTCAGGGGAGCATTTGCAAGCGTTTGGCACCATTTTTGAGTGAATTTCCAAAAGTCAGATTTTTGCTGAAATTGTGACCCCGGGGCTTCGGGATTTTTTTTAAAAAAAATCTTTTTCCGCCGGTTAAGTTTTTTAGGGCTGATTTCTTGTCCTGTGATAAAAAGCCTTCTGTTTCGACTGCCAAACGTTTCAGGGAAGCATTTGCAAGCGTTTGGCACCATTTTTGAGTGAATTTCCAAAAGTCAGATTTTTGCTGAAATTGTGACCCCGGGGCCTAGGGACTTTTTCAAAAAAATCTTTTTCCGCCGGTTGAGTTGTTGAGGGTTGATTTCTTGTCCTGTTATAAAAAGCCTTCTATTTCGACTGCCAAATGTTTTAGGGGAGCATTTGAAAGCGTTTGGCACCATTTTTGTGTGAATTGCCAAAAGTCATATTTTTGCTGAAATTGTGACCCCAGGGCTTAGGGATTTTTTTTTAAAAAATCTTTTTCCGCCGGTTAAGTTTTTTAGGGCTGATTTCTTGTCCTGTGATAAAAAGCCTTCTGTTTCGACTGCCAAACCTTTCAGGGGAGCATCTGCAAGCGTTTGGCACCATTTTTGAGTGAATTTCCAAAAGTCAGATTTTTGCTGAAATTGTGACCCCGGGGCTTAGGGATTTTTTTAAAAAAAATCTTTTTCCGCCGGTTGAGTTTTTTAGGGCCGATTTCTTGTCCTGTGAATAAAACCCTTCTGTTTCGACTGCCAAACCTTTCAGGGGAGCATTTGCAAGCGTTTGGCACCATTTTTGAGTGAATTGCCAAAAGTCAGATTTTTGCTGAAATTGTGACCCCGGGGCTTAGGGTTTTTTTCAAAAAAAATTTTTTTGCGGGTTAAGTTTTTTGGGCTGATTTCTTGTCCTGTGATAAAAAGCCTTCTGTTTCGACTGCCAAAGCTTTCAGGGGAGCATTTGGAAGCGTTTGGCACCATTTTTGTGTGAATTGCCAAAAGTCAGATTTTTGCTGAAATTGTGACCCCGGGGCTTAGGGATTTTTTCAAAAAAATCTTTTTCCGCCGGTTGAGTTGTTGAGGGTTGATTTCTTGTCCTGTGATAAAAAGCCTTCTGTTTCGACTGCCAAATGTTTCAGGGGAGCATTTGGAAGCGTTTGGCACCATTTTTGTGTGAATTGCCAAAAGTCAGATTTTTGCTGAAATTGTGACCCTGGGGCTTAGGGATTTTTTCAAAAAAATCTTTTTCCGCCGGTTGAGTTGTTGAGGGCTGATTTCTTGTCCTGTGATAAAAAGCCTTCTGTTTCGACTGCCAAACCTTTCAGGGGAGCATTTGGAAGCGTTTGGCACCATTTTTGAGTGAATTGCCAAAAGTCAGATTTTTGCTGAAATTGTGACCCCGGGGCTTAGGGTTTTTTTCAAAAAAAACTTTTTCGCGGGTTAAGTTTTTTGGGCTGATTTCTTGTCCTGTGATAAAAAGCCTTCTGTTTCGACTGCCAAACGTTTCAGGGGAGCATTTGCAAGCGTTTGGTACCATTTTTGAGTGAATTGCCAAAAGTCAGATTTTTGCTGAAATTGTGACCCTGGGGCTTAGGGATTTTTTCAAAAAAATCTTTTTCCGCCGGTTGAGTTGTTGAGGGTTGATTTCTTGTCCTGTGATAAAAAGCCTTCTGTTTCGACTGCCAAATGTTTCAGGGGAGCATTTGGAAGCGTTTGGCACCATTTTTGTGTAAATTGCCAAAAGTCAGATTTTTGCTGAAATTGTGACCCCGGGGCTTAGGGATTTTTTCAAAAAAATCTTTTTCCGCCGGTTGAAATGTTGAGGGCTGATTTCTTGTCCTGTGAAAAAAACCCTTCTGTTTCGACTGCCAAACCTTTCAGGGGAGCATTTGCAAGCGTTTGGCACCATTTTTGAGTGAATTGCCAAAAGTCAGATTTTTGCTGAAATTGTGACCCCGGGGCTTAGGGACTTTTTCAAAAAAATCTTTTTCCGCCGGTTTAGTTTTTTAGGGCCGATTTCTTGTCCTGTGATAAAAAGCCTTCTGTTTCGACTGCCAAACGTTTCAGGGGAGCATTTGCAAGCGTTTGGTACCATTTTTGAGTGAATTGCCAAAAGTCAGATTTTTGCTGAAATTGTTACCCCGGGGCTTAGGGATTTTTTCAAAAAATTCTTTTTCCGCCGGTTGAGTTGTTGAGGGTTGATTTCTTGTCCTGTGATAAAAAGCCTTCTGTTTCGACTGCCAAATGTTTCAGGGTAGCATTTGGAAGTGTTTGGCACCATTTTTGTGTGAATTGCCAAAAGTCAGATTTTTGCTGAAATTGTGACCCCGGGGCTTAGGGATTTTTTCAAAAAAATCTTTTTCCGCCGGTTGAGTTGTTGAGGGCTGATTTCTTGTCCTGTGATAGAAAGCCTTCTGTTTCGACTGGCAAACCTTTAAGGGGAGAATTTGGAAGCGTTTGGCACCATTTTTGTGTGAATTGCCAAAAGTCAGATTTTTGCTGAAATTGTGACCCTGGGGCTTAGGGATTTTTTCAAAAAAAACTTTTTCCGCCGGTTAAGTTTTTTAGGGCTGATTTCTTGTCCTGTGATAAAAAGCCTTCTGTTTCGACTGCCAAACGTTTCAGCGGCGTATTTGGAAGCGTTTGGCACCATTTTTGAGTGAATTTCCAAAAGTCAGATTTTTGCTGAAATTGTGACCCCGGGGCTTAGGGATTTTTTCAAAAAAATCTTTTTCCGCCGGTTGAGTTGTGGAGGGCTGATTTCTTGTCCTGTGAAAAAAACCCTTCTGTTTCGACTGCCAAACCTTTCAGGGGAGCATTTGCAAGCGTTTGGCACCATTTTTGAGTGAATTTCCAAAAGTCAGATTTTTGCTGAAATTGTGACCCCGGGGCTTCGGGATTTTTTTTAAAAAAAATCTTTTTCCGCCGGTTAAGTTTTTTAGGGCTGATTTCTTGTCCTGTGATAAAAAGCCTTCTGTTTCGACTGCCAAACGTTTCAGGGAAGCATTTGCAAGCGTTTGGCACCATTTTTGAGTGAATTTCCAAAAGTCAGATTTTTGCTGAAATTGTGACCCCGGGGCCTAGGGACTTTTTCAAAAAAATCTTTTTCCGCCGGTTGAGTTGTTGAGGGTTGATTTCTTGTCCTGTTATAAAAAGCCTTCTATTTCGACTGCCAAATGTTTTAGGGGAGCATTTGAAAGCGTTTGGCACCATTTTTGTGTGAATTGCCAAAAGTCAGATTTTTGCTGAAATTGTGACCCCAGGGCTTAGGGATTTTTTTTTAAAAAATCTTTTTCCGCCGGTTAAGTTTTTTAGGGCTGATTTCTTGTCCTGTGATAAAAAGCCTTCTGTTTCGACTGCCAAACCTTTCAGGGGAGCATCTGCAAGCGTTTGGCACCATTTTTGAGTGAATTTCCAAAAGTCAGATTTTTGCTGAAATTGTGACCCCGGGGCTTAGGGATTTTTTAAAAAAAAATCTTTTTCCGCCGGTTGAGTTTTTTAGGGCCGATTTCTTGTCCTGTGAATAAAACCCTTCTGTTTCGACTGCCAAACCTTTCAGGGGAGCATTTGCAAGCGTTTGGCACCATTTTTGAGTGAATTGCCAAAAGTCAGATTTTTGCTGAAATTGTGACCCCGGGGCTTAGGGTTTTTTTCAAAAAAATTTTTTTTGCGGGTTAAGTTTTTTGGGCTGATTTCTTGTCCTGTGATAAAAAGCCTTCTGTTTCGACTGCCAAAGCTTTCAGGGGAGCATTTGGAAGCGTTTGGCACCATTTTTGTGTGAATTGCCAAAAGTCAGATTTTTGCTGAAATTGTGACCCCGGGGCTTAGGGATTTTTTCAAAAAAATCTTTTTCCGCCGGTTGAGTTGTTGAGGGTTGATTTCTTGTCCTGTGATAAAAAGCCTTCTGTTTCGACTGCCAAATGTTTCAGGGGAGCATTTGGAAGCGTTTGGCACCATTTTTGTGTGAATTGCCAAAAGTCAGATTTTTGCTGAAATTGTGACCCTGGGGCTTAGGGATTTTTTCAAAAAAATCTTTTTCCGCCGGTTGAGTTGTTGAGGGCTGATTTCTTGTCCTGTGATAAAAAGCCTTCTGTTTCGACTGCCAAACCTTTCAGGGGAGCATTTGGAAGCGTTTGGCACCATTTTTGAGTGAATTGCCAAAAGTCAGATTTTTGCTGAAATTGTGACCCCGGGGCTTAGGGTTTTTTTCAAAAAAAACTTTTTCGCGGGTTAAGTTTTTTGGGCTGATTTCTTGTCCTGTGATAAAAAGCCTTCTGTTTCGACTGCCAAACGTTTCAGGGGAGCATTTGCAAGCGTTTGGTACCATTTTTGAGTGAATTGCCAAAAGTCAGATTTTTGCTGAAATTGTGACCCTGGGGCTTAGGGATTTTTTCAAAAAAATCTTTTTCCGCCGGTTGAGTTGTTGAGGGTTGATTTCTTGTCCTGTGATAAAAAGCCTTCTGTTTCGACTGCCAAATGTTTCAGGGGAGCATTTGGAAGCGTTTGGCACCATTTTTGTGTAAATTGCCAAAAGTCAGATTTTTGCTGAAATTGTGACCCCGGGGCTTAGGGATTTTTTCAAAAAAATCTTTTTCTGCCGGTTGAGTTGTTGAGGGCTGATTTCTTGTCCTGTGATAAAAAGCCTTCTGTTTCGACTGCCAAAGCTTTCAGGGGAGCATTTGCAAGCGTTTGGCACCATTTTTGAGTGAATTTCCAAAAGTCAGATTTTTGCTGAAATTGTGACCCCGGGGCTTCGGGATTTTTTTTAAAAAAATCTTTTTCCGCCGGTTAAGTTTTTTAGGGCTGATTTCTTGTCCTGTGATAAAAAGCCTTCTGTTTCGACTGCCAAACGTTTCAGGGAAGCATTTGCAAGCGTTTGGCACCATTTTTGAGTGAATTTCCAAAAGTCAGATTTTTGCTGAAATTGTGACCCCGGGGCCTAGGGACTTTTTCAATAAAATCTTTTTCCGCCGGGTGAGTTGTTGAGGGTTGATTTCTTGTCCTGTTATAAAAAGCCTTCTATTTCGACTGCCAAATGTTTTAGGGGAGCATTTGGAAGCGTTTGGCACCATTTTTGTGTAAATTGCCAAAAGTCAGATTTTTGCTGAAATTGTGACCCCGGGGCTTAGGGATTTTTTCAAAAAAATCTTTTCCCGCCGGTTGAGTTGTTGAGGGCTGATTTCTTGTCCTGTGATAAAAAGCCTTCTGTTTCGACTGCCAAAGCTTTCAGGGGAGCATTTGGAAGCGTTTGGCACCATTTTTGTGTGAATTGCCAAAAGTCAGATTTTTGCTGAAATTGTGACCCCGGGGCTTAGGGATTTTTTCAAAAAAATCTTTTTCCGCCGGTTGAGTTGTTGAGGGTTGATTTCTTGTCCTGTGATAAAAAGCCTTCTGTTTCGACTGCCAAATGTTTCATGGGAGCATTTGGAAGCGTTTGGCACCATTTTTGTGTGAATTGCCAAAAGTCAGATTTTTGCTGAAATTGTGACCCTGGGGCTTAGGGATTTTTTCAAAAAAATCTTTTTCCGCCGGTTGAGTTGTTGAGGGCTGATTTCTTGTCCTGTGATAAAAAGCCTTCTGTTTCGACTGCCAAACCTTTCAGGGGAGCATTTGGAAGCGTTTGGCACCATTTTTGAGTGAATTGCCAAAAGTCAGATTTTTGCTGAAATTGTGACCCCGGGGCTTAGGGTTTTTTTCAAAAAAAACTTTTTCGCGGGTTAAGTTTTTTGGGCTGATTTCTTGTCCTGTGATAAAAAGCCTTCTGTTTCGACTGCCAAACGTTTCAGGGGAGCATTTGCAAGCGTTTGGTACCATTTTTGAGTGAATTGCCAAAAGTCAGATTTTTGCTGAAATTGTGACCCCGGGGCTTAGGGATTTTTTCAAAAAAATCTGTTTCCGCCGGTTGAGTTGTTGAGGGTTGATTTCTTGTCCTGTGATAAAAAGCCTTCTGTTTCGACTGCCAAATGTTTCAGGGGAGCATTTGGAAGCGTTTGGCACCATTTTTGTGTGAATTGCCAAAAGTCAGATTTTTGCTGAAATTGTGACCCCGGGGCTTAGGGATTTTTTCAAAAAAATCTTTTTCTGCCGGTTGAGTTGTTGAGGGCTGATTTCTTGTCCTGTGATAAAAAGCCTTCTGTTTCGACTGCCAAAGCTTTCAGGGGAGCATTTGCAAGCGTTTGGCACCATTTTTGAGTGAATTTCCAAAAGTCAGATTTTTGCTGAAATTGTGACCCCGGGGCTTCGGGATTTTTTTTAAAAAAATCTTTTTCCGCCGGTTAAGTTTTTTAGGGCTGATTTCTTGTCCTGTGATAAAAAGCCTTCTGTTTCGACTGCCAAACGTTTCAGGGAAGCATTTGCAAGCGTTTGGCACCATTTTTGAGTGAATTTCCAAAAGTCAGATTTTTGCTGAAATTGTGACCCCGGGGCCTAGGGACTTTTTCAAAAAAATCTTTTTCCGCCGGTTGAGTTGTTGAGGGCTGATTTCTTGTCCTGTTATAAAAAGCCTTCTATTTCGACTGCCAAATGTTTTAGGGGAACATTTGGAAGCGTTTGGCACCCTTTTTGTGTAAATTGCCAAAAGTCAGATTTTTGCTGAAATTGTGACCCCGGGACTTAGGGACTTTTTCAAAAAAATCTTTTTCCGCCGGTTTAGTTTTTTAGGGCCGATTTCTTGTCCTGTGATAAAAAGCCTTCTGTTTCGACTGCCAAACGTTTCAGGGGAGCATTTGCAAGCGTTTGGTACCATTTTTGAGTGAATTGCCAAAAGTCAGATTTTTGCTGAAATTGTTACCCCGGGGCTTAGGGATTTTTTCAAAAAATTCTTTTTCCGCCGGTTGAGTTGTTGAGGGTTGATTTCTTGTCCTGTGATAAAAAGCCTTCTGTTTCGACTGCCAAATGTTTCAGGGTAGCATTTGGAAGTGTTTGGCACCATTTTTGTGTGAATTGCCAAAAGTCAGATTTTTGCTGAAATTGTTACCCCAGGGCTTAGGGATTTTTTCAAAAAAATCTTTTTCCGCCGGTTGAGTTGTTGAGGGCTGATTTCTTGTCCTGTGATAGAAAGCCTTCTGTTTCGACTGGCAAACCTTTAAGGGGAGCATTTGGAAGCGTTTGGCACCATTTTTGTGTGAATTGCCAAAAGTCAGATTTTTGCTGAAATTGTGACCCTGGGGCTTAGGGATTTTTTCAAAAAAAACTTTTTCCGCCGGTTAAGTTTTTTAGGGCTGATTTCTTGTCCTGTGATAAAAAGCCTTCTGTTTCGACTGCCAAACGTTTCAGCGGCGTATTTGGAAGCGTTTGGCACCATTTTTGAGTGAATTTCCAAAAGTCAGATTTTTGCTGAAATTGTGACCCCGGGGCTTAGGGATTTTTTCAAAAAAATCTTTTTCCGCCGGTTGAGTTGTGGAGGGCTGATTTCTTGTCCTGTGAAAAAAACCCTTCTGTTTCGACTGCCAAACCTTTCAGGGGAGCATTTGCAAGCGTTTGGCACCATTTTTGAGTGAATTTCCAAAAGTCAGATTTTTGCTGAAATTGTGACCCCGGGGCTTCGGGATTTTTTTTAAAAAAATCTTTTTCCGCCGGTTAAGTTTTTTAGGGCTGATTTCTTGTCCTGTGATAAAAAGCCTTCTGTTTCGACTGCCAAACGTTTCAGGGAAGCATTTGCAAGCGTTTGGCACCATTTTTGAGTGAATTTCCAAAAGTCAGATTTTTGCTGAAATTGTGACCCCGGGGCCTAGGGACTTTTTCAAAAAAATCTTTTTCCGCCGGTTGAGTTGTTGAGGGTTGATTTCTTGTCCTGTTATAAAAAGCCTTCTATTTCGACTGCCAAATGTTTTAGGGGAGCATTTGAAAGCGTTTGGCACCATTTTTGTGTGAATTGCCAAAAGTCAGATTTTTGCTGAAATTGTGACCCTGGGGCTTAGGGATTTTTTCAAAAAAATCTTTTTCCGCCGGTTGAGTTGTTGAGGGCTGATTTCTTGTCCTGTGATAAAAAGCCTTCTGTTTCGACTGCCAAACCTTTCAGGGGAGCATTTGGAAGCGTTTGGCACCATTTTTGAGTGAATTGCCAAAAGTCAGATTTTTGCTGAAATTGTGACCCCGGGGCTTAGGGTTTTTTTCAAAAAAAACTTTTTCGCGGGTTAAGTTTTTTGGGCTGATTTCTTGTCCTGTGATAAAAAGCCTTCTGTTTCGACTGCCAAACGTTTCAGGGGAGCATTTGCAAGCGTTTGGTACCATTTTTGAGTGAATTGCCAAAAGTCAGATTTTTGCTGAAATTGTGACCCTGGGGCTTAGGGATTTTTTCAAAAAAATCTTTTTCCGCCGGTTGAGTTGTTGAGGGTTGATTTCTTGTCCTGTGATAAAAAGCCTTCTGTTTCGACTGCCAAATGTTTCAGGGGAGCATTTGGAAGCGTTTGGCACCATTTTTGTGTAAATTGCCAAAAGTCAGATTTTTGCTGAAATTGTGACCCCGGGGCTTAGGGATTTTTTCAAAAAAATCTTTTTCTGCCGGTTGAGTTGTTGAGGGCTGATTTCTTGTCCTGTGATAAAAAGCCTTCTGTTTCGACTGCCAAAGCTTTCAGGGGAGCATTTGCAAGCGTTTGGCACCATTTTTGAGTGAATTTCCAAAAGTCAGATTTTTGCTGAAATTGTGACCCCGGGGCTTCGGGATTTTTTTTAAAAAAATCTTTTTCTGCCGGTTAAGTTTTTTAGGGCTGATTTCTTGTCCTGTGATAAAAAGCCTTCTGTTTCGACTGCCAAACGTTTCAGGGAAGCATTTGCAAGCGTTTGGCACCATTTTTGAGTGAATTTCCAAAAGTCAGATTTTTGCTGAAATTGTGACCCCGGGGCCTAGGGACTTTTTCAATAAAATCTTTTTCCGCCGGGTGAGTTGTTGAGGGTTGATTTCTTGTCCTGTTATAAAAAGCCTTCTATTTCGACTGCCAAATGTTTTAGGGGAGCATTTGGAAGCGTTTGGCACCATTTTTGTGTAAATTGCCAAAAGTCAGATTTTTGCTGAAATTGTGACCCCGGGGCTTAGGGATTTTTTCAAAAAAATCTTTTCCCGCCGGTTGAGTTGTTGAGGGCTGATTTCTTGTCCTGTGATAAAAAGCCTTCTGTTTCGACTGCCAAAGCTTTCAGGGGAGCATTTGGAAGCGTTTGGCACCATTTTTGTGTGAATTGCCAAAAGTCAGATTTTTGCTGAAATTGTGACCCCGGGGCTTAGGGATTTTTTCAAAAAAATCTTTTTCCGCCGGTTGAGTTGTTGAGGGTTGATTTCTTGTCCTGTGATAAAAAGCCTTCTGTTTCGACTGCCAAATGTTTCAGGGGAGCATTTGGAAGCGTTTGGCACCATTTTTGTGTGAATTGCCAAAAGTCAGATTTTTGCTGAAATTGTGACCCTGGGGCTTAGGGATTTTTTCAAAAAAATCTTTTTCCGCCGGTTGAGTTGTTGAGGGCTGATTTCTTGTCCTGTGATAAAAAGCCTTCTGTTTCGACTGCCAAACCTTTCAGGGGAGCATTTGGAAGCGTTTGGCACCATTTTTGAGTGAATTGCCAAAAGTCAGATTTTTGCTGAAATTGTGACCCCGGGGCTTAGGGTTTTTTTCAAAAAAAACTTTTTCGTGGGTTAAGTTTTTTGGGCTGATTTCTTGTCCTGTGATAAAAAGCCTTCTGTTTCGACTGCCAAACGTTTCAGGGGAGCATTTGCAAGCGTTTGGTACCATTTTTGAGTGAATTGCCAAAAGTCAGATTTTTGCTGAAATTGTGACCCCGGGGCTTAGGGATTTTTTCAAAAAAATCTGTTTCCGCCGGTTGAGTTGTTGAGGGTTGATTTCTTGTCCTGTGATAAAAAGCCTTCTGTTTCGACTGCCAAATGTTTCAGGGGAGCATTTGGAAGCGTTTGGCACCATTTTTGTGTGAATTGCCAAAAGTCAGATTTTTGCTGAAATTGTGACCCCGGGGCTTAGGGATTTTTTCAAAAAAATCTTTTTCTGCCGGTTGAGTTGTTGAGGGCTGATTTCTTGTCCTGTGATAAAAAGCCTTCTGTTTCGACTGCCAAAGCTTTCAGGGGAGCATTTGCAAGCGTTTGGCACCATTTTTGAGTGAATTTCCAAAAGTCAGATTTTTGCTGAAATTGTGACCCCGGGGCTTCGGGATTTTTTTAAAAAAAATCTTTTTCCGCCGGTTAAGTTTTTTAGGGCTGATTTCTTGTCCTGTGATAAAAAGCCTTCTGTTTCGACTGCCAAACGTTTCAGGGAAGCATTTGCAAGCGTTTGGCACCATTTTTGAGTGAATTTCCAAAAGTCAGATTTTTGCTGAAATTGTGACCCCGGGGCCTAGGGACTTTTTCAAAAAAATCTTTTTCCGCCGGTTGAGTTGTTGAGGGCTGATTTCTTGTCCTGTTATAAAAAGCCTTCTATTTCGACTGCCAAATGTTTTAGGGGAACATTTGGAAGCGTTTGGCACCCTTTTTGTGTAAATTGCCAAAAGTCAGATTTTTGCTGAAATTGTGACCCCGGGACTTAGGGACTTTTTCAAAAAAATCTTTTTCCGCCGGTTTAGTTTTTTAGGGCCGATTTCTTGTCCTGTGATAAAAAGCCTTCTGTTTCGACTGCCAAACGTTTCAGGGGAGCATTTGCAAGCGTTTGGTACCATTTTTGAGTGAATTGCCAAAAGTCAGATTTTTGCTGAAATTGTTACCCCGGGGCTTAGGGATTTTTTCAAAAAATTCTTTTTCCGCCGGTTGAGTTGTTGAGGGTTGATTTCTTGTCCTGTGATAAAAAGCCTTCTGTTTCGACTGCCAAATGTTTCAGGGTAGCATTTGGAAGTGTTTGGCACCATTTTTGTGTGAATTGCCAAAAGTCAGATTTTTGCTGAAATTGTTACCCCGGGGCTTAGGGATTTTTTCAAAAAAATCTTTTTCCGCCGGTTGAGTTGTTGAGGGCTGATTTCTTGTCCTGTGATAGAAAGCCTTCTGTTTCGACTGGCAAACCTTTAAGGGGAGCATTTGGAAGCGTTTGGCACCATTTTTGTGTGAATTGCCAAAAGTCAGATTTTTGCTGAAATTGTGACCCTGGGGCTTAGGGATTTTTTCAAAAAAAACTTTTTCCGCCGGTTAAGTTTTTTAGGGCTGATTTCTTGTCCTGTGATAAAAAGCCTTCTGTTTCGACTGCCAAACGTTTCAGCGGCGTATTTGGAAGCGTTTGGCACCATTTTTGAGTGAATTTCCAAAAGTCAGATTTTTGCTGAAATTGTGACCCCGGGGCTTAGGGATTTTTTCAAAAAAATCTTTTTCCGCCGGTTGAGTTGTGGAGGGCTGATTTCTTGTCCTGTGAAAAAAACCCTTCTGTTTCGACTGCCAAACCTTTCAGGGGAGCATTTGCAAGCGTTTGGCACCATTTTTGAGTGAATTTCCAAAAGTCAGATTTTTGCTGAAATTGTGACCCCGGGGCTTCGGGATTTTTTTTAAAAAAGTCTTTTTCCGCCGGTTAAGTTTTTTAGGGCTGATTTCTTGTCCTGTGATAAAAAGCCTTCTGTTTCGACTGCCAAACGTTTCAGGGAAGCATTTGCAAGCGTTTGGCACCATTTTTGAGTGAATTTCCAAAAGTCAGATTTTTGCTGAAATTGTGACCCCGGGGCCTAGGGACTTTTTCAAAAAAATCTTTTTCCGCCGGTTGAGTTGTTGAGGGTTGATTTCTTGTCCTGTTATAAAAAGCCTTCTATTTCGACTGCCAAATGTTTTAGGGGAGCATTTGAAAGCGTTTGGCACCATTTTTGTGTGAATTGCCAAAAGTCAGATTTTTGCTGAAATTGTGACCCCAGGGCTTAGGGATTTTTTCAAAAAAATCTTTTTCCACCGGTTGAGTTGTTGAGGGCTCATTTCTTGTCCTGTGATAGAAAGCCTTCTGTTTCGACTGGCAAACGTTTCAGGGGCGCATTTGCAAGCGTTTGGCACCATTTTTGAGTGAATTTCCAAAAGTCAGATTTTTGCTGAAATTGTGACCCCGGGGCTTCGGGATTTTTTTTAAAAAAATCTTTTTCCGCCGGTTAAGTTTTTTAGGGCTGATTTCTTGTCCTGTGATAAAAAGCCTTCTGTTTCGACTGCCAAACCTTTCAGGGGAGCATTTGCAAGCGTTTGGCACCATTTTTGAGTGAATTTCCAAAAGTCAGATTTTTGCTGAAATTGTGACCCCGGGGCTTAGGGATTTTTTTAAAAAAAATCTTTTTCCGCCGGTTGAGTTTTTTAGGGCCGATTTCTTGTCCTGTGAATAAAACCCTTCTGTTTCGACTGCCAAACCTTTCAGGGGAGCATTTGCAAGCGTTTGGCACCATTTCTGAGTGAATTGCCAAAAGTCAGATTTTTGCTGAAATTGTGACCCCGGGGCTTAGGGTTTTTTTCAAAAAAAATTTTTTTGCGGGTTAAGTTTTTTGGGCTGATTTCTTGTCCTGTGATAAAAAGCCTTCTGTTTCGACTGCCAAACGTTTCAGGGGAGCATTTGCAAGCGTTTGGTACCATTTTTGAGTGAATTGCCAAAAGTCAGATTTTTGCTGAAATTGTGACCCCGGGGCTTAGGGATTTTTTTCAAAAAAATCTTTTTCCGCCGGTTGAGTTGTTGAGGGTTGATTTCTTGTCCTGTGATAAAAAGCCTTCTGTTTCGACTGCCAAATGTTTCAGGGGAGCATTTGGAAGCGTTTGGCACCATTTTTGTGTGAATTTCCAAAAGTCAGATTTTTGCTGAAATTGTGACCCCGGGGCTTAGGGATTTTTTCAAAAAAATCTTTTTCCGCCGGTTGAAATGTTGAGGGCTGATTTCTTGTCCTGTGAAAAAAACCCTTCTGTTTCGACTGCCAAACCTTTCAGGGGAGCATTTGCAAGCGTTTGGCACCATTTTTGAGTGAATTGCCAAAAGTCAGATTTTTGCTGAAATTGTGACCCCGGGGCTTAGGGATTTTTTCAAAAAAATCTTTTTCCGCCGGTTGAGTTGTTGAGGGTTGATTTCTTGTCCTGTGATAAAAAGCCTTCTGTTTCGACTGCCAAATGTTTCAGGGGAGCATTTGGAAGCGTTTGGCACCATTTTTGTGTGAATTGCCAAAAGTCAGATTTTTGCTGAAATTGTGACCCTGGGGCTTAGGGATTTTTTCAAAAAAATCTTTTTCCGCCGGTTGAGTAGTTGAGGGCTGATTTCTTGTCCTGTGATAAAAAGCCTTCTGTTTCGACTGCCAAACCTTTCAGGGGAGCATTTGGAAGCGTTTGGCACCATTTTTGAGTGAATTACCAAAAGTCATATTTTTGCTGAAATTGTGACCCCGGGGCTTAGGGTTTTTTTTCAAAAAAAACTTTTTCGCGGGTTAAGTTTTTTGGGCTGATTTCTTGTCCTGTGATAAAAAGCCTTCTGTTTCGACTGCCAAACGTTTCAGGGGAGCATTTGCAAGCGTTTGGTACCATTTTTGAGTGAATTGCCAAAAGTCAGATTTTTGCTGAAATTGTGACCCTGGGGCTTAGGGATTTTTTCAAAAAAATCTTTTTCCGCCGGTTGAGTTGTTGAGGGTTGATTTCTTGTCCTGTGATAAAAAGCCTTCTGTTTCGACTGCCAAATGTTTCAGGGGAGCATTTGGAAGCGTTTGGCACCATTTTTGTGTGAATTTCCAAAAGTCAGATTTTTGCTGAAATTGTGACCCCGGGGCTTAGGGATTTTTTCAAAAAAATCTTTTTCCGCCGGTTGAGTTGTGGAGGGCTGATTTCTTGTCCTGTGAAAAAAACCCTTCTGTTTCGACTGCCAAACCTTTCAGGGGAGCATTTGCAAGCGTTTGGCACCATTTTTGAGTGAATTTCCAAAAGTCAGATTTTTGCTGAAATTGTGACCCCGGGGCTTCGGGATTTTTTTAAAAAAAGTCTTTTTCCGCCGGTTAAGTTTTTTAGGGCTGATTTCTTGTCCTGTGATAAAAAGCCTTCTGTTTCGACTGCCAAACGTTTCAGGGAAGCATTTGCAAGCGTTTGGCACCATTTTTGAGTGAATTTCCAAAAGTCAGATTTTTGCTGAAATTGTGACCCCGGGGCCTAGGGACTTTTTCAAAAAAATCTTTTTCCGCCGGTTGAGTTGTTGAGGGTTGATTTCTTGTCCTGTTATAAAAAGCCTTCTATTTCGACTGCCAAATGTTTTAGGGGAGCATTTGAAAGCGTTTGGCACCATTTTTGTGTGAATTGCCAAAAGTCAGATTTTTGCTGAAATTGTGACCCCAGGGCTTAGGGATTTTTTCAAAAAAATCTTTTTCCACCGGTTGAGTTGTTGAGGGCTCATTTCTTGTCCTGTGATAGAAAGCCTTCTGTTTCGACTGGCAAACGTTTCAGGGGCGCATTTGCAAGCGTTTGGCACCATTTTTGAGTGAATTTCCAAAAGTCAGATTTTTGCTGAAATTGTGACCCCGGGGCTTCGGGATTTTTTTTAAAAAAATCTTTTTCCGCCGGTTAAGTTTTTTAGGGCTGATTTCTTGTCCTGTGATAAAAAGCCTTCTGTTTCGACTGCCAAACCTTTCAGGGGAGCATTTGCAAGCGTTTGGCACCATTTTTGAGTGAATTTCCAAAAGTCAGATTTTTGCTGAAATTGTGACCCCGGGGCTTAGGGATTTTTTTAAAAAAAATCTTTTTCCGCCGGTTGAGTTTTTTAGGGCCGATTTCTTGTCCTGTGAATAAAACCCTTCTGTTTCGACTGCCAAACCTTTCAGGGGAGCATTTGCAAGCGTTTGGCACCATTTTTGAGTGAATTGCCAAAAGTCAGATTTTTGCTGAAATTGTGACCCCGGGGCTTAGGGTTTTTTTCAAAAAAAATTTTTTTGCGGGTTAAGTTTTTTGGGCTGATTTCTTGTCCTGTGATAAAAAGCCTTCTGTTTCGACTGCCAAACGTTTCAGGGGAGCATTTGCAAGCGTTTGGTACCATTTTTGAGTGAATTGCCAAAAGTCAGATTTTTGCTGAAATTGTGACCCCGGGGCTTAGGGATTTTTTTCAAAAAAATCTTTTTCCGCCGGTTGAGTTGTTGAGGGTTGATTTCTTGTCCTGTGATAAAAAGCCTTCTGTTTCGACTGCCAAATGTTTCAGGGGAGCATTTGGAAGCGTTTGGCACCATTTTTGTGTGAATTTCCAAAAGTCAGATTTTTGCTGAAATTGTGACCCCGGGGCTTAGGGATTTTTTCAAAAAAATCTTTTTCCGCCGGTTGAAATGTTGAGGGCTGATTTCTTGTCCTGTGAAAAAAACCCTTCTGTTTCGACTGCCAAACCTTTCAGGGGAGCATTTGCAAGCGTTTGGCACCATTTTTGAGTGAATTGCCAAAAGTCAGATTTTTGCTGAAATTGTGACCCCGGGGCTTAGGGATTTTTTCAAAAAAATCTTTTTCCGCCGGTTGAGTTGTTGAGGGTTGATTTCTTGTCCTGTGATAAAAAGCCTTCTGTTTCGACTGCCAAATGTTTCAGGGGAGCATTTGGAAGCGTTTGGCACCATTTTTGTGTGAATTGCCAAAAGTCAGATTTTTGCTGAAATTGTGACCCTGGGGCTTAGGGATTTTTTCAAAAAAATCTTTTTCCGCCGGTTGAGTAGTTGAGGGCTGATTTCTTGTCCTGTGATAAAAAGCCTTCTGTTTCGACTGCCAAACCTTTCAGGGGAGCATTTGGAAGCGTTTGGCACCATTTTTGAGTGAATTACCAAAAGTCATATTTTTGCTGAAATTGTGACCCCGGGGCTTAGGGTTTTTTTTCAAAAAAAACTTTTTCGCGGGTTAAGTTTTTTGGGCTGATTTCTTGTCCTGTGATAAAAAGCCTTCTGTTTCGACTGCCAAACGTTTCAGGGGAGCATTTGCAAGCGTTTGGTACCATTTTTGAGTGAATTGCCAAAAGTCAGATTTTTGCTGAAATTGTGACCCTGGGGCTTAGGGATTTTTTCAAAAAAATCTTTTTCCGCCGGTTGAGTTGTTGAGGGTTGATTTCTTGTCCTGTGATAAAAAGCCTTCTGTTTCAACTGCCAAATGTTTCAGGGGAGCATTTGGAAGCGTTTGGCACCATTTTTGTGTGAATTTCCAAAAGTCAGATTTTTGCTGAAATTGTGACCCCGGGGCTTAGGGATTTTTTCAAAAAAATCTTTTGCCGCCGGTTGAAATGTTGAGGGCTGATTTCTTGTCCTGTGAAAAAAACCCTTCTGTTTCGACTGCCAAACCTTTCAGGGGAGCATTTGCAAGCGTTTGGCACCATTTTTGAGTGAATTGCCAAAAGTCAGATTTTTGCTGAAATTGTGACCCCGGGGCTTAGGGATTTTTTCAAAAAAATCTTTTTCCGCCGGTTGAGTTGTTGAGGGTTGATTTCTTGTCCTGTGATAAAAAGCCTTCTGTTTCGACTGCCAAATGTTTCAGGGGAGCATTTGGAAGCGTTTGGCACCATTTTTGTGTGAATTGCCAAAAGTCAGATTTTTGCTGAAATTGTGACCCTGGGGCTTAGGGATTTTTTCAAAAAAATCTTTTTCCGCCGGTTGAGTAGTTGAGGGCTGATTTCTTGTCCTGTGATAAAAAGCCTTCTGTTTCGACTGCCAAACCTTTCAGGGGAGCATTTGGAAGCGTTTGGCACCATTTTTGAGTGAATTACCAAAAGTCATATTTTTGCTGAAATTGTGACCCCGGGGCTTAGGGTTTTTTTCAAAAAAAACTTTTTCGCGGGTTAAGTTTTTTGGGCTGATTTCTTGTCTTGTGATAAAAAGCCTTCTGTTTCGACTGCCAAACGTTTCAGCGGCGTATTTGGAAGCGTTTGGCACCATTTTTGAGTGAATTTCCAAAAGTCAGATTTTTGCTGAAATTGTGACCCCGGGGCTTAGGGATTTTTTCAAAAAAATCTTTTTCCGCCGGTTGAGTTGTGGAGGGCTGATTTCTTGTCCTGTGAAAAAAACCCTTCTGTTTCGACTGCCAAACCTTTCAGGGGAGCATTTGCAAGCGTTTGGCACCATTTTTGAGTGAATTTCCAAAAGTCAGATTTTTGCTGAAATTGTGACCCCGGGGCTTCGGGATTTTTTTAAAAAAAATCTTTTTCCGCCGGTTAAGTTTTTTAGGGCTGATTTCTTGTCCTGTGATAAAAAGCCTTCTGTTTCGACTGCCAAACGTTTCAGGGAAGCATTTGCAAGCGTTTGGCACCATTTTTGAGTGAATTTCCAAAAGTCAGATTTTTGCTGAAATTGTGACCCCGGGGCCTAGGGACTTTTTCAAAAAAATCTTTTTCCGCCGGTTGAGTTGTTGAGGGTTGATTTCTTGTCCTGTTATAAAAAGCCTTCTATTTCGACTGCCAAATGTTTTAGGGGAGCATTTGAAAGCGTTTGGCACCATTTTTGTGTGAATTGCCAAAAGTCAGATTTTTGCTGAAATTGTGACCCCAGGGCTTAGGGATTTTTTCAAAAAAATCTTTTTCCACCGGTTGAGTTGTTGAGGGCTCATTTCTTGTCCTGTGATAGAAAGCCTTCTGTTTCGACTGGCAAACGTTTCAGGGGCGCATTTGCAAGCGTTTGGCACCATTTTTGAGTGAATTTCCAAAAGTCAGATTTTTGCTGAAATTGTGACCCCGGGGCTTCGGGATTTTTTTTTAAAAAATCTTTTTCCGCCGGTTAAGTTTTTTAGGGCTGATTTCTTGTCCTGTGATAAAAAGCCTTCTGTTTGGACTGCCAAACCTTTCAGGGGAGCATTTGCAAGCGTTTGGCACCATTTTTGAGTGAATTTCCAAAAGTCAGATTTTTGCTGAAATTGTGACCCCGGGGCTTAGGGATTTTTTTAAAAAAAATCTTTTTCCGCCGGTTGAGTTTTTTAGGGCCGATTTCTTGTCCTGTGAATAAAACCCTTCTGTTTCGACTGCCAAACCTTTCAGGGGAGCATTTGCAAGCGTTTGGCACCATTTTTGAGTGAATTGCCAAAAGTCAGATTTTTGCTGAAATTGTGACTCCGGGGCTTAGGGTTTTTTTCAAAAAAATTTTTTTTGCGGGTTAAGTTTTTTGGGCTGATTTCTTGTCCTGTGATAAAAAGCCTTCTGTTTCGACTGCCAAACGTTTCAGGGGAGCATTTGCAAGCGTTTGGTACCATTTTTGAGTGAATTGCCAAAAGTCAGATTTTTGCTGAAATTGTGACCCCGGGGCTTAGGGATTTTTTTCAAAAAAATCTTTTTCCGCCGGTTGAGTTGTTGAGGGTTGATTTCTTGTCCTATGATAAAAAGCCTTCTGTTTCGACTGCCAAATGTTTCAGGGGAGCATTTGGAAGCGTTTGGCACCATTTTTGTGTGAATTTCCAAAAGTCAGATTTTTGCTGAAATTGTGACCCCGGGGCTTAGGGATTTTTTCAAAAAAATCTTTTTCCGCCGGTTGAAATGTTGAGGGCTGATTTCTTGTCCTGTGAAAAAAACCCTTCTGTTTCGACTGCCAAACCTTTCAGGGGAGCATTTGCAAGCGTTTGGCACCATTTTTGAGTGAATTGCCAAAAGTCAGATTTTTGCTGAAATTGTGACCCCGGGGCTTAGGGATTTTTTCAAAAAAATCTTTTTCCGCCGGTTGAGTTGTTGAGGGTTGATTTCTTGTCCTGTGATAAAAAGCCTTCTGTTTCGACTGCCAAATGTTTCAGGGGAGCATTTGGAAGCGTTTGGCACCATTTTTGTGTGAATTGCCAAAAGTCAGATTTTTGCTGAAATTGTGACCCTGGGGCTTAGGGATTTTTTCAAAAAAATCTTTTTCCGCCGGTTGAGTTGTTGAGGGCTGATTTCTTGTCCTGTGATAAAAAGCCTTCTGTTTCGACTGCCAAACCTTTCAGGGGAGCATTTGGAATCGTTTGGCACCATTTTTGAGTGAATTACCAAAAGTCATATTTTTGCTGAAATTGTGACCCCGGGGCTTAGGGTTTTTTTCAAAAAAAACTTTTTCGCGGGTTAAGTTTTTTGGGCTGATTTCTTGTCCTGTGATAAAAAGCCTTCTGTTTCGACTGCCAAACGTTTCAGGGGAGCATTTGCAAGCGTTTGGTACCATTTTTGAGTGAATTGCCAAAAGTCAGATTTTTGCTGAAATTGTGACCCTGGGGCTTAGGGATTTTTTCAAAAAAATCTTTTTCCGCCGGTTGAGTTGTTGAGGGTTGATTTCTTGTCCTGTGATAAAAAGCCTTCTGTTTCGACTGCCAAATGTTTCAGGGGAGCATTTGGAAGCGTTTGGCACCATTTTTGTGTGAATTTCCAAAAGTCAGATTTTTGCTGAAATTGTGACCCCGGGGCTTAGGGATTTTTTCAAAAAAATCTTTTTCCGCCGGTTGAAATGTTGAGGGCTGATTTCTTGTCCTGTGAAAAAAACCCTTCTGTTTCGACTGCCAAACCTTTCAGGGGAGCATTTGCAAGCGTTTGGCACCATTTTTGAGTGAATTGCCAAAAGTCAGATTTTTGCTGAAATTGTGACCCCGGGGCTTAGGGATTTTTTCAAAAAAATCTTTTTCCGCCGGTTGAGTTGTTGAGGGTTGATTTCTTGTCCTGTGATAAAAAGCCTTCTGTTTCGACTGCCAAATGTTTCAGGGGAGCATTTGGAAGCGTTTGGCACCATTTTTGTGTGAATTGCCAAAAGTCAGATTTTTGCTGAAATTGTGACCCTGGGGCTTAGGGATTTTTTCAAAAAAATCTTTTTCCGCCGGTTGAGTAGTTGAGGGCTGATTTCTTGTCCTGTGATAAAAAGCCTTCTGTTTCGACTGCCAAACCTTTCAGGGGAGCATTTGGAAGCGTTTGGCACCATTTTTGAGTGAATTACCAAAAGTCATATTTTTGCTGAAATTGTGACCCCGGGCTTAGGGTTTTTTTCAAAAAAAACTTTTTCGCGGGTTAAGTTTTTTGGGCTGATTTCTTGTCCTGTGATAAAAAGCCTTCTGTTTCGACTGCCAAACGTTTCAGGGGAGCATTTGCAAGCGTTTGGTACCATTTTTGAGTGAATTGCCAAAAGTCAGATTTTTGCTGAAATTGTGACCCTGGGGCTTAGGGATTTTTTCAAAAAAATCTTTTTCCGCCGGTTGAGTTGTTGAGGGTTGATTTCTTGTCCTGTGATAAAAAGCCTTCTGTTTCGACTGCCAAATGTTTCAGGGGAGCATTTGGAAGCGTTTGGCACCATTTTTGTGTAAATTGCCAAAAGTCAGATTTTTGCTGAAATTGTGACCCCGGGGCTTAGGGATTTTTTCAAAAAAATCTTTTTCTGCCGGTTGAGTTGTTGAGGGCTGATTTCTTGTCCTGTGATAAAAAGCCTTCTGTTTCGACTGCCAAATGTTTCAGGGGAGCATTTGCAAGCGTTTGGCACCATTTTTGAGTGAATTTCCAAAAGTCAGATTTTTGCTGAAATTGTGACCCCGGGGCTTCAGGATTTTTTTTAAAAAAATCTTTTTCCGCCGGTTAAGTTTTTTAGGGCTGATTTCTTGTCCTGTGATAAAAAGCCTTCTGTTTCGACTGCCAAACGTTTCAGGGAAGCATTTGCAAGCGTTTGGCAGCATTTTTGAGTGAATTTCCAAAAGTCAGATTTTTGCTGAAATTGTGACCCCGGGGCCTAGGGACTTTTTCAATAAAATCTTTTTCCGCCGGGTGAGTTGTTGAGGGTTGATTTCTTGTCCTGTTATAAAAAGCCTTCTATTTCGACTGCCAAATGTTTTAGGGGAGCATTTGGAAGCGTTTGGCACCATTTTTGTGTAAATTGCCAAAAGTCAGATTTTTGCTGAAATTGTGACCCCGGGGCTTAGGGATTTTTTCAAAAAAATCTTTTCCCGCCGGTTGAGTTGTTGAGGGCTGATTTCTTGTCCTGTGATAAAAAGCCTTCTGTTTCGACTGCCAAAGCTTTCAGGGGAGCATTTGGAAGCGTTTGGCACCATTTTTGTGTGAATTGCCAAAAGTCAGATTTTTGCTGAAATTGTGACCCCGGGGCTTAGGGATTTTTTCAAAAAAATCTTTTTCCGCCGGTTGAGTTGTTGAGGGTTGATTTCTTGTCCTGTGATAAAAAGCCTTCTGTTTCGACTGCCAAATGTTTCAGGGGAGCATTTGGAAGCGTTTGGCACCATTTTTGTGTGAATTGCCAAAAGTCAGATTTTTGCTGAAATTGTGACCCTGGGGCTTAGGGATTTTTTCAAAAAAATCTTTTTCCGCCGGTTGAGTTGTTGAGGGCTGATTTCTTGTCCTGTGATAAAAAGCCTTCTGTTTCGACTGCCAAACCTTTCAGGGGAGCATTTGGAAGCGTTTGGCACCATTTTTGAGTGAATTGCCAAAAGTCAGATTTTTGCTGAAATTGTGACCCCGGGGCTTAGGGTTTTTTTCAAAAAAAACTTTTTCGCGGGTTAAGTTTTTTGGGCTGATTTCTTGTCCTGTGATAAAAAGCCTTCTGTTTCGACTGCCAAACGTTTCAGGGGAGCATTTGCAAGCGTTTGGTACCATTTTTGAGTGAATTGCCAAAAGTCAGATTTTTGCTGAAATTGTGACCCTGGGGCTTAGGGATTTTTTCAAAAAAATCTTTTTCCGCCGGTTGAGTTGTTGAGGGTTGATTTCTTGTCCTGTGATAAAAAGCCTTCTGTTTCGACTGCCAAATGTTTCAGGGGAGCATTTGGAAGCGTTTGGCACCATTTTTGTGTAAATTGCCAAAAGTCAGATTTTTGCTGAAATTGTGACCCCGGGGCTTAGGGATTTTTTCAAAAAAATCTTTTTCTGCCGGTTGAGTTGTTGAGGGCTGATTTCTTGTCCTGTGATAAAAAGCCTTCTGTTTCGACTGCCAAACGTTTCAGGGAAGCATTTGCAAGCGTTTGGCAGCATTTTTGAGTGAATTTCCAAAAGTCAGATTTTTGCTGAAATTGTGACCCCGGGGCCTAGGGACTTTTTCAATAAAATCTTTTTCCGCCGGGTGAGTTGTTGAGGGTTGATTTCTTGTCCTGTTATAAAAAGCCTTCTATTTCGACTGCCAAATGTTTTAGGGGAGCATTTGGAAGCGTTTGGCACCATTTTTGTGT
The DNA here is from genome assembly GCF_964188315.1 of Podarcis muralis. Lineage (NCBI taxonomy): Eukaryota > Metazoa > Chordata > Lepidosauria > Squamata > Lacertidae > Podarcis > Podarcis muralis. The sequence continues at coordinate 62,027,580 of NC_135663.1, forward strand.
AAATTGCCAAAAGTCAGATTTTTGCTGAAATTGTGACCCCGGGGCTTAGGGATTTTTTCAAAAAAATCTTTTCCCGCCGGTTGAGTTGTTGAGGGCTGATTTCTTGTCCTGTGATAAAAAGCCTTCTGTTTCGACTGCCAAAGCTTTCAGGGGAGCATTTGGAAGCGTTTGGCACCATTTTTGTGTGAATTGCCAAAAGTCAGATTTTTGCTGAAATTGTGACCCCGGGGCTTAGGGATTTTTTCAAAAAAATCTTTTTCCGCCGGTTGAGTTGTTGAGGGTTGATTTCTTGTCCTGTGATAAAAAGCCTTCTGTTTCGACTGCCAAATGTTTCAGGGGAGCATTTGGAAGCGTTTGGCACCATTTTTGTGTGAATTGCCAAAAGTCAGATTTTTGCTGAAATTGTGACCCTGGGGCTTAGGGATTTTTTCAAAAAAATCTTTTTCCGCCGGTTGAGTTGTTGAGGGCTGATTTCTTGTCCTGTGATAAAAAGCCTTCTGTTTCGACTGCCAAACCTTTCAGGGGAGCATTTGGAAGCGTTTGGCACCATTTTTGAGTGAATTGCCAAAAGTCAGATTTTTGCTGAAATTGTGACCCCGGGGCTTAGGGTTTTTTTCAAAAAAAACTTTTTCGCGGGTTAAGTTTTTTGGGCTGATTTCTTGTCCTGTGATAAAAAGCCTTCTGTTTCGACTGCCAAACGTTTCAGGGGAGCATTTGCAAGCGTTTGGTACCATTTTTGAGTGAATTGCCAAAAGTCAGATTTTTGCTGAAATTGTGACCCCGGGGCTTAGGGATTTTTTCAAAAAAATCTTTTTCCGCCGGTTGAGTTGTTGAGGGTTGATTTCTTGTCCTGTGATAAAAAGCCTTCTGTTTCGACTGCCAAATGTTTCAGGGGAGCATTTGGAAGCGTTTGGCACCATTTTTGTGTGAATTGCCAAAAGTCAGATTTTTGCTGAAATTGTGACCCCGGGGCTTAGGGATTTTTTCAAAAAAATCTTTTTCTGCCGGTTGAGTTGTTGAGGGCTGATTTCTTGTCCTGTGATAAAAAGCCTTCTGTTTCGACTGCCAAAGCTTTCAGGGGAGCATTTGCAAGCGTTTGGCACCATTTTTGAGTGAATTTCCAAAAGTCAGATTTTTGCTGAAATTGTGACCCCGGGGCCTAGGGACTTTTTCAAAAAAATCTTTTTCCGCCGGTTGAGTTGTTGAGGGTTGATTTCTTGTCCTGTTATAAAAAGCCTTCTATTTCGACTGCCAAATGTTTTAGGGGAACATTTGGAAGCGTTTGGCACCCTTTTTGTGTAAATTGCCAAAAGTCAGATTTTTGCTGAAATTGTGACCCCGGGGCTTAGGGATTTTTTCAAAAAAAATCTTTTTCCGCTGGTTGAGTTTTTTAGGGCCGATTTCTTGTCCTGTGAATAAAACCCTTCTGTTTCGACTGCCAAACCTTTCAGGGGAGCATTTGCAAGCGTTTGGCACCATTTTTGAGTGAATTTCCAAAAGTCAGATTTTTGCTGAAATTGTGACCCCGGGGCTTAGGGATTTTTTTTAAAAAAATCTTTTTCCGCCGGTTGAGTTTTTTAGGGCCGATTTCTTGTCCTGTGAATAAAACCCTTCTGTTTCGACTGCCAAACCTTTCAGGGGAGCATTTGCAAGCGTTTGCCACCATTTTTGAGTGAATTGCCAAAAGTCAGATTTTTGCTGAAATTGTGACCCCGGGGCTTAGGGTTTTTTTCAAAAAAAATTTTTTTGCGGGTTAAGTTTTTTGGGCTGATTTCTTGTCCTGTGATAAAAAGCCTTCTGTTTCGACTGCCAAACGTTTCAGGGGAGCATTTGCAAGCGTTTGGTACCATTTTTGAGTGAATTGCCAAAAGTCAGATTTTTGCTGAAATTGTGACCCCGGGGCTTAGGGATTTTTTTCAAAAAAATCTTTTTCCGCCGGTTAAGTTTTTTAGGGCTGATTTCTTGTCCTGTGATAAAAAGCCTTCTGTTTCGACTGCCAAACGTTTCAGGGAAGCATTTGCAAGCGTTTGGCACCATTTTTGTGTGAATTGCCAAAAGTCAGATTTTTGCTGAAATTGTGACCCCGGGGCTTAGGGATTTTTTCAAAAAAATCTTTTTCCGCCGGTTGAAATGTTGAGGGCTGATTTCTTGTCCTGTGAAAAAAACCCTTCTGTTTCGACTGCCAAACCTTTCAGGGGAGCATTTGCAAGCGTTTGGCACCATTTTTGAGTGAATTGCCAAAAGTCAGATTTTTGCTGAAATTGTGACCCCGGGGCTTAGGGATTTTTTCAAAAAAATCTTTTTCCGCCGGTTGAGTTGTTGAGGGTTGATTTCTTGTCCTGTGATAAAAAGCCTTCTGTTTCGACTGCCAAATGTTTCAGGGGAGCATTTGGAAGCGTTTGGCACCATTTTTGTGTGAATTGCCAAAAGTCAGATTTTTGCTGAAATTGTGACCCTGGGGCTTAGGGATTTTTTCAAAAAAATCTTTTTCCGCCGGTTGAGTAGTTGAGGGCTGATTTCTTGTCCTGTGATAAAAAGCCTTCTGTTTCGACTGCCAAACCTTTCAGGGGAGCATTTGGAAGCGTTTGGCACCATTTTTGAGTGAATTACCAAAAGTCATATTTTTGCTGAAATTGTGACCCCGGGGCTTAGGGTTTTTTTCAAAAAAAACTTTTTCGCGGGTTAAGTTTTTTGGGCTGATTTCTTGTCCTGTGATAAAAAGCCTTCTGTTTCGACTGCCAAACGTTTCAGGGGAGCATTTGCAAGCGTTTGGTACCATTTTTGAGTGAATTGCCAAAAGTCAGATTTTTGCTGAAATTGTGACCCTGGGGCTTAGGGATTTTTTCAAAAAAATCTTTTTCCGCCGGTTGAGTTGTTGAGGGTTGATTTCTTGTCCTGTGATAAAAAGCCTTCTGTTTCGACTGCCAAATGTTTCAGGGGAGCATTTGGAAGCGTTTGGCACCATTTTTGTGTGAATTTCCAAAAGTCAGATTTTTGCTGAAATTGTGACCCCGGGGCTTAGGGATTTTTTCAAAAAAATCTTTTTCCGCCGGTTGAAATGTTGAGGGCTGATTTCTTGTCCTGTGAAAAAAACCCTTCTGTTTCGACTGCCAAACCTTTCAGGGGAGCATTTGCAAGCGTTTGGCACCATTTTTGAGTGAATTGCCAAAAGTCAGATTTTTGCTGAAATTGTGACCCCGGGGCTTAGGGATTTTTTCAAAAAAATCTTTTTCCGCCGGTTGAGTAGTTGAGGGCTGATTTCTTGTCCTGTGATAAAAAGCCTTCTGTTTCGATTGCCAAACCTTTCAGGGGAGCATTTGGAAGCGTTTGGCACCATTTTTGAGTGAATTTCCAAAAGTCAGATTTTTGCTGAAATTGTGACCCCGGGGCCTAGGGACTTTTTCAATAAAATCTTTTTCCGCCGGGTGAGTTGTTGAGGGTTGATTTCTTGTCCTGTTATAAAAAGCCTTCTATTTCGACTGCCAAATGTTTTAGGGGAGCATTTGGAAGCGTTTGGCACCATTTTTGTGTAAATTGCCAAAAGTCAGATTTTTGCTGAAATTGTGACCCCGGGGCTTAGGGATATTTTCAAAAAAATCTTTTCCCGCCGGTTGAGTTGTTGAGGGCTGATTTCTTGTCCTGTGATAAAAAGCCTTCTGTTTCGACTGCCAAAGCTTTCAGGGGAGCATTTGGAAGCGTTTGGCACCATTTTTGTGTGAATTGCCAAAAGTCAGATTTTTGCTGAAATTGTGACCCCGGGGCTTAGGGATTTTTTCAAAAAAATCTTTTTCCGCCGGTTGAGTTGTTGAGGGTTGATTTCTTGTCCTGTGATAAAAAGCCTTCTGTTTCGACTGCCAAATGTTTCAGGGGAGCATTTGGAAGCGTTTGGCACCATTTTTGTGTGAATTGCCAAAAGTCAGATTTTTGCTGAAATTGTGACCCTGGGGCTTAGGGATTTTTTCAAAAAAATCTTTTTCCGCCGGTTGAGTTGTTGAGGGCTGATTTCTTGTCCTGTGATAAAAAGCCTTCTGTTTCGACTGCCAAACCTTTCAGGGGAGCATTTGGAAGCGTTTGGCACCATTTTTGAGTGAATTGCCAAAAGTCAGATTTTTGCTGAAATTGTGACCCCGGGGCTTAGGGTTTTTTTCAAAAAAAACTTTTTCGCGGGTTAAGTTTTTTGGGCTGATTTCTTGTCCTGTGATAAAAAGCCTTCTGTTTCAACTGCCAAACGTTTCAGGGGAGCATTTGCAAGCGTTTGGTACCATTTTTGAGTGAATTGCCAAAAGTCAGATTTTTGCTGAAATTGTGACCCCGGGGCTTAGGGATTTTTTCAAAAAAATCTTTTTCCGCCGGTTGAGTTGTTGAGGGTTGATTTCTTGTCCTGTGATAAAAAGCCTTCTGTTTCGACTGCCAAATGTTTCAGGGGAGCATTTGGAAGCGTTTGGCACCATTTTTGTGTGAATTGCCAAAAGTCAGATTTTTGCTGAAATTGTGACCCCGGGGCTTAGGGATTTTTTCAAAAAAATCTTTTTCTGCCGGTTGAGTTGTTGAGGGCTGATTTCTTGTCCTGTGATAAAAAGCCTTCTGTTTCGACTGCCAAAGCTTTCAGGGGAGCATTTGCAAGCGTTTGGCACCATTTTTGAGTGAATTTCCAAAAGTCAGATTTTTGCTGAAATTGTGACCCCGGGGCTTCGGGATTTTTTTAAAAAAAATCTTTTTCCGCCGGTTAAGTTTTTTAGGGCTGATTTCTTGTCCTGTGATAAAAAGCCTTCTGTTTCGACTGCCAAACGTTTCAGGGAAGCATTTGCAAGCGTTTGGCACCATTTTTGAGTGAATTTCCAAAAGTCAGATTTTTGCTGAAATTGTGACCCCGGGGCCTAGGGACTTTTTCAAAAAAATCTTTTTCCGCCGGTTGAGTTGTTGAGGGTTGATTTCTTCTCCTGTTATAAAAAGCCTTCTATTTCGACTGCCAAATGTTTTAGGGGAACATTTGGAAGCGTTTGGCACCCTTTTTGTGTAAATTGCCAAAAGTCAGATTTTTGCTGAAATTGTGACCCCGGGGCTTAGGGATTTTTTCAAAAAAATCTTTTTCCACCGGTTGAGTTGTTGAGGGCTGATTTCTTGTCCTGTGATAGAAAGCCTTCTGTTTCGACTGGCAAACGTTTCAGGGGCGCATTTGGAAGCGTTTGGCAACATTTTTGAGTGAATTTCCAAAAGTCAGATTTCTGCTGAAATTGTGACCCCGGGGCTTAGGGATTTTTTCAAAAAAATCTTTTTCCGCCGGTTGAGTTGTTGAGGGCTGATTTTTTGTCCTGTGAAAAAAACCCTTCTGTTTCGACTGCCAAACCTTTCAGGGGAGCATTTGCAAGCGATTGGCACCATTTTTGAGTGAATTTCCAAAAGTCAGATTTTTGCTGAAATTGTGACCCCGGGGCTTCGGGATTTTTTAAAAAAAAATCTTTTTCCGCCGGTTAAGTTTTTTAGGGCTGTTTTCTTGTCCTGTGATAAAAAGCCTTCTGTTTCGACTGCCAAACCTTTCAGGGGAGCATTTGCAAGCGTTTGGCACCATTTTTGAGTGAATTTCCAAAAGTCAGATTTTTGCTGAAATTGTGACCCCGGGGCTTAGGGATTTTTTTAAAAAAAATCTTTTTCCGCCGGTTGAGTTGTTGAGGGCTGATTTCTTGTCCTGTGAATAAAAAGCCTTCTGTTTCGACTGCCAAACCTTTCAGGGGAGCATTTGCAAGCGTTTGGCACCATTTTTGAGTGAATTGCCAAAAGTCAGATTTTTGCTGAAATTGTGACCCCGGGGCTTAGGGATTTTTTCAAAAAAATCTTTTTCCGCCGGTTGAAATGTTGAGGGCTGATTTCTTGTCCTGTGAAAAAAACCCTTCTGTTTCGACTGCCAAACCTTTCAGGGGAGCATTTGCAAGCGTTTGGCACCATTTTTGAGTGAATTGCCAAAAGTCAGATTTTTGCTGAAATTGTGACCCCGGGGCTTAGGGATTTTTTCAAAAAAATCTTTTTCCGCCGGTTGAGTTGTTGAGGGTTGATTTCTTGTCCTGTGATAAAAAGCCTTCTGTTTCGACTGCCAAATGTTTCAGGGGAGCATTTGGAAGCGTTTGGCACCATTTTTGTGTGAATTGCCAAAAGTCAGATTTTTGCTGAAATTGTGACCCCGGGGCTTAGGGATTTTTTCAAAAAAATCTTTTTCCGCCGGTTGAGTTGTTCAGGGCTGATTTCTTGTCCTGTGATAAAAAGCCTTCTGTTTCGACTGCCAAACCTTTCAGGAGAGCATTTGGAAGCGTTTGGCACCATTTTTGAGTGAATTGACAAAAGTCAGATTTTTGCTGAAATTGTGACCCCGGGGCTTAGGGATTTTTTCAAAAAAATCTTTTTCCACCGGTTGAGTTGTTGAGGGCTGATTTCTTGTCCTGTGATAGAAAGCCTTCTGTTTCGACTGGCAAACGTTTCAGGGGCGCATTTGGAAGCGTTTGGCAACATTTTTGAGTGAATTTCCAAAAGTCAGATTTCTGCTGAAATTGTGACCCCGGGGCTTAGGGATTTTTTCAAAAAAATCTTTTTCCGCCGGTTGAGTTGTTGAGGGCTGATTTTTTGTCCTGTGAAAAAAACCCTTCTGTTTCGACTGGCAAACTTTCAGGGGCGCATTTGGAAGCGTTTGGCAACATTTTTGAGTGAATTTCCAAAAGTCAGATTTCTGCTGAAATTGTGACCCCGGGGCTTAGGGATTTTTTCAAAAAAATCTTTTTCCGCCGGTTGAGTTGTTGAGGGCTGATTTTTTGTCCTGTGAAAAAAACCCTTCTGTTTCGACTGCCAAACCTTTCAGGGGAGCATTTGCAAGCGATTGGCACCATTTTTGAGTGAATTTCCAAAAGTCAGATTTTTGCTGAAATTGTGACCCCGGGGCTTCGGGATTTTTTTTAAAAAAATCTTTTTCCGCCGGTTAAGTTTTTTAGGGCTGTTTTCTTGTCCTGTGATAAAAAGCCTTCTGTTTCGACTGCCAAACCTTTCAGGGGAGCATTTGCAAGCGTTTGGCACCATTTTTGAGTGAATTTCCAAAAGTCAGATTTTTGCTGAAATTGTGACCCCGGGGCTTAGGGATTTTTTTTAAAAAAATCTTTTTCCGCCGGTTGAGTTGTTGAGGGCTGATTTCTTGTCCTGTGAATAAAAAGCCTTCTGTTTCGACTGCCAAACCTTTCAGGGGAGCATTTGCAAGCGTTTGGCACCAATTTTGAGTGAATTGCCAAAAGTCAGTTTTTTGCTGAAATTGTGACCCCGGGGCTTAGGGATTTTTTCAAAAAAATCTTTTTCCGCCGGTTGAAATGTTGAGGGCTGATTTCTTGTCCTGTGAAAAAAACCCTTCTGTTTCGACTGCCAAACCTTTCAGGGGAGCATTTGCAAGCGTTTGGCACCATTTTTGAGTGAATTGCCAAAAGTCAGATTTTTGCTGAAATTGTGACCCCGGGGCTTAGGGATTTTTTCAAAAAAATCTTTTTCCGCCGGTTGAGTTGTTGAGGGTTGATTTCTTGTCCTGTGATAAAAAGCCTTCTGTTTCGACTGCCAAATGTTTCAGGGGAGCATTTGGAAGCGTTTGGCACCATTTTTGTGTGAATTGCCAAAAGTCAGATTTTTGCTGAAATTGTGACCCTGGGGCTTAGGGATTTTTTCAAAAAAATCTTTTTCCGCCGGTTGAGTTGTTCAGGGCTGATTTCTTGTCCTGTGATAAAAAGCCTTCTGTTTCGACTGCCAAACCTTTCAGGAGAGCATTTGGAAGCGTTTGGCACCATTTTTGAGTGAATTGCCAAAAGTCAGATTTTTGCTGAAATTGTGACCCCGGGGCTTAGGGTTTTTTTCAAAAAAAACTTTTTCGCGGGTTAAGTTTTTTGGGCTGATTTCTTGTCCTGTGATAAAAAGCCTTCTGTTTCGACTGCCAAACGTTTCTGGGGAGCATTTGCAAGCGTTTGGTACCATTTTTGAGTGAATTGCCAAAAGTCAGATTTTTGCTGAAATTGTGACCCCGGGGCTTAGGGATTTTTTCAAAAAAATCTTTTTCTGCCGGTTGAGTTGTTGGGGGCTGATTTCTTGTCTTGTGATAAAAAGCCTTCTGTTTCGACTGCCAAAGCTTTCAGGGGAGCACTTGGAAGCGTTTGGCACCATTTTTGTGTGAATTGCCAAAAGTCAGATTTTTGCTGAAATTGTGACCCCGGGGCTTAGGGATTTTTTCAAAAAAATCTTTTTCCGCCGGTTGAAATGTTGAGGGCTGATTTCTTGTCCTGTGATAAAAACCCTTCTGTTTCGACTGCCAAACCTTTCAGGGGAGCATTTGCAAGCGTTTGGCACCATTTTTGAGTGAATTGCCAAAAGTCAGATTTTTGCTGAAATTGTGACCCCGGGGCTTAGGGATTTTTTCAAAAAAATCTTTTTCCACCGGTTGAGTTGTTGAGGGCTGATTTCTTGTCCTGTGATAGAAAGCCTTCTGTTTCGACTGGCAAACGTTTCAGGGGCGCATTTGGAAGCGTTTGGCAACATTTTTGAGTGAATTTCCAAAAGTCAGATTTCTGCTGAAATTGTGACCCCGGGGCTTAGGGATTTTTTCAAAAAAATCTTTTTCCGCCGGTTGAGTTGTTGAGGGCTGATTTTTTGTCCTGTGAAAAAAACCCTTCTGTTTCGACTGCCAAACCTTTCAGGGGCGCATTTGGAAGCGTTTGGCAACATTTTTGAGTGAATTTCCAAAAGTCAGATTTCTGCTGAAATTGTGACCCCGGGGCTTAGGGATTTTTTCAAAAAAATCTTTTTCCGCCGGTTGAGTTGTTGAGGGCTGATTTTTTGTCCTGTGAAAAAAACCCTTCTGTTTCGACTGCCAAACCTTTCAGGGGAGCATTTGCAAGCGTTTGGCACCATTTTTGAGTGAATTTCCAAAAGTCAGATTTTTGCTGAAATTGTGACCCCGGGGCTTCGGGATTTTTTTTAAAAAAATCTTTTTCCGCCGGTTAAGTTTTTTAGGGCTGTTTTCTTGTCCTGTGATAAAAAGCCTTCTGTTTCGACTGCCAAACCTTTCAGGGGAGCATTTGCAAGCGTTTGGCACCATTTTTGAGTGAATTTCCAAAAGTCAGATTTTTGCTGAAATTGTGACCCCGGGGCTTAGGGATTTTTTTTAAAAAAATCTTTTTCCGCCGGTTGAGTTTTTTAGGGCCGATTTCTTGTCCTGTGAATAAAACCCTTCTGTTTCGACTGCCAAACCTTTCAGGGGAGCATTTGCAAGCGTTTGGCACCATTTTTGAGTGAATTGCCAAAAGTCAGATTTTTGCTGAAATTGTGACCCCGGGGCTTAGGGATTTTTTCAAAAAAATCTTTTTCCACCGGTTGAGTTGTTGAGGGCTGATTTCTTGTCCTGTGATAGAAAGCCTTCTGTTTCGACTGGCAAACGTTTCAGGGGCGCATTTGGAAGCGTTTGGCAACATTTTTGAGTGAATTTCCAAAAGTCAGATTTCTGCTGAAATTGTGACCCCGGGGCTTAGGGATTTTTTCAAAAAAATCTTTTTACGCCGGTTGAGTTGTTGAGGGCTGATTTTTTGTCCTGTGAAAAAAACCCTTCTGTTTCGACTGCCAAACCTTTCAGGGGAGCATTTGCAAGCGATTGGCACCATTTTTGAGTGAATTTCCAAAAGTCAGATTTTTGCTGAAATTGTGACCCCGGGGCTTCGGGATTTTTTTAAAAAAAATCTTTTTCCGCCGGTTAAGTTTTTTAGGGCTGTTTTCTTGTCCTGTGATAAAAAGCCTTCTGTTTCGACTGCCAAACCTTTCAGGGGAGCATTTGCAAGCGTTTGGCACCATTTTTGAGTGAATTTCCAAAAGTCAGATTTTTGCTGAAATTGTGACCCCGGGGCTTAGGCATTTTTTTAAAAAAAATCTTTTTCCGCCGGTTGAGTTTTTTAGGGCCGATTTCTTGTCCTGAGAATAAAAAGCCTTCTGTTTCGACTGCCAAACCTTTCAGGGGAGCATTTGCAAGCGTTTGGCACCATTTTTGAGTGAATTGCCAAAAGTCAGATTTTTGCTGAAATTGTGACCCCGGGGCTTAGGGATTTTTTCAAAAAAATCTTTTTCCGCCGGTTGAAATGTTGAGGGCTGATTTCTTGTCCTGTGATAAAAACCCTTCTGTTTCGACTGCCAAACCTTTCAGGGGAGCATTTGCAAGCGTTTGGCACCATTTTTGAGTGAATTGCCAAAAGTCAGATTTTTGCTGAAATTGTGACCCCGGGGCTTAGGGATTTTTTCAAAAAAATCTTTTTCCGCCGGTTGAAATGTTGAGGGCTGATTTCTTGTCCTGTGAAAAAAACCCTTCTGTTTCGACTGCCAAACCTTTCAGGGGAGCATTTGCAAGCGTTTGGCACCATTTTTGAGTGAATTGCCAAAAGTCAGATTTTTGCTGAAATTGTGACCCCGGGGCTTAGGGATTTTTTCAAAAAAATCTTTTTCCGCCGGTTGAGTTGTTGAGGGTTGATTTCTTGTCCTGTGATAAAAAGCCTTCTGTTTCGACTGCCAAATGTTTCAGGGGAGCATTTGGAAGCGTTTGGCACCATTTTTGTGTGAATTGCCAAAAGTCAGATTTTTGCTGAAATTGTGACCCTGGGGCTTAGGGATTTTTTCAAAAAAATCTTTTTCCGCCGGTTGAGTTGTTCAGGGCTGATTTCTTGTCCTGTGATAAAAAGCCTTCTGTTTCGACTGGCAAACGTTTCAGGGGCGCATTTGGAAGCGTTTGGCAACATTTTTGAGTGAATTTCCAAAAGTCAGATTTCTGCTGAAATTGTGACCCCGGGGCTTAGGGATTTTTTCAAAAAAATCTTTTTCCGCCGGTTGAGTTGTTGAGGGCTGATTTTTTGTCCTGTGAAAAAAACCCTTCTGTTTCGACTGGCAAACTTTCAGGGGCGCATTTGGAAGCGTTTGGCAACATTTTTGAGTGAATTTCCAAAAGTCAGATTTTTGCTGAAATTGTGACCCTGGGGCTTAGGGATTTTTTCAAAAAAATCTTTTTCCGCCGGTTGAGTTGTTCAGGGCTGATTTCTTGTCCTGTGATAAAAAGCCTTCTGTTTCGACTGCCAAACCTTTCAGGAGAGCATTTGGAAGCGTTTGGCACCATTTTTGAGTGAATTGCCAAAAGTCAGATTTTTGCTGAAATTGTGACCCCGGGGCTTAGGGTTTTTTTCAAAAAAAACTTTTTCGCGGGTTAAGTTTTTTGGGCTGATTTCTTGTCCTGTGATAAAAAGCCTTCTGTTTCGAATGCCAAACGTTTCTGGGGAGCATTTGCAAGCGTTTGGTACCATTTTTGAGTGAATTGCCAAAAGTCAGATTTTTGCTGAAATTGTGACCCCGGGGCTTAGGGATTTTTTCAAAAAAATCTTTTTCTGCCGGTTGAGTTGTTGAGGGCTGATTTCTTGTCTTGTGATAAAAAGCCTTCTGTTTCGACTGCCAAAGCTTTCAGGGGAGCACTTGGAAGCGTTTGGCACCATTTTTGTGTGAATTGCCAAAAGTCAGATTTTTGCTGAAATTGTGACCCCGGGGCTTAGGGATTTTTTCAAAAAAATCTTTTTCCGCCGGTTGAAATGTTGAGGGCTGATTTCTTGTCCTGTGATAAAAACCCTTCTGTTTCGACTGCCAAACCTTTCAGGGGAGCATTTGCAAGCGTTTGGCACCATTTTTGAGTGAATTGCCAAAAGTCAGATTTTTGCTGAAATTGTGACCCCGGGGCTTAGGGATTTTTTCAAAAAAAACTTTTTCCGCCGGTTGAAATGTTGAGGGCTGATTTCTTGTCCTGTGAAAAAAACCCTTCTGTTTCGACTGCCAAACCTTTCAGGGGAGCATTTGCAAGCGTTTGGCACCATTTTTGAGTGAATTGCCAAAAGTCAGATTTTTGCTGAAATTGTGACCCCGGGGCTTAGGGATTTTTTGAAAAAAATCTTTTTCCGCCGGTTGAGTTGTTGAGGGTTGATTTCTTGTCCTGTGATAAAAAGCCTTCTGTTTCGACTGCCAAATGTTTCAGGGGAGCATTTGGAAGCGTTTGGCACCATTTTTGTGTGAATTGCCAAAAGTCAGATTTTTGCTGAAATTGTGACCCTGGGGCTTAGGGATTTTTTCAAAAAAATCTTTTTCCGCCGGTTGAGTTGTTCAGGGCTGATTTCTTGTCCTGTGATAAAAAGCCTTCTGTTTCGACTGCCAAACCTTTCAGGAGAGCATTTGGAAGCGTTTGGCACCATTTTTGAGTGAATTGCCAAAAGTCAGATTTTTGCTGAAATTGTGACCCCGGGGCTTAGGGATTTTTTCAAAAAAATCTTTTTCCACCGGTTGAGTTGTTGAGGGCTGATTTCTTGTCCTGTGATAGAAAGCCTTCTGTTTCGACTGGCAAACGTTTCAGGGGCGCATTTGGAAGCGTTTGGCAACATTTTTGAGTGAATTTCCAAAAGTCAGATTTCTGCTGAAATTGTGACCCCGGGGCTTAGGGATTTTTTCAAAAAAATCTTTTTCCGCCGGTTGAGTTGTTGAGGGCTGATTTTTTGTCCTGTGAAAAAAACCCTTCTGTTTCGACTGCCAAACCTTTCAGGGGCGCATTTGGAAGCGTTTGGCAACATTTTTGAGTGAATTTCCAAAAGTCAGATTTCTGCTGAAATTGTGACCCCGGGGCTTAGGGATTTTTTCAAAAAAATCTTTTTCCGCCGGTTGAGTTGTTGAGGGCTGATTTTTTGTCCTGTGAAAAAAACCCTTCTGTTTCGACTGCCAAACCTTTCAGGGGAGCATTTGCAAGCGTTTGGCACCATTTTTGAGTGAATTTCCAAAAGTCAGATTTTTGCTGAAATTGTGACCCCGGGGCTTCGGGATTTTTTTAAAAAAAATCTTTTTCCGCCGGTTAAGTTTTTTAGGGCTGTTTTCTTGTCCTGTGATAAAAAGCCTTCTGTTTCGACTGCCAAACCTTTCAGGGGAGCATTTGCAAGCGTTTGGCACCATTTTTGAGTGAATTTCCAAAAGTCAGATTTTTGCTGAAATTGTGACCCCGGGGCTTAGGGATTTTTTTTAAAAAAATCTTTTTCCGCCGGTTGAGTTTTTTAGGGCCGATTTCTTGTCCTGTGATAGAAAGCCTTCTGTTTCGACTGCCAAACCTTTCAGGGGAGCATTTGCAAGCGTTTGGCACCATTTTTGAGTGAATTGCCAAAAGTCAGATTTTTGCTGAAATTGTGACCCCGGGGCTTAGGGATTTTTTCAAAAAAATCTTTTTCCACCGGTTGAGTTGTTGAGGGCTGATTTCTTGTCCTGTGATAGAAAGCCTTCTGTTTCGACTGGCAAACGTTTCAGGGGCGCATTTGGAAGCGTTTGGCAACATTTTTGAGTGAATTTCCAAAAGTCAGATTTCTGCTGAAATTGTGACCCCGGGGCTTAGGGATTTTTTCAAAAAAATCTTTTTCCGCCGGTTGAGTTGTTGAGGGCTGATTTTTTGTCCTGTGAAAAAAACCCTTCTGTTTCGACTGCCAAACCTTTCAGGGGAGCATTTGCAAGCGATTGGCACCATTTTTGAGTGAATTTCCAAAAGTCAGATTTTTGCTGAAATTGTGACCCCGGGGCTTCGGGATTTTTTTAAAAAAAATCTTTTTCCGCCGGTTAAGTTTTTTAGGGCTGTTTTCTTGTCCTGTGATAAAAAGCCTTCTGTTTCGACTGCCAAACCTTTCAGGGGAGCATTTGCAAGCGTTTGGCACCATTTTTGAGTGAATTTCCAAAAGTCAGATTTTTGCTGAAATTGTGACCCCGGGGCTTAGGGATTTTTTTAAAAAAAATCTTTTTCCGCCGGTTGAGTTTTTTAGGGCCGATTTCTTGTCCTGAGAATAAAAAGCCTTCTGTTTCGACTGCCAAACCTTTCAGGGGAGCATTTGCAAGCGTTTGGCACCATTTTTGAGTGAATTGCCAAAAGTCAGATTTTTGCTGAAATTGTGACCCCGGGGCTTAGGGATTTTTTCAAAAAAATCTTTTTCCGCCGGTTGAAATGTTGAGGGCTGATTTCTTGTCCTGTGAAAAAAACCCTTCTGTTTCGACTGCCAAACCTTTCAGGGGAGCATTTGCAAGCGTTTGGCACCATTTTTGAGTGAATTGCCAAAAGTCAGATTTTTGCTGAAATTGTGACCCCGGGGCTTAGGGATTTTTTCAAAAAAATCTTTTTCCGCCGGTTGAGTTGTTGAGGGTTGATTTCTTGTCCTGTGATAAAAAGCCTTCTGTTTCGACTGCCAAATGTTTCAGGGGAGCATTTGGAAGCGTTTGGCACCATTTTTGTGTGAATTGCCAAAAGTCAGATTTTTGCTGAAATTGTGACCCCGGGGCTTAGGGATTTTTTTTAAAAAAATCTTTTTCCGCCGGTTGAGTTTTTTAGGGCCGATTTCTTGTCCTGTGAATAAAACCCTTCTGTTTCGACTGCCAAACCTTTCAGGGGAGCATTTGCAAGCGTTTGGCACCATTTTTGAGTGAATTGCCAAAAGTCAGATTTTTGCTGAAATTGTGACCCCGGGGCTTAGGGATTTTTTCAAAAAAATCTTTTTCCACCGGTTGAGTTGTTGAGGGCTGATTTCTTGTCCTGTGATAGAAAGCCTTCTGTTTCGACTGGCAAACGTTTCAGGGGCGCATTTGGAAGCGTTTGGCAACATTTTTGAGTGAATTTCCAAAAGTCAGATTTCTGCTGAAATTGTGACCCCGGGGCTTAGGGATTTTTTCAAAAAAATCTTTTTACGCCGGTTGAGTTGTTGAGGGCTGATTTTTTGTCCTGTGAAAAAAACCCTTCTGTTTCGACTGCCAAACCTTTCAGGGGAGCATTTGCAAGCGATTGGCACCATTTTTGAGTGAATTTCCAAAAGTCAGATTTTTGCTGAAATTGTGACCCCGGGGCTTCGGGATTTTTTTTAAAAAAATCTTTTTCCGCCGGTTAAGTTTTTTAGGGCTGTTTTCTTGTCCTGTGATAAAAAGCCTTCTGTTTCGACTGCCAAACCTTTCAGGGGAGCATTTGCAAGCGTTTGGCACCATTTTTGAGTGAATTTCCAAAAGTCAGATTTTTGCTGAAATTGTGACCCCGGGGCTTAGGCATTTTTTTAAAAAAAATCTTTTTCCGCCGGTTGAGTTTTTTAGGGCCGATTTCTTGTCCTGAGAATAAAAAGCCTTCTGTTTCGACTGCCAAACCTTTCAGGGGAGCATTTGCAAGCGTTTGGCACCATTTTTGAGTGAATTGCCAAAAGTCAGATTTTTGCTGAAATTGTGACCCCGGGGCTTAGGGATTTTTTCAAAAAAATCTTTTTCCGCCGGTTGAAATGTTGAGGGCTGATTTCTTGTCCTGTGAAAAAAACCCTTCTGTTTCGACTGCCAAACCTTTCAGGGGAGCATTTGCAAGCGTTTGGCACCATTTTTGAGTGAATTGCCAAAAGTCAGATTTTTGCTGAAATTGTGACCCCGGGGCTTAGGGATTTTTTCAAAAAAATCTTTTTCCGCCGGTTGAGTTGTTGAGGGTTGATTTCTTGTCCTGTGATAAAAAGCCTTCTGTTTCGACTGCCAAATGTTTCAGGGGAGCATTTGGAAGCGTTTGGCACCATTTTTGTGTGAATTGCCAAAAGTCAGATTTTTGCTGAAATTGTGACCCCGGGGCTTAGGGATTTTTTTTAAAAAAATCTTTTTCCGCCGGTTGAGTTTTTTAGGGCCGATTTCTTGTCCTGTGAATAAAACCCTTCTGTTTCGACTGCCAAACCTTTCAGGGGAGCATTTGCAAGCGTTTGGCACCATTTTTGAGTGAATTGCCAAAAGTCAGATTTTTGCTGAAATTGTGACCCCGGGGCTTAGGGATTTTTTCAAAAAAATCTTTTTCCACCGGTTGAGTTGTTGAGGGCTGATTTCTTGTCCTGTGATAGAAAGCCTTCTGTTTCGACTGGCAAACGTTTCAGGGGCGCATTTGGAAGCGTTTGGCAACATTTTTGAGTGAATTTCCAAAAGTCAGATTTCTGCTGAAATTGTGACCCCGGGGCTTAGGGATTTTTTCAAAAAAATCTTTTTACGCCGGTTGAGTTGTTGAGGGCTGATTTTTTGTCCTGTGAAAAAAACCCTTCTGTTTCGACTGCCAAACCTTTCAGGGGAGCATTTGCAAGCGATTGGCACCATTTTTGAGTGAATTTCCAAAAGTCAGATTTTTGCTGAAATTGTGACCCCGGGGCTTCGGGATTTTTTTTAAAAAAATCTTTTTCCGCCGGTTAAGTTTTTTAGGGCTGTTTTCTTGTCCTGTGATAAAAAGCCTTCTGTTTCGACTGCCAAACCTTTCAGGGGAGCATTTGCAAGCGTTTGGCACCATTTTTGAGTGAATTTCCAAAAGTCAGATTTTTGCTGAAATTGTGACCCCGGGGCTTAGGCATTTTTTTAAAAAAAATCTTTTTCCGCCGGTTGAGTTTTTTAGGGCCGATTTCTTGTCCTGAGAATAAAAAGCCTTCTGTTTCGACTGCCAAACCTTTCAGGGGAGCATTTGCAAGCGTTTGGCACCATTTTTGAGTGAATTGCCAAAAGTCAGATTTTTGCTGAAATTGTGACCCCGGGGCTTAGGGATTTTTTCAAAAAAATCTTTTTCCGCCGGTTGAAATGTTGAGGGCTGATTTCTTGTCCTGTGATAAAAACCCTTCTGTTTCGACTGCCAAACCTTTCAGGGGAGCATTTGCAAGCGTTTGGCACCATTTTTGAGTGAATTGCCAAAAGTCAGATTTTTGCTGAAATTGTGACCCCGGGGCTTAGGGATTTTTTCAAAAAAATCTTTTTCCGCCGGTTGAAATGTTGAGGGCTGATTTCTTGTCCTGTGAAAAAAACCCTTCTGTTTCGACTGCCAAACCTTTCAGGGGAGCATTTGCAAGCGTTTGGCACCATTTTTGAGTGAATTGCCAAAAGTCAGATTTTTGCTGAAATTGTGACCCCGGGGCTTAGGGATTTTTTCAAAAAAATCTTTTTCCGCCGGTTGAGTTGTTGAGGGTTGATTTCTTGTCCTGTGATAAAAAGCCTTCTGTTTCGACTGCCAAATGTTTCAGGGGAGCATTTGGAAGCGTTTGGCACCATTTTTGTGTGAATTGCCAAAAGTCAGATTTTTGCTGAAATTGTGACCCTGGGGCTTAGGGATTTTTTCAAAAAAATCTTTTTCCGCCGGTTGAGTTGTTCAGGGCTGATTTCTTGTCCTGTGATAAAAAGCCTTCTGTTTCGACTGGCAAACGTTTCAGGGGCGCATTTGGAAGCGTTTGGCAACATTTTTGAGTGAATTTCCAAAAGTCAGATTTCTGCTGAAATTGTGACCCCGGGGCTTAGGGATTTTTTCAAAAAAATCTTTTTCCGCCGGTTGAGTTGTTGAGGGCTGATTTTTTGTCCTGTGAAAAAAACCCTTCTGTTTCGACTGCCAAACCTTTCAGGGGAGCATTTGCAAGCGTTTGGCACCATTTTTGAGTGAATTGCCAAAAGTCAGATTTTTGCTGAAATTGTGACCCCGGGGCTTAGGGATTTTTTCAAAAAAATCTTTTTCCGCCGGTTGAGTTGTTGAGGGTTGATTTCTTGTCCTGTGATAAAAAGCCTTCTGTTTCGACTGCCAAATGTTTCAGGGGAGCATTTGGAAGCGTTTGGCACCATTTTTGTGTGAATTGCCAAAAGTCAGATTTTTGCTGAAATTGTGACCCTGGGGCTTAGGGATTTTTTCAAAAAAATCTTTTTCCGCCGGTTGAGTTGTTCAGGGCTGATTTCTTGTCCTGTGATAAAAAGCCTTCTGTTTCGACTGCCAAACCTTTCAGGAGAGCATTTGGAAGCGTTTGGCACCATTTTTGAGTGAATTGCCAAAAGTCAGATTTTTGCTGAAATTGTGACCCCGGGGCTTAGGGATTTTTTCAAAAAAATCTTTTTCCACCGGTTGAGTTGTTGAGGGCTGATTTCTTGTCCTGTGATAGAAAGCCTTCTGTTTCGACTGGCAAACGTTTCAGGGGCGCATTTGGAAGCGTTTGGCAACATTTTTGAGTGAATTTCCAAAAGTCAGATTTCTGCTGAAATTGTGACCCCGGGGCTTAGGGATTTTTTCAAAAAAATCTTTTTCCGCCGGTTGAGTTGTTGAGGGCTGATTTTTTGTCCTGTGAAAAAAACCCTTCTGTTTCGACTGCCAAACCTTTCAGGGGCGCATTTGGAAGCGTTTGGCAACATTTTTGAGTGAATTTCCAAAAGTCAGATTTCTGCTGAAATTGTGACCCCGGGGCTTAGGGATTTTTTCAAAAAAATCTTTTTCCGCCGGTTGAGTTGTTGAGGGCTGATTTTTTGTCCTGTGAAAAAAACCCTTCTGTTTCGACTGCCAAACCTTTCAGGGGAGCATTTGCAAGCGTTTGGCACCATTTTTGAGTGAATTTCCAAAAGTCAGATTTTTGCTGAAATTGTGACCCCGGGGCTTCGGGATTTTTTTAAAAAAAATCTTTTTCCGCCGGTTAAGTTTTTTAGGGCTGTTTTCTTGTCCTGTGATAAAAAGCCTTCTGTTTCGACTGCCAAACCTTTCAGGGGAGCATTTGCAAGCGTTTGGCACCATTTTTGAGTGAATTTCCAAAAGTCAGATTTTTGCTGAAATTGTGACCCCGGGGCTTAGGGATTTTTTTTAAAAAAATCTTTTTCCGCCGGTTGAGTTTTTTAGGGCCGATTTCTTGTCCTGTGATAGAAAGCCTTCTGTTTCGACTGCCAAACCTTTCAGGGGAGCATTTGCAAGCGTTTGGCACCATTTTTGAGTGAATTGCCAAAAGTCAGATTTTTGCTGAAATTGTGACCCCGGGGCTTAGGGATTTTTTCAAAAAAATCTTTTTCCACCGGTTGAGTTGTTGAGGGCTGATTTCTTGTCCTGTGATAGAAAGCCTTCTGTTTCGACTGGCAAACGTTTCAGGGGCGCATTTGGAAGCGTTTGGCAACATTTTTGAGTGAATTTCCAAAAGTCAGATTTCTGCTGAAATTGTGACCCCGGGGCTTAGGGATTTTTTCAAAAAAATCTTTTTCCGCCGGTTGAGTTGTTGAGGGCTGATTTTTTGTCCTGTGAAAAAAACCCTTCTGTTTCGACTGCCAAACCTTTCAGGGGAGCATTTGCAAGCGATTGGCACCATTTTTGAGTGAATTTCCAAAAGTCAGATTTTTGCTGAAATTGTGACCCCGGGGCTTCGGGATTTTTTTAAAAAAAATCTTTTTCCGCCGGTTAAGTTTTTTAGGGCTGTTTTCTTGTCCTGTGATAAAAAGCCTTCTGTTTCGACTGCCAAACCTTTCAGGGGAGCATTTGCAAGCGTTTGGCACCATTTTTGAGTGAATTTCCAAAAGTCAGATTTTTGCTGAAATTGTGACCCCGGGGCTTAGGGATTTTTTTAAAAAAAATCTTTTTCCGCCGGTTGAGTTTTTTAGGGCCGATTTCTTGTCCTGAGAATAAAAAGCCTTCTGTTTCGACTGCCAAACCTTTCAGGGGAGCATTTGCAAGCGTTTGGCACCATTTTTGAGTGAATTGCCAAAAGTCAGATTTTTGCTGAAATTGTGACCCCGGGGCTTAGGGATTTTTTCAAAAAAATCTTTTTCCGCCGGTTGAAATGTTGAGGGCTGATTTCTTGTCCTGTGAAAAAAACCCTTCTGTTTCGACTGCCAAACCTTTCAGGGGAGCATTTGCAAGCGTTTGGCACCATTTTTGAGTGAATTGCCAAAAGTCAGATTTTTGCTGAAATTGTGACCCCGGGGCTTAGGGATTTTTTCAAAAAAATCTTTTTCCGCCGGTTGAGTTGTTGAGGGTTGATTTCTTGTCCTGTGATAAAAAGCCTTCTGTTTCGACTGCCAAATGTTTCAGGGGAGCATTTGGAAGCGTTTGGCACCATTTTTGTGTGAATTGCCAAAAGTCAGATTTTTGCTGAAATTGTGACCCCGGGGCTTAGGGATTTTTTTTAAAAAAATCTTTTTCCGCCGGTTGAGTTTTTTAGGGCCGATTTCTTGTCCTGTGAATAAAACCCTTCTGTTTCGACTGCCAAACCTTTCAGGGGAGCATTTGCAAGCGTTTGGCACCATTTTTGAGTGAATTGCCAAAAGTCAGATTTTTGCTGAAATTGTGACCCCGGGGCTTAGGGATTTTTTCAAAAAAATCTTTTTCCACCGGTTGAGTTGTTGAGGGCTGATTTCTTGTCCTGTGATAGAAAGCCTTCTGTTTCGACTGGCAAACGTTTCAGGGGCGCATTTGGAAGCGTTTGGCAACATTTTTGAGTGAATTTCCAAAAGTCAGATTTCTGCTGAAATTGTGACCCCGGGGCTTAGGGATTTTTTCAAAAAAATCTTTTTACGCCGGTTGAGTTGTTGAGGGCTGATTTTTTGTCCTGTGAAAAAAACCCTTCTGTTTCGACTGCCAAACCTTTCAGGGGAGCATTTGCAAGCGATTGGCACCATTTTTGAGTGAATTTCCAAAAGTCAGATTTTTGCTGAAATTGTGACCCCGGGGCTTCGGGATTTTTTTTAAAAAAATCTTTTTCCGCCGGTTAAGTTTTTTAGGGCTGTTTTCTTGTCCTGTGATAAAAAGCCTTCTGTTTCGACTGCCAAACCTTTCAGGGGAGCATTTGCAAGCGTTTGGCACCATTTTTGAGTGAATTTCCAAAAGTCAGATTTTTGCTGAAATTGTGACCCCGGGGCTTAGGCATTTTTTTAAAAAAAATCTTTTTCCGCCGGTTGAGTTTTTTAGGGCCGATTTCTTGTCCTGAGAATAAAAAGCCTTCTGTTTCGACTGCCAAACCTTTCAGGGGAGCATTTGCAAGCGTTTGGCACCATTTTTGAGTGAATTGCCAAAAGTCAGATTTTTGCTGAAATTGTGACCCCGGGGCTTAGGGATTTTTTCAAAAAAATCTTTTTCCGCCGGTTGAAATGTTGAGGGCTGATTTCTTGTCCTGTGATAAAAACCCTTCTGTTTCGACTGCCAAACCTTTCAGGGGAGCATTTGCAAGCGTTTGGCACCATTTTTGAGTGAATTGCCAAAAGTCAGATTTTTGCTGAAATTGTGACCCCGGGGCTTAGGGATTTTTTCAAAAAAATCTTTTTCCGCCGGTTGAAATGTTGAGGGCTGATTTCTTGTCCTGTGAAAAAAACCCTTCTGTTTCGACTGCCAAACCTTTCAGGGGAGCATTTGCAAGCGTTTGGCACCATTTTTGAGTGAATTGCCAAAAGTCAGATTTTTGCTGAAATTGTGACCCCGGGGCTTAGGGATTTTTTCAAAAAAATCTTTTTCCGCCGGTTGAGTTGTTGAGGGTTGATTTCTTGTCCTGTGATAAAAAGCCTTCTGTTTCGACTGCCAAATGTTTCAGGGGAGCATTTGGAAGCGTTTGGCACCATTTTTGTGTGAATTGCCAAAAGTCAGATTTTTGCTGAAATTGTGACCCTGGGGCTTAGGGATTTTTTCAAAAAAATCTTTTTCCGCCGGTTGAGTTGTTCAGGGCTGATTTCTTGTCCTGTGATAAAAAGCCTTCTGTTTCGACTGGCAAACGTTTCAGGGGCGCATTTGGAAGCGTTTGGCAACATTTTTGAGTGAATTTCCAAAAGTCAGATTTCTGCTGAAATTGTGACCCCGGGGCTTAGGGATTTTTTCAAAAAAATCTTTTTCCGCCGGTTGAGTTGTTGAGGGCTGATTTTTTGTCCTGTGAAAAAAACCCTTCTGTTTCGACTGGCAAACTTTCAGGGGCGCATTTGGAAGCGTTTGGCAACATTTTTGAGTGAATTTCCAAAAGTCAGATTTCTGCTGAAATTGTGACCCCGGGGCTTAGGGATTTTTTCAAAAAAATCTTTTTCCGCCGGTTGAGTTGTTGAGGGCTGATTTTTTGTCCTGTGAAAAAAACCCTTCTGTTTCGACTGCCAAACCTTTCAGGGGAGCATTTGCAAGCGATTGGCACCATTTTTGAGTGAATTTCCAAAAGTCAGATTTTTGCTGAAATTGTGACCCCGGGGCTTCGGGATTTTTTAAAAAAAAATCTTTTTCCGCCGGTTAAGTTTTTTAGGGCTGTTTTCTTGTCCTGTGATAAAAAGCCTTCTGTTTCGACTGCCAAACCTTTCAGGGGAGCATTTGCAAGCGTTTGGCACCATTTTTGAGTGAATTTCCAAAAGTCAGATTTTTGCTGAAATTGTGACCCCGGGGCTTAGGGATTTTTTCAAAAAAATCTTTTTCTGCCGGTTGAGTTGTTGAGGGCTGATTTCTTGTCCTGTGATAAAAAGCCTTCTGTTTCGACTGCCAAAACTTTCAGGGGAGCACTTGGAAGCGTTTGGCACCATTTTTGTGTGAATTGCCAAAAGTCAGATTTTTGCTGAAATTGTGACCCCGGGGCTTAGGGATTTTTTCAAAAAAATCTTTTTCCGCCGGTTGAAATGTTGAGGGCTGATTTCTTGTCCTGTGATAAAAACCCTTCTGTTTCGACTGCCAAACCTTTCAGGGGAGCATTTGCAAGCGTTTGGCACCATTTTTGAGTGAATTGCCAAAAGTCAGATTTTTGCTGAAATTGTGACCCCGGGGCTTAGGGATTTTTTCAAAAAAATCTTCTTCCGCCGGTTGAAATGTTGAGGGCTGATTTCTTGTCCTGTGAAAAAAACCCTTCTGTTTCGACTGCCAAACCTTTCAGGGGAGCATTTGCAAGCGTTTGGCAGCATTTTTGAGTGAATTGCCAAAAGTCAGATTTTTGCTGAAATTGTGACCCCGGGGCTTAGGGATTTTTTTTAAAAAAATCTTTTTCCGCCGGTTGAGTTTTTTAGGGCCGATTTCTTGTCCTGTGAATAAAACCCTTCTGTTTCGACTGCCAAACCTTTCAGGGGAGCATTTGCAAGCGTTTGGCACCATTTTTGAGTGAATTGCCAAAAGTCAGATTTTTGCTGAAATTGTGACCCCGGGGCTTACGGTTTTTTTCAAAAAAAACTTTTTCGCGGGTTAAGTTTTTTGGGCTGATTTCTTGTCCTGTGATAAAAAGCCTTCTGTTTCGACTGCCAAACGTTTCAGGGGAGCATTTGCAAGCGTTTGGTACCATTTTTGAGTGAATTGCCAAAAGTCAGATTTTTGCTGAAATTGTGACCCCGGGGCTTAGGGATTTTTTCAAAAAAATCTTTTTCCGCCGGTTGAGTTGTTGAGGGTTGATTTCTTGTCCTGTGATAAAAAGCCTTCTGTTTCGACTGCCAAATGTTTCAGGAGAGCATTTGGAAGCGTTTGGCACCATTTTGTGTGAATTGCCAAAAGTCAGATTTTTGCTGAAATTGTGACCCCGGGGCTTAGGGATTTTTTCAAAAAAATCTTTTCCCGCCGGTTGAGTTGTTGAGGGCTGATTTCTTGTCCTGTGATAAAAAGCCTTCTGTTTCGACTGCCAAAGCTTTCAGGGGAGCATTTGGAAGCGTTTGGCACCATTTTTGTGTGAATTGCCAAAAGTCAGATTTTTGCTGAAATTGTGACCCCGGGGCTTAGGGATTTTTTCAAAAAAATCTTTTTCCGCCGGTTGAAATGTTGAGGGCTGATTTCTTGTCCTGTGAAAAAAACCCTTCTGTTTCGACTGCCAAACCTTTCAGGGGAGCATTTGCAAGCGTTTGGCACCATTTTTGAGTGAATTGCCAAAAGTCAGATTTTTGCTGAAATTGTGACCCCGGGGCTTAGGGATTTTTTCAAAAAAATCTTTTTCCGCCGGTTGAGTTGTTGAGGGTTGATTTCTTGTCCTGTGATAAAAAGCCTTCTGTTTCGACTGCCAAATGTTTCAGGGGAGCATTTGGAAGCGTTTGGCACCATTTTTGTGTGAATTGCCAAAAGTCAGATTTTTGCTGAAATTGTGACCCTGGGGCTTAGGGATTTTTTCAAAAAAATCTTTTTCCGCCGGTTGAGTTGTTCAGGGCTGATTTCTTGTCCTGTGATAAAAAGCCTTCTGTTTCGACTCCCAAACCTTTCAGGAGAGCATTTGGAAGCGTTTGGCACCATTTTTGAGTGAATTGCCAAAAGTCAGATTTTTGCTGAAATTGTGACCCCGGGGCTTAGGGTTTTTTTCAAAAAAAACTTTTTCGCGGGTTAAGTTTTTTGGGCTGATTTCTTGTCCTGTGATAAAAAGCCTTCTGTTTCGACTGCCAAACGTTTCAGGGGAGCATTTGCAAGCGTTTGGTACCATTTTTGAGTGAATTGCCAAAAGTCAGATTTTTGCTGAAATTGTGACCCCGGGGCTTAGGGATTTTTTCAAAAAAATCTTTTTCCGCCGGTTGAGTTGTTGAGGGTTGATTTCTTGTCCTGTGATAAAAAGCCTTCTGTTTCGACTGCCAAATGTTTCAGGGGAGCATTTGGAAGCGTTTGGCACCATTTTTGTGTGAATTGCCAAAAGTCAGATTTTTGCTGAAATTGTGACCCCGGGGCTTCGGGATTTTTTAAAAAAAAATCTTTTTCCGCCGGTTAAGTTTTTTAGGGCTGTTTTCTTGTCCTGTGATAAAAAGCCTTCTGTTTCGACTGCCAAACCTTTCAGGGGAGCATTTGCAAGCGTTTGGCACCATTTTTGAGTGAATTTCCAAAAGTCAGATTTTTGCTGAAATTGTGACCCCGGGGCTTAGGGATTTTTTCAAAAAAATCTTTTTCTGCCGGTTGAGTTGTTGAGGGCTGATTTCTTGTCCTGTGATAAAAAGCCTTCTGTTTCGACTGCCAAAACTTTCAGGGGAGCACTTGGAAGCGTTTGGCACCATTTTTGTGTGAATTGCCAAAAGTCAGATTTTTGCTGAAATTGTGACCCCGGGGCTTAGGGATTTTTTCAAAAAAATCTTTTTCCGCCGGTTGAAATGTTGAGGGCTGATTTCTTGTCCTGTGATAAAAACCCTTCTGTTTCGACTGCCAAACCTTTCAGGGGAGCATTTGCAAGCGTTTGGCACCATTTTTGAGTGAATTGCCAAAAGTCAGATTTTTGCTGAAATTGTGACCCCGGGGCTTAGGGATTTTTTCAAAAAAATCTTCTTCCGCCGGTTGAAATGTTGAGGGCTGATTTCTTGTCCTGTGAAAAAAACCCTTCTGTTTCGACTGCCAAACCTTTCAGGGGAGCATTTGCAAGCGTTTGGCAGCATTTTTGAGTGAATTGCCAAAAGTCAGATTTTTGCTGAAATTGTGACCCCGGGGCTTAGGGATTTTTTTTAAAAAAATCTTTTTCCGCCGGTTGAGTTTTTTAGGGCCGATTTCTTGTCCTGTGAATAAAACCCTTCTGTTTCGACTGCCAAACCTTTCAGGGGAGCATTTGCAAGCGTTTGGCACCATTTTTGAGTGAATTGCCAAAAGTCAGATTTTTGCTGAAATTGTGACCCCGGGGCTTACGGTTTTTTTCAAAAAAAACTTTTTCGCGGGTTAAGTTTTTTGGGCTGATTTCTTGTCCTGTGATAAAAAGCCTTCTGTTTCGACTGCCAAACGTTTCAGGGGAGCATTTGCAAGCGTTTGGTACCATTTTTGAGTGAATTGCCAAAAGTCAGATTTTTGCTGAAATTGTGACCCCGGGGCTTAGGGATTTTTTCAAAAAAATCTTTTTCCGCCGGTTGAGTTGTTGAGGGTTGATTTCTTGTCCTGTGATAAAAAGCCTTCTGTTTCGACTGCCAAATGTTTCAGGAGAGCATTTGGAAGCGTTTGGCACCATTTTGTGTGAATTGCCAAAAGTCAGATTTTTGCTGAAATTGTGACCCCGGGGCTTAGGGATTTTTTCAAAAAAATCTTTTCCCGCCGGTTGAGTTGTTGAGGGCTGATTTCTTGTCCTGTGATAAAAAGCCTTCTGTTTCGACTGCCAAAGCTTTCAGGGGAGCATTTGGAAGCGTTTGGCACCATTTTTGTGTGAATTGCCAAAAGTCAGATTTTTGCTGAAATTGTGACCCCGGGGCTTAGGGATTTTTTCAAAAAAATCTTTTTCCGCCGGTTGAAATGTTGAGGGCTGATTTCTTGTCCTGTGAAAAAAACCCTTCTGTTTCGACTGCCAAACCTTTCAGGGGAGCATTTGCAAGCGTTTGGCACCATTTTTGAGTGAATTGCCAAAAGTCAGATTTTTGCTGAAATTGTGACCCCGGGGCTTAGGGATTTTTTCAAAAAAATCTTTTTCCGCCGGTTGAGTTGTTGAGGGTTGATTTCTTGTCCTGTGATAAAAAGCCTTCTGTTTCGACTGCCAAATGTTTCAGGGGAGCATTTGGAAGCGTTTGGCACCATTTTTGTGTGAATTGCCAAAAGTCAGATTTTTGCTGAAATTGTGACCCTGGGGCTTAGGGATTTTTTCAAAAAAATCTTTTTCCGCCGGTTGAGTTGTTCAGGGCTGATTTCTTGTCCTGTGATAAAAAGCCTTCTGTTTCGACTCCCAAACCTTTCAGGAGAGCATTTGGAAGCGTTTGGCACCATTTTTGAGTGAATTGCCAAAAGTCAGATTTTTGCTGAAATTGTGACCCCGGGGCTTAGGGTTTTTTTCAAAAAAAACTTTTTCGCGGGTTAAGTTTTTTGGGCTGATTTCTTGTCCTGTGATAAAAAGCCTTCTGTTTCGACTGCCAAACGTTTCAGGGGAGCATTTGCAAGCGTTTGGTACCATTTTTGAGTGAATTGCCAAAAGTCAGATTTTTGCTGAAATTGTGACCCCGGGGCTTAGGGATTTTTTCAAAAAAATCTTTTTCCGCCGGTTGAGTTGTTGAGGGTTGATTTCTTGTCCTGTGATAAAAAGCCTTCTGTTTCGACTGCCAAATGTTTCAGGGGAGCATTTGGAAGCGTTTGGCACCATTTTTGTGTGAATTGCCAAAAGTCAGATTTTTGCTGAAATTGTGACCCCGGGGCTTAGGGATTTTTTCAAAAAAATCTTTTTCTGCCGGTTGAGTTGTTGAGGGCTGATTTCTTGTCCTGTGATAAAAAGCCTTCTGTTTCGACTGCCAAAGCTTTCGGGGGAGCATTTGGAAGCGTTTGGCACCATTTTTGGGTGAATTGCCAAAAGTCAGATTTTTGCTGAAATTGTGACCCCGGGGCTTAGGGATTTTTTCAAAAAAATCTTTTTCCGCCGGTTGAAATGTTGAGGGCTGATTTCTTGTCCTGTGATAAAAACCCTTCTGTTTCGACTGCCAAACCTTTCAGGGGAGCATTTGCAAGCGTTTGGCACCATTTTTGTGAGAATTGCCAAAAGTCAGATTTTTGCTGAAATTGTGACCCTGGGGCTTAGGGATTTTTTCAAAAAAATCTTTTTCCGCCGGTTGAGTTGTTCAGGGCTGATTTCTTGTCCTGTGATAAAAAGCCTTCTGTTTCGACTGCCAAACCTTTCAGGAGAGCATTTGGAAGCGTTTGGCACCATTTTTGAGTGAATTGCCAAAAGTCAGATTTTTGCTGAAATTGTGACCCCGGGGCTTAGGGTTTTTTTCAAAAAAAACTTTTTCGCGGGTTAAGTTTTTTGGGCTGATTTCTTGTCCTGTGATAAAAAGCCTTATGTTTCGACTGCCAAACGTTTCAGGGGAGCATTTGCAAGCGTTTGGTACCATTTTTGAGTGAATTGCCAAAAGTCAGATTTTTGCTGAAATTGTGACCCCGGGGCTTAGGGATTTTTTCAAAAAAATCTTTTTCTGCCGGTTGAGTTGTTGAGGGCTGATTTCTTGTCCTGTGATAAAAAGCCTTCTGTTTCGACTGCCAAAACTTTCAGGGGAGCACTTGGAAGCGTTTGGCACCATTTTTGTGTGAATTGCCAAAAGTCAGATTTTTGCTGAAATTGTGACCCCGGGGCTTAGGGATTTTTTCAAAAAAATCTTTTTCCGCCGGTTGAAATGTTGAGGGCTGATTTCTTGTCCTGTGATAAAAACCCTTCTGTTTCGACTGCCAAACCTTTCAGGGGAGCATTTGCAAGCGTTTGGCACCATTTTTGAGTGAATTGCCAAAAGTCAGATTTTTGCTGAAATTGTGACCCCGGGGCTTAGGGATTTTTTCAAAAAAATCTTCTTCCGCCGGTTGAAATGTTGAGGGCTGATTTCTTGTCCTGTGAAAAAAACCCTTCTGTTTCGACTGCCAAACCTTTCAGGGGAGCATTTGCAAGCGTTTGGCAGCATTTTTGAGTGAATTGCCAAAAGTCAGATTTTTGCTGAAATTGTGACCCCGGGGCTTAGGGATTTTTTTTAAAAAAATCTTTTTCCGCCGGTTGAGTTTTTTAGGGCCGATTTCTTGTCCTGTGAATAAAACCCTTCTGTTTCGACTGCCAAACCTTTCAGGGGAGCATTTGCAAGCGTTTGGCACCATTTTTGAGTGAATTGCCAAAAGTCAGATTTTTGCTGAAATTGTGACCCCGGGGCTTACGGTTTTTTTCAAAAAAAACTTTTTCGCGGGTTAAGTTTTTTGGGCTGATTTCTTGTCCTGTGATAAAAAGCCTTCTGTTTCGACTGCCAAACGTTTCAGGGGAGCATTTGGAAGCGTTTGGCACCATTTTTGAGTGAATTGCCAAAAGTCAGATTTTTGCTGAAATTGTGACCCCGGGGCTTAGGGTTTTTTTCAAAAAAAACTTTTTCGCGGGTTAAGTTTTTTGGGCTGATTTCTTGTCCTGTGATAAAAAGCCTTATGTTTCGACTGCCAAACGTTTCAGGGGAGCATTTGCAAGCGTTTGGTACCATTTTTGAGTGAATTGCCAAAAGTCAGATTTTTGCTGAAATTGTGACCCCGGGGCTTAGGGATTTTTTCAAAAAAATCTTTTTCTGCCGGTTGAGTTGTTGAGGGCTGATTTCTTGTCCTGTGATAAAAAGCCTTCTGTTTCGACTGCCAAAACTTTCAGGGGAGCACTTGGAAGCGTTTGGCACCATTTTTGTGTGAATTGCCAAAAGTCAGATTTTTGCTGAAATTGTGACCCCGGGGCTTAGGGATTTTTTCAAAAAAATCTTTTTCCGCCGGTTGAAATGTTGAGGGCTGATTTCTTGTCCTGTGATAAAAACCCTTCTGTTTCGACTGCCAAACCTTTCAGGGGAGCATTTGCAAGCGTTTGGCACCATTTTTGAGTGAATTGCCAAAAGTCAGATTTTTGCTGAAATTGTGACCCCGGGGCTTAGGGATTTTTTCAAAAAAATCTTCTTCCGCCGGTTGAAATGTTGAGGGCTGATTTCTTGTCCTGTGAAAAAAACCCTTCTGTTTCGACTGCCAAACCTTTCAGGGGAGCATTTGCAAGCGTTTGGCAGCATTTTTGAGTGAATTGCCAAAAGTCAGATTTTTGCTGAAATTGTGACCCCGGGGCTTAGGGATTTTTTTTAAAAAAATCTTTTTCCGCCGGTTGAGTTTTTTAGGGCCGATTTCTTGTCCTGTGAATAAAACCCTTCTGTTTCGACTGCCAAACCTTTCAGGGGAGCATTTGCAAGCGTTTGGCACCATTTTTGAGTGAATTGCCAAAAGTCAGATTTTTGCTGAAATTGTGACCCCGGGGCTTACGGTTTTTTTCAAAAAAAACTTTTTCGCGGGTTAAGTTTTTTGGGCTGATTTCTTGTCCTGTGATAAAAAGCCTTCTGTTTCGACTGCCAAACGTTTCAGGGGAGCATTTGCAAGCGTTTGGTACCATTTTTGAGTGAATTGCCAAAAGTCAGATTTTTGCTGAAATTGTGACCCCGGGGCTTAGGGATTTTTTCAAAAAAATCTTTTTCCGCCGGTTGAGTTGTTGAGGGTTGATTTCTTGTCCTGTGATAAAAAGCCTTCTGTTTCGACTGCCAAATGTTTCAGGAGAGCATTTGGAAGCGTTTGGCACCATTTTGTGTGAATTGCCAAAAGTCAGATTTTTGCTGAAATTGTGACCCCGGGGCTTAGGGATTTTTTCAAAAAAATCTTTTCCCGCCGGTTGAGTTGTTGAGGGCTGATTTCTTGTCCTGTGATAAAAAGCCTTCTGTTTCGACTGCCAAAGCTTTCAGGGGAGCATTTGGAAGCGTTTGGCACCATTTTTGTGTGAATTGCCAAAAGTCAGATTTTTGCTGAAATTGTGACCCCGGGGCTTAGGGATTTTTTCAAAAAAATCTTTTTCCGCCGGTTGAAATGTTGAGGGCTGATTTCTTGTCCTGTGAAAAAAACCCTTCTGTTTCGACTGCCAAACCTTTCAGGGGAGCATTTGCAAGCGTTTGGCACCATTTTTGAGTGAATTGCCAAAAGTCAGATTTTTGCTGAAATTGTGACCCCGGGGCTTAGGGATTTTTTCAAAAAAATCTTTTTCCGCCGGTTGAGTTGTTGAGGGTTGATTTCTTGTCCTGTGATAAAAAGCCTTCTGTTTCGACTGCCAAATGTTTCAGGGGAGCATTTGGAAGCGTTTGGCACCATTTTTGTGTGAATTGCCAAAAGTCAGATTTTTGCTGAAATTGTGACCCTGGGGCTTAGGGATTTTTTCAAAAAAATCTTTTTCCGCCGGTTGAGTTGTTCAGGGCTGATTTCTTGTCCTGTGATAAAAAGCCTTCTGTTTCGACTCCCAAACCTTTCAGGAGAGCATTTGGAAGCGTTTGGCACCATTTTTGAGTGAATTGCCAAAAGTCAGATTTTTGCTGAAATTGTGACCCCGGGGCTTAGGGTTTTTTTCAAAAAAAACTTTTTCGCGGGTTAAGTTTTTTGGGCTGATTTCTTGTCCTGTGATAAAAAGCCTTCTGTTTCGACTGCCAAACGTTTCAGGGGAGCATTTGCAAGCGTTTGGTACCATTTTTGAGTGAATTGCCAAAAGTCAGATTTTTGCTGAAATTGTGACCCCGGGGCTTAGGGATTTTTTCAAAAAAATCTTTTTCCGCCGGTTGAGTTGTTGAGGGTTGATTTCTTGTCCTGTGATAAAAAGCCTTCTGTTTCGACTGCCAAATGTTTCAGGGGAGCATTTGGAAGCGTTTGGCACCATTTTTGTGTGAATTGCCAAAAGTCAGATTTTTGCTGAAATTGTGACCCCGGGGCTTAGGGATTTTTTCAAAAAAATCTTTTTCTGCCGGTTGAGTTGTTGAGGGCTGATTTCTTGTCCTGTGATAAAAAGCCTTCTGTTTCGACTGCCAAAGCTTTCGGGGGAGCATTTGGAAGCGTTTGGCACCATTTTTGGGTGAATTGCCAAAAGTCAGATTTTTGCTGAAATTGTGACCCCGGGGCTTAGGGATTTTTTCAAAAAAATCTTTTTCCGCCGGTTGAAATGTTGAGGGCTGATTTCTTGTCCTGTGATAAAAACCCTTCTGTTTCGACTGCCAAACCTTTCAGGGGAGCATTTGCAAGCGTTTGGCACCATTTTTGAGTGAATTGCCAAAAGTCAGATTTTTGCTGAAATTGTGACCCCGGGGCTTAGGGATTTTTTCAAAAAAATCTTTTTCCGCCGGTTGAGTTGTTGAGGGTTGATTTCTTGTCCTGTGATAAAAAGCCTTCTGTTTCGACTGCCAAATGTTTCAACGGAGCATTTGGAAGCGTTTGGCACCATTTTTGTGTGAATTGCCAAAAGTCAGATTTTTGCTGAAATTGTGACCCCGGGGCTTAGGGATTTTTTCAAAAAAATCTTTTTCCGCCGGTTGAGTTGTTGAGGGCTGATTTCTTGTCCTGTGATAAAAAGCCTTCTGTTTCGACTGCCAAACCTTTCAGGGGAGCATTTGCAAGCGTTTGGCACCATTTTTGAGTGAATTGCCAAAAGTCAGATTTTTGCTGAAATTGTGACCCCGGGGCTTAGGGTTTTTTTAAAAAAAAACTTTTTCGCGGGTTAAGTTTTTTGGGCTGATTTCTTGTCCTGTGATAAAAAGCCTTCTGTTTCGACTGCCAAACGTTTCAGGGGAGCATTTGCAAGCGTTTGGTACCATTTTTGAGTGAATTGCCAAAAGTCAGATTTTTGCTGAAATTGTGACCCCGGGGCTTAGGGATTTTTTCAAAAAAATCTTTTTCCGCCGGTTGAAATGTTGAGGGCTGATTTCTTGTCCTGTGAAAAAAACCCTTCTGTTTCGACTGCCAAACCTTTCAGGGGAGCATTTGCAAGCGTTTGGCACCATTTTTGAGTGAATTGCCAAAAGTCAGATTTTTGCTGAAATTGTGACCCCGGGGCTTAGGGATTTTTTCAAAAAAATCTTTTTCCGCCGGTTGAGTTGTTGAGGGTTGATTTCTTGTCCTGTGATAAAAAGCCTTCTGTTTTGACTGCCAAATGTTTCAGGGGAGCATTTGGAAGCGTTTGGCACCATTTTTGTGTGAATTGCCAAAAGTCAGATTTTTGCTGAAATTGTGACCCCGGGGCTTAGGGATTTTTTCAAAAAAATCTTTTTCCGCTGGTTGAAATGTTGAGGGCTGATTTCTTGTCCTGTGATAAAAACCCTTCTGTTTCGACTGCCAAACCTTTCAGGGGAGCATTTGCAAGCGTTTGGCACCATTTTTGAGTGAATTGCCAAAAGTCAGATTTTTGCTGAAATTGTGACCCCGGGGCTTAGGGATTTTTTCAAAAAAAACTTTTTCCGCCGGTTGAGTTGTTGAGGGTTGATTTCTTGTCCTGTGATAAAAAGCCTTCTGTTTCGACTGCCAAATGTTTCAGGGGAGCATTTGGAAGCGTTTGGCACCATTTTTGTGTGAATTGCCAAAAGTCAGATTTTTGCTGAAATTGTGACCCCGGGGCTTAGGGATTTTTTCAAAAAAATCTTTTTCCGCCGGTTGAAATGTTGAGGGCTGATTTCTTGTCCTGTGATAAAAACCCTTCTGTTTCGACTGCCAAACCTTTCAGGGGAGCATTTGCAAGCGTTTGGCACCATTTTTGAGTGAATTGCCAAAAGTCAGATTTTTGCTGAAATTTTGACCCCGGGGCTTAGGGATTTTTTCAAAAAAATCTTTTTCCGCCGGTTGAAATGTTGAGGGCTGATTTCTTGTCCTGTGAAAAAAACCCTTCTGTTTCGACTGCCAAACCTTTCAGGGGAGCATTTGCAAGCGTTTGGCACCATTTTTGAGTGAATTGCCAAAAGTCAGATTTTTGCTGAAATTGTGACCCCGGGGCTTAGGGATTTTTTCAAAAAAATCTTTTTCCGCCGGTTGAGTTGTTGAGGGTTGATTTCTTCTCCTGTGATAAAAAGCCTTCTGTTTCGACTGCCAAATGTTTCAGGGGAGCATTTGGAAGCGTTTGGCACCATTTTTGTGTGAATTGCCAAAAGTCAGATTTTTGCTGAAATTGTGACCCCGGGGCTTAGGGATTTTTTCAAAAAAATCTTTTTCCGCCGGTTGAGTTGTTGAGGGCTGATTTCTTGTCCTGTGATAAAAAGCCTTCTGTTTCGACTGCCAAACCTTTCAGGGGAGCATTTGCAAGCATTTGGCACCATTTTTGAGTGAATTGCCAAAAGTCAGATTTTTGCTGAAATTGTGACCCCGGGGCTTAGGGATTTTTTCAAAAAAAACTTTTTCGCGGGTTAAGTTTTTTGGGCTGATTTCTTGTCCTGTGATAAAAAGCCTTCTGTTTCGACTGCCAAATGTTTCAGGGGAGCATTTGGAAGCGTTTGGCACCATTTTTGTGTGAATTGCCAAAAGTCAGATTTTTGCTGAAATTGTGACCCCGGGGCTTAGGGATTTTTTCAAAAAAATCTTTTTCCGCCGGTTGAATTGTTGAGGGCTGATTTCTTGTCCTGTGATAAAAAGCCTTCTGTTTCGACTCCCAAACCTTTCAGGGGAGCATTTGGAAGCGTTTGGCACCATTTTTGTGTGAATTGCCAAAAGTCAGATTTTTGCTGAAATTGTGACCCCGGGGCTTAGGGATTTTTTCAAAAAAATCTTTTTCCGCCGGTTGAAATGTTGAGGGCTGATTTCTTGACCTGTGAAAAAAACCCTTCTGTTTCGACTGCCAAACCTTTCAGGGGAGCATTTGGAAGCGTTTGGCACCATTTTTGAGTGAATTGCCAAAAGTCAGATTTTTGCTGAAATTGTGACCCCGGGGCTTAGGGTTTTTTTCAAAAAAAACTTTTTCGCGGGTTAAGTTTTTTGGGCTGATTTCTTGTCCTGTGATAAAAAGCCTTCTGTTTCGACTGCCAAACGTTTCAGGGGAGCATTTGCAAGCGTTTGGTACCATTTTTGAGTGAATTGCCAAAAGTCAGATTTTTGCTGAAATTGTGACCCCGGGGCTTAGGGATTTTTTCAAAAAAATCTTTTTCCGCCGGTTGAGTTGTTGAGGGTTGATTTCTTGTCCTGTGATAAAAAGCCTTCTGTTTCGACTGCCAAATGTTTCAGGGGAGCATTTGGAAGCGTTTGGCACCATTTTTGTGTGAATTGCCAAAAGTCAGATTTTTGCTGAAATTGTGACCCCGGGGCTTAGGGATTTTTTCAAAAAAATCTTTTTCTGCCGGTTGAGTTGTTGAGGGCTGATTTCTTGTCCTGTGATAAAAAGCCTTCTGTTTCGACTGCCAAAGCTTTCGGGGGAGCATTTGGAAGCGTTTGGCACCATTTTTGGGTGAATTGCCAAAAGTCAGATTTTTGCTGAAATTGTGACCCCGGGGCTTAGGGATTTTTTGAAAAAAATCTTTTTCCGCCGGTTGAAATGTTGAGGGCTGATTTCTTGTCCTGTGATAAAAACCCTTCTGTTTCGACTGCCAAACCTTTCAGGGGAGCATTTGCAAGCGTTTGGCACCATTTTTGAGTGAATTGCCAAAAGTCAGATTTTTGCTGAAATTGTGACCCCGGGGCTTAGGGATTTTTTCAAAAAAATCTTTTTCCGCCGGTTGAGTTGTTGAGGGTTGATTTCTTGTCCTGTGATAAAAAGCCTTCTGTTTCGACTGCCAAATGTTTCAACGGAGCATTTGGAAGCGTTTGGCACCATTTTTGTGTGAATTGCCAAAAGTCAGATTTTTGCTGAAATTGTGACCCCGGGGCTTAGGGATTTTTTCAAAAAAATCTTTTTCCGCCGGTTGAGTTGTTGAGGGCTGATTTCTTGTCCTGTGATAAAAAGCCTTCTGTTTCGACTGCCAAACCTTTCAGGGGAGCATTTGCAAGCGTTTGGCACCATTTTTGAGTGAATTGCCAAAAGTCAGATTTTTGCTGAAATTGTGACCCCGGGGCTTAGGGTTTTTTTAAAAAAAAACTTTTTCGCGGGTTAAGTTTTTTGGGCTGATTTCTTGTCCTGTGATAAAAAGCCTTCTGTTTCGACTGCCAAACGTTTCAGGGGAGCATTTGCAAGCGTTTGGTACCATTTTTGAGTGAATTGCCAAAAGTCAGATTTTTGCTGAAATTGTGACCCCGGGGCTTAGGGATTTTTTGAAAAAAATCTTTTTCCGCCGGTTGAAATGTTGAGGGCTGATTTCTTGTCCTGTGATAAAAACCCTTCTGTTTCGACTGCCAAACCTTTCAGGGGAGCATTTGCAAGCGTTTGGCACCATTTTTGAGTGAATTGCCAAAAGTCAGATTTTTGCTGAAATTGTGACCCCGGGGCTTAGGGATTTTTTCAAAAAAATCTTTTTCCGCCGGTTGAGTTGTTGAGGGTTGATTTCTTGTCCTGTGATAAAAAGCCTTCTGTTTCGACTGCCAAATGTTTCAACGGAGCATTTGGAAGCGTTTGGCACCATTTTTGTGTGAATTGCCAAAAGTCAGATTTTTGCTGAAATTGTGACCCCGGGGCTTAGGGATTTTTTCAAAAAAATCTTTTTCCGCCGGTTGAGTTGTTGAGGGCTGATTTCTTGTCCTGTGATAAAAAGCCTTCTGTTTCGACTGCCAAACCTTTCAGGGGAGCATTTGCAAGCGTTTGGCACCATTTTTGAGTGAATTGCCAAAAGTCAGATTTTTGCTGAAATTGTGACCCCGGGGCTTAGGGTTTTTTTTAAAAAAAACTTTTTCGCGGGTTAAGTTTTTTGGGCTGATTTCTTGTCCTGTGATAAAAAGCCTTCTGTTTCGACTGCCAAACGTTTCAGGGGAGCATTTGCAAGCGTTTGGTACCATTTTTGAGTGAATTGCCAAAAGTCAGATTTTTGCTGAAATTGTGACCCCGGGGCTTAGGGATTTTTTCAAAAAAATCTTTTTCCGCCGGTTGAGTTGTTGAGGGTTGATTTCTTGTCCTGTGATAAAAAGCCTTCTGTTTCGACTGCCAAATGTTTCAGGGGAGCATTTGGAAGCGTTTGGCACCATTTTTGTGTGAATTGCCAAAAGTCAGATTTTTGCTGAAATTGTGACCCCGGGGCTTAGGGATTTTTTCAAAAAAATCTTTTTCTGCCGGTTGAGTTGTTGAGGGCTGATTTCTTGTCCTGTGATAAAAAGCCTTCTGTTTCGACTGCCAAAGTTTTCGGGGGAGCATTTGGAAGCGTTTGGCACCATTTTTGGGTGAATTGCCAAAAGTCAGATTTTTGCTGAAATTGTGACCCCGGGGCTTAGGGATTTTTTCAAAAAAATCTTTTTCCGCCGGTTGAAATGTTGAGGGCTGATTTCTTGTCCTGTCATAAAAACCCTTCTGTTTCGACTGCCAAACCTTTCAGGGGAGCATTTGCAAGCGTTTGGCACCATTTTTGAGTGAATTGCCAAAAGTCAGATTTTTGCTGAAATTGTGACCCCGGGGCTTAGGGATTTTTTCAAAAAAATCTTTTTCCGCCGGTTGAGTTGTTGAGGGTTGATTTCTTGTCCTGTGATAAAAAGCCTTCTGTTTCGACTGCCAAATGTTTCAACGGAGCATTTGGAAGCGTTTGGCACCATTTTTGTGTGAATTGCCAAAAGTCAGATTTTTGCTGAAATTGTGACCCCGGGGCTTAGGGATTTTTTCAAAAAAATCTTTTTCCGCCGGTTGAGTTGTTGAGGGCTGATTTCTTGTCCTGTGATAAAAAGCCTTCTGTTTCGACTGCCAAACCTTTCAGGGGAGCATTTGCAAGCGTTTGGCACCATTTTTGAGTGAATTGCCAAAAGTCAGATTTTTGCTGAAATTGTGACCCCGGGGCTTAGGGTTTTTTTAAAAAAAAACTTTTTCGCGGGTTAAGTTTTTTGGGCTGATTTCTTGTCCTGTGATAAAAAGCCTTCTGTTTCGACTGCCAAACGTTTCAGGGGAGCATTTGCAAGCGTTTGGTACCATTTTTGAGTGAATTGCCAAAAGTCAGATTTTTGCTGAAATTGTGACCCCGGGGCTTAGGGATTTTTTCAAAAAAATCTTTTTCCGCCGGTTGAAATGTTGAGGGCTGATTTCTTGTCCTGTGAAAAAAACCCTTCTGTTTCGACTGCCATACCTTTCAGGGGAGCATTTGCAAGCGTTTGGCACCATTTTTGAGTGAATTGCCAAAAGTCAGATTTTTGCTGAAATTGTGACCCCGGGGCTTAGGGATTTTTTCAAAAAAATCTTTTTCCGCCGGTTGAGTTGTTGAGGGTTGATTTCTTGTCCTGTGATAAAAAGCCTTCTGTTTTGACTGCCAAATGTTTCAGGGGAGCATTTGGAAGCGTTTGGCACCATTTTTGTGTGAATTGCCAAAAGTCAGATTTTTGCTGAAATTGTGACCCCGGGGCTTAGGGATTTTTTCAAAAAAATCTTTTTCCGCTGGTTGAAATGTTGAGGGCTGATTTCTTGTCCTGTGATAAAAACCCTTCTGTTTCGACAGCCAAACCTTTCAGGGGAGCATTTGCAAGCGTTTGGCACCATTTTTGAGTGAATTGCCAAAAGTCAGATTTTTGCTGAAATTGTGACCCCGGGGCTTAGGGATTTTTTCAAAAAAAACTTTTTCCGCCGGTTGAGTTGTTGAGGGTTGATTTCTTGTCCTGTGATAAAAAGCCTTCTGTTTCGACTGCCAAATGTTTCAGGGGAGCATTTGGAAGCGTTTGGCACCATTTTTGTGTGAATTGCCAAAAGTCAGATTTTTGCTGAAATTGTGACCCCGGGGCTTAGGGATTTTTTCAAAAAAATCTTTTTCCGCCGGTTGAAATGTTGAGGGCTGATTTCTTGTCCTGTGATAAAAACCCTTCTGTTTCGACTGCCAAACCTTTCAGGGGAGCATTTGCAAGCGTTTGGCACCATTTTTGAGTGAATTGCCAAAAGTCAGATTTTTGCTGAAATTTTGACCCCGGGGCTTAGGGATTTTTTCAAAAAAATCTTTTTCCGCCGGTTGAAATGTTGAGGGCTGATTTCTTGTCCTGTGAAAAAAACCCTTCTGTTTCGACTGCCAAACCTTTCAGGGGAGCATTTGCAAGCGTTTGGCACCATTTTTGAGTGAATTGCCAAAAGTCAGATTTTTGCTGAAATTGTGACCCCGGGGCTTAGGGATTTTTTCAAAAAAATCTTTTTCCGCCGGTTGAGTTGTTGAGGGTTGATTTCTTCTCCTGTGATAAAAAGCCTTCTGTTTCGACTGCCAAATGTTTCAGGGGAGCATTTGGAAGCGTTTGGCACCATTTTTGTGTGAATTGCCAAAAGTCAGATTTTTGCTGAAATTGTGACCCCGGGGCTTAGGGATTTTTTCAAAAAAATCTTTTTCCGCCGGTTGAGTTGTTGAGGGCTGATTTCTTGTCCTGTGATAAAAAGCCTTCTGTTTCGACTGCCAAACCTTTCAGGGGAGCATTTGCAAGCATTTGGCACCATTTTTGAGTGAATTGCCAAAAGTCAGATTTTTGCTGAAATTGTGACCCCGGGGCTTAGGGATTTTTTCAAAAAAAACTTTTTCGCGGGTTAAGTTTTTTGGGCTGATTTCTTGTCCTGTGATAAAAAGCCTTCTGTTTCGACTGCCAAATGTTTCAGGGGAGCATTTGGAAGCGTTTGGCACCATTTTTGTGTGAATTACCAAAAGTCAGATTTTTGCTGAAATTGTGACCCCGGGGCTTAGGGATTTTTTCAAAAAAATCTTTTTCCGCCGGTTGAGTTGTTGAGGGCTGATTTCTTGTCCTGTGATAAAAAGCCTTCTGTTTCGACTCCCAAACCTTTCAGGGGAGCATTTGGAAGCGTTTGGCACCATTTTTGTGTGAATTGCCAAAAGTCAGATTTTTGCTGAAATTGTGACCCCGGGGCTTAGGGATTTTTTCAAAAAAATCTTTTTCCGCCGGTTGAAATGTTGAGGGCTGATTTCTTGACCTGTGAAAAAAACCCTTCTGTTTCGACTGCCAAACCTTTCAGGGGAGCATTTGCAAGCGTTTGGCACCATTTTTGAGTGAATTGCCAAAAGTCAGATTTTTGCTGAAATTGTGACCCCGGGGCTTAGGGATTTTTTCAAAAAAATCTTTTTCCACCGGTTGAGTTGTTGAGGGCTGATTTCTTGTCCTGTGATAAAAAGCCTTCTGTTTCGACTGCCAAATGTTTCAGGGGAGCATTTGGAAGCGTTTGGCACCATTTTTGTGTGAATTGCCAAAAGTCAGATTTTTGCTGAAATTGTGACCCCGGGGCTTAGGGATTTTTTCAAAAAAATCTTTTTCCGCTGGTTGAAATGTTGAGGGCTGATTTCTTGTCCTGTGATAAAAACCCTTCTGTTTCGACAGCCAAACCTTTCAGGGGAGCATTTGCAAGCGTTTGGCACCATTTTTGAGTGAATTGCCAAAAGTCAGATTTTTGCTGAAATTGTGACCCCGGGGCTTAGGGATTTTTTCAAAAAAAACATTTTCCGCCGGTTGAGTTGTTGAGGGTTGATTTCTTGTCCTGTGATAAAAAGCCTTCTGTTTCGACTGCCAAATGTTTCAGGGGAGCATTTGGAAGCGTTTGGCACCATTTTTGTGTGAATTGCCAAAAGTCAGATTTTTGCTGAAATTGTGACCCCGGGGCTTAGGGATTTTTTCAAAAAAATCTTTTTCCGCCGGTTGAAATGTTGAGGGCTGATTTCTTGTCCTGTGATAAAAACCCTTCTGTTTCGACTGCCAAACCTTTCAGGGGAGCATTTGCAAGCGTTTGGCACCATTTTTGAGTGAATTGCCAAAAGTCAGATTTTTGCTGAAATTTTGACCCCGGGGCTTAGGGATTTTTTCAAAAAAATCTTTTTCCGCCGGTTGAAATGTTGAGGGCTGATTTCTTGTCCTGTGAAAAAAACCCTTCTGTTTCGACTGCCAAACCTTTCAGGGGAGCATTTGCAAGCGTTTGGCACCATTTTTGAGTGAATTGCCAAAAGTCAGATTTTTGCTGAAATTGTGACCCCGGGGCTTAGGGATTTTTTCAAAAAAATCTTTTTCCGCCGGTTGAGTTGTTGAGGGTTGATTTCTTCTCCTGTGATAAAAAGCCTTCTGTTTCGACTGCCAAATGTTTCAGGGGAGCATTTGGAAGCGTTTGGCACCATTTTTGTGTGAATTGCCAAAAGTCAGATTTTTGCTGAAATTGTGACCCCGGGGCTTAGGGATTTTTTCAAAAAAATCTTTTTCCGCCGGTTGAGTTGTTGAGGGCTGATTTCTTGTCCTGTGATAAAAAGCCTTCTGTTTCGACTGCCAAACCTTTCAGGGGAGCATTTGCAAGCATTTGGCACCATTTTTGAGTGAATTGCCAAAAGTCAGATTTTTGCTGAAATTGTGACCCCGGGGCTTAGGGATTTTTTCAAAAAAAACTTTTTCGCGGGTTAAGTTTTTTGGGCTGATTTCTTGTCCTGTGATAAAAAGCCTTCTGTTTCGACTGCCAAATGTTTCAGGGGAGCATTTGGAAGCGTTTGGCACCATTTTTGTGTGAATTACCAAAAGTCAGATTTTTGCTGAAATTGTGACCCCGGGGCTTAGGGATTTTTTCAAAAAAATCTTTTTCCGCCGGTTGAGTTGTTGAGGGCTGATTTCTTGTCCTGTGATAAAAAGCCTTCTGTTTCGACTCCCAAACCTTTCAGGGGAGCATTTGGAAGCGTTTGGCACCATTTTTGTGTGAATTGCCAAAAGTCAGATTTTTGCTGAAATTGTGACCCCGGGGCTTAGGGATTTTTTCAAAAAAATCTTTTTCCGCCGGTTGAAATGTTGAGGGCTGATTTCTTGACCTGTGAAAAAAACCCTTCTGTTTCGACTGCCAAACCTTTCAGGGGAGCATTTGCAAGCGTTTGGCACCATTTTTGAGTGAATTGCCAAAAGTCAGATTTTTGCTGAAATTGTGACCCCGGGGCTTAGGGATTTTTTCAAAAAAATCTTTTTCCACCGGTTGAGTTGTTGAGGGCTGATTTCTTGTCCTGTGATAAAAAGCCTTCTGTTTCGACTGCCAAATGTTTCAGGGGAGCATTTGGAAGCGTTTGGCACCATTTTTGTGTGAATTGCCAAAAGTCAGATTTTTGCTGAAATTGTGACCCCGGGGCTTAGGGATTTTTTCAAAAAAATCTTTTTCCGCTGGTTGAAATGTTGAGGGCTGATTTCTTGTCCTGTGATAAAAACCCTTCTGTTTCGACAGCCAAACCTTTCAGGGGAGCATTTGCAAGCGTTTGGCACCATTTTTGAGTGAATTGCCAAAAGTCAGATTTTTGCTGAAATTGTGACCCCGGGGCTTAGGGATTTTTTCAAAAAAAACATTTTCCGCCGGTTGAGTTGTTGAGGGTTGATTTCTTGTCCTGTGATAAAAAGCCTTCTGTTTCGACTGCCAAATGTTTCAGGGGAGCATTTGGAAGCGTTTGGCACCATTTTTGTGTGAATTGCCAAAAGTCAGATTTTTGCTGAAATTGTGACCCCGGGGCTTAGGGATTTTTTCAAAAAAATCTTTTTCCGCCGGTTGAAATGTTGAGGGCTGATTTCTTGTCCTGTGATAAAAACCCTTCTGTTTCGACTGCCAAACCTTTCAGGGGAGCATTTGCAAGCGTTTGGCACCATTTTTGAGTGAATTGCCAAAAGTCAGATTTTTGCTGAAATTTTGACCCCGGGGCTTAGGGATTTTTTCAAAAAAATCTTTTTCCGCCGGTTGAAATGTTGAGGGCTGATTTCTTGTCCTGTGAAAAAAACCCTTCTGTTTCGACTGCCAAACCTTTCAGGGGAGCATTTGCAAGCGTTTGGCACCATTTTTGAGTGAATTGCCAAAAGTCAGATTTTTGCTGAAATTGTGACCCCGGGGCTTAGGGATTTTTTCAAAAAAATCTTTTTCCGCCGGTTGAGTTGTTGAGGGTTGATTTCTTCTCCTGTGATAAAAAGCCTTCTGTTTCGACTGCCAAATGTTTCAGGGGAGCATTTGGAAGCGTTTGGCACCATTTTTGTGTGAATTGCCAAAAGTCAGATTTTTGCTGAAATTGTGACCCCGGGGCTTAGGGATTTTTTCAAAAAAATCTTTTTCCGCCGGTTGAGTTGTTGAGGGCTGATTTCTTGTCCTGTGATAAAAAGCCTTCTGTTTCGACTGCCAAACCTTTCAGGGGAGCATTTGCAAGCATTTGGCACCATTTTTGAGTGAATTGCCAAAAGTCAGATTTTTGCTGAAATTGTGACCCCGGGGCTTAGGGATTTTTTCAAAAAAAACTTTTTCGCGGGTTAAGTTTTTTGGGCTGATTTCTTGTCCTGTGATAAAAAGCCTTCTGTTTCGACTGCCAAATGTTTCAGGGGAGCATTTGGAAGCGTTTGGCACCATTTTTGTGTGAATTGCCAAAAGTCAGATTTTTGCTGAAATTGTGACCCCGGGGCTTAGGGATTTTTTCAAAAAAATCTTTTTCCGCCGGTTGAGTTGTTGAGGGCTGATTTCTTGTCCTGTGATAAAAAGCCTTCTGTTTCGACTCCCAAACCTTTCAGGGGAGCATTTGGAAGCGTTTGGCACCATTTTTG
Organism: Podarcis muralis; assembly: GCF_964188315.1. Lineage (NCBI taxonomy): Eukaryota > Metazoa > Chordata > Lepidosauria > Squamata > Lacertidae > Podarcis > Podarcis muralis. The sequence goes on from NC_135663.1 coordinate 62,070,160, forward strand.
TGTGAATTGCCAAAAGTCAGATTTTTGCTGAAATTGTGACCCCGGGGCTTAGGGATTTTTTCAAAAAAATCTTTTTCCGCCGGTTGAAATGTTGAGGGCTGATTTCTTGACCTGTGAAAAAAACCCTTCTGTTTCGACTGCCAAACCTTTCAGGGGAGCATTTGCAAGCGTTTGGCACCATTTTTGAGTGAATTGCCAAAAGTCAGATTTTTGCTGAAATTGTGACCCCGGGGCTTAGGGATTTTTTCAAAAAAATCTTTTTCCACCGGTTGAGTTGTTGAGGGCTGATTTCTTGTCCTGTGATAAAAAGCCTTCTGTTTCGACTGCCAAATGTTTCAGGGGAGCATTTGGAAGCGTTTGGCACCATTTTTGTGTGAATTGCCAAAAGTCAGATTTTTGCTGAAATTGTGACCCCGGGGCTTAGGGATTTTTTCAAAAAAATCTTTTTCCGCCGGTTGAGTTGTTGAGGGCTGATTTCTTGTCCTGTGATAAAAAGCCTTCTGTTTCGACTGCCAAACCTTTCAGGGGAGCATTTGCAAGCATTTGGCACCATTTTTGAGTGAATTGCCAAAAGTCAGATTTTTGCTGAAATTGTGACCCCGGGGCTTAGGGTTTTTTTCAAAAAAAACTTTTTCGCGGGTTAAGTTTTTTGGGCTGATTTCTTGTCCTGTGATAAAAAGCCTTCTGTTTCGACTGCCAAACGTTTCAGGGGAGCATTTGCAAGCGTTTGGTACCATTTTTGTGTGAATTGCCAAAAGTCAGATTTTTGCTGAAATTGTGACCCCGGGGCTTAGGGATTTTTTCAAAAAAATCTTTTTCCGCCGGTTGAAATGTTAAGGGCTGATTTCTTGTCCTGTGAAAAAAACCCTTCTGTTTCGACTGCCAAACCTTTCAGGGGAGCATTTGCAAGCGTTTGGCACCATTTTTGAGTGAATTGCCAAAAGTCAGATTTTTGCTGAAATTGTGACCCCGGGGCTTAGGGATTTTTTCAAAAAAATCTTTTTCCGCCGGTTGAGTTGTTGAGGGTTGATTTCTTGTCCTGTGATAAAAAGCCTTCTGTTTCGACTGCCAAACCTTTCAGGGGAGCATTTGCAAGCGTTTGGCACCATTTTTGAGTGAATTGCCAAAAGTCAGATTTTTGCTGAAATTGTGACCCCGGGGCTTAGGGATTTTTAAAAAAAATCTTTTTCCGCCGGTTGAAATGTTGAGGGCTGATTTCTTGTCCTGTGAAAAAAACCCTTCTGTTTCGACTGCCAAACCTTTCAGGGGAGCATTTGCAAGCGTTTGGCACCATTTTTGAGTGAATTGCCAAAAGTCAGATTTTTGCTGAAATTGTGACCCCGGGGCTTAGGGATTTTTTCAAAAAAATCTTTTTCCGCCGGTTGAGTTGTTGAGGGTTGATTTCTTGTCCTGTGATAAAAAGCCTTCTGTTTCGACTGCCAAATATTTCAGGGGAGCATTTGGAAGCGTTTGGCACCATTCTTGTGTGAATTGCCAAAAGTCAGATTTTTGCTGAAATTGTGACCCCGGGGCTTAGGGTTTTTTTCAAAAAAAACTTTTTCGCGGGTTAAGTTTTTTGGGCTGATTTCTTGTCCTGTGATAAAAAGCCTTCTGTTTCGACTGCCAAACGTTTCAGGGGAGCATTTGCAAGCGTTTGGTACCATTTTTGTGTGAATTGCCAAAAGTCAGATTTTTGCTGAAATTGTGACCCCGGGGCTTAGGGATTTTTTCAAAAAAATCTTTTTCCGCCGGTTGAAATGTTAAGGGCTGATTTCTTGTCCTGTGAAAAAAACCCTTCTGTTTCGACTGCCAAACCTTTCAGGGGAGCATTTGCAAGCGTTTGGCACCATTTTTGAGTGAATTGCGAAAAGTCAGATTTTTGCTGAAATTGTGACCCCGGGGCTTAGGGATTTTTTCAAAAAAATCTTTTTCCGCCGGTTGAGTTGTTGAGGGTTGATTTCTTGTCCTGTGATAAAAAGCCTTCTGTTTCGACTGCCAAACCTTTCAGGGGAGCATTTGCAAGCGTTTGGCACCATTTTTGAGTGAATTGCCAAAAGTCAGATTTTTGCTGAAATTGTGACCCCGGGGCTTAGGGATTTTTTCAAAAAAATCTTTTTCCGCCGGTTGAAATGTTGAGGGCTGATTTCTTGTCCTGTGAAAAAAACCCTTCTGTTTCGACTGCCAAACCTTTCAGGGGAGCATTTGCAAGCGTTTGGCACCATTTTTGAGTGAATTGCCAAAAGTCAGATTTTTGCTGAAATTGTGACCCCGGGGCTTAGGGATTTTTTCAAAAAAATCTTTTTCCGCCGGTTGAGTTGTTGAGGGTTGATTTCTTGTCCTGTGATAAAAAGCCTTCTGTTTCGACTGCCAAATATTTCAGGGGAGCATTTGGAAGCGTTTGGCACCATTCTTGTGTGAATTGCCAAAAGTCAGATTTTTGCTGAAATTGTGACCCCGGGGCTTAGGGATTTTTTCAAAAAAATCTTTTTCCGCCGGTTGAGTTGTTGAGGGCTGATTTCTTGTCCTGTGATAAAAAGCCTTCTGTTTCGACTGCCAAACCTTTCAGGGGAGCATTTGCAAGCATTTGGCACCATTTTTGACTGAATTGCCAAAAGTCAGATTTTTGCTGAAATTGTGACCCCGGGGCTTAGGGTTTTTTTCAAAAAAAACTTTTTCGCGGGTTAAGTTTTTTGGGCTGATTTCTTGTCCTGTGATAAAAAGCCTTCTGTTTCGACTGCCAAACGTTTCAGGGGAGCATTTGCAAGCGTTTGGTACCATTTTTGAGTGAATTGCCAAAAGTCAGATTTTTGCTGAAATTGTGACCCCGGGGCTTAGGGATTTTTTCAAAAAAATCTTTTTCCGCCGGTTGAGTTGTTGAGGGTTGATTTCTTGTCCTGTGAAAAAAAGCCTTCTGTTTCGACTGCCAAATGTTTCAGGGGAGCATTTGGAAGCGTTTGGCACCATTTTTGTGTGAATTGCCAAAAGTCAGATTTTTGCTGAAATTGTGACCCCGGGGCTTAGGGATTTTTTCAAAGAAATCTTTTTCCGCCGGTTGAGTTGTTGAGGGCTGATTTCTTGTCCTGTGATAAAAAGCCTTCTGTTTCGACTGCCAAAGCTTTCAGGTGAGCATTTGGAAGCGTTTGGCACCATTTTTGTGTGAATTGCCAAAAGTCAGATTTTTGCTGAAATTCTGACCCCGGGGCTTAGGGATTTTTTCAAAAAAATCTTTTTCCACCGGTTGAAATGTTGAGGGCTGATTTCTTGTCCTGTGAAAAAGACCCTTCTGTTTCGACTGCCTAACCTTTCAGGGGAGCATTTGCAAGCGTTTGGCACCATTTTTGAGTGAATTGCCAAAAGTCAGATTTTTGCTGAAATTGTGACCCCGGGGCTTAGGGATTTTTTCAAAAAAATCTTTTTCCGCCGGTTGAGTTGTTGAGGGTTGATTTCTTGTCCTGTGATAAAAAGCCTTCTGTTTCGACTGCCAAATGTTTCAGGGGAGCATTTGGAAGCGTTTGGCACCATTTTTGTGTGAATTGCCAAAAGTCAGATTTTTGCTGAAATTGTGACCCCGGGGCTTAGGGATTTTTTCAAAAAAATCATTTTTCCGCCGGTTGAGTTGTTGAGGGCTGATTTCTTGTCCTGTGATAAAAAGCCTTCTGTTTCGACTCCCAAACCTTTCAGGGGAGCATTTGGAAGCGTTTGGCACCATTTTTGTGAGAATTGTCAAAAGTCAGATTTTTGCTGAAATTGTGACCCCGGGGCTTAGGGATTTTTTCAAAAAAATCTTTTTCCGCCAGTTGAAATGTTGAGGGCTGATTTCTTGTCCTGTGAAAAAAACCCTTCTGTTTCGACTGCCAAACCTTTCAGGGGAGCATTTGCAAGCGTTTGGCACCATTTTTGAGTGAATTGCCAAAAGTCAGATTTTTGCTGAAATTGTGACCCCGGGGCTTAGGGATTTTTTCAAAAAAATCTTTTTCCACCGGTTGAGTTGTTGAGGGCTGATTTCTTGTCCTGTGATAAAAAGCCTTCTGTTTCGACTGCCGAATGTTTCAGGGGAGCATTTGCAAGCGTTTGGCACCATTTTTGTGTGAATTGCCAAAAGTCAGATTTTTGCTGAAATTGTGACCCCGGGGCTTAGGGATTTTTTAAAAAAAAAATTTTTCCGCGGGTTAAGTTTTTTAGGGCTGATTTCTTGTCCTGTGATAAAAAGCCTTCTGTTTCGACTGCCAAACCTTTCAGGGGAGCATTTGCAAGCGTTTGGCACCATTTTTGAGTGAATTGCCAAAAGTCAGATTTTTGCTGAAATTGTGACGCCGGGGCTTAGGGATTTTTTCAAAAAAATCTTTTTCCGCCGGTTAAGTTTTTTAGGGTTGATTTCTTGTCCTGTGATAAAAAGCCTTCTGTTTCGACTGCCAAACGTTTCAGGGGAGCATTTGCAAGCGTTTGGTACCATTTTTGAGTGAATTGCCAAAAGTCAGATTTTTGCTGAAATTGTGACCCCGGGGCTTAGGGATTTTTTTAAAAAAAATCTTTTCCCGCTGGTTTAGTATTTTAGGGCCGATTTCTTGTCCTGTGATAAAAAGCCTTCTGTTTCGACTGCCAATCGTTTCAGGGGAGCATTTGCAAGCGTTTGGTACCAATTTTGAGTGAATTGCCAAAAGTCAGATTTTTGCTGAAATTGTGACCCCGGGGCTTAGGGATTTTTTCAAAAAAATCTTTTTCCGCCGGTTGAGTTGTTGAGGGCTGATTTCTTGTCCTGTGATAGAAAGCCTTCTGTTTCGACTGCCAAACCTTTAAGGGGAGCATTTGGAAGCGTTTGGCACCGTTTTTGTGTGAATTGCCAAAAGTCAGATTTTTGCTGAAATTGTGACCCCGGGGCTTAGGGATTTTTTCAAAAAAATCTTTTTCCACCGGTTGAGTTGTTGAGGGCTGATTTCTTGTCCTGTGATAAAAAGCCTTCTGTTTCGACTGCCAAACGTTTCAGGGGAGCATTTGGAAGCGTTTGGCACCATTTTTTTGTGAATTGCCAAAAGTCAGATTTTTGCTGAAATTGTGACCCCGGGGCTTAGGGATTTTTTCAAAAAAAACTTTTTCCGCGGGTTAAGTTTTTTAGGGCTGATTTCTTGTCCTGTGATAAAAAGCCTTCTGTTTCGACTGCCAAACCTTTCAGGGGAGCATTTGCAAGCGTTTGGCTCCATTTTTGAGTGAATTGCCAAAAGTCAGATTTTTGCTGAAATTGTGACCCCGGGGCTTAGGGATTTTTTTAAAAAAAATCTTTTCCCGCTGGTTTAGTTTTTTAGGGCCGATTTCTTGTCCTGTGATAGAAAGCCTTCTGTTTCGACTGCCAAACCTTTAAGGGGAGCATTTGGAAGCGTTTGGCACCGTTTTTGTGTGAATTGCCAAAAGTCAGATTTTTGCTGAAATTGTGACCCCGGGGCTTAGGGATTTTTTCAAAAAAATCTTTTTCCGCTGGTTGAAATGTTGAGGGCTGATTTATTGTCCTGTGAAAAAAAACCCTTCTGTTTCGACTGCCAAATGTTTCAGGGGAGCATTTGGAAGCGTTTGGCACCATTCTTGTGTGAATTGCCAAAAGTCAGATTTTTGCTGAAATTGTGACCCCGGGGCTTAGGGATTTTTTCAAAAAAATCTTTTTCCGCCGGTTGAGTTGTTGAGGGCTGATTTCTTGTCCTGTGATAAAAAGCCTTCTGTTTCGACTGCCAAACCTTTCAGGGGAGCATTTGCAAGCATTTGGCACCATTTTTGAGTGAATTGCCAAAAGTCAGATTTTTGCTGAAATTGTGACCCCGGGGCTTAGGGATTTTTTCAAAAAAATCTTTTTCCGCCGGTTGAAATGTTGAGGGCTGATTTCTTGTCCTGTGAAAAAAACCCTTCTGTTTCGACTGCCAAACCTTTCAGGGGAGCATTTGCAAGCGTTTGGCACCATTTTTGAGTGAATTGCCAAAAGTCAGATTTTTGCTGAAATTGTGACCCCGGGGCTTAGGGATTTTTTCAAAAAAATCTTTTTCCACCGGTTGAGTTGTTGAGGGCTGATTTCTTGTCCTGTGATAAAAAGCCTTCTGTTTCGACTGCCAAATGTTTCAGGGGAGCATTTGGAAGCGTTTGGCACCATTTTTGTGTGAATTGCCAAAAGTCAGATTTTTGCTGAAATTGTGACCCCGGGGCTTAGGGATTTTTTTAAAAAACATTTTTTCCGCGGGTTAAGTTTTTTAGGGCTGATTTCTTGTCCTGTGATAAAAAGCCTTCTGTTTCGACTGCCAAACCTTTCAGGGGAGCATTTGCAAGCGTTTGGCACCATTTTTGAGTGAATTGCCAAAAGTCAGATTTTTGCTGAAATTGTGACGCCGGGGCTTAGGGATTTTTTCAAAAAAATCTTTTTCCGCCGGTTAAGTTTTTTAGGGTTGATTTCTTGTCCTGTGATAAAAAGCCTTCTGTTTCGACTGCCAAACGTTTCAGGGGAGCATTTGCAAGCGTTTGGTACCATTTTTGAGTGAATTGCCAAAAGTCAGATTTTTGCTGAAATTGTGACCCCGGGGCTTAGGGATTTTTTTTAAAAAAATCTTTTCCCGCTGGTTTAGTTTTTTAGGGCCGATTTCTTGTCCTGTGATAAAAAGCCTTCTGTTTCGACTGCCAAACGTTTCAGGGGAGCATTTGCAAACGTTTGGCATCATTTTTGAGTCAAGTGCCAAAAGTCAGATTTTGCTGAAATTGTGACCCCGGGGCTGAGGGATTTTTTCAAAAAAACTTTTCCCGCTGGTTTAGTTTTTTAGGGCCGATTTCTTCTCCTGTGATAAAAAGCCTTCTGTTTCGACTGCCAAACCTTTCAGGGGAGCATTTGGAAGCGTTTGGCACCATTTTTGAGTGAATTGCCAAAAGTCAGATTTTTGCTGAAATTGTGACCCCGGAGCTTAGGGATTTTTTCAAAAAAAACTTTTTCCGCGGGTTAAGTTTTTTAGGGCTGATTTCTTGTCCTGTGATAAAAAGCCTTCTGTTTCGACTGCCAAACATTTCAGGGGAGCATTTGGAAGCGTTTGGCACCATTTTTGAGTGAATTGCCAAAAGTCAGATTTTTGCTGAAATTGTGACCCCGGGGCTTAGGGTTTTTTTCAAAAAAATCTTTTTCCGCCGGTTTAGTTTTTTAGGGCCGATTTCTTGTCCTGTGATAAAAAGCTTTCTGTTTCAACTGCCAAACCTTTCAGGGGAGCATTTGGAAGCGTTTGGCACCATTTTTGAGTGAATTGCCAAAAGTCAGATTTTTGCTGAAATTGTGACCCCGGGGCTTAGGGATTTTTTCAAAAAAACTTTTCCCGCTGGTTTAGTTTTTTAGGGCCGATTTCTTGTCCTGTGATTAAAAGCCTTCTGTTTCGACTGCCAAACGTTTCAGGGGAGCATTTGCAAGCGTTTGGCACCATTTTTGAGTGAATTGCCAAAAGTCAGATTTTTGCTGAAATTGTGACCCCGGAGCTTAGGGATTTTTTCAAAAAAATCTTTTTCCGCCGGTTTAGTTTTTTAGGGCCGATTTCTTGTCCTGTGATAAAAAGCTTTCTGTTTCGACTGCCAAACCTTTCAGGGGAGCATTTGGAAGCGTTTGGCACCATTTTTGAGTGAATTGCCAAAAGTCAGATTTTTGCTGAAATTGTGACCCCCGGAGCTTAGGGATTTTTTCAAAAAAATCTTTTTCCGCCGGTTTAGTTTTTTAGGGCCGATTTCTTGTCCTGTGATAAAAAGCCTTCTGTTTCGACTGCCAAACGTTTCAGGGGAGCATTTGCAAACGTTTGGCATCATTTTTGAGTCAAGTGCCAAAAGTCAGATTTTGCTGAAATTGTGACCCCGGGGCTGAGGGATTTTTTCAAAAAAACTTTTCCCGCTGGTTTAGTTTTTTAGGGCCGATTTCTTCTCCTGTGATAAAAAGCCTTCTGTTTCGACTGCCAAACCTTTCAGGGGAGCATTTGGAAGCGTTTGGCACCATTTTTGAGTGAATTGCCAAAAGTCAGATTTTTGCTGAAATTGTGACCCCGGAGCTTAGGGATTTTTTCAAAAAAAACTTTTTCCGCGGGTTAAGTTTTTTAGGGCTGATTTCTTGTCCTGTGATAAAAAGCCTTCTGTTTCGACTGCCAAACATTTCAGGGGAGCATTTGGAAGCGTTTGGCACCATTTTTGAGTGAATTGCCAAAAGTCAGATTTTTGCTGAAATTGTGACCCCGGGGCTTAGGGTTTTTTTCAAAAAAATCTTTTTCCGCCGGTTTAGTTTTTTAGGGCCGATTTCTTGTCCTGTGATAAAAAGCTTTCTGTTTCAACTGCCAAACCTTTCAGGGGAGCATTTGGAAGCGTTTGGCACCATTTTTGAGTGAATTGCCAAAAGTCAGATTTTTGCTGAAATTGTGACCCCGGGGCCTAGGGATTTTTTTAAAGAAATCTTTTTTCGCCGGTTGAGTTGTTGAGGGTTGATTTCTTGTCCTGTGATAAAAAGACTTCTGTTTCGACTGCCAAACCTTTCAGGGGAGCATTTGTAAGCGTTTGGCACCATTTTTGAGTGAATTGCCAAAAGTCAAATTTTTGCTGAAATTGTGACCCCGGGGCTTAGGGATGTTTTCAAAAAAATCTTTTTCCGCCGGTTAAGTTTTTTAGGGCTGATTTCTTGTCCTGTGATAAAAAGCCTTCTGTTTCGACTGCCAAACGTTTCAGGGGAGCATTTGCAAGCGTTTGGCACCATTTTTGAGTGAATTGCCAAAAGTCAGATTTTTGCTGAAATTGTGACCCCGGGGCTTAGGGACTTTTTCAAAAAAATCTTTTTCCGCCGGTTTAGTTTTTTAGGGCCGATTTCTTGTCCTGTGATAAAAAGCCTTCTGTTGCGACTGCCAAACGTTTCAGGGGAGCATTTGCAAGCGTTTGGCATCATTTTTGAGTCAAGTGCCAAAAGTCAGATTTTTGCTGAAATTGTGACCCCGGGGCTGAGGGATTTTTTCAAAAAAACTTTTCCCGCTGGTTTAGTTTTTTAGGGCCGATTTCTTCTCCTGTGATAAAAAGCCTTCTGTTTCGACTGCCAAACCTTTCAGGGGAGCATTTGGAAGCGTTTGGCACCATTTTTGAGTGAATTGCCAAAAGTCAGATTTTTGCTGAAATTGTGACCCCGGAGCTTAGGGATTTTTTCAAAAAAATCTTTTTCCGCCGGTTTAGTTTTTTAGGGCCGATTTCTTGTCCTGTGATAAAAAGCTTTCTGTTTCGACTGCCAAACCTTTCAGGGGAGCATTTGGAAGCGTTTGGCACCATTTTTGAGTGAATTGCCAAAAGTCAGATTTTTGCTGAAATTGTGACCCCGGGTTTTAGGGATTTTTTCAAAAAAAACTTTTTCCGCGGGTTAAGTTTTTTAGGGCTGATTTCTTGTCCTGTGATAAAAAGCCTTCTGTTTCGACTGCCAAACGTTTCAGGGGAGCATTTGCAAGCGTTTGGCACCATTTTTGAGTCAATTGCCAAAAGTCAGATTTTTGCTGAAATTGTGACCCCGGGGCTGAGGGATTTTTTCAAAAAAATCTTTTTCCGCCGGTTTAGTTTTTTAGGGCCGATTTCTTGTCCTGTGATAAAAAGCCTTCTGTTTCGACTGCCAAACCTTTCAGGGGAGCATTTGGAAGCGTTTGGCACCATTTTTGAGTGAATTGCCAAAAGTCAGATTTTTGCTGAAATTGTGACCCCGGGTTTTAGGGATTTTTTCAAAAAAAACTTTTTCCGCGGGTTAAGTTTTTTAGGGCTGATTTCTTGTCCTGTGATAAAAAGCCTTCTGTTTCGACTGCCAAACGTTTCAGGGGAGCATTTGCAAGCGTTTGGCACCATTTTTGAGTGAATTGCCAAAAGTCAGATTTTTGCTGAAATTGTGACCCCGGGGCTTAGGGATTTTTTCAAAAAAATCTTTTTCCGCGGGTTAAGTTTTTTAGGGCTGATTTCTTGTCCTGTGATAAAAAGCCTTCTGTTTCGACTGCCAAACGTTTCAGGGGAGCATTTGCAAGCGTTTGGCACCATTTTTGAGTCAATTGCCAAAAGTCAGATTTTTGCTGAAATTGTGACCCCGGGGCTGAGGGATTTTTTCAAAAAAATCTTTTTCCGCCGGTTTAGTTTTTTAGGGCCGATTTCTTGTCCTGTGATAAAAAGCCTTCTGTTTCGACTGCCAAACCTTTCAGGGGAGCATTTGGAAGCGTTTGGCACCATTTTTGAGTGAATTGCCAAAAGTCAGATTTTTGCTGAAATTGTGACCCCGGGTTTTAGGGATTTTTTCAAAAAAAACTTTTTCCGCGGGTTAAGTTTTTTAGGGCTGATTTCTTGTCCTGTGATAAAAAGCCTTCTGTTTCGACTGCCAAACGTTTCAGGGGAGCATTTGCAAGCGTTTGGCACCATTTTTGAGTGAATTGCCAAAAGTCAGATTTTTGCTGAAATTGTGACCCCGGGGCTTAGGGATTTTTTCAAAAAAATCTTTTTCCGCCGGTTAAGTTTTTTAGGGCTGATTTCTTGTCCTGTGATAAAAAGCCTTCTGTTTCGACTGCCAAACGTTTCAGGGGAGCATTTGCAAGCGTTTGGCACCATTTTTGAGTGAATTGCCAAAAGTCAGATTTTTGCTGAAATTGTGACCCCGGGGCTTAGGGACTTTTTCAAAAAAATCTTTTTCCGCCGGTTTAGTTTTTTAGGGCCGATTTCTTGTCCTGTGATAAAAAGCCTTCTGTTTCGACTGCCAAACGTTTCAGGGGAGCATTTGCAAGCGTTTGGCATCATTTTTGAGTCAAGTGCCAAAAGTCAGATTTTTGCTGAAATTGTGACCCCGGGGCTGAGGGATTTTTTCAAAAAAACTTTTCCCGCTGGTTTAGTTTTTTAGGGCCGATTTCTTCTCCTGTGATAAAAAGCCTTCTGTTTCGACTGCCAAACCTTTCAGGGGAGCATTTGGAAGCGTTTGGCACCATTTTTGAGTGAATTGCCAAAAGTCAGATTTTTGCTGAAATTGTGACCCCGGAGCTTAGGGATTTTTTCAAAAAAATCTTTTTCCGCCGGTTTAGTTTTTTAGGGCCGATTTCTTGTCCTGTGATAAAAAGCTTTCTGTTTCGACTGCCAAACCTTTCAGGGGAGCATTTGGAAGCGTTTGGCACCATTTTTGAGTGAATTGCCAAAAGTCAGATTTTTGCTGAAATTGTGACCCCGGGTTTTAGGGATTTTTTCAAAAAAAACTTTTTCCGCGGGTTAAGTTTTTTAGGGCTGATTTCTTGTCCTGTGATAAAAAGCCTTCTGTTTCGACTGCCAAACGTTTCAGGGGAGCATTTGCAAGCGTTTGGCACCATTTTTGAGTGAATTGCCAAAAGTCAGATTTTTGCTGAAATTGTGACCCCGGGGCTTAGGGACTTTTTCAAAAAAATCTTTTTCCGCCGGTTTAGTTTTTTAGGGCCGATTTCTTGTCCTGTGATAAAAAGCCTTCTGTTTCGACTGCCAAACCTTTCAGGGGAGCATTTGCAAGCGTTTGGCATCATTTTTGAGTCAATTGCCAAAAGTCAGATTTTTGCTGAAATTGTGACCCCCGGGGCTGAGGGATTTTTTCAAAAAAATCTTTTTCCGCCGGTTTAGTTTTTTAGGGCCGATTTCTTGTCCTGTGATAAAAAGCCTTCTGTTTCGACTGCCAAACCTTTCAGGGGAGCATTTGGAAGCGTTTGGCACCATTTTTGAGTGAATTGCCAAAAGTCAGATTTTTGCTGAAATTGTGACCCCGGAGCTTAGGGTTTTTTTCAAAACAATCTTTTTCCGCCTGTTTAGTTTTTTAGGGCCGATTTCTTGTCCTGTGATAAAAAGCTTTCTGTTTCGACTGCCAAACCTTTCAGGGGAGCATTTGGAAGCATTTGGCACCATTTTTAGTGAATTGCCAAAAGTCAGATTTTTGCTGAAATTGTGACCCCGGGGCTTAGGGATTTTTTGAAAAAAAACTTTTTCCGCGGGTTAAGTTTTTTAGGGCTGATTTCTTGTCCTGTGATAAAAAGCCTTCTGTTTCGACTGCCAAACGTTTCAGGGGAGCATTTACAAGCATTTGGCACCATTTTTGAGTGAATTGCCAAAAGTCAGATTTTTGCTGAAATTGTGACCCCGGGGCCTAGGGATTTTTTCAAAAAAATCTTTTTTCGCCGGTTGAGTTGTTGAGGGTTGATTTCTTGTCCTGTGATAAAAAGACTTCTGTTTCGACTGCCAAACCTTTCAGGGGAGCATTTGTAAGCGTTTGGCACCATTTTTGAGTGAATTGCCAAAAGTCAAATTTTTGCTGAAATTGTGACCCCGGGGCTTAGGGATTTTTTCAAAAAAATCTTTTTCCGCCGGTTTAGTTTTTTAGGGCCGATTTCTTGTCCTGTTATAAAAAGCCTTCTGTTTCGACTGCCAAACGTTTCAGGGGAGCATTTGCAAGCGTTTGGCACCATTTTTGAGTGAATTGCCAAAAGTCAGATTTTTTGCTGAAATTGTGACCCCGGGGCTTAGGGACTTTTTCAAAAAAATCTTTTTCCGCCGGTTTAGTTTTTTAGGGCCGATTTCTTGTCCTGTGATAAAAAGCCTTCTGTTTCGACTGCCAAACGTTTCAGGGGAGCATTTGCAAGCGTTTGGCATCATTTTTGAGTCAAGTGCCAAAAGTCAGATTTTTGCTGAAATTGTGACCCCGGAGCTTAGGGATTTTTTCAAAAAAACTTTTCCCGCTGGTTTAGTTTTTTAGGGGCGATTTCTTGTCCTGTGATAAAAAGCCTTCTGTTTCGACTGCCAAACCTTTCAGGGGAGCATTTGGAAGCATTTGGCACCATTTTTGAGTGAATTGCCAAAAGTCAGATTTTTGCTGAAATTGTGACCCCGGGGCTTAGGGATTTTTTCAAAAAAACTTTTCCCGCTGGTTTAGTTTTTTAGGGCCGATTTCTTGTCCTGTGATAAAAAGCCTTCTGTTTCGACTGCCAAACGTTTCAGGGGAGCATTTGCAAGCGTTTGGCACCATTTTTGAGTGAATTGCCAAAAGTCAGATTTTTGCTGAAATTGTGACCCCGGGGCTTAGGGATTTTTTCAAAAAAATCTTTTTCCGCCAGTTGAGTTGTTGAGGGTTGATTTCTTGTCCTGTGATAAAAAGACTTCTGTTTCGACTGCCAAACCTTTCAGGGGAGCATTTGTAAGCGTTTGGCACCATTTTTGAGTCAATTGCCAAAAGTCAGATTTTTGCTGAAATTGTGACCCCGGAGCTTAGGGATTTTTTCAAAAAAACTTTTCCCGCTGGTTTAGTTTTTTAGGGCCGATTTCTTGTCCTGTGATAAAAAGCCTTCTGTTTCGACTGCCAAACCTTTCAGGGGAGCATTTGGAAGCATTTGGCACCATTTTTGAGTGAATTGCCAAAAGTCAGATTTTTGCTGAAATTGTGACCCCGGGGCTTAGGGATTTTTTCAAAAAAACTTTTCCCGCTGGTTTAGTTTTTTAGGGCCGATTTCTTGTCCTGTGATAAAAAGCCTTCTGTTTCGACTGCCAAACGTTTCAGGGGAGCATTTGCAAGCGTTTGGCATCATTTTTGAGTCAAGTGCCAAAAGTCAGATTTTTGCTGAAATTGTGACCCCGGGGCTTAGGGATTTTTTCAAAAAAACTTTTCCCGCCGGTTGAGTTGTTGAGGGTTGATTTCTTGTCCTGTGATAAAAAGACTTCTGTTTCGACTGCCAAACCTTTCAGGGGAGCATTTGTAAGCGTTTGGCACCATTTTTGAGTCAATTGCCAAAAGTCAGATTTTTGCTGAAATTGTGACCCCGGAGCTTAGGGATTTTTTCAAAAAAACTTTTCCCGCTGGTTTAGTTTTTTAGGGCCGATTTCTTGTCCTGTGATAAAAAGCCTTCTGTTTCGACTGCCAAACCTTTCAGGGGAGCATTTGGAAGCATTTGGCACCATTTTTGAGAGAATTGCCAAAAGTCAGATTTTTGCTGAAATTGTGACCCCGGGGCTTAGGGATTTTTTCAAAAAAACTTTTCCCGCTGGTTTAGTTTTTTAGGGCCGATTTCTTGTCCTGTGATAAAAAGCCTTCTGTTTCGACTGCCAAACCTTTCAGGGGAGCATTTGGAAGCGTTTGGCACCATTTTTGAGTGATTTGCCAAAAGTCAGATTTTTGCTGAAATTGTGACCCCGGAGCTTAGGGATTTTTTCAAAAAAACTTTTCCCGCTGGTTTAGTTTTTTAGGGCCGATTTCTTGTCCTGTGATAAAAAGCCTTCTGTTTCGACTGCCAAACCTTTCAGTGGAGCATTTGGAAGCGTTTGGCACCATTTTTGAGTGAATTGCCAAAAGTCAGATTTTTGCTGAAATTGTGACCCCGGGGCTTAGGGATTTTTTCAAAAAAACTTTTCCCACTGGTTTAATTTTTTAGGGCCGATTTCTTGTCCTGTGATAAAAAGCCTTCTGTTTCGACTGCCAAAGGTTTCAGGGGAGCATTTGCAAGCGTTTGGCACCATTTTTGAGTGAATTGCCAAAAGTCAGATTTTTGCTGAAATTGTGACCCCGGGGCTTAGGGTTTTTTTCAAAAAAATCTTTTTCCGCCGGTTTAGTTTTTTAGGGCCAATTTCTTGTCCTGTGATAAAAAGCTTTCTGTTTCGACTGCCAAACCTTTCAGGGGAGCATTTGGAAGCATTTGGCACCATTTTTAGTGAATTGCCAAAAGTCAGATTTTTGCTGAAATTGTGACCCCGGGGCTTAGGGATTTTTTCAAAAAAATCTTTTTCCGCCGGTTGAGTTGTTGAGGGTTGATTTCTTGTCCTGTGATAAAAAGACTTCTGTTTCGACTGCCAAACCTTTCAGGGGAGCATTTGTAAGCGTTTGGCACCATTTTTGAGTGAATTGCCAAAAGTCAGATTTTTGCTGAAATTGTGACCCCGGGGCTTAGGGATTTTTTCAAAAAAATCTTTTTCCGCCGGTTTAGTTTTTTAGGGCCGATTTCTTGTCCTGTGATAAAAAGCCTTCTGTTTCGACTGCCAAACGTTTCAGGGGAGCATTTGCAAGCGTTTGGCACCATTTTTGAGTGAATTGCCAAAAGTCAGATTTTTGCTGAAATTGTGACCCCGGGGCTTAGGGACTTTTTCAAAAAAATCTTTTTCCGCCGGTTTAGTTTTTTAGGGCCGATTTCTTGTCCTGTGATAAAAAGCCTTCTGTTTCGACTGCCAAACGTTTCAGGGGAGCATTTGCAAGCGTTTGGCATCATTTTTGAGTCAAGTGCCAAAAGTCAGATTTTTGCTGAAATTGTGACCCCGGGGCTTAGGGATTTTTTCAAAAAAACTTTTCCCGCTGGTTTAGTTTTTTAGGGCCGATTTCTTGTCCTGTGATAAAAAGCCTTCTGTTTCGACTGCCAAACGTTTCAGGGGAGCATTTGCAAGCGTTTGGCACCATTTTTGAGTGAATTGCCAAAAGTCAGATTTTTGCTGAAATTGTGACCCCGGGGCTTAGGGATTTTTTCAAAAAAATCTTTTTCCGCCGGTTGAGTTGTTGAGGGTTGATTTCTTGTCCTGTGATAAAAAGACTTCTGTTTCGACTGCCAAACCTTTCAGGGGAGCATTTGTAAGCGTTTGGCACCATTTTTGAGTCAATTGCCAAAAGTCAGATTTTTGCTGAAATTGTGACCCCGGAGCTTAGGGATTTTTTCAAAAAAATCTTTTTCCGCCGGTTTAGTTTTTTAGGGCCGATTTCTTGTCCTGTGATAAAAAGCTTTCTGTTTCGACTGCCAAACCTTTCAGGGGAGCATTTGGAAGCATTTGGCACCATTTTTGAGTGAATTGCCAAAAGTCAGATTTTTGCTGAAATTGTGACCCCGGGGCTTAGGGATTTTTTCAAAAAAACTTTTCCCGCTGGTTTAGTTTTTTAGGGCCGATTTCTTGTCCTGTGATAAAAAGCCTTCTGTTTCGACTGCCAAACGTTTCAGGGGAGCATTTGCAAGCGTTTGGCACCATTTTTGAGTCAATTGCCAAAAGTCAGATTTTTGCTGAAATTGTGACCCCGGGGCTGAGGGATTTTTTCAAAAAAATCTTTTTCTGCCGGTTGAGTTGTTGAGGGTTGATTTCTTGTCCTGTGATAAAAAGACTTCTGTTTCGACTGCCAAACCTTTCAGGGGAGCATTTGTAAGCGTTTGGCACCATTTTTGAGTGAATTGCCAAAAGTCAAATTTTTGCCGAAATTGTGACCCCGGGGCTTAGGGATTTTTTCAAAAAAATCTTTTTCCGCCGGTTAAGTTTTTTAGGGCTGATTTCTTGTCCTGTGATAAAAAGTCTTCTGTTTCGACTGCCAAACATTTCAGGGGAGCATTTGGAAGCGTTTGGCACCATTTTTGAGTGAATTGCCAAAAGTCAGATTTTTGCTGAAATTGTGACCCCGGGGCTTAGGGACTTTTTCAAAAAAATCTTTTTCCGCCGGTTTAGTTTTTTAGGGCCGATTTCTTGTCCTGTGATAAAAAGCTTTCTGTTTCGACTGCCAAACCTTTCAGGGGAGCATTTGGAAGCGTTTGGCACCATTTTTGAGTGAATTGCCAAAAGTCAGATTTTTGCTGAAATTGTGACCCCGGGGCTTAGGGATTTTTTCAAAAAATCTTTTTCCGCCGGTTTAGTTTTTTGGGGCCGATTTCTTGTCCTGTGATAAAAAGCTTTCTGTTTCGACTGCCAAACCTTTCAGGGGAGCATTTGGAAGCGTTTGGCACCATTTTTGAGTGAATTGCCAAAAGTCAGATTTTTGCTGAAATTGTGACCCCGGGGCTTAGGGATTTTTTCAAAAAAACTTTTCCCGCTGGTTTAGTTTTTTAGGGCCGATTTCTTGTCCTGTTATAAAAAGCCTTCTGTTTCGACTGCCAAACGTTTCAGGGGAGCATTTGCAAGCGTTTGGCACCATTTTTGAGTCAATTGCCAAAAGTCAGATTTTTGCTGAAATTGTGACCCCGGGGCTTAGGGATTTTTTCAAAAAAATCTTTTTCCGCCGGTTGAGTTGTTGAGGGTTGATTTCTTGTCCTGTGATAAAAAGACTTCTGTTTCGACTGCCAAACCTTTCAGGGGAGCATTTGTAAGCGTTTGGCACCATTTTTGAGTGAATTGCCAAAAGTCAAATTTTTGCTGAAATTGTGACCCCGGGGCTTAGGGATTTTTTCAAAAAAACTTTATCCGCGGGTTAAGTTTTTTAGGGCTGATTTCTTGTCCTGTGATAAAAAGCCTTCTGTTTCGACTGCCAAACGTTTCAGGGGAGCATTTACAAGCATTTGGCACCATTTTTGAGTGAATTGCCAAAAGTCAGATTTTTGCTGAAATTGTGACCCCGGGGCCTAGGGATTTTTTCAAAAAAATCTTTTTCCGCCGGTTGAGTTGTTGAGGGTTGATTTCTTGTCCTGTGATAAAAAGACTTCTGTTTCGACTGCCAAACCTTTCAGGGGAGCATTTGTAAGCGTTTGGCACCATTTTTGAGTGAATTGCCAAAAGTCAAATTTTTGCTGAAATTGTGACCCCGGGGCTTAGGGATTTATTCAAAAAAATCTTTTTCCGCCGGTTAAGTTTTTTAGGGCTGATTTCTTGTCCTGTGATAAAAAGCCTTCTGTTTCGACTGCCAAACGTTTCAGGGGAGCATTTGCAAGCGTTTGGCACCATTTTTGAGTGAATTGCCAAAAGTCAGATTTTTGCTGAAATTGTGACCCCGGGGCTTAGGGACTTTTTCAAAAAATCCCTTTTCCGCCGGTTTAGTTTTTTAGGGCCGATTTCTTGTCCTGTGATAAAAAGCCTTCTGTTTCGACTGCCAAACGTTTCAGGGGAGCATTTGCAAGCGTTTGGCATCATTTTTGAGTCAAGTGCCAAAAGTCAGATTTCTGCTGAAATTGTGACCCCGGGGCTTAGGGATTTTTTCAAAAAAACTTTTCCCGCCGGTTGAGTTGTTGAGGGTTGATTTCTTGTCCTGTGATAAAAAGACTTCTGTTTCGACTGCCAAACCTTTCAGGGGAGCATTTGTAAGCGTTTGGCACCATTTTTGAGTCAATTGCCAAAAGTCAGATTTTTGCTGAAATTGTGACCCCGGAGCTTAGGGATTTTTTCAAAAAAACTTTTCCCGCTGGTTTAGTTTTTTAGGGCCGATTTCTTGTCCTGTGATAAAAAGCCTTCTGTTTCGACTGCCAAACCTTTCAGTGGAGCATTTGGAAGCGTTTGGCACCATTTTTGAGTGAATTGCCAAAAGTCAGATTTTTGCTGAAATTGTGACCCCGGGGCTTAGGGTTTTTTTGAAAAAAACTTTTCCCACTGGTTTAATTTTTTAGGGCCGATTTCTTGTCCTGTGATAAAAAGCCTTCTGTTTCGACTGCCAAACGTTTCAGGGGAGCATTTGCAAGCGTTTGGCACCATTTTTGAGTGAATTGCCAAAAGTCAGATTTTTGCTGAAATTGTGACCCCGGGGCTTAGGGTTTTTTTCAAAAAAATCTTTTTCCGCCGGTTTAGTTTTTTAGGGCCAATTTCTTGTCCTGTGATAAAAAGCTTTCTGTTTCGACTGCCAAACCTTTCAGGGGAGCATTTGGAAGCATTTGGCACCATTTTTAGTGAATTGCCAAAAGTCAAATTTTTGCTGAAATTGTGACCCCGGGGCTTAGGGATTTTTTCAAAAAAAACTTTTTCCGCGGGTTAAGTTTTTTAGGGCTGATTTCTTGTCCTGTGATAAAAAGCCTTCTGTTTCGACTGCCAAACGTTTCAGGGGAGTATTTGCAAGCGTTTGGCATCATTTTTGAGTCAAGTGCCAAAAGTCAGATTTTTGCTGAAATTGTGACCCCGGGGGCTGAGGGATTTTTTCAAAAAAACTTTTCCCGCTGGTTTAGTTTTTTAGGGCCGATTTCTTGTCCTGTGATAAAAAGCCTTCTGTTTCGACTGCCAAACCTTTCAGGGGAGCATTTGGAAGCGTTTGGCACAATTTTTGAGTGAATTGCCAAAAGTCAGATTTTTGCTGAAATTGTGACCCCGGGGCTTAGGGATTTTTTCAAAAAAACTTTTCCCGCTGGTTTAGTTTTTTAGGGCCGATTTCTTGTCCTGTGATTAAAAGCCTTCTGTTTCGACTGCCAAATGTTTCAGGGGAGCATTTGCAAGCGTTTGGCACCATTTTTGAGTGAATTGCCAAAAGTCAAATTTTTGCTGAAATTGTGACCCCGGGGCCTAGGGATTTTTTCAAAAAAATCTTTTTCCGCCGGTTGAGTTGTTGAGGGTTGATTTCTTGTCCTGTGATAAAAAGACTTCTGTTTCGACTGCCAAACCTTTCAGGGGAGCATTTGCAAGCGTTTGGCACCATTTTTGAGTGAATTGCCAAAAGTCAGATTTTTGCTGAAATTGTGACCCCGGGGCTTAGGGATTTTTTCAAAAAAAATCTTTTTCCGCCGGTTAAGTTTTTTAGGGCTGATTTCTTGTCCTGTGATAAAAAGCCTTCTGTTTCGACTGCCAAACATTTCAGGGGAGCATTTGGAAGCGTTTGGCACCATTTTTGAGTGAATTGCCAAAAGTCAGATTTTTGCTGAAATTGTGACCCCGGGGCTTAGGGTTTTTTTCAAAAAAATCTTTTTCCGCCGGTTTAGTTTTTTAGGGCCGATTTCTTGTCCTGTGATAAAAAGCTTTCTGTTTCGACTGCCAAACCTTTCAGGGGAGCATTTGGAAGCGTTTGGCACCATTTTTGAGTGAATTGCCAAAAGTCAGATTTTTGCTGAAATTGTGACCCCGGAGCATAGGGATTTTTTCAAAAAAACTTTTCCCGCTGGTTTAGTTTGTTAGGGCCGATTTCTTGTCCTGTGATAAAAAGACTTCTGTTTCGACTGCCAAACCTTTCAGGGGAGCATTTGGAAGCGTTTGGCACCATTTTTGAGTGAATTGCCAAAAGTCAGATTTTTGCTGAAATTGTGACCCCGGGGCTTAGGGATTTTTTCAAAAAAACTTTTCCCGCTGGTTTAATTTTTTAGGGCCGATTTCTTGTCCTGTGATAAAAAGCCTTCTGTTTCGACTGCCAAACGTTTCAGGGGAGCATTTGCAAGCGTTTGGCATCATTTTTGAGTCAAGTGCCAAAAGTCAGATTTTTGCTGAAATTGTGACCCCGGGGCTGAGGGATTTTTTCAAAAAAACTTTTCCCGCTGGTTTAGTTTTTTAGGGCCGATTTCTTGTCCTGTGATAAAAAGCCTTCTGTTTCGACTGCCAAACCTTTCAGGGGAGCATTTGAAAGCGTTTGGCACCATTTTTGAGTGAATTGCCAAAAGTCAGATTTTTGCTGAAATTGTGACCCCGGAGCTTAGGGATTTTTTCAAAAAAATCTTTTTCCGCCGGTTTAGTTTTTTAGGGCCGATTTCTTGTCCTGTGATAAAAAGCTTTCTGTTTCAACTGCCAAACCTTTCAGGGGAGCATTTGGAAGCATTTGGCACCATTTTTGAGTGAATTGCCAAAAGTCAGATTTTTGCTGAAATTGTGACCCCGGGGCTTAGGGATTTTTTAAAAAAAAAACTTTTTCCGCGGGTTAAGTTTTTTAGGGCTGATTTCTTGTCCTGTGATAAAAAGCCTTCTGTTTCGACTGCCAAACGTTTCAGGGGAGCATTTGCAAGCGTTTGGCATCATTTTTGAGTCAATTGCCAAAAGTCAGATTTTTGCTGAAATTGTGACCCCGGGGCTGAGGGATTTTTTCAAAAAAATCTTTTTCCGCCGGTTGAGTTGTTGAGGTTTGATTTCTTGTCCTGTGATAAAAAGCCTTCTGTTTCGACTGCCAAACGTTTCAGGGGAGCATTTGCAAGCGTTTGGCACCATTTTTGAGTCAATTGCCAAAAGTCAGATTTTTGCTGAAATTGTGACCCCGGAGCTTAGGGATTTTTTCAAAAAAACTTTTCCCGCTGGTTTAGTTTTTTAGGGCCGATTTCTTGTCCTGTGATAAAAAGCCTTCTGTTTCGACTGCCAAACCTTTCAGGGGAGCATTTGGAAGCATTGCCACCATTTTTGAGTGAATTGCCAAAAGTCAGATTTTTGCTGAAATTGTGACCCCGGGGCTTAGGGATTTTTTCAAAAAAATCTTTTTCCGCCGGTTTAGTTTTTTAGGGCCGATTTCTTGTCCTGTGATAAAAAGCTTTCTGTTTCGACTGCCAAACCTTTCAGGGGAGCATATGGAAGCGTTTAGCACCATTTTTGAGTGAATTGCCAAAAGTCAGATTTTTGCTGAAATTGTGACCCCGGGGCTTAGGGATTTTTTCAAAAAAACGTTTCCCGCTGGTTTAGTTTTTTAGGGCTGATTTCTTGTCCTGTGATAAAAAGCCTTCTGTTTCGACTGCCAAACCTTTCAGGGTAGCATTTGCAAGCGTTTGGCACCATTTTTGAGTGAATTGCCAAAAGTCAGATTTTTGCTGAAATTGTGACCCCGGGGCTTAGGGATTTTTTCAAAAAAATCTTTTTCCGCCGGTTGAGTTGTTGAGGGTTGATTTCTTGTCCTGTGATAAAAAGACTTCTGTTTCGACTGCCAAACCTTTCAGGGGAGCATTTGTAAGCGTTTGGCACCATTTTTGAGTGAATTGCCAAAAGTCAAATTTTTGCTGAAATTGTGACCCCGGGGCTTAGGGTTTTTTTCAAAAAAATCTTTTTCCGCCGGTTAAGTTTTTTAGGGCTGATTTCTTGTCCTGTGATAAAAAGCCTTCTGTTTCGACTGCCAAACATTTCAGGGGAGCATTTGGAAGCGTTTGGCACCATTTTTGAGTGAATTGCCAAAAGTCAGATTTTTGCTGAAATTGTGACCCCGGGGCTTAGGGTTTTTTTCAAAAAAATCTTTTTCCGCCGGTTTAGTTTTTTAGGGCCGATTTCTTGTCCTGTGATAAAAAGCTTTCTGTTTCGACTGCCAAACCTTTCAGGGGAGCATTTGGAAGCGTTTAGCACCATTTTTGAGTGAATTGCCAAAAGTCAGATTTTTGCTGAAATTGTGACCCCGGGGCTTAGGGTTTTTTTCAAAAAAATCTTTTTCCGCCGGTTGAGTTGTTGAGGGTTGATTACTTGTCCTGTGATAAAAAGCCTTCTGTTTCGACTGCCAAACGTTTCAGGGGAGCATTTGCAAGCGTTTGGCACCATTTTTGAGTCAATTGCCAAAAGTCAGATTTTTGCTGAAATTGTGACCCCGGGGCTGAGGGATTTTTTCAAAAAAATCTTTTTCCGCCGGTTGAGTTGTTGAGGGTTGATTACTTGTCCTGTGATAAAAAGCCTTCTGTTTCGACTGCCAAACGTTTCAGGGGAGCATTTGCAAGCGTTTGGCACCATTTTTGAGTCAATTGCCAAAAGTCAGATTTTTGCTGAAATTGTGACCCCGGAGCTTACGGATTTTTTCAAAAAAACTTTTCCCGCTGGTTTAGTTTTTTAGGGCCGATTTCTTGTCCTGTGATAAAAAGCCTTCTGTTTCGACTGCCAAACCTTTCAGGGGAGCATTTGCAAGCGTTTGGCACCATTTTTGAGTGAATTGCCAAAAGTCAGATTTTTGCTGAAATTGTGACCCCGGGTTTTAGGGATTTTTTGAAAAAAAACTGTTTCCGCCGGTTGAGTTGTTGAGGGTTGATTTCTTGTCCTGTGATAAAAAGACTTCTGTTTCGACTGCCAAACCTTTCAGGGGAGCATTTGTAAGCGTTTGGCACCATTTTTGAGTGAATTGCCAAAAGTCAAATTTTTGCTGAAGGCTTAGGGATTTTTTCAAAAAAACTTTTCCCGCTGGTTTAGTTTTTTAGGGCCGATTTCTTGTCCTGTGACAAAAAGCCTTCTGTTTCGACTCCCAAATCTTTCAGGGGAGCATTTGGAAGCATTTGGCACCATTTTTGAGTGAATTGCCAAAAGTCAGATTTTTGCTGAAATTGTGACCCCGGGGCTTAGGGATTTTTTCAAAAAAACTTTTCCCGCTGGTTTAGTTTTTTAGGGGCGATTTCTTGTCCTGTGATAAAAAGCCTTCTGTTTCGACTGCCAAACGTTTCAGGGGAGCATTTGCAAGCGTTTGGCACCATTTTTGAGTCAATTGCCAAAAGTCAGATTTTTGCTGAAATTGTGACCCCGGGGCTGAGGGATTTTTTCAAAAAAATCTTTTTCCGCCGGTTGAGTTGTTGAGGGTTGATTTCTTGTCCTGTGATAAAAAGACTTCTGTTTCGACTGCCAAACCTTTCAGGGGAGCATTTGTAAGCGTTTGGCACCATTTTTGAGTGAATTGCCAAAAGTCAAATTTTTGCCGAAATTGTGACCCCGGGGCTTAGGGATTTTTTCAAAAAAATCTTTTTCCGCCGGTTAAGTTTTTTAGGGCTGATTTCTTGTCCTGTGATAAAAAGTCTTCTGTTTCGACTGCCAAACATTTCAGGGGAGCATTTGGAAGCGTTTGGCACCATTTTTGAGTGAATTGCCAAAAGTCAGATTTTTGCTGAAATTGTGACCCCGGGGCTTAGGGACTTTTTCAAAAAAATCTTTTTCCGCCGGTTTAGTTTTTTAGGGCCGATTTCTTGTCCTGTGATAAAAAGCTTTCTGTTTCGACTGCCAAACCTTTCAGGGGAGCATTTGGAAGCGTTTAGCACCATTTATGAGTGAATTGCCAAAAGTCAGATTTTTGCTGAAATTGTGACCCCGGAGTTTAGGGATTTTTTCAAAAAAATCTTTTTCCGCCGGTTTAGTTTTTTAGGGCCGATTTCTTGTCCTGTGATAAAAAGCTTTCTGTTTCGACTGCCAAACCTTTCAGGGGAGCATTTGGAAGCGTTTGGCACCATTTTTGAGTGAATTGCCAAAAGTCAGATTTTTGCTGAAATTGTGACCCCGGGGCTTAGGGATTTTTTCAAAAAAACTTTATCCGCGGGTTAAGTTTTTTAGGGCTGATTTCTTGTCCTGTGATAAAAAGCCTTCTGTTTCGACTGCCAAACGTTTCAGGGGAGCATTTACAAGCATTTGGCACCATTTTTGAGTGAATTGCCAAAAGTCAGATTTTTGCTGAAATTGTGACCCCGGGGCCTAGGGATTTTTTCAAAAAAATCTTTTTCCGCCGGTTGAGTTGTTGAGGGTTGATTTCTTGTCCTGTGATAAAAAGACTTCTGTTTCGACTACCAAACCTTTCAGGGGAGCATTTGTAAGCGTTTGGCACCATTTTTGAGTGAATTGCCAAAAGTCAAATTTTGGCTGAAATTGTGACCCCGGGGCTTAGGGATTTTTTCAAAAAAATCTTTTTCCGCCGGTTAAGTTTTTTAGGGCTGATTTCTTGTCCTGTGATAAAAAGCCTTCTGTTTCGACTGCCAAACGTTTCAGGGGAGCATTTGCAAGCGTTTGGCACCATTTTTGAGTGAATTGCCAAAAGTCAGATTTTTGCTGAAATTGTGACCCCGGGGCTTAGGGACTTTTTCAAAAAATCCCTTTTCCGCCGGTTTAGTTTTTTAGGGCCGATTTCTTGTCCTGTGATAAAAAGCCTTCTGTTTCGACTGCCAAACGTTTCAGGGGAGCATTTGCAAGCGTTTGGCATCATTTTTGAGTCAAGTGCCAAAAGTCAGATTTTTGCTGAAATTGTGACCCCGGGGCTTAGGGATTTTTTCAAAAAAACTTTTCCCTCCGGTTGAGTTGTTGAGGGTTGATTTCTTGTCCTGTGATAAAAAGACTTCTGTTTCGACTGCCAAACCTTTCAGGGGAGCATTTGTAAGCGTTTGGCACCATTTTTGAGTCAATTGCCAAAAGTCAGATTTTTGCTGAAATTGTGACCCCGGAGCTTAGGGATTTTTTCAAAAAAACTTTTCCCGCTGGTTTAGTTTTTTAGGGCCGATTTCTTGTCCTGTGATAAAAAGCCTTCTGTTTCGACTGCCAAACCTTTCAGGGGAGCATTTGGAAGCATTTGGCACCATTTTTGAGTGAATTGCCAAAAGTCAGATTTTTGCTGAAATTGTGACCCCGGGGCTTAGGGATTTTTTCAAAAAAACTTTTCCCGCTGGTTTAGTTTTTTAGGGCCGATTTCTTGTCCTGTGATAAAAAGCCTTCTGTTTCGACTGCCAAACGTTTCAGGGGAGCATTTGCAAGCGTTTGGCACCATTTTTGAGTGAATTGCCAAAAGTCAGATTTTTGCTGAAATTGTGACCCCGGGGCTTAGGGATTTTTTCAAAAAAATCTTTTTCCGCCGGTTGAGTTGTTGAGGGTTGATTTCTTGTCCTGTGATAAAAAGACTTCTGTTTCGACTGCCAAACCTTTCAGGGGAGCATTTGGAAGCGTTTGGCACCATTTTTGAGTCAATTGCCAAAAGTCAGATTTTTGCTGAAATTGTGACCCTGGGGCTGAGGGATTTTTTCAAAAAAATCTTTTTCCGCCGGTTGAGTTGTTGAGGGTTGATTTCTTGTCCTGTGATAAAAAGACTTCTGTTTCGACTGCCAAACCTTTCAGGGGAGCATTTGTAAGCGTTTGGCACCATTTTTGAGTGAATTGCCAAAAGTCAAATTTTTGCCGAAATTGTGACCCCGGGGCTTAGGGATTTTTTCAAAAAAATCTTTTTCCGCCGGTTAAGTTTTTTAGGGCTGATTTCTTGTCCTGTGATAAAAAGTCTTCTGTTTCGACTGCCAAACATTTCAGGGGAGCATTTGGAAGCGTTTGGCACCATTTTTGAGTGAATTGCCAAAAGTCAGATTTTTGCTGAAATTGTGACCCCGGGGCTTAGGGACTTTTTCAAAAAAATCTTTTTCCGCCGGTTTAGTTTTTTAGGGCCGATTTCTTGTCCTGTGATAAAAAGCTTTCTGTTTCGACTGCCAAACCTTTCAGGGGAGCATTTGGAAGCGTTTAGCACCATTTTTGAGTGAATTGCCAAAAGTCAGATTTTTGCTGAAATTGTGACCCCGGAGTTTAGGGATTTTTTCAAAAAAATCTTTTTCCGCCGGTTTAGTTTTTTAGGGCCGATTTCTTGTCCTGTGATAAAAAGCTTTCTGTTTCGACTGCCAAACCTTTCAGGGGAGCATTTGGAAGCGTTTGGCACCATTTTTGAGTGAATTGCCAAAAGTCAGATTTTTGCCGAAATTGTGACCCCGGGGCTTAGGGATTTTTTCAAAAAAACTTTATCCGCGGGTTAAGTTTTTTAGGGCTGATTTCTTGTCCTGTGATAAAAAGCCTTCTGTTTCGACTGCCAAACGTTTCAGGGGAGCATTTACAAGCATTTGGCACCATTTTTGAGTGAATTGCCAAAAGTCAGATTTTTGCTGAAATTGTGACCCCGGGGCCTAGGGATTTTTTCAAAAAAATCTTTTTCCGCCGGTTGAGTTGTTGAGGGTTGATTTCTTGTCCTGTGATAAAAAGACTTCTGTTTCGACTGCCAAACCTTTCAGGGGAGCATTTGTAAGCGTTTGGCACCATTTTTGAGTGAATTGCCAAAAGTCAAATTTTGGCTGAAATTGTGACCCCGGGGCTTAGGGATTTTTTCAAAAAAATCTTTTTCCGCCGGTTAAGTTTTTTAGGGCTGATTTCTTGTCCTGTGATAAAAAGCCTTCTGTTTCGACTGCCAAACGTTTCAGGGGAGCATTTGCAAGCGTTTGGCACCATTTTTGAGTGAATTGCCAAAAGTCAGATTTTTGCTGAAATTGTGACCCCGGGGCTTAGGGACTTTTTCAAAAAATCCCTTTTCCGCCGGTTTAGTTTTTTAGGGCCGATTTCTTGTCCTGTGATAAAAAGCCTTCTGTTTCGACTTCCCAACGTTCCAGGGGAGCATTTGCAAGCGTTTGGCATCATTTTTGAGTCAAGTGCCAAAAGTCAGATTTTTGCTGAAATTGTGACCCCGGGGCTTAGGGATTTTTTCAAAAAAACTTTTCCCGCCGGTTGAGTTGTTGAGGGTTGATTTCTTGTCCTGTGATAAAAAGACTTCTGTTTCGACTGCCAAACCTTTCAGGGGAGCATTTGTAAGCATTTGGCACCATTTTTGAGTCAATTGCCAAAAGTCAGATTTTTGCTGAAATTGTGACCCCGGGGCTTAGGGATTTTTTCAAAAAAAACTTTTCCCGCTGGTTTAGTTTTTTAGGGCCGATTTCTTGTCCTGTGATAAAAAGCCTTCTGTTTCGACTGCCAAACGTTTCAGGGGAGCATTTGCAAGCGTTTGGCACCATTTTTGAGTGAATTGCCAAAAGTCAGATTTTTGCTGAAATTGTGACCCCGGGGCTTAGGGATTTTTTCAAAAAAATCTTTTTCCGCCGGTTGAGTTGTTGAGGGTTGATTTCTTGTCCTGTGATAAAAAGACTTCTGTTTCGACTGCCAAACCTTTCAGGGGAGCATTTGGAAGCGTTTGGCACCATTTTTGAGTGAATTGCCAAAAGTCAGATTTTTGCTGAAATTGTGACCCCGTAGCTTAGGGATTTTTTCAAAAAAAATCTTTTCCCGCTGGTTTAGTTTTTTAGGGCCGATTTCTTGTCCTGTGATAAAAAGCCTTCTGTTTCGACTGCCAAACCTTTCAGTGGAGCATTTGGAAGCGTTTGGCACCATTTTTGAGTGAATTGCCAAAAGTCAGATTTTTGCTGAAATTGTGACCCCGGGGCTTAGGGATTTTTTCAAAAAAACTTTTCCCACTGGTTTAATTTTTTAGGGCCGATTTCTTGTCCTGTGATAAAAAGCCTTCTGTTTCGACTGCCAAACGTTTCAGGGGAGCATTTGCAAGCGTTTGGCACCATTTTTGAGTGAATTGCCAAAAGTCAGATTTTTGCTGAAATTGTGACCCCGGGGCTTAGGGTTTTTTTCAAAAAAATCTTTTTCCGCCGGTTTAGTTTTTTAGGGCCAATTTCTTGTCCTGTGATAAAAAGCTTTCTGTTTCGACTGCCAAACCTTTCAGGGGAGCATTTGGAAGCATTTGGCACCATTTTTAGTGAATTGCCAAAAGTCAAATTTTTGCTGAAATTGTGACCCCGGGGCTTAGGGATTTTTTCAAAAAAAATCTTTTCCCGCTGGTTTAGTTTTTTAGGGCCGATTTCTTGTCCTGTGATAAAAAGCCTTCTGTTTCGACTGCCAAACCTTTCAGTGGAGCATTTGGAAGCGTTTGGCACCATTTTTGAGTGAATTGCCAAAAGTCAGATTTTTGCTGAAATTGTGACCCCGGGGCTTAGGGATTTTTTCAAAAAAACTTTTCCCACTGGTTTAATTTTTTAGGGCCGATTTCTTGTCCTGTGATAAAAAGCCTTCTGTTTCGACTGCCAAACGTTTCAGGGGAGCATTTGCAAGCGTTTGGCACCATTTTTGAGTGAATTGCCAAAAGTCAGATTTTTGCTGAAATTGTGACCCCGGGGCTTAGGGTTTTTTTCAAAAAAATCTTTTTCCGCCGGTTTAGTTTTTTAGGGCCAATTTCTTGTCCTGTGATAAAAAGCTTTCTGTTTCGACTGCCAAACCTTTCAGGGGAGCATTTGGAAGCATTTGGCACCATTTTTAGTGAATTGCCAAAAGTCAAATTTTTGCTGAAATTGTGACCCCGGGGCTTAGGGATTTTTTCAAAAAAAACTTTTTCCGCGGGTTAAGTTTTTTAGGGCTGATTTCTTGTCCTGTGATAAAAAGCCTTCTGTTTCGACTGCCAAACGTTTCAGGGGAGTATTTGCAAGCGTTTGGCATCATTTTTGAGTCAAGTGCCAAAAGTCAGATTTTTGCTGAAATTGTGACCCCGGGGGCTGAGGGATTTTTTCAAAAAAACTTTTCCCGCTGGTTTAGTTTTTTAGGGCCGATTTCTTGTCCTGTGATAAAAAGCCTTCTGTTTCGACTGCCAAACCTTTCAGGGGAGCATTTGGAAGCGTTTGGCACCATTTTTGAGTGAATTGCCAAAAGTCAGATTTTTGCTGAAATTGTGACCCCGGGGCTTAGGGATTTTTTCAAAAAAACTTTTCCCGCTGGTTTAGTTTTTTAGGGCCGATTTCTTGTCCTGTGATTAAAAGCCTTCTGTTTCGACTGCCAAATGTTTCAGGGGAGCATTTGCAAGCGTTTGGCACCATTTTTGAGTGAATTGCCAAAAGTCAAATTTTTGCTGAAATTGTGACCCCGGGGCCTAGGGATTTTTTCAAAAAAATCTTTTTCCGCCGGTTGAGTTGTTGAGGGTTGATTTCTTGTCCTGTGATAAAAAGACTTCTGTTTCGACTGCCAAACCTTTCAGGGGAGCATTTGCAAGCGTTTGGCACCATTTTTGAGTGAATTGCCAAAAGTCAGATTTTTGCTGAAATTGTGACCCCGGGGCCTAGGGATTTTTTCAAAAAAATCTTTTTCCGCCGGTTGAGTTGTTGAGGGTTGATTTCTTGTCCTGTGATAAAAAGACTTCTGTTTCGACTGCCAAACCTTTCAGGGGAGCATTTGTAAGCGTTTGGCACCATTTTTGAGTGAATTGCCAAAAGTCAAATTTTTGCTGAAATTGTGACCCCGGGGCTTAGGGATTTTTTCAAAAAAAATCTTTTTCCGCCGGTTAAGTTTTTTAGGGCTGATTTCTTGTCCTGTGATAAAAAGCCTTCTGTTTCGACTGCCAAACATTTCAGGGGAGCATTTGGAAGCGTTTGGCACCATTTTTGAGTGAATTGCCAAAAGTCAGATTTTTGCTGAAATTGTGACCCCGGGGCTTAGGGTTTTTTTCAAAAAAATCTTTTTCCGCCGGTTTAGTTTTTTAGGGCCGATTTCTTGTCCTGTGATAAAAAGCTTTCTGTTTCGACTGCCAAACCTTTCATTGGAGCATTTGGAAGCGTTTGGCACCATTTTTGAGTGAATTGCCAAAAGTCAGATTTTTGCTGAAATTGTGACCCCGGAGCTTAGGGATTTTTTCAAAAAAACTTTTCCCGCTGGTTTAGTTTGTTAGGGCCGATTTCTTGTCCTGTGATAAAAAGACTTCTGTTTCGACTGCCAAACCTTTCAGGGGAGCATTTGGAAGCGTTTGGCACCATTTTTGAGTGAATTGCCAAAAGTCAGATTTTTGCTGAAATTGTGACCCCGGGGCTTAGGGATTTTTTCAAAAAAACTTTTCCCGCTGGTTTAATTTTTTAGGGCCGATTTCTTGTCCTGTGATAAAAAGCCTTCTGTTTCGACTGCCAAACGTTTCAGGGGAGCATTTGCAAGCGTTTGGCATCATTTTTGAGTCAAGTGCCAAAAGTCAGATTTTTGCTGAAATTGTGACCCCGGGGCTGAGGGATTTTTTCAAAAAAATCTTTTTCCGCCGGTTGAGTTGTTGAGGGTTGATTTCTTGTCCTGTGATAAAAAGACTTCTGTTTCGACTGCCAAACCTTTCAGGGGAGCATTTGCAAGCGTATGGCACCATTTTTGAGTGAATTGCCAAAAGTCAGATTTTTGCTGAAATTGTGACCCCGGGGCCTAGGGATTTTTTCAAAAAAATCTTTTTCCGCCGGTTGAGTTGTTGAGGGTTGATTTCTTGTCCTGTGATAAAAAGACTTCTGTTTCGACTGCCAAACCTTTCAGGGGAGCATTTGTAAGCGTTTGGCACCATTTTTGAGTGAATTGCCAAAAGTCAAATTTTTGCTGAAATTGTGACCCCGGGGCTTAGGGATTTTTTCAAAAAAAATCTTTTTCCGCCGGTTAAGTTTTTTAGGGCTGATTTCTTGTCCTGTGATAAAAAGCCTTCTGTTTCGACTGCCAAACATTTCAGGGGAGCATTTGGAAGCGTTTGGCACCATTTTTGAGTGAATTGCCAAAAGTCAGATTTTTGCTGAAATTGTGACCCCGGGGCTTAGGGTTTTTTTCAAAAAAATCTTTTTCCGCCGGTTTAGTTTTTTAGGGCCGATTTCTTGTCCTGTGATAAAAAGCTTTCTGTTTCGACTGCCAAACCTTTCAGGGGAGCATTTGGAAGCGTTTGGCACCATTTTTGAGTGAATTGCCAAAAGTCAGATTTTTGCTGAAATTGTGACCCCGGAGCTTAGGGATTTTTTCAAAAAAACTTTTCCCGCTGGTTTAGTTTGTTAGGGCCGATTTCTTGTCCTGTGATAAAAAGCCTTCTGTTTCGACTGCCAAACGTTTCAGGGGAGCATTTGCAAGCGTTTGGCATCATTTTTGAGTCAAGTGCCAAAAGTCAGATTTTTGCTGAAATTGTGACCCCGGGGCTGAGGGATTTTTTCAAAAAACTTTTCCCGCTGGTTTAGTTTTTTAGGGCCGATTTCTTGTCCTGTGATAAAAAGCCTTCTGTTTCGACTGCCAAACCTTTCAGGGGAGCATTTGAAAGCGTTTGGCACCATTTTTGAGTGAATTGCCAAAAGTCAGATTTTTGCTGAAATTGTGACCCCGGAGCTTAGGGATTTTTTCAAAAAAATCTTTTTCCGCCGGTTTAGTTTTTTAGGGCCGATTTCTTGTCCTGTGATAAAAAGCTTTCTGTTTCGACTGCCAAACCTTTCAGGGGAGCATTTGGAAGCATTTGGCACCATTTTTGAGTGAATTGCCAAAAGTCAGATTTTTGCTGAAATTGTGACCCCGGGGCTTAGGGATTTTTTCAAAAAAAAACTTTTTCTGCGGGTTAAGTTTTTTAGGGCTGATTTCTTGTCCTGTGATAAAAAGCCTTCTGTTTCGACTGCCAAACGTTTCAGGGGAGCATTTGCAAGCGTTTGGCACCATTTTTGAGTCAATTGCCAAAAGTCAGATTTTTGCTGAAATTGTGACCCCGGGGCTGAGGGATTTTTTCAAAAAAATCTTTTTCCGCCGGTTGAGTTGTTGAGGGTTGATTTCTTGTCCTGTGATAAAAAGACTTCTGTTTCGACTGCCAAACCTTTCAGGGGAGCATTTGTAAGCGTTTGGCACCATTTTTGAGTGAATTGCCAAAAGTCAAATTTTTGCTGAAATTGTGACCCCGGGGCTTAGGGATTTTTTCAAAAAAATCTTTTTCCGCCGGTTAAGTTTTTTAGGGCTGATTTCTTGTCCTGTGATAAAAAGTCTTCTGTTTCGACTGCCAAACATTTCAGGGGAGCATTTGGAAGCGTTTGGCACCATTTTTGAGTGAATTGCCAAAAGTCAGATTTTTGCTGAAATTGTGACCCCGGAGTTTAGGGATTTTTTCAAAAAAATCTTTTTCCGCCGGTTTAGTTTTTTAGGGCCGATTTCTTGTCCTGTGATAAAAAGCTTTCTGTTTCGACTGCCAAACCTTTCAGGGGAGCATTTGGAAGCGTTTGGCACCATTTTTGAGTGAATTGCCAAAAGTCAGATTTTTGCTGAGATTGTGACCCCGGGTTTTAGGGATTTTTTAAAAAAAAAACTTTTTCCGCGGGTTAAGTTTTTTAGGGCTGATTTCTTGTCCTGTGATAAAAAGCCTTCTGTTTCGACTGCCAAACGTTTCAGGGGAGCATTTGCAAGCGTTTGGCATCATTTTTGAGTCAATTGCCAAAAGTCAGATTTTTGCTGAAATTGTGACCCCGGGGCTGAGGGATTTTTTCAAAAAAATCTTTTTCCGCCGGTTGAGTTGTTGAGGTTTGATTTCTTGTCCTGTGATAAAAAGCCTTCTGTTTCGACTGCCAAACGTTTCAGGGGAGCATTTGCAAGCGTTTGGCACCATTTTTGAGTCAATTGCCAAAAGTCAGATTTTTGCTGAAATTGTGACCCCGGAGCTTAGGGATTTTTTCAAAAAAACTTTTCCCGCTGGTTTAGTTTTTTAGGGCCGATTTCTTGTCCTGTGATAAAAAGCCTTCTGTTTCGACTGCCAAACCTTTCAGGGGAGCATTTGGAAGCATTGCCACCATTTTTGAATGAATTGCCAAAAGTCAGATTTTTGCTGAAATTGTGACCCCGGGGCTTAGGGATTTTTTCAAAAAAATCTTTTTCCGCCGGTTTAGTTTTTTAGGGCCGATTTCTTGTCCTGTGATAAAAAGCTTTCTGTTTCGACTGCCAAACCTTTCAGGGGAGCATATGGAAGCGTTTAGCACCATTTTTGAGTGAATTGCCAAAAGTCAGATTTTTGCTGAAATTGTGACCCCGGGGCTTAGGGTTTTTTTCAAAAAAATCTTTTTCCGCTGGTTTAGTTTTTTAGTGCCGATTTCTTCTCCTGTGATAAAAAGCCTTCTGTTTCGACTGCCAAACCTTTCAGGGGAGCATTTGTAAGCGTTTGGCACCATTTTTGAGTGAATTGCCAAAAGTCAAATTTTTGCTGAAAATGTGACCCCGGGGCTTAGGGATTTTTTCAAAAAAATCTTTTTCCGCCGGTTAAGTTTTTTAGGGCTGATTTCTTGTCCTGTGATAAAAAGCCTTCTGTTTCGACTGCCAAACATTTCAGGGGAGCATTTGGAAGCGTTTGGCACCATTTTTGAGTGAATTGCCAAAAGTCAGATTTTTGCTGAAATTGTGACCCCGGAGCTTAGGGATTTTTTCAAAAAAACTTTTCCCGCTGGTTTAGTTTTTTAGGGCCGATTTCTTGTCCTGTGACAAAAAGCCTTCTGTTTCGACTCCCAAATCTTTCAGGGGAGCATTTGGAAGCATTTGGCACCATTTTTGAGTGAATTGCCAAAAGTCAGATTTTTGCTGAAATTGTGACCCCGGGGCTTAGGGATTTTTTCCAAAAAACTTTTCCCGCTGGTTTAGTTTTTTAGGGGCGATTTCTTGTCCTGTGATAAAAAGACTTCTGTTTCGACTGCCAAACCTTTCAGGGGACCATTTGTAAGCGTTTGGCACCATTTTTGAGTGAATTGCCAAAAGTCAGATTTTTGCTGAAATTGTGACCCCGGGGCTTAGGGATTTTTTCAAAAAAATCTTTTTCCACCGGTTAAGTTTTTTAGGGCTGATTTCTTCTCCTGTGATAAAAAGCCTTCTGTTTCGACTGCCAAACATTTCAGGGGAGCATTTGGAAGCGTTTGGCACTATTTTTGAGTGAATTGCCAAAAGTCAGATTTTTGCTGAAATTGTGACCCCGGGGCTTAGGGTTTTTTTCAAAAAAATCTTTTTCCGCCGGTTGAGTTGTTGAGGGTTGATTTCTTGTCCTGTGATAAAAAGGCTTAGGGATTTTTTCAAAAAAACTTTTCCCGCTGGTTTAGTTTTTTAGGGCCGATTTCTTGTCCTGTGACAAAAAGCCTTCTGTTTCGACTCCCAAATCTTTCAGGGGAGCATTTGGAAGCGTTTGGCACCATTTTTGAGTGAATTGCCAAAAGTCAGATTTTTGCTGAAATTGTGACCCCGGGGCTTAGGGTTTTTTTCAAAAAAATCTTTTTCCGCCGGTTGAGTTGTTGAGGGTTGATTTCTTGTCCTGTGATAAAAAGACTTCTGTTTCGACTGCCAAACCTTTCAGGGGAGCATTTGTAAGCGTTTGGCACCATTTTTGAGTGAATTGCCAAAAGTCAAATTTTTGCTTAGGGATTTTTTCAAAAAAATCTTTTTCCGCCGGTTAAGTTTTTTAGGGCTGATTTCTTGTCCTGTGATAAAAAGCCTTCTGTTTCGACTGCCAAACATTTCAGGGGAGCATTTGGAAGCGTTTGGCACCATTTTTGAGTGAATTGCCAAAAGTCAGATTTTTGCTGAAATTGTGACCCCGGAGCTTAGGGATTTTTTCAAAAAAACTTTTCCCGCTGGTTTAGTTTTTTAGGGCCGATTTCTTGTCCTGTGACAAAAAGCCTTCTGTTTCGACTCCCAAATCTTTCAGGGGAGCATTTGGAAGCATTTGGCACCATTTTAGAGTGAATTGCCAAAAGTCAGATTTTTGCTGAAATTGTGACCCCGGGGCTTAGGGATTTTTTCAAAAAAACTTTTCCCGCTGGTTTAGTTTTTTAGGGGCGATTTCTTGTCCTGTGATAAAAATACTTGTGTTTCGACTGCCAAACCTTTCAGGGGAGCATTTGTAAGCGTTTGGCACCATTTTTGAGTGAATTGCCAAAAGTCAAATTTTTGCTGAAATTGTGACCCCGGGGCTTAGGGATTTTTTCAAAAAAATCTTTTTCCGCCGGTTAAGTTTTTTAGGGCTGATTTCTTGTCCTGTGATAAAAAGCCTTCTGTTTCGACTGCCAAACATTTCAGGGGAGCATTTGGAAGCGTTTGGCACCATTTTTGAGTGAATTGCCAAAAGTCAGATTTTTGCTGAAATTGTGACCCCGGAGCTTAGGGATTTTTTCAAAAAAACTTTTCCCGCTGGTTTAGTTTTTTAGGGCCGATTTCTTGTCCTGTGATAAAAAGCCTTCTGTTTCGACTGCCAAACCTTTCAGGGGAGCATTTGGAAGCATTTGGCACCATTTTTGAGTGAATTCCCAAAAGTCAGATTTTTGCTGAAATTGTGACCCCGGGGCTTAGGGATTTTTTCAAAAAAACTTTTCCCGCTGGTTTAGTTTTTTAAGTGCGATTTCTTGTCCTGTGATAAAAAGCCTTCTGTTTCGACTGCCAAACGTTTCAGGGGAGCATTTGCAAGCGTTTGGCACCATTTTTGAGTGAATTGCCAAAAGTCAGATTTTTGCTGAAATTGTGACCCCGGGGCTTAGGGTTTTTTTCAAAAAAATCTTTTTCCGCCGGTTGAGTTGTTGAGGGTTGATTTCTTGTCCTGTGATAAAAAGACTTCTGTTTCGACTGCCAAACCTTTCAGGGGAGCATTTGTAAGCGTTTGGCACCATTTTTGAGTGAATTGCCAAAAGTCAAATTTTTGCTGAAAATGTGACCCCGGGGCTTAGGGATTTTTTCAAAAAAATCTTTTTCCGCCGGTTAAGTTTTTTAGGGCTGATTTCTTGTCCTGTGATAAAAAGCCTTCTGTTTCGACTGCCAAACATTTCAGGGGAGCATTTGGAAGCATTTGGCACCATTTTAGAGTGAATTGCCAAAAGTCAGATTTTTGCTGAAATTGTGACCCCGGGGCTTAGGGATTTTTTCAAAAAAACTTTTCCCGCTGGTTTAGTTTTTTAGGGGCGATTTCTTGTCCTGTGATAAAAAGACTTCTGTTTCGACTGCCAAACCTTTCAGGGGAGCATTTGTAAGCGTTTGGCACCATTTTTGAGTGAATTGCCAAAAGTCAAATTTTTGTTGAAATTGTGACCCCGGAGCTTAGGGATTTTTTCAAAAAAACTTTTCCCGCTGGTTTAGTTTTTTAGGGCCGATTTCTTGTCCTGTGACAAAAAGCCTTCTGTTTCGACTCCCAAATCTTTCAGGGGAGCATTTGGAAGCATTTGGCACCATTTTAGAGTGAATTGCCAAAAGTCAGATTTTTGCTGAAATTGTGACCCCGGGGCTTAGGGATTTTTTCAAAAAAACTTTTCCCGATGGTTTAGTTTTTTAGGGGCGATTTCTTGTCCTGTGATAAAAAGACTTCTGTTTCGACTGCCAAACCTTTCAGGGGAGCATTTGTAAGCGTTTGGCACCATTTTTGAGTGAATTGCCAAAAGTCAAATTTTTGCTGAAATTGTGACCCCGGGGCTTAGGGATTTTTTCAAAAAAATCTTTTTCCGCCGGTTAAGTTTTTTAGGGCTGATTTCTTGTCCTGTGATAAAAAGCCTTCTGTTTCGACTGCCAAACATTTCAGGGGAGCATTTGGAAGCGTTTGGCACCATTTTTGAGTGAATTGCCAAAAGTCAGATTTTTGCTGAAATTGTGACCCCGGGGCTTAGGGTTTTTTTCAAAAAAATCTTTTTCCGCCGGTTGAGTTGTTGAGGGTTGATTTCTTGTCCTGTGATAAAAAGACTTCTGTTTCGACTGCCAAACCTTTCAGGGGAGCATTTGTAAGCGTTTGGCACCATTTTTGAGTGAATTGCCAAAAGTCAAATTTTTGCTGAAAATGTGACCCCGGGGCTTAGGGATTTTTTCAAAAAAATCTTTTTCCGCCGGTTAAGTTTTTTAGGGCTGATTTCTTGTCCTGTGATAAAAAGCCTTCTGTTTCGACTGCCAAACATTTCAGGGGAGCATTTGGAAGCGTTTCGCACCATTTTTGAGTGAATTGCCAAAAGTCAGATTTTTGCTGAAATTGTGACCCCGGAGCTTAGGGATTTTTTCAAAAAAACTTTTCCCGCTGGTTTAGTTTTTTAGGGCCGATTTCTTGTCCTGTGATAAAAAGCCTTCTGTTTCGACTCCCAAACCTTTCAGGGGAGCATTTGGAAGCGTTTGGCACCATTTTTGAGTGAATTGCCAAAAGTCAAATTTTTGCTGAAATTGTGACCCCGGGGCTTAGGGATTTTTTCAAAAAAATCTTTTTCCGCCGGTTGAGTTGTTGAGGGTTGATTTCTTGTCCTGTGATAAAAAGACTTCTGTTTCGACTGCCAAACCTTTCAGGGGAGCATTTGTAAGCGTTTGGCACCATTTTTGAGTGAATTGCCAAAAGTCAAATTTTTGCTGAAAATGTGACCCCGGGGCTTAGGGATTTTTTCAAAAAAATCTTTTTCCGCCGGTTAAGTTTTTTAGGGCTGATTTCTTGTCCTGTGATAAAAAGCCTTCTGTTTCGACTGCCAAACATTTCAGGGGAGCATTTGGAAGCGTTTGGCACCATTTTTGAGTGAATTGCCAAAAGTCAGATTTTTGCTGAAATTGTGACCCCGGAGCTTAGGGATTTTTTCAAAAAAACTTTTCCCGCTGGTTTAGTTTTTTAGGGCCGATTTCTTGTCCTGTGACAAAAAGCCTTCTGTTTCGACTCCCAAATCTTTCAGGGGAGCATTTGGAAGCGTTTGGCACCATTTTTGAGTGAATTGCCAAAAGTCAGATTTTTGCTGAAATTGTGACCCCGGAGCTTAGGGATTTTTTCAAAAAAACTTTTCCCGCTGGTTTAGTTTTTTAGGGCCGATTTCTTGTCCTGTGATAAAAAGCCTTCTGTTTCGACTCCCAAACCTTTCAGGGGAGCATTTGGAAGCATTTGGCACCATTTTAGAGTGAATTGCCAAAAGTCAGATTTTTGCTGAAATTGTGACCCCGGGGCTTAGGGATTTTTTCAAAAAAATCTTTTTCCGCCGGTTGAGTTGTTGAGGGTTGATTTCTTGTCCTGTGATAAAAAGACTTCTGTTTCAACTGCCAAACCTTTCAGGGGAGCATTTGTAAGCGTTTGGCACCATTTTTGAGTGAATTGCCAAAAGTCAGGTTTTTGCTGAAATTGTGACCCCGGGGCTTAGGGATTTTTTCAAAAAAATCTTTTTCCGCCGGTTAAGTTTTTTAGGGCTGATTTCTTGTCCTTTGATAAAAAGCCTTCTGTTTGGACTGCCAAACATTTCAGGGGAGCATTTGGAAGCGTTTGGCACCATTTTTGAGTGAATTGCCAAAAGTCAGATTTTTGCTGAAATTGTGACCCCGGGGCTTAGGGTTTTTTTCAAAAAAATCTTTTCCCGCCGGTTTAGTTTTTTAGGGCCGATTTCTTGTCCTGTGATAAAAAGCTTTCTGTTTCGACTGCCAAACCTTTCAGGGGAGCATGCCAAAGGTCAGATTTTTGCTGAAATTGTGACCCCGGGGCTTAGGGATTTTTTCAAAAAAATCTTTTTCCGCCGGTTAAGTTTTTTAGGGGCGATTACTTGTCCTTTGATAAAAAGCCTTCTGTTTCGACTGCGAAACGTTTCAGGGGAGCATTTGCAAGCGTTTGGCACCATTTTTGAGTGAATTGCCAAAAGTCAGATTTTTGCTGAAATTGTGACCCCGGGGCTTAGGGATTTTTTCAAAAAAATCTTTTTCCGCCGGTTGAGTTGTTGAGGGTTGATTTCTTGTCCTGTGATAAAAAGACTTCTGTTTCAACTGCCAAACCTTTCAGGGGAGCATTTGTAAGCGTTTGGCACCATTTTTGAGTGAATTGCCAAAAGTCAGGTTTTTGCTGAAATTGTGACCCCGGGGCTTAGGGTTTTTTTCAAAAAAATCTTTTCCCGCCGGTTTAGTTTTTTAGGGCCGATTTCTTGTCCTGTGATAAAAAGCTTTCTATTTCGACTGCCAAACCTTTCAGGGGAGCATGCCAAAGGTCAGATTTTTGCTGAAATTGTGACCCCGGGGCTTAGGGATTTTTTCAAAAAAACTTTTCCCGCCGGTTGAGTTGTTGAGGGTTGATTTCTTGTCCTGTGATAAAAAGACTTCTGTTTCGACTGCCAAACCTTTCAGGGGAGCATTTGTAAGCATTTGGCACCATTTTTGAGTCAATTGCCAAAAGTCAGATTTTTGCTGAAATTGTGACCCCGGGGCTTAGGGATTTTTTCAAAAAAAACTTTTCCCGCTGGTTTAGTTTTTTAGGGCCGATTTCTTGTCCTGTGATAAAAAGCCTTCTGTTTCGACTGCCAAACGTTTCAGGGGAGCATTTGTAAGCGTTTGGCACCATTTTTGAGTGAATTGCCAAAAGTCAAATTTTTGCTGAAATTGTGACCCCGGGGCTTAGGGATTTTTTCAAAAAAATCTTTTTCCACCGGTTAAGTTTTTTAGGGCTGATTTCTTCTCCTGTGATAAAAAGCCTTCTGTTTCGACTGCCAAACATTTCAGGGGAGCATTTGGAAGCGTTTGGCACCATTTTTGAGTGAATTGCCAAAAGTCAGATTTTTGCTGAAATTGTGACCCCGGGGCTTAGGGTTTTTTTCAAAAAAATCTTTTTCCGCCGGTTGAGTTGTTGAGGGTTGATTTCTTGTCCTGTGATAAAAAGACTTCTGTTTCGACTGCCAAACCTTTCAGGGGAGCATTTGTAAGCGTTTGGCACCATTTTTGAGTGAATTGCCAAAAGTCAAATTTTTGCTGAAATTGTGACCCCGGGGCTTAGGGATTTTTTCAAAAAAATCTTTTTCCGCCGGTTAAGTTTTTTAGGGCTGATTTCTTGTCCTGTGATAAAAAGCCTTCTGTTTCGACTGCCAAACATTTCAGGGGAGCATTTGGAAGCGTTTCGCACCATTTTTGAGTGAATTGCCAAAAGTCAGATTTTTGCTGAAATTGTGACCCCGGAGCTTAGGGATTTTTTCAAAAAAACTTTTCCCGCTGGTATAGTTTTTTAGGGCCGATTTCTTGTCCTGTGATAAAAAGACTTCTGTTTCGACTCCCAAACCTTTCAGGGGAGCATTTGGAAGCATTTGGCACCATTTTTGAGTGAATTGCCAAAAGTCAGATTTTTGCTGAAATTGTGACCCCGGGGCTTAGGGATTTTTTCAAAAAAACTTTTCACGCTGGTTTAGTTTTTTAGGGGCGATTTCTTGTCCTGTGATAAAAAGACTTCTGTTTCGACTGCGATACGTTTCAGGGGAGCATTTGCAAGCGTTTGGCACCATTTTTGAGTGAATTGCCAAAAGTCAGATTTTTGCTGAAATTGTGACCCCGCGGATTAGGGATTTTTTCAAAAAAATCTTTTTCCGCCGGTTGAGTTGTTGAGGGTTGATTTCTTGTCCTGTGATAAAAAGACTTCTGTTTCGACTGCCAAACGTTTCAGGGGAGCATTTGTAAGCGTTTGGCACCATTTTTGAGTGAATTGCCAAAAGTCAAATTTTTGCTGAAATTGTGACCCCGGGGCTTAGGGATTTTTTCAAAAAAATCTTTTTCCACCGGTTAAGTTTTTTAGGGCTGATTTCTTCTCCTGTGATAAAAAGCCTTCTGTTTCGACTGCCAAACATTTCAGGGGAGCATTTGGAAGCGTTTGGCACCATTTTTGAGTGAATTGCCAAAAGTCAGATTTTTGCTGAAATTGTGACCCCGGGGCTTAGGGTTTTTTTCAAAAAAATCTTTTTCCGCCGGTTGAGTTGTTGAGGGTTGATTTCTTGTCCTGTGATAAAAAGACTTCTGTTTCGACTGCCAAACCTTTCAGGGGAGCATTTGTAAGCGTTTGGCACCATTTTTGAGTGAATTGCCAAAAGTCAAATTTTTGCTGAAATTGTGACCCCGGGGCTTAGGGATTTTTTCAAAAAAATCTTTTTCCGCCGGTTAAGTTTTTTAGGGCTGATTTCTTGTCCTGTGATAAAAAGCCTTCTGTTTCGACTGCCAAACATTTCAGGGGAGCATTTGGAAGCGTTTCGCACCATTTTTGAGTGAAATGCCAAAAGTCAGATTTTTGCTGAAATTGTGACCCCGGAGCTTAGGGATTTTTTCAAAAAAACTTTTCCCGCTGGTATAGTTTTTTAGGGCCGATTTCTTGTCCTGTGATAAAAAGACTTCTGTTTCGACTCCCAAACCTTTCAGGGGAGCATTTGGAAGCATTTGGCACCATTTTTGAGTGAATTGCCAAAAGTCAGATTTTTGCTGAAATTGTGACCCCGGGGCTTAGGGATTTTTTCAAAAAAATCTTTTTCCACCGGTTAAGTTTTTTAGGGCTGATTTCTTCTCCTGTGATAAAAAGACTTCTGTTTCGACTGCGAAACGTTTCAGGGGAGCATTTGCAAGCGTTTGGCACCATTTTTGAGTGAATTGCCAAAAGTCAGATTTTTGCTGAAATTGTGACCCCGGGGCTTAGGGTTTTTTTCAAAAAAATCTTTTCCCGCCGGTTTAGTTTTTTAGGGCCGATTTCTTGTCCTGTGATAAAAAGCTTTCTGTTTCGACTGCCAAACCTTTCAGGGGAGCATGCCAAAGGTCAGATTTTTGCTGAAATTGTGACCCCGGGGCTTAGGGATTTTTTCAAAAAAACTTTTCCCGCTGGTTTAGTTTTTTAGGGCCGATTTCTTGTCCTGTGATAAAAAACCTTCTGTTTCGACTGCCAAACGTTTCAGGGGAGCATTTGCAAGCGTTTGGCACCATTTTTGAGTGAATTGCCAAAAGTCAGATTTTTGCTGAAATTGTGACCCCGGGGATTAGGGATTTTTTCAAAAAAATCTTTTTCCGCCGGTTGAGTTGTTGAGGGTTGATTTCTTGTCCTGTGATAAAAAGACTTCTGTTTCGACTGCCAAACGTTTCAGGGGAGCATTTGTAAGCGTTTGGCACCATTTTTGAGTGAATTGCCAAAAGTCAAATTTTTGCTGAAATTGTGACCCCGGGGCTTAGGGATTTTTTCAAAAAAATCTTTTTCCACCGGTTAAGTTTTTTAGGGCTGATTTCTTCTCCTGTGATAAAAAGCCTTCTGTTTCGACTGCCAAACATTTCAGGGGAGCATTTGGAAGCGTTTGGCACCATTTTTGAGTGAATTGCCAAAAGTCAGATTTTTGCTGAAATTGTGACCCCGGGGCTTAGGGTTTTTTTCAAAAAAATCTTTTTCCGCCGGTTGAGTTGTTGAGGGTTGATTTCTTGTCCTGTGATAAAAAGACTTCTGTTTCGACTGCCAAACCTTTCAGGGGAGCATTTGTAAGCGTTTGGCACCATTTTTGAGTGAATTGCCAAAAGTCAAATTTTTGCTGAAATTGTGACCCCGGGGCTCAGGGATTTTTTCAAAAAAATCTTTTTCCGCCGGTTA
This sequence comes from Podarcis muralis, assembly GCF_964188315.1. Taxonomy (NCBI): domain Eukaryota; kingdom Metazoa; phylum Chordata; class Lepidosauria; order Squamata; family Lacertidae; genus Podarcis; species Podarcis muralis. The sequence continues at coordinate 62,112,350 of NC_135663.1, forward strand.
AGTTTTTTAGGGCTGATTTCTTGTCCTGTGATAAAAAGCCTTCTGTTTCGACTGCCAAACATTTCAGGGGAGCATTTGGAAGCGTTTGGCACCATTTTTGAGTGAATTGCCAAAAGTCAGATTTTTGCTGAAATTGTGACCCCGGAGCTTAGGGATTTTTTCAAAAAAACTTTTCCCGCTGGTTTAGTTTTTTAGGGCCGATTTCTTGTCCTGTGATAAAAAGCCTTCTGTTTCGACTCCCAAACCTTTCAGGGGAGCATTTGGAAGCATTTGGCACCATTTTTGAGTGAATTGCCAAAAGTCAGATTTTTGCTGAAATTGTGACCCCGGGGCTTAGGGATTTTTTCAAAAAAACTTTTCACGCTGGTTTAGTTTTTTAGGGGTGATTTCTTGTCCTGTGATAAAAAGCCTTCTGTTTCGACTGCCAAACGTTTCAGGGGAGCATTTGCAAGCGTTTGGCACCATTTTTTAGTGAATTGCCAAAAGTCAGATTTTTGCTGAAATTGTGACCCCGGGGATTAGGGATTTTTTCAAAAAAATCTTTTTCCGCCGGTTAAGTTTTTTAGGGCTGATTTCTTGTCCTGTGATAAAAAGCCTTCTGTTTCGACTGCCAAACATTTCAGGGGAGCATTTGGAAGCGTTTGGCACCATTTTTGAGTGAATTGCCAAAAGTCAAATTTTTGCTGAAATTGTGACCCCGGGGCTTAGGGATTTTTTCAAAAAAATCTTTTTCCGCCGGTTTAGTTTTTTAGGGCCGATTTCTTGTCCTGTGATAAAAAGCTTTCTGTTTCGACTGCCAAACCTTTCAGGGGAGCATGCCAAAAGTCAGATTTTTGCTGAAATTGTGACCCCGGGGCTTAGGGATTTTTTCAAAAAAACTTTTCCCGCTGGTTTAGTTTTTTAGGGCCGATTTCTTGTCCTGTGATAAAAAGCCTTCTGTTTTGACTGCCAAACGTTTCAGGGGAGCATTTGCAAGCGTTTGGCACCATTTTTGAGTGAATTGCCAAAAGTCAGATTTTTGCTGAAATTATGGCCCCGGGGATTAGGGATTTTTTCAAAAAAATCTTTTTCCGCCAGTTGAGTTGTTGAGGGTTGATTTCTTGTCCTGTGATAAAAAGACTTCTGTTTCGACTGCCAAACGTTTCAGGGGAGCATTTGTAAGCGTTTGGCACCATTTTTGAGTGAATTGCCAAAAGTCAGATTTTTGCTGAAATTGTGACCCCGGGGCTTAGGGATTTTTTCAAAAAAATCTTTTTCCACCGGTTAAGTTTTTTAGGGCTGATTTCTTCTCCTGTGATAAAAAGCCTTCTGTTTCGACTGCCAAACATTTCAGGGGAGCATTTGGAAGCGTTTGGCACCATTTTTGAGTGAATTGCCAAAAGTCAGATTTTTGCTGAAATTGTGACCCCGGGGCTTAGGGATTTTTTCAAAAAAATCTTTTTCCGCCGGTTAAGTTTTTTAGGGCTGATTTCTTGTCCTGTGATAAAAAGCCTTCTGTTTCGACTGCCAAACATTTCAGGGGAGCATTTGGAAGCGTTTGGCACCATTTTTGAGTGAATTGCCAAAAGTCAGATTTTTGCTGAAATTGTGACCCCGGGGCTTAGGGTTTTTTTCAAAAAAATCTTTTCCCGCCGGTTTAGTTTTTTAGGGCCGATTTCTTGTCCTGTGATAAAAAGCTTTCTGTTTCGACTGCCAAACCTTTCAGGGGAGCATGCCAAAAGTCAGATTTTTGCTGAAATTGTGACCCCGGGGCTTAGGGATTTTTTCAAAAAAACTTTTCCCGCTGGTTTAGTTTTTTAGGGCTGATTTCATCTCCTGTGATAAAAAGCCTTCTGTTTCGACTGCCAAACATTTCAGGGGAGCATTTGGAAGCGTTTGGCACCATTTTTGAGTGAATTGCCAAAAGTCAGATTTTTGCTGAAATTGTGACCCCGGGGCTTAGGGATTTTTTCAAAAAAATCTTTTTCCGCCGTTTAAGTTTTTTAGGGCTGATTTCTTGTCCTGTGATAAAAAGCCTTCTGTTTCGACTGCCAAACATTTCAGGGGAGCATTTGGAAGCGTTTGGCACCATTTTTGAGTGAATTGCCAAAAGTCAGATTTTTGCTGAAATTGTGACCCCGGGGCTTAGGGTTTTTTTCAAAAAAATCTTTTCCCGCCGGTTTAGTTTTTTAGGGCCGATTTCTTGTCCTGTGATAAAAAGCCTTCTGTTTCGACTGCCAAACATTTCAGGGGAGCATTTGGAAGCGTTTGGCACCATTTTTGAGTGAATTGCCAAAAGTCAGATTTTTGCTGAAATTGTGACCCCGGGGCTTAGGGTTTTTTTCAAAAAAATCTTTTCCCGCCGGTTTAGTTTTTTAGGGCCGATTTCTTGTCCTGTGATAAAAAGCTTTCTGTTTCGACTGCCAAACCTTTCAGGGGAGCATGCCAAAAGTCAGATTTTTGCTGAAATTGTGACCCCGGGGCTTAGGGATTTTTTCAAAAAAACTTTTCCCGCTGGTTTAGTTTTTTAGGGCCGATTTCTTGTCCTGTGATAAAAAGCCTTCTGTTTTGACTGCCAAACGTTTCAGGGGAGCATTTGCAAGCGTTTGGCACCATTTTTGAGTGAATTGCCAAAAGTCAAATTTTTGCTGAAATTGTGACCCCGGGGCTGAGGGATATTTTCAAAAAAATCTTTTTCCGCCGGTTAAGTTTTTTAGGGCTGATTTCTTGTCCTGTAATAAAAAGCCTTCTGTTTCGACTGCCAAACATTTCAGGGGAGCATTTGGAAGCGTTTGGCACCATTTTTGAGTGAATTGCCAAAAGTCAGATTTTTGCTGAAATTGTGACCCCGGAGCTTAGGGATTTTTTCAAAAAAACTTTTCCCGCTGGTTTAGTTTTTTAGGGCCGATTTCTTGTCCTGTGATAAAAAGCCTTCTGTTTCGACTCCCAAACCTTTCAGGGGAGCATTTGGAAGCATTTGGCACCATTTTTGAGTGAATTGCCAAAAGTCAGATTTTTGCTGAAATTGTGACCCCGGGGCTTAGGGATTTTTTCAAAAAAACTTTTCACGCTGGTTTAGTTTTTTAGGGGCGATTTCTTGTCCTGTGATAAAAAGCCTTCTGTTTCGACTGCCAAACGTTTCAGGGGAGCATTTGCAAGCGTTTGGCACCATTTTTGAGTGAATTGCCAAAAGTCAGATTTTTGCTGAAATTGTGACCCCGGCGATTAGGGATTTTTTCAAAAAAATCTTTTTCCGCCGGTTGAGTTTTTTAGGGCTGATTTCTTGTCCTGTGATAAAAAGCCTTCTGTTTCGACTGCCAAACATTTCAGGGGAGCATTTGGAAGCGTTTGGCACCATTTTTGAGTGAATTGCCAAAAGTCAGATTTTTGCTGAAATTGTGACCCCGGGGCTTAGGGATTTTTTCAAAAAAATCTTTTTCCGCCGGTTAAGTTTTTTAGGGCTGATTTCTTGTCCTGTGATAAAAAGCCTTCTGTTTCGACTGCCAAACATTTCAGGGGAGCATTTGGAAGCGTTTGGCACCATTTTTGAGTGAATTGCCAAAAGTCAAATTTTTGCTGAAATTGTGACCCCGGGGCTTAGGGATTTTTTCAAAAAAATCTTTTTCCGCCGGTTTAGTTTTTTAGGGCCGATTTCTTGTCCTGTGATAAAAAGCTTTCTGTTTCGACTGCCAAACCTTTCAGGGGAGCATGCCAAAAGTCAGATTTTTGCTGAAATTGTGACCCCGGGGCTTAGGGATTTTTTCAAAAAAACTTTTCCCGCTGGTTTAGTTTTTTAGGGCCGATTTCTTGTCCTGTGATAAAAAGCCTTCTGTTTTGACTGCCAAACGTTTCAGGGGAGCATTTGCAAGCGTTTGGCACCATTTTTGAGTGAATTGCCAAAAGTCAGATTTTTGCTGAAATTATGGCCCCGGGGATTAGGGATTTTTTCAAAAAAATCTTTTTCCGCCGGTTGAGTTGTTGAGGATTGATTTCTTGTCCTGTGATAAAAAGACTTCTGTTTCGACTGCCAAACGTTTCCGGGGAGCATTTGTAAGCGTTTGGCACCATTTTTGAGTGAATTGCCAAAAGTCAGATTTTTGCTGAAATTGTGACCCCGGGGATTAGGGATTTTTTCAAAAAAATCTTTTTCCACCGGTTGAGTTCTTGAGGGTTGATTTCTTGTCCTGTGATAAAAAGACTTCTGTTTCGACTGCCAAACCTTTCAGGGGAGCATTTGTAAGCGTTTGGCACCATTTTTGAGTGAATTGCCAAAAGTCAAATTTTTGCTGAAATTGTGACCCCGGGGCTTAGGGATTTTTTCAAAAAAATCTTTTTCCGCCGGTTAAGTTTTTTAGGGCTGATTTCTTGTCCTGTGATAAAAAGCCTTCTGTTTCGACTGCCAAACATTTCAGGGGAGCATTTGGAAGCGTTTGGCACCATTTTTGACTGAATTGCCAAAAGTCAGATTTTTGCTGAAATTGTGACCCCGGGGCTTAGGGATTTTTTCAAAAAAATCTTTTTCCGCCGGTTAAGTTTTTTAGGGCTGATTTCTTGTCCTGTGATAAAAAGCCTTCTGTTTCGACTGCCAAACATTTCAGGGGAGCATTTGGAAGCGTTTGGCACCATTTTTGACTGAATTGCCAAAAGTCAGATTTTTGCTGAAATTGTGACCCCGGGGCTTAGGGATTTTTTCAAAAAAATCTTTTTCCGCCGGTTTAGTTTTTTAGGGCCGATTTCTTGTCCTGTGATAAAAAGCTTTCTGTTTCGACTACCAAACCTTTCAGGGGAGCATGCCAAAAGTCAGATTTTTGCTGAAATTGTGACCCCGGGGCTTAGGGATTTTTTCAAAAAAACTTTTCCCGCTGGTTTAGTTTTTTAGGGCCGATTTCTTGTCCTGTGATAAAAAGCCTTCTGTTTTGACTGCCAAACGTTTCAGGGGAGCATTTGCAAGCGTTTGACACCATTTTTGAGTGAATTGCCAAAAGTCAGATTTTTGCTGAAATTATGGCCCCGGGGATTAGGGATTTTTTCAAAAAAATCTTTTTCCGCCGGTTGAGTTGTTGAGGGTTGATTTCTTGTCCTGTGATAAAAAGACTTCTGTTTCGACTGCCAAACGTTTCAGGGGAGCATTTGTAAGCGTTTGGCACCATTTTTGAGTGAATTGCCAAAAGTCAAATTTTTGCTGAAATTGTGACCCCGGGGCTTAGGGATTTTTTCAAAAAAATCTTTTTCCGCCGGTTAAGTTTTTTAGGGCTGATTTCTTGTCCTGTGATAAAAAGCCTTCTGTTTCGACTGCCAAACATTTCAGGGGAGCATTTGGAAGCGTTTGGCACCATTTTTGAGTGAATTGCCAAAAGTCAGATTTTTGCTGAAATTGTGACCCCGGAGCTTAGGGATTTTTTCAAAAAAACTTTTCCCGCTGGTTTAGTTTTTTAGGGCCGATTTCTTGTCCTGTGATAAAAAGCCTTCTGTTTCGACTCCCAAACCTTTCAGGGGAGCATTTGGAAGCATTTGGCACCATTTTTGAGTGAATTGCCAAAAGTCAGATTTTTGCTGAAATTGTGACCCCGGGGCTTAGGGATTTTTTCAAAAAAACTTTTCACGCTGGTTTAGTTTTTTAGGGGTGATTTCTTGTCCTGTGATAAAAAGCCTTCTGTTTCGACTGCCAAACGTTTCAGGGGAGCATTTGCAATCGTTTGGCACCATTTTTTAGTGAATTGCCAAAAGTCAGATTTTTGCTGAAATTGTGACCCCGGGGATTAGGGATTTTTTCAAAAAAATCTTTTTCCGCCGGTTAAGTTTTTTAGGGCTGATTTCTTGTCCTGTGATAAAAAGCCTTCTGTTTCGACTGCCAAACATTTCAGGGGAGCATTTGGAAGCGTTTGGCACCATTTTTGAGTGAATTGCCAAAAGTCAAATTTTTGCTGATATTGTGACCCCGGGGCTTAGGGATTTTTTCAAAAAAATCTTTTTCCGCCGGTTTAGTTTTTTAGGGCCGATTTCTTGTCCTGTGATAAAAAGCTTTCTGTTTCGACTGCCAAACCTTTCAGGGGAGCATGCCAAAAGTCAGATTTTTGCTGAAATTGTGACCCCGGGGCTTAGGGATTTTTTCAAAAAAACTTTTCCCGCTGGTTTAGTTTTTTAGGGCCGATTTCTTGTCCTGTGATAAAAAGCCTTCTGTTTTGACTGCCAAACGTTTCAGGGGAGCATTTGCAAGCGTTTGGCACCATTTTTGAGTGAATTGCCAAAAGTCAGATTTTTGCTGAAATTATGGCCCCGGGGATTAGGGATTTTTTCAAAAAAATCTTTTTCCGCCAGTTGAGTTGTTGAGGGTTGATTTCTTGTCCTGTGATAAAAAGACTTCTGTTTCGACTGCCAAACGTTTCAGGGGAGCATTTGTAAGCGTTTGGCACCATTTTTGAGTGAATTGCCAAAAGTCAAATTTTTGCTGAAATTGTGACCCCGGGGCTTAGGGATTTTTTCAAAAAAATCTTTTTCCACCGGTTAAGTTTTTTAGGGCTGATTTCTTCTCCTGTGATAAAAAGCCTTCTGTTTCGACTGCCAAACATTTCAGGGGAGCATTTGGAAGCGTTTGGCACCATTTTTGAGTGAATTGCCAAAAGTCAGATTTTTGCTGAAATTGTGACCCCGGGGCTTAGGGATTTTTTCAAAAAAATCTTTTTCCGCCGGTTAAGTTTTTTAGGGCTGATTTCTTGTCCTGTGATAAAAAGCCTTCTGTTTCGACTGCCAAACATTTCAGGGGAGCATTTGGAAGCGTTTGGCACCATTTTTGAGTGAATTGCCAAGAGTCAGATTTTTGCTGAAATTGTGACCCCGGGGCTTAGGGTTTTTTTCAAAAAAATCTTTTCCCGCCGGTTTAGTTTTTTAGGGCCGATTTCTTGTCCTGTGATAAAAAGCCTTCTGTTTCGACTGCCAAACATTTCAGGGGAGCATTTGGAAGCGTTTGGCACCATTTTTGAGTGAATTGCCAAAAGTCAGATTTTTGCTGAAATTGTGACCCCGGGGCTTAGGGTTTTTTTCAAAAAAATCTTTTCCCGCCGGTTTAGTTTTTTAGGGCCGATTTCTTGTCCTGTGATAAAAAGCTTTCTGTTTCGACTGCCAAACCTTTCAGGGGAGCATGCCAAAAGTCAGATTTTTGCTGAAATTGTGACCCCGGGGCTTAGGGATTTTTTCAAAAAAACTTTTCCCGCTGGTTTAGTTTTTTAGGGCCGATTTCTTGTCCTGTGATAAAAAGCCTTCTGTTTTGACTGCCAAACGTTTCAGGGGAGCATTTGCAAGCGTTTGGCACCATTTTTGAGTGAATTGCCAAAAGTCAGATTTTTGCTGAAATTGTGACCCCGGAGCTTAGGGATTTTTTCAAAAAAACTTTTCCCGCTGGTTTAGTTTTTTAGGGCCGATTTCTTGTCCTGTGATAAAAAGCCTTCTGTTTCGACTCCCAAACCTTTCAGGGGAGCATTTGGAAGCATTTGGCACCATTTTTGAGTGAATTGCCAAAAGTCAGATTTTTGCTGAAATTGTGACCCCGGGGCTTAGGGATTTTTTCAAAAAAACTTTTCACGCTGGTTTAGTTTTTTAGGGGCGATTTCTTGTCCTGTGATAAAAAGCCTTCTGTTTCGACTGCCAAACGTTTCAGGGGAGCATTTGCAAGCGTTTGGCACCATTTTTGAGTGAATTGCCAAAAGTCAGATTTTTGCTGAAATTGTGACCCCGGCGATTAGGGATTTTTTCAAAAAAATCTTTTTCCGCCGGTTGAGTTCTTGAGGGTTGATTTCTTGTCCTGTGATAAAAAGACTTCTGTTTCGACTGCCAAAACTTTCAGGGGAGCATTTGTAAGCGTTTGGCACCATTTTTGAGTGAATTGCCAAAAGTCAAATTTTTGCTGAAATTGTGACCCCGGGGCTTAGGGATTTTTTCAAAAAAATCTTTTTCCACCGGTTAAGTTTTTTAGGGCTGATTTCTTGTCCTGTGATAAAAAGCCTTCTGTTTCGACTGCCAAACATTTCAGGGGAGCATTTGGAAGCGTTTGGCACCATTTTTGAGTGAATTGCCAAAAGTCAAATTTTTGCTGAAATTGTGACCCCGGGGCTTAGGGATTTTTTCAAAAAAATCTTTTTCCGCCGGTTTAGTTTTTTAGGGCCGATTTCTTGTCCTGTGATAAAAAGCTTTCTGTTTCGACTGCCAAACCTTTCAGGGGAGCATGCCAAAAGTCAGATTTTTGCTGAAATTGTGACCCCGGGGCTTAGGGATTTTTTCAAAAAAACTTTTCCCGCTGGTTTAGTTTTTTAGGGCCGATTTCTTGTCCTGTGATAAAAAGCCTTCTGTTTTGACTGCCAAACGTTTCAGGGGAGCATTTGCAAGCGTTTGGGACCATTTTTGAGTGAATTGCCAAAAGTCAGATTTTTGCTGAAATTATGGCCCCGGGGATTAGGGATTTTTTCAAAAAAATCTTTTTCCGCCGGTTGAGTTGTTGAGGATTGATTTCTTGTCCTGTGATAAAAAGACTTCTGTTTCGACTGCCAAACGTTTCCGGGGAGCATTTGTAAGCGTTTGGCACCATTTTTGAGTGAATTGCCAAAAGTCAGATTTTTGCTGAAATTGTGACCCCGGGGATTAGGGATTTTTTCAAAAAAATCTTTTTCCGCCGGTTGAGTTCTTGAGGGTTGATTTCTTGTCCTGTGATAAAAAGACTTCTGTTTCGACTGCCAAACCTTTCAGGGGAGCATTTGTAAGCGTTTGGCACCATTTTTGAGTGAATTGCCAAAAGTCAAATTTTTGCTGAAATTGTGACCCCGGGGCTTAGGGATTTTTTCAAAAAAATCTTTTTCCACCGGTTAAGTTTTTTAGGGCTGATTTCTTGTCCTGTGATAAAAAGCCTTCTGTTTCGACTGCCAAACATTTCAGGGGAGCATTTGGAAGCGTTTGGCACCATTTTTGAGTGAATTGCCAAAAGTCAGATTTTTGCTGAAATTGTGACCCCGGGGCTTAGGGATTTTTTCAAAAAAATCTTTTTCCGCCGGTTAAGTTTTTTAGGGCTGATTTCTTGTCCTGTGATAAAAAGCCTTCTGTTTCGACTGCCAAACATTTCAGGGGAGCATTTGGAAGCGTTTGGCACCATTTTTGAGTGAATTGCCAAAAGTCAGATTTTTGCTGAAATTGTGACCCCGGGGCTTAGGGATTTTTTCAAAAAAATCTTTTTCCGCCGGTTAAGTTTTTTAGGGCTGATTTCTTGTCCTGTGATAAAAAGCCTTCTGTTTCGACTGCCAAACATTTCAGGGGAGCATTTGGAAGCGTTTGGCACCATTTTTGACTGAATTGCCAAAAGTCAGATTTTTGCTGAAATTGTGACCCCGGGGCTTAGGGTTTTTTTCAAAAATCTTTTCCCGCCGGTTTAGTTTTTTAGGGCCGATTTCTTGTCCTGTGATAAAAAGCTTTCTGTTTCGACTGCCAAACCTTTCAGGGGAGCATGGCAAAAGTCAGATTTTTGCTGAAATTGTGACCCCGGGGCTTAGGGATTTTTTCAAAAAAACTTTTCCCGCTGGTTTAGTTTTTTAGGGCCGATTTCTTGTCCTGTGATAAAAAGCCTTCTGTTTCGACTGCCAAACATTTCAGGGGAGCATTTGGAAGCGTTTGGCACCATTTTTGAGTGAATTGCCAAAAGTCAGATTTTTGCTGAAATTGTGACCCCGGGGATTAGGGATTTTTTCAAAAAAATCTTTTTCCGCCGGTTTAGTTTTTTAGGGCCGATTTCTTGTCCTGTGATAAAAAGCTTTCTGTTTCGACTGCCAAACCTTTCAGGGGAGCATGCCAAAAGTCAGATTTTTGCTGAAATTGTGACCCCGGGGCTTAGGGATTTTTTCAAAAAAACTTTTCCCGCTGGTTTAGTTTTTTAGGGCCGATTTCTTGTCCTGTGATAAAAAGCCTTCTGTTTTGACTGCCAAACGTTTCAGGGGAGCATTTGCAAGCGTTTGGCACCATTTTTGAGTGAATTGCCAAAAGTCAGATTTTTGCTGAAATTATGGCCCCGGGGATTAGGGATTTTTTCAAAAAAATCTTTTTCCGCCGGTTGAGTTGTTGAGGATTGATTTCTTGTCCTGTGATAAAAAGACTTCTGTTTCGACTGCCAAACATTTCAGGGGAGCATTTTTAAGCGTTTGGCACCATTTTTGAGTGAATTGCCAAAAGTCAAATTTTTGCTGAAATTGTGACCCCGGGGCTTAGGGATTTTTTCAAAAAAATCTTTTTCCACCGGTTAAGTTTTTTAGGGCTGATTTCTTCTCCTGTGATAAAAAGCCTTCTGTTTCGACTGCCAAACATTTCAGGGGAGCATTTGGAAGCGTTTGGCACCATTTTTGAGTGAATTGCCAAAAGTCAGATTTTTGCTGAAATTGTGACCCCGGGGCTTAGGGATTTTTTCAAAAAAATCTTTTTCCGCCGGTTAAGTTTTTTAGGGCTGATTTCTTGTCCTGTGATAAAAAGCCTTCTGTTTCGACTGCCAAACATTTCAGGGGAGCATTTGGAAGCGTTTGGCACCATTTTTGACTGAATTGCCAAAAGTCAGATTTTTGCTGAAATTGTGACCCCGGGGCTTAGGGTTTTTTTCAAAAATATCTTTTCCCGCCGGTTTAGTTTTTTAGGGCCGATTTCTTGTCCTGTGATAAAAAGCTTTCTGTTTCGACTGCCAAACCTTTCAGGGGAGCATGGCAAAAGTCAGATTTTTGCTGAAATTGTGACCCCGGGGCTTAGGGATTTTTTCAAAAAAACTTTTCCCGCTGGTTTAGTTTTTTAGGGCCGATTTCTTGTCCTGTGATAAAAAGCCTTCTGTTTTGACTGCCAAACGTTTCAGGGGAGCATTTGCAAGCGTTTGGCACCATTTTTGAGTGAATTGCCAAAAGTCAGATTTTTGCTGAAATTGTGACCCCGGGGCTTAGGGATTTTTTCAAAAAAATCTTTTTCCACCGGTTAAGTTTTTTAGGGCTGATTTCTTCTCCTGTGATAAAAAGCCTTCTGTTTCGACTGCCAAACATTTCAGGGGAGCATTTGGAAGCGTTTGGCACCATTTTTGAGTGAATTGCCAAAAGTCAGATTTTTGCTGAAATTGTGACCCCGGGGCTTAGGGATTTTTTCAAAAAAATCTTTTTCCGCCGGTTAAGTTTTTTAGGGCTGATTTCTTGTCCTGTGATAAAAAGCCTTCTGTTTCGACTGCCAAACATTTCAGGAGAGCATTTGGAAGCGTTTGGCACCATTTTTGAGTCAATTGCCAAAAGTCAGATTTTTGCTGAAATTGTGACCCCGGGGCTTAGGGTTTTTTTCAAAAAAATCTTTTCCCGCCGGTTTAGTTTTTTAGGGCCGATTTCTTGTCCTGTGATAAAAAGCCTTCTGTTTCGACTGCCAAACATTTCAGGGGAGCATTTGGAAGCGTTTGGCACCATTTTTGAGTGAATTGCCAAAAGTCAGATTTTTGCTGAAATTGTGACCCCGGGGCTTAGGGTTTTTTTCAAAAAAATCTTTTCCCGCCCGTTTAGTTTTTTAGGGCCGATTTCTTGTCCTGTGATAAAAAGCTTTCTGTTTCGACTGCCAAACCTTTCAGGGGAGCATGCCAAAAGTCAGATTTTTGCTGAAATTGTGACCCCGGGGCTTAGGGATTTTTTCAAAAAAACTTTTCCCGCTGGTTTAGTTTTTTAGGGCCGATTTCTTGTCCTGTGATAAAAAGCCTTCTGTCTTGACTGCCAAACGTTTCAGGGGAGCATTTGCAAGCGTTTGGCACCATTTTTGAGTGAATTGCCAAAAGTCAAATTTTTGCTGAAATTGTGACCCCGGGGCTTAGGGATTTTTTCAAAAAAATCTTTTTCCGCCGGTTAAGTTTTTTAGGGCTGATTTCTTGTCCTGTGATAAAAAGCCTTCTGTTTCGACTGCCAAACATTTCAGGGGAGCATTTGGAAGCGTTTGGCACCATTTTTGAGTGAATTGCCAAAAGTCAGATTTTTGCTGAAATTGTGACCCCGGGGCTTAGGGATTTTTTCAAAAAAATCTTTTTCCGCCGGTTAAGTTTTTTAGGGCTGATTTCTTGTCCTGTGATAAAAAGCCTTCTGTTTCGACTGCCAAACATTTCAGGGGAGCATTTGGAAGCGTTTGGCACCATTTTTGAGTCAATTGCCAAAAGTCAGATTTTTGCTGAAATTGTGACCCCGGGGCTTAGGGTTTTTTTCAAAAAAATCTTTTCCCGCCGGTTTAGTTTTTTAGGGCCGATTTCTTGTCCTGTGATAAAAAGCCTTCTGTTTCGACTGCCAAACATTTCAGGGGAGCATTTGGAAGCGTTTGGCACCATTTTTGAGTGAATTGCCAAAAGTCAGATTTTTGCTGAAATTGTGACCCCGGGGCTTAGGGTTTTTTTCAAAAAAATCTTTTCCCGCCCGTTTAGTTTTTTAGGGCCGATTTCTTGTCCTGTGATAAAAAGCTTTCTGTTTCGACTGCCAAACCTTTCAGGGGAGCATGCCAAAAGTCAGATTTTTGCTGAAATTGTGACCCCGGGGCTTAGGGATTTTTTCAAAAAAACTTTTCCCGCTGGTTTAGTTTTTTAGGGCCGATTTCTTGTCCTGTGATAAAAAGCCTTCTGTCTTGACTGCCAAACGTTTCAGGGGAGCATTTGCAAGCGTTTGGCACCATTTTTGAGTGAATTGCCAAAAGTCAAATTTTTGCTGAAATTGTGACCCCGGGGCTTAGGGATTTTTTCAAAAAAATCTTTTTCCGCCGGTTAAGTTTTTTAGGGCTGATTTCTTGTCCTGTGATAAAAAGCCTTCTGTTTCGACTGCCAAACATTTCAGGGGAGCATTTGGAAGCGTTTGGCACCATTTTTGAGTGAATTGCCAAAAGTCAGATTTTTGCTGAAATTGTGACCCCGGAGCTTAGGGATTTTTTCAAAAAAACTTTTCCCGCTGGTTTAGTTTTTTAGGGCCGATTTCTTGTCCTGTGATAAAAAGCCTTCTGTTTCGACTCCCAAACCTTTCAGGGGAGCATTTGGAAGCATTTGGCACCATTTTTGAGTGAATTGCCAAAAGTCAGATTTTTGCTGAAATTGTGACCCCGGGGCTTAGGGATTTTTTCAAAAAAACTTTTCACGCTGGTTTAGTTTTTTAGGGGCGATTTCTTGTCCTGTGATAAAAAGCCTTCTGTTTCGACTGCCAAACGTTTCAGGGGAGCATTTGCAAGCGTTTGGCACCATTTTTGAGTGAATTGCCAAAAGTCAGATTTTTGCTGAAATTGTGACCCCGGGGATTAGGGATTTTTTCAAAAAAATCTTTTTCCGCCGGTTGAGTTCTTGAGGGTTGATTTCTTGTCCTGTGATAAAAAGACTTCTGTCTCGACTGCCAAACCTTTCAGGGGAGCATTTGTAAGCGTTTGGCACCATTTTTGAGTGAATTGCCAAAAGTCAAATTTTTGCTGAAATTGTGACCCCGGGGCTTAGGGATTTTTTCAAAAAAATCTTTTTCCACCGGTTAAGTTTTTTAGGGCTGATTTCTTGTCCTGTGATAAAAAGCCTTCTGTTTCGACTGCCAAACATTTCAGGGGAGCATTTGGAAGCGTTTGGCACCATTTTTGAGTGAATTGCCAAAAGTCAGATTTTTGCTGAAATTGTGACCCCGGGGCTTAGGGATTTTTTCAAAAAAATCTTTTTCCGCCGGTTAAGTTTTTTAGGGCTGATTTCTTGTCCTGTGATAAAAAGCCTTCTGTTTCGACTGCCAAACATTTCAGGGGAGCATTTGGAAGCGTTTGGCACCATTTTTGAGTGAATTGCCAAAAGTCAAATTTTTGCTGAAATTGTGACCCCGGGGCTTAGGGATTTTTTCAAAAAAATCTTTTTCCGCCGGTTTAGTTTTTTAGGGCCGATTTCTTGTCCTGTGATAAAAAGCTTTCTGTTTCGACTGCCAAACCTTTCAGGGGAGCATGCCAAAAGTCAGATTTTTGCTGAAATTGTGACCCCGGGGCTTAGGGATTTTTTCAAAAAAACTTTTCCCGCTGGTTTAGTTTTTTAGGGCCGATTTCTTGTCCTGTGATAAAAAGCCTTCTGTTTTGACTGCCAAACGTTTCAGGGGAGCATTTGCAAGCGTTTGGCACCATTTTTGAGTGAATTGCCAAAAGTCAGATTTTTGCTGAAATTATGGCCCCGGGGATTAGGGATTTTTTCAAAAAAATCTTTTTCCGCCGGTTGAGTTGTTGAGGGTTGATTTCTTGTCCTGTGATAAAAAGACTTCTGTTTCGACTGCCAAACGTTTCAGGGGAGCATTTGTAAGCGTTTGGCACCATTTTTGAGTGAATTGCCAAAAGTCAAATTTTTGCTGAAATTGTGACCCCGGGGCTTAGGGATTTTTTCAAAAAAATCTTTTTCCACCGGTTAAGTTTTTTAGGGTTGATTTCTTGTCCTGTGATAAAAAGACTTCTGTTTCGACTGCCAAACCTTTCAGGGGAGCATTTGTAAGCGTTTGGCACCATTTTTGAGTGAATTGCCAAAAGTCAAATTTTTGCTGAAATTGTGACCCCGGGGCTTAGGGATTTTTTCAAAAAAATCTTTTTCCACCGGTTAAGTTTTTTAGGGCTGATTTCTTCTCCTGTGATAAAAAGCCTTCTGTTTCGACTGCCAAACATTTCAGGGGAGCATTTGGAAGCGTTTGGCACCATTTTTGAGTGAATTGCCAAAAGTCAGATTTTTGCTGAAATTGTGACCCCGGGGTTTAGGGATTTTTTCAAAAAAATCTTTTTCCGCCGGTTAAGTTTTTTAGGGCTGATTTCTTGTCCTGTGATAAAAAGCCTTCTGTTTCGACTGCCAAACATTTCAGGGGAGCATTTGGAAGCGTTTGGCACCATTTTTGAGTGAATTGCCAAAAGTCAGATTTTTGCTGAAATTGTGACCCCGGGGCTTAGGGTTTTTTTTCAAAAAAATCTTTTCCCGCCGGTTTAGTTTTTTAGGGCCGATTTCTTGTCCTGTGATAAAAAGCTTTCTGTTTCGACTGCCAAACCTTTCAGGGGAGCATGCCAAAAGTCAGATTTTTGCTGAAATTGTGACCCCGGGGCTTAGGGATTTTTTCAAAAAAATCTTTTTCCGCCGGTTTAGTTTTTTAGGGCCGATTTCTTGTCCTGTGATAAAAAGCTTTCTGTTTCGACTGCCAAACCTTTCAGGGGAGCATGCCAAAAGTCAGATTTTTGCTGAAATTGTGACCCCGGGGCTTAGGGATTTTTTCAAAAAAACTTTTCCCGCTGGTTTAGTTTTTTAGGGCCGATTTCTTGTCCTGTGATAAAAAGCCTTCTGTTTTGACTGCCAAACGTTTCAGGGGAGCATTTGCAAGCGTTTGGCACCATTTTTGAGTGAATTGCCAAAAGTCAGATTTTTGCTGAAATTATGGCCCCGGGGATTAGGGATTTTTTCAAAAAAATCTTTTTCCGCCGGTTGAGTTGTTGAGGGTTGATTTCTTGTCCTGTGATAAAAAGACTTCTGTTTCGACTGCCAAACGTTTCAGGGGAGCATTTGTAAGCGTTTGGCACCATTTTTGAGTGAATTGCCAAAAGTCAAATTTTTGCTGAAATTGTGACCCCGGGGCTTAGGGATTTTTTCAAAAAAATCTTTTTCC
This sequence comes from Podarcis muralis, assembly GCF_964188315.1. Classification (NCBI taxonomy): domain Eukaryota; kingdom Metazoa; phylum Chordata; class Lepidosauria; order Squamata; family Lacertidae; genus Podarcis; species Podarcis muralis. The sequence goes on from NC_135663.1 coordinate 62,127,970, forward strand.
ACCGGTTAAGTTTTTTAGGGTTGATTTCTTGTCCTGTGATAAAAAGACTTCTGTTTCGACTGCCAAACCTTTCAGGGGAGCATTTTTAAGCGTTTGGCACCATTTTTGAGTGAATTGCCAAAAGTCAGATTTTTGCTGAAATTGTGACCCCGGGGCTTAGGGATTTTTTCAAAAAAATCTTTTTCCACCGGTTAAGTTTTTTAAGACTGATTTCTTCTCCTGTGATAAAAAGCCTTCTGTTTCGACTGCCAAACATTTCAGGGGAGCATTTGGAAGCGTTTGGCACCATTTTTGAGTGAATTGCCAAAAGTCAGATTTTTGCTGAAATTGTGACCCCGGGGCTTAGGGATTTTTTCAAAAAAATCTTTTTCCGCCGGTTAAGTTTTTTAGGGCTGATTTCTTGTCCTGTGGTAAAAAGCCTTCTGTTTCGACTGCCAAACATTTCAGGGGAGCATTTGGAAGCGTTTGGCACCATTTTTGAGTGAATTGCCAAAAGTCAGATTTTTGCTGAAATTGTGACCCCGGGGCTTAGGGTTTTTTTCAAAAAAATCTTTTCCCGCCGGTTTAGTTTTTTAGGGCCGATTTCTTGTCCTGTGATAAAAAGCTTTCTGTTTCGACTGCCAAACCTTTCAGGGGAGCATGCCAAAAGTCAGATTTTTGCTGAAATTGTGACCCCGGGGCTTAGGGATTTTTTCAAAAAAACTTTTCCCGCTGGTTTAGTTTTTTAGGGCCGATTTCTTGTCCTGTGATAAAAAGCCTTCTGTTTTGACTGCCAAACGTTTCAGGGGAGCATTTGCAAGCGTTTGGCACCATTTTTGAGTGAATTGCCAAAAGTCAGATTTTTGCTGAAATTGTGACCCCGGGGATTAGGGATTTTTTCAAAAAAATCTTTTTCCGCCGGTTGAGTTGTTGAGGGTTGATTTCTTGTCCTGTGATAAAAAGACTTCTGTTTCGACTGCCAAACATTTCAGGGGAGCATTTGTAAGCGTTTGGCACCATTTTTGAGTGAATTGCCAAAAGTCAAATTCTTGCTGAAATTGTGACCCCGGGGCTTAGGGATTTTTTGCAAAAAAATCTTTTTCCACCGGTTAAGTTTTTTAGGGCTGATTTCTTCTCCTGTGATAAAAAGCCTTCTGTTTCGACTGCCAAACATTTCAGGGGAGCATTTGGAAGCGTTTGGCACCATTTTTGAGTGAATTGCCAAAAGTCAAATTTTTGCTGAAATTGTGACCTCGGGGCTTAGGGATTTTTTCAAAAAAATCTTTTTCCGCCGGTTAAGTTTTTTAGGGCTGATTTCTTGTCCTGTGATAAAAAGCCTTCTGTTTCGACTGCCAAACATTTCAGGGGAGCATTTGGAAGCGTTTGGCACCATTTTTGAGTGAATTGCCAAAAGTCAGATTTTTGCTGAAATTGTGACCCCGGAGCTTAGGGATTTTTTCAAAAAAACTTTTCCCGCTGGTTTAGTTTTTTAGGGCCGATTTCTTGTCCTGTGATAAAAAGCCTTCTGTTTCGACTCCCAAACCTTTCAGGGGAGCATTTGGAAGCATTTGGCACCATTTTTGAGTGAATTGCCAAAAGTCAGATTTTTGCTGAAATTGTGACCCCGGGGCTTAGGGATTTTTTCAAAAAAATCTTTTTCCACCGGTTAAGTTTTTTAGGGCCGATTTCTTGTCCTGTGATAAAAAGCTTTCTGTTTCGACTGCCAAACCTTTCAGGGGAGCATGCCAAAAGTCAGATTTTTGCTGAAATTGTGACCCCGGGGCTTAGGGATTTTTTCAAAAAAACTTTTCCCGCTGGTTTAGTTTTTTAGGGCCGATTTCTTGTCCTGTGATAAAAAGCCTTCTGTTTTGACTGCCAAACGTTTCAGGGGAGCATTTGCAAGCGTTTGGCACCATTTTTGAGTGAATTGCCAAAAGTCAGATTTTTGCTGAAATTATGGCCCCGGGGATTAGGGATTTTTTCAAAAAAATCTTTTTCCGCCGGTTGAGTTGTTGAGGGTTGATTTCTTGTCCTGTGATAAAAAGACTTCTGTTTCGACTGCCAAACGTTTCAGGGGAGCATTTGTAAGCGTTTGGCACCATTTTTGAGTGAATTGCCAAAAGTCAAATTTTTGCTGAAATTGTGACCCCGGGGCTTAGGGATTTTTTCAAAAAAATCTTTTTCCACCGGTTAAGTTTTTTAGGGTTGATTTCTTGTCCTGTGATAAAAAGACTTCTGTTTCGACTGCCAAACCTTTCAGGGGAGCATTTTTAAGCGTTTGGCACCATTTTTGAGTGAATTGCCAAAAGTCAGATTTTTGCTGAAATTGTGACCCCGGGGCTTAGGGATTTTTTCAAAAAAATCTTTTTCCACCGGTTAAGTTTTTTAAGACTGATTTCTTCTCCTGTGATAAAAAGCCTTCTGTTTCGACTGCCAAACATTTCAGGGGAGCATTTGGAAGCGTTTGGCACCATTTTTGAGTGAATTGCCAAAAGTCAGATTTTTGCTGAAATTGTGACCCCGGGGCTTAGGGATTTTTTCAAAAAAATCTTTTTCCGCCGGTTAAGTTTTTTAGGGCTGATTTCTTGTCCTGTGGTAAAAAGCCTTCTGTTTCGACTGCCAAACATTTCAGGGGAGCATTTGGAAGCGTTTGGCACCATTTTTGAGTGAATTGCCAAAAGTCAAATTTTTGCTGAAATTGTGACCCCGGGGCTTAGGGATTTTTTCAAAAAAATCTTTTTCCACCGGTTAAGTTTTTTAGGGTTGATTTCTTGTCCTGTGATAAAAAGACTTCTGTTTCGACTGCCAAACCTTTCAGGGGAGCATTTTTAAGCGTTTGGCACCATTTTTGAGTGAATTGCCAAAAGTCAGATTTTTGCTGAAATTGTGACCCCGGGGCTTAGGGATTTTTTCAAAAAAATCTTTTTCCACCGGTTAAGTTTTTTAAGACTGATTTCTTCTCCTGTGATAAAAAGCCTTCTGTTTCGACTGCCAAACATTTCAGGGGAGCATTTGGAAGCGTTTGGCACCATTTTTGAGTGAATTGCCAAAAGTCAGATTTTTGCTGAAATTGTGACCCCGGGGCTTAGGGATTTTTTCAAAAAAATCTTTTTCCGCCGGTTAAGTTTTTTAGGGCTGATTTCTTGTCCTGTGGTAAAAAGCCTTCTGTTTCGACTGCCAAACATTTCAGGGGAGCATTTGGAAGCGTTTGGCACCATTTTTGAGTGAATTGCCAAAAGTCAGATTTTTGCTGAAATTGTGACCCCGGGGCTTAGGGTTTTTTTCAAAAAAATCTTTTCCCGCCGGTTTAGTTTTTTAGGGCCGATTTCTTGTCCTGTGATAAAAAGCTTTCTGTTTCGACTGCCAAACCTTTCAGGGGAGCATGCCAAAAGTCAGATTTTTGCTGAAATTGTGACCCCGGAGCTTAGGGATTTTTTCAAAAAAACTTTTCCCGCTGGTTTAGTTTTTTAGGGCCGATTTCTTGTCCTGTGATAAAAAGCCTTCTGTTTCGACTCCCAAACCTTTCAGGGGAGCATTTGGAAGCATTTGGCACCATTTTTGAGTGAATTGCCAAAAGTCAGATTTTTGCTGAAATTGTGACCCCGGGGCTTAGGGATTTTTTCAAAAAAACTTTTCACGCTGGTTTAGTTTTTTAGGGGCGATTTCTTGTCCTGTGATAAAAAGCCTTCTGTTTCGACTGCCAAACGTTTCAGGGGAGCATTTGCAAGCGTTTGGCACCATTTTTGAGTGAATTGCCAAAAGTCAGATTTTTGCTGAAATTGTGACCCCGGGGATTAGGGATTTTTTCAAAAAAATCTTTTTCCGCCGGTTGAGTTCTTGAGGGTTGATTTCTTGTCCTGTGATAAAAAGACTTCTGTTTCGACTGCCAAACCTTTCAGGGGAGCATTTGTAAGCGTTTGGCACCATTTTTGAGTGAATTGCCAAAAGTCAAATTTTTGCTGAAATTGTGACCCCGGGGCTTAGGGATTTTTTCAAAAAAATCTTTTTCCACCGGTTAAGTTTTTTAGGGCTGATTTCTTGTCCTGTGATAAAAAGCCTTCTGTTTCGACTGCCAAACATTTCAGGGGAGCATTTGGAAGCGTTTGGCACCATTTTTGAGTGAATTGCCAAAAGTCAGATTTTTGCTGAAATTGTGACCCCGGGGCTTAGGGATTTTTTCAAAAAAATCTTTTTCCGCCGGTTAAGTTTTTTAGGGCTGATTTCTTGTCCTGTGATAAAAAGCCTTCTGTTTCGACTGCCAAACATTTCAGGGGAGCATTTGGAAGCGTTTGGCACCATTTTTGAGTGAATTGCCAAAAGTCAAATTTTTGCTGAAATTGTGACCCCGGGGCTTAGGGATTTTTTCAAAAAAATCTTTTTCCGCCGGTTTAGTTTTTTAGGGCCGATTTCTTGTCCTGTGATAAAAAGCTTTTTGTTTCGACTGCCAAACCTTTCAGGGGAGCATGCCAAAAGTCAGATTTTTGCTGAAATTGTGACCCCGGGGCTTAGGGATTTTTTCAAAAAAACTTTTCCCGCTGGTTTAGTTTTTTAGGGCCGATTTCTTGTCCTGTGATAAAAAGCCTTCTGTTTTGACTGCCAAACGTTTCAGGGGAGCATTTGCAAGCGTTTGGCACCATTTTTGAGTGAATTGCCAAAAGTCAGATTTTTGCTGAAATTGTGACCCCGGGGCTTAGGGATTTTTTCAAAAAAATGTTTTTCCGCCGGTTGAGTTGTTGAGGGTTGATTTCTTGTCCTGTGATAAAAAGACTTCTGTTTCGACTGCCAAACGTTTCAGGGGAGCATTTGTAAGCGTTTGGCACCATTTTTGAGTGAATTGCCAAAAGTCAAATTTTTGCTGAAATTGTGACCCCGGGGCTTAGGGATTTTTTCAAAAAAATCTTTTTCCACCGGTTAAGTTTTTTAGGGTTGATTTCTTGTCCTGTGATAAAAAGCCTTCTGTTTCGACTGCCAAACCTTTCAGGGGAGCATTTGTAAGCGTTTGGCACCATTTTTGAGTGAATTGCCAAAAGTCAAATTTTTGCTGAAATTGTGACCCCGGGGCTTAGGGATTTTTTCAAAAAAATCTTTTTCCACCGGTTAAGTTTTTTAGGGCTGATTTCTTCTCCTGTGATAAAAAGCCTTCTGTTTCGACTGCCAAACATTTCAGGGGAGCATTTGGAAGCGTTTGGCACCATTTTTGAGTGAATTGCCAAAAGTCAGATTTTTGCTGAAATTGTGACCCCGGGGCTTAGGGATTTTTTCAAAAAAATCTTTTTCCGCCGGTTTAGTTTTTTAGGGCCGATTTCTTGTCCTGTGATAAAAAGCTTTCTGTTTCGACTGCCAAACCTTTCAGGGGAGCATGCCAAAAGTCAGATTTTTGCTGAAATTGTGACCCCGGGGCTTAGGGATTTTTTCAAAAAAACTTTTCCCGCTGGTTTAGTTTTTTAGGGCCGATTTCTTGTCCTGTGATAAAAAGCCTTCTGTTTTGACTGCCAAACGTTTCAGGGGAGCATTTGCAAGCGTTTGGCACCATTTTTGAGTGAATTGCCAAAAGTCAGATTTTTGCTGAAATTGTGACCCCGGGGCTTAGGGATTTTTTCAATAAAATCTTTTTCCGCCGGTTGAGTTGTTGAGGGTTGATTTCTTGTCCTGTGATAAAAAGACTTCTGTTTCGACTGCCAAACGTTTCAGGGGAGCATTTGTAAGCGTTTGGCACCATTTTTGAGTGAATTGCCAAAAGTCAAATTTTTGCTGAAATTGTGACCCCGGGGCTTAGGGATTTTTTCAAAAAAATCTTTTTCCACCGGTTAAGTTTTTTAGGGTTGATTTCTTGTCCTGTGATAAAAAGCCTTCTGTTTCGACTGCCAAACCTTTCAGGGGAGCATTTGTAAGCGTTTGGCACCATTTTTGAGTGAATTGCCAAAAGTCAAATTTTTGCTGAAATTGTGACCCCGGGGCTTAGGGATTTTTTCAAAAAAATCTTTTTCCACCGGTTAAGTTTTTTAGGGTTGATTTCTTGTCCTGTGATAAAAAGCCTTCTGTTTCGACTGCCAAACCTTTCAGGGGAGCATTTGTAAGCGTTTGGCACCATTTTTGAGTGAATTGCCAAAAGTCAAATTTTTGCTGAAATTGTGACCCCGGGGCTTAGGGATTTTTTCAAAAAAATCTTTTTCCACCGGTTAAGTTTTTTAGGGCTGATTTCTTCTCCTGTGATAAAAAGCCTTCTGTTTCGACTGCCAAACATTTCAGGGGAGCATTTGGAAGCGTTTGGCACCATTTTTGAGTGAATTGCCAAAAGTCAGATTTTTGCTGAAATTGTGACCCCGGGGCTTAGGGATTTTTTCAAAAAAATCTTTTTCCGCCGGTTTAGTTTTTTAGGGCCGATTTCTTGTCCTGTGATAAAAAGCTTTCTGTTTCGACTGCCAAACCTTTCAGGGGAGCATGCCAAAAGTCAGATTTTTGCTGAAATTGTGACCCCGGGGCTTAGGGATTTTTTCAAAAAAACTTTTCCCGCTGGTTTAGTTTTTTAGGGCCGATTTCTTGTCCTGTGATAAAAAGCCTTCTGTTTTGACTGCCAAACGTTTCAGGGGAGCATTTGCAAGCGTTTGGCACCATTTTTGAGTGAATTGCCAAAAGTCAGATTTTTGCTGAAATTGTGACCCCGGGGATTAGGGATTTTTTCAATAAAATCTTTTTCCGCCGGTTGAGTTGTTGAGGGTTGATTTCTTGTCCTGTGATAAAAAGACTTCTGTTTCGACTGCCAAACGTTTCAGGGGAGCATTTGTAAGCGTTTGGCACCATTTTTGAGTGAATTGCCAAAAGTCAAATTTTTGCTGAAATTGTGACCCCGGGGCTTAGGGACTTTTTCAAAAAAATCTTTTTCCACCGGTTAAGTTTTTTAGGGTTGATTTCTTGTCCTGTGATAAAAAGACTTCTGTTTCGACTGCCAAACCTTTCAGGGGAGCATTTGTAAGCGTTTGGCACCATTTTTGAGTGAATTGCCAAAAGTCAAATTTTTGCTGAAATTGTGACCCCGGGGCTTAGGGATTTTTTCAAAAAAATCTTTTTCCACCGGTTAAGTTTTTTAGGGCTGATTTCTTGTCCTGTGATAAAAAGCCTTCTGTTTCGACTGCCAAACATTTCAGGGGAGCATTTGGAAGCGTTTGGCACCATTTTTGAGTGAATTGCCAAAAGTCAAATTTTTGCTGAAATTGTGACCCCGGGGCTTAGGGATTTTTTCAAAAAAATCTTTTTCCGCCGGTTTAGTTTTTTAGGGCCGATTTCTTGTCCTGTGATAAAAAGCTTTTTGTTTCGACTGCCAAACCTTTCAGGGGAGCATGCCAAAAGTCAGATTTTTGCTGAAATTGTGACCCCGGGGCTTAGGGATTTTTTCAAAAAAACTTTTCCCGCTGGTTTAGTTTTTTAGGGCCGATTTCTTGTCCTGTGATAAAAAGCCTTCTGTTTTGACTGCCAAACGTTTCAGGGGAGCATTTGCAAGCGTTTGGCACCATTTTTGAGTGAATTGCCAAAAGTCAGATTTTTGCTGAAATTGTGACCCCGGGGCTTAGGGATTTTTTCAAAAAAATGTTTTTCCGCCGGTTGAGTTGTTGAGGGTTGATTTCTTGTCCTGTGATAAAAAGACTTCTGTTTCGACTGCCAAACGTTTCAGGGGAGCATTTGTAAGCGTTTGGCACCATTTTTGAGTGAATTGCCAAAAGTCAAATTTTTGCTGAAATTGTGACCCCGGGGCTTAGGGATTTTTTCAAAAAAATCTTTTTCCACCGGTTAAGTTTTTTAGGGTTGATTTCTTGTCCTGTGATAAAAAGCCTTCTGTTTCGACTGCCAAACCTTTCAGGGGAGCATTTGTAAGCGTTTGGCACCATTTTTGAGTGAATTGCCAAAAGTCAAATTTTTGCTGAAATTGTGACCCCGGGGCTTAGGGATTTTTTCAAAAAAATCTTTTTCCACCGGTTAAGTTTTTTAGGGCTGATTTCTTCTCCTGTGATAAAAAGCCTTCTGTTTCGACTGCCAAACATTTCAGGGGAGCATTTGGAAGCGTTTGGCACCATTTTTGAGTGAATTGCCAAAAGTCAGATTTTTGCTGAAATTGTGACCCCGGGGCTTAGGGATTTTTTCAAAAAAATCTTTTTCCGCCGGTTAAGTTTTTTAGGGCTGATTTCTTGTCCTGTGATAAAAAGCCTTCTGTTTCGACTGCCAAACATTTTAGGGGAGCATTTGGAAGCGTTTGGCACCATTTTTGAGTGAATTGCCAAAAGTCAAATTTTTGCTGAAATTGTGACCCCGGGGCTTAGGGATTTTTTCAAAAAAATCTTTTTCCGCCGGTTTAGTTTTTTAGGGCCGATTTCTTGTCCTGTGATAAAAAGCTTTCTGTTTCGACTGCCAAACCTTTCAGGGGAGCATACCAAAAGTCAGATTTTTGCTGAAATTGTGACCCCGGGGCTTAGGGATTTTTTCAAAAAAACTTTTCCCGCTGGTTTAGTTTTTTAGGGCCGATTTCTTGTCCTGTGATAAAAAGCCTTCTGTTTTGACTGCCAAACGTTTCAGGGGAGCATTTGCAAGCGTTTGGCACCATTTTTGAGTGAATTGCCAAAAGTCAGATTTTTGCTGAAATTGTGACCCCGGGGATTAGGGATTTTTTCAATAAAATCTTTTTCCGCCGGTTGAGTTGTTGAGGGTTGATTTCTTGTCCTGTGATAAAAAGACTTCTGTTTCGACTGCCAAACGTTTCAGGGGAGCATTTGTAAGCGTTTGGCACCATTTTTGAGTGAATTGCCAAAAGTCAAATTTTTGCTGAAATTGTGACCCCGGGGCTTAGGGATATTTTCAAAAAAATCTTTTTCCACCGGTTAAGTTTTTTAGGGTTGATTTCTTGTCCTGTGATAAAAAGACTTCTGTTTCGACTGCCAAACCTTTCAGGGGAGCATTTGTAAGCGTTTGGCACCATTTTTGAGTGAATTGCCAAAAGTCAAATTTTTGCTGAAATTGTGACCCCGGGGCTTAGGGAATTTTTCAAAAAAATCTTTTTCCACCGGTTAAGTTTTTTAGGGCTGATTTCTTCTCCTGTGATAAAAAGCCTTCTGTTTCGACTGCCAAACATTTCAGGGGAGCATTTGGAAGCGTTTGGCACCATTTTTGAGTGAATTGCCAAAAGTCAGATTTTTGCTGAAATTGTGACCCCGGGGCTTAGGGATTTTTTCAAAAAAATCTTTTTCCGCCGGTTAAGTTTTTTAGGGCTGATTTCTTGTCCTGTGATAAAAAGCCTTCTGTTTCGACTGCCAAACATTTCAGGGGAGCATTTGGAAGCGTTTGGCACCATTTTTGAGTGAATTGCCAAAAGTCAGATTTTTGCTGAAATTGTGACCCCGGGGCTTAGGGTTTTTTTCAAAAAAATCTTTTCCCGCCGGTTTAGTTTTTTAGGGCCGATTTCTTGTCCTGTGATAAAAAGCTTTCTGTTTCGACTGCCAAACCTTTCAGGGGAGCATGCCAAAAGTCAGATTTTTGCTGAAATTGTGACCCCGGGGCTTAGGGATTTTTTCAAAAAAACTTTTCCCGCTGGTTTAGTTTTTTAGGGTAGATTTCTTGTCCTGTGATAAAAAGCCTTCTGTTTTGACTGCCAAACGTTTCAGGGGAGCATTTGCAAGCGTTTGGCACCATTTTTGAGTGAATTGCCAAAAGTCAGATTTTTGCTGAAATTGTGACCCCGGGGATTAGGGATTTTTTCAAAAAAATCTTTTTCCGCCGGTTGAGTTGTTGAGGGTTGATTTCTTGTCCTGTGATAAAAAGACTTCTGTTTCGACTGCCAAACGTTTCAGGGGAGCATTTGTAAGCGTTTGGCACCATTTTTGAGTGAATTGCCAAAAGTCAAATTTTTGCTGAAATTGTGACCCCGGGGCTTAGGGATTTTTTCAAAAAAATCTTTTTCCACCGGTTAAGTTTTTTAGGGTTGATTTCTTGTCCTGTGATAAAAAGACTTCTGTTTCGACTGCCAAACATTTCAGGGGAGCATTTGGAAGCGTTTGGCACCATTTTTGAGTGAATTGCCAAAAGTCAGATTTTTGCTGAAATTGTGACCCCGGGGCTTAGGGTTTTTTTCAAAAAAATCTTTTCCCGCCGGTTTAGTTTTTTAGGGCCGATTTCTTGTCCTGTGATAAAAAGCTTTCTGTTTCGACTGCCAAACCTTTCAGGGGAGCATGCCAAAAGTCAGATTTTTGCTGAAATTGTGACCCCGGGGCTTAGGGATTTTTTCAAAAAAACTTTTCCCGCTGGTTTAGTTTTTTAGGGCCGATTTCTTGTCCTGTGATAAAAAGCCTTCTGTTTTGACTGCCAAACGTTTCAGGGGAGCATTTGCAAGCGTTTGGCACCATTTTTGAGTGAATTGCCAAAAGTCAGATTTTTGCTGAAATTGTGACCCCGGGGATTAGGGATTTTTTCAAAAAAATCTTTTTTCGCCGGTTGAGTTGTTGAGGGTTGATTTCTTGCCCTGTGATAAAAAGACTTCTGTTTCGACTGCCAAACGTTTCAGGGGAGCATTTGTAAGCGTTTGGCACCATTTTTGAGTGAATTGCCAAAAGTCAAATTTTTGCTGAAATTGTGACCCCGGGGCTTAGGGATTTTTTCAAAAAAATCATTTTCCACCGGTTAAGTTTTTTAGGGCTGATTTCTTCTCCTGTGATAAAAAGCCTTCTGTTTCGACTGCCAAACATTTCAGGGGAGCATTTGGAAGCGTTTGGCACCATTTTTGAGTGAATTGCCAAAAGTCAAATTTTTGCTGAAATTGTGACGCCGGGGCTTAGGGATTTTTTCAAAAAAATCTTTTTCCGCCGGTTAAGTTTTTTAGGGCTGATTTCTTGTCCTGTGATAAAAAGCCTTCTGTTTCGACTGCCAAACATTTCAGGGGAGCATTTGGAAGCGTTTGGCACCATTTTTGAGTGAATTGCCAAAAGTCAGATTTTTGCTGAAATTGTGACCCCGGAGCTTAGGGATTTTTTCAAAAAAACTTTTCCCGCTGGTTTAGTTTTTTAGGGCCGATTTCTTGTCCTGTGATAAAAAGCTTTCTGTTTCGACTGCCAAACCTTTCAGGGGAGCATGCCAAAAGTCAGATTTTTGCTGAAATTGTGACCCCGGGGCTTAGGGATTTTTTCAAAAAAACTTTTCCCGCTGGTTTAGTTTTTTAGGGTAGATTTCTTGTCCTGTGATAAAAAGCCTTCTGTTTTGACTGCCAAACGTTTCAGGGGAGCATTTGCAAGCGTTTGGCACCATTTTTGAGTGAATTGCCAAAAGTCAGATTTTTGCTGAAATTGTGACCCCGGGGATTAGGGATTTTTTCAAAAAAATCTTTTTCCGCCGGTTGAGTTGTTGAGGGTTGATTTCTTGTCCTGTGATAAAAAGACTTCTGTTTCGACTGCCAAACGTTTCAGGGGAGCATTTGTAAGCGTTTGGCACCATTTTTGAGTGAATTGCCAAAAGTCAAATTTTTGCTGAAATTGTGACCCCGGGGCTTAGGGATTTTTTCAAAAAAATCTTTTTCCACCGGTTAAGTTTTTTAGGGTTGATTTCTTGTCCTGTGATAAAAAGACTTCTGTTTCGACTGCCAAACATTTCAGGGGAGCATTTGGAAGCGTTTGGCACCATTTTTGAGTGAATTGCCAAAAGTCAGATTTTTGCTGAAATTGTGACCCCGGGGCTTAGGGTTTTTTTCAAAAAAATCTTTTCCCGCCGGTTTAGTTTTTTAGGGCCGATTTCTTGTCCTGTGATAAAAAGCTTTCTGTTTCGACTGCCAAACCTTTCAGGGGAGCATGCCAAAAGTCAGATTTTTGCTGAAATTGTGACCCCGGGGCTTAGGGATTTTTTCAAAAAAACTTTTCCCGCTGGTTTAGTTTTTTAGGGCCGATTTCTTGTCCTGTGATAAAAAGCCTTCTGTTTTGACTGCCAAACGTTTCAGGGGAGCATTTGCAAGCGTTTGGCACCATTTTTGAGTGAATTGCCAAAAGTCAGATTTTTGCTGAAATTGTGACCCCGGGGATTAGGGATTTTTTCAAAAAAATCTTTTTTCGCCGGTTGAGTTGTTGAGGGTTGATTTCTTGCCCTGTGATAAAAAGACTTCTGTTTCGACTGCCAAACGTTTCAGGGGAGCATTTGTAAGCGTTTGGCACCATTTTTGAGTGAATTGCCAAAAGTCAAATTTTTGCTGAAATTGTGACCCCGGGGCTTAGGGATTTTTTCAAAAAAATCATTTTCCACCGGTTAAGTTTTTTAGGGCTGATTTCTTCTCCTGTGATAAAAAGCCTTCTGTTTCGACTGCCAAACATTTCAGGGGAGCATTTGGAAGCGTTTGGCACCATTTTTGAGTGAATTGCCAAAAGTCAAATTTTTGCTGAAATTGTGACGCCGGGGCTTAGGGATTTTTTCAAAAAAATCTTTTTCCGCCGGTTAAGTTTTTTAGGGCTGATTTCTTGTCCTGTGATAAAAAGCCTTCTGTTTCGACTGCCAAACATTTCAGGGGAGCATTTGGAAGCGTTTGGCACCATTTTTGAGTGAATTGCCAAAAGTCAGATTTTTGCTGAAATTGTGACCCCGGAGCTTAGGGATTTTTTCAAAAAAACTTTTCCCGCTGGTTTAGTTTTTTAGGGCCGATTTCTTGTCCTGTGATAAAAAGCCTTCTGTTTCGACTCCCAAACCTTTCAGGGGAGCATTTGGAAGCATTTGGCACCATTTTTGAGTGAATTGCCAAAAGTCAGATTTTTGCTGAAATTGTGACCCCGGGGCTTAGGGATTTTTTCAAAAAAACTTTTCCCGCTGGTTTAGTTTTTTAGGTGCGATTTCTTGTCCTGTGATAAAAAGCCTTCTGTTTCGACTGCCAAACCTTTCAGGGGAGCATTTGTCAGCGTTTGGCACCATTTTTGAGTGAATTGCCAAAAGTCAAATTTTTGCTGAAATTGTGACCCCGGGGCTTAGGGATTTTTTCAAAAAAATCTTTTTCCGCCGGTTAAGTTTTTTAGGGCTGATTTCTTGTCCTGTGATAAAAAGCCTTCTGTTTCGACTGCCAAACATTTCAGGGGAGCATTTGGAAGCGTTTGGCACCATTTTTGAGTGAATTGCCAAAAGTCAAATTTTTGCTGAAATTGTGACCCCGGGGCTTAGGGATTTTTTCAAAAAAATCTTTTTCCACCGGTTAAGTTTTTTAGGGCTGATTTCTTCTCCTGTGATAAAAAGCCTTCTGTTTCGACTGCCAAACATTTCAGGGGAGCATTTGCAAGCGTTTGGCACCATTTTTGAGTCAATTGCCAAAAGTCAGATTTTTGCTGAAATTGTGACCCCGGGGCTTAGGGTTTTTTTCAAAAAAATCTTTTTCCGCCGGTTGAGTTGTTGAGGGTTGATTTCTTGTCCTGTGATAAAAAGACTTCTGTTTCGACTGCCAAACCTTTCAGGGGAGCATTTGTAAGCGTTTGGCACCATTTTTGAGTGAATTGCCAAAAGTCAAATTTTTGCTGAAAATGTGACCCCGGGGCTTAGGTATTTTTTCAAAAAAATCTTTTTCCGCCGGTTAAGTTTTTTAGGGCTGATTTCTTGTCCTGTGATAAAAAGCCTTCTGTTTCGACTGCCAAACATTTCAGGGGAGCATTTGGAAGCGTTTGGCACCATTTTTGAGTGAATTGCCAAAAGTCAGATTTTTGCTGAAATTGTGACCCCGGCGCTTAGGGATTTTTTCAAAAAAATCTTTTTCCGCCGGTTGAGTTGTTGAGGGTTGATTTCTTGTCCTGTGATAAAAAGACTTCTGTTTCGACTGCCAAACCTTTCAGGGGAGCATTTGTAAGCGTTTGGCACCATTTTTGAGTGAATTGCCAAAAGTCAAATTTTTGCTGAAATTGTGACCCCGGGGCTTAGGGATTTTTTCAAAAAAATCTTTTTCCGCCGGTTAAGTTTTTTAGGGCTGATTTCTTGTCCTGTGATAAAAAGCCTTCTGTTTCGACTGCCAAACATTTCAGGGGAGCATTTGGAAGCGTTTGGCACCATTTTTGAGTGAATTGCCAAAAGTCAGATTTTGCTGAAATTGTGACCCCGGGGCTTAAGGTTTTTTTCAAAAAAATCTTTTTCCGCCGGTTAAGTTTTTTAGGGCTGATTTCTTGTCCTGTGATAAAAAGCCTTCTGTTTCGACTGCCAAACATTTCAGGGGAGCATTTGGAAGCGTTTGGCACCATTTTTGAGTGAATTGCCAAAAGTCAGATTTTTGCTGAAATTGTGACCCCGGAGCTTAGGGATTTTTTCAAAAAAACTTTTCCCGCTGGTTTAGTTTTTTAGGGCCGATTTCTTGTCCTGTGATAAAAAGCCTTCTGTTTCGACTCCCAAACCTTTCAGGGGAGCATTTGGAAGCATTTGGCACCATTTTTGAGTGAATTGCCAAAAGTCAGATTTTTGCTGAAATTGTGACCCCGGGGCTTAGGGATTTTTTCAAAAAAACTTTTCCCGCTGGTTTAGTTTTTTAGGTGCGATTTCTTGTCCTGTGATAAAAAGCCTTCTGTTTCGACTGCCAAACCTTTCAGGGGAGCATTTGTAAGCGTTTGGCACCATTTTTGAGTGAATTGCCAAAAGTCAAATTTTTGCTGAAATTGTGACCCCGGGGCTTAGGGATTTTTTCAAAAAAATCTTTTTCCGCCGGTTAAGTTTTTTAGGGCTGATTTCTTGTCCTGTGATAAAAAGCCTTCTGTTTCGACTGCCAAACATTTCAGGGGAGCATTTGGAAGCGTTTGGCACCATTTTTGAGTGAATTGCCAAAAGTCAAATTTTTGCTGAAATTGTGACCCCGGGGCTTAGGGATTTTTTCAAAAAAATCTTTTTCCACCGGTTAAGTTTTTTAGGGCTGATTTCTTCTCCTGTGATAAAAAGCCTTCTGTTTCGACTGCCAAACATTTCAGGGGAGCATTTGCAAGCGTTTGGCACCATTTTTGAGTCAATTGCCAAAAGTCAGATTTTTGCTGAAATTGTGACCCCGGGGCTTAGGGTTTTTTTCAAAAAAATCTTTTTCCGCCGGTTGAGTTGTTGAGGGTTGATTTCTTGTCCTGTGATAAAAAGACTTCTGTTTCGACTGCCAAACCTTTCAGGGGAGCATTTGTAAGCGTTTGGCACCATTTTTGAGTGAATTGCCAAAAGTCAAATTTTTGCTGAAAATGTGACCCCGGGGCTTAGGTATTTTTTCAAAAAAATCTTTTTCCGCCGGTTAAGTTTTTTAGGGCTGATTTCTTGTCCTGTGATAAAAAGCCTTCTGTTTCGACTGCCAAACATTTCAGGGGAGCATTTGGAAGCGTTTGGCACCATTTTTGAGTGAATTGCCAAAAGTCAGATTTTTGCTGAAATTGTGACCCCGGCGCTTAGGGATTTTTTCAAAAAAATCTTTTTCCGCCGGTTGAGTTGTTGAGGGTTGATTTCTTGTCCTGTGATAAAAAGACTTCTGTTTCGACTGCCAAACCTTTCAGGGGAGCATTTGTAAGCGTTTGGCACCATTTTTGAGTGAATTGCCAAAAGTCAAATTTTTGCTGAAATTGTGACCCCGGGGCTTAGGGATTTTTTCAAAAAAATCTTTTTCCGCCGGTTAAGTTTTTTAGGGCTGATTTCTTGTCCTGTGATAAAAAGCCTTCTGTTTCGACTGCCAAACATTTCAGGGGAGCATTTGGAAGCGTTTGGCACCATTTTTGAGTGAATTGCCAAAAGTCAGATTTTTGCTGAAATTGTGACCCCGGGGCTTAAGGTTTTTTTCAAAAAAATCTTTTTCCGCCGGTTTAGTTTTTTAGGGCCGATTTCTTGTCCTGTGATAAAAAGCTTTCTGTTTCGACTGCCAAACCTTTCAGGGGAGCATTTGGAAGCGTTTGGCACAATTTTTGAGTGAATTGCCAAAAGTCAGATTTTTGCTGAAATTGTGACCCCGGGGCTTAGGGATTTTTTCAAAAAACCTTTTCCCGCTGGTTTAGTTTTTTAGGGCCGATTTCTTGTCCTGTGATAAAAAGCCTTCTGTTTCGACTGCCAAACCTTTCAGGGGAGCATTTGTAAGCGTTTGGCACCATTTTTGAGTGAATTGCCAAAAGTCAAATTTTTGCTGAAATTGTGACCCCGGAGCTTAGGGATTTTTTCAAAAAAACTTTTCCCGCTGGTTTAGTTTTTTAGGGCCGATTTCTTGTCCTGTGATAAAAAGCCTTCTGTTTCGACTCCCAAACCTTTCAGGGGAGCATTTGGAAGCATTTGGCACCATTTTAGAGTGAATTGCCAAAAGTCAGATTTTTGCCGAAATTGTGACCCCGGGGCTTAGGGTTTTTTTCAAAAAAATCTTTTTCCGCCGGTTTAGTTTTTTAGGGCCGATTTCTTGTCCTGTGATAAAAAGCTTTCTGTTTCGACTGCCAAACCTTTCAGGGGAGCATTTGGAAGCGCTTGGCACCATTTTTGAGTGAATTGCCAAAAGTCAGATTTTTGCTGAAATTGTGACCCCGGGGCTTAGGGATTTTTTCAAAAAAATCTTTTTCCGCCGGTTAAGTTTTTTAGGGCTGATTTCTTGTCCTGTGATAAAAAGCCTTCTGTTTCGACGGCCAAACATTTCAGGGGAGCATTTGTAAGCGTTTGGCACCATTTTTGAGTGAATTGCCAAAAGTCAAATTTTTGCTGAAATTGTGACCCCGGGGCTTAGGGATTTTTTCAAAAAAATCTTTTTCCGCCGGTTAAGTTTTTTAGGGCTGATTTCTTGTCCTGTGATAAAAAGCCTTCTGTTTCGACTGCCAAACATTTCAGGGGAGCATTTGGAAGCGTTTGGCACCATTTTTGAGTGAATTGCCAAAAGTCAAATTTTTGCTGAAATTGTGACCCCGGGGCTTAGGGATTTTTTCAAAAAAATCTTTTTCCACCGGTTAAGTTTTTTAGGGCTGATTTCTTCTCCTGTGATAAAAAGCCTTCTGTTTCGACTGCCAAACATTTCAGGGGAGCATTTGCAAGCGTTTGGCACCATTTTTGAGTCAATTGCCAAAAGTCAGATTTTTGCTGAAATTGTGACCCCGGGGCTTAGGGTTTTTTTCAAAAAAATCTTTTTCCGCCGGTTGAGTTGTTGAGGGTTGATTTCTTGTCCTGTGATAAAAAGACTTCTGTTTCGACTGCCAAACCTTTCAGGGGAGCATTTGTAAGCGTTTGGCACCATTTTTGAGTG